>NC_056006.1:19489314-20143064 GCF_018446385.1 Zingiber officinale | reverse complement strand
CATCCTTATCTTCCTCCCGCCGGCTTCGTAACCTTCTTCAAAGACCAACTTCTCGGCGGTCTCCGTTTTCCTATCCCTTCTTTCTTTTCCTCCTTGAGTCAGTACTTTGGTATCCCCTTATCCCAGTTCGCCCCCAATGCCTTCTGCGCCATGTGTGGAATGGTCATCCTATGTCGCCTGTACGAGATTCCTTTGACTCCCTAATTTTTCACCATTTCCATTCCCTTAAGTGATCGGAGTCGGGTGTCTTCATGGTGCAATCCAAGACCAGGTATAAGTTTTTGAGGGCATGCTGTCTTCCAATAAGGGCTGGAAATCTTGCTTCTTCTATGTCTAATTTCCTGATTCTGTGACTTGGCCTGTTGAGTGGCGTCCCAATCTCCCCTCTCCTTTTGAGTTGAGTGATCATCAGCATCGGTCTACCTTCTCCACTGCCTTTTAGAAATTGGATGGAGTGCAACTTTGACTCTCTTTTCTGCTATAGGAGAGTGTGGTGTACACTTTTGGGCAAAGCCCCATCCAGACGCCCTTGAGCACACCTTGTGGTAATATTACTCAACTCTTCTTTCATATCTTCACTAACTGAGGTATTTTCTTTTGCATGTAGAAGTCATCATATTCCGAGCCTTCATCCTCGATTCCTCTATAATGCCGAGCACGATCCTGCGGAAGCGAGGCAAGGAGATTATGTATGGTTAGGAGGTTCCCTAAGCCAGCGCCTCACCAGGGGCCTCTTCTCGACAGTCGGGTGACCCCGAGGCTCCCGAAGAAGAATAGCTTCCTATCGAGACAACTGCTGGCAAGCAAGCTTCCTCTCTGGCTCCCGAGAATTGCTTACGCCTTCAGCGCAAGAGATGGCGTGTTATTCCATCAGTCCAATCTTCACCTACCAGGCTTCCTATGTCTTCGACGTCTTCCTAGGTAAAAACTCCTACCAAGATAAGCACTCCGGCTTCACCGAAGGTTGCAGCCTCATTTCCTATCCCTGTCCCAGTCCAAGAGTAGACAGTCTCCTGAGCAGAAAGCCAGCTCGGGACTTCTACGCCTTCTGCTCCTCCATCCTTGAGTCAGCAACCACCTTCAGCTCTTGCTTCCTCTTCTCACCCTAAGGAGCGAGCCAAAGGATGGTATGCCTTCACTTCTTCATTTTAGCTTCCATCCTTACAAGTGCTCGGTCCAATCCCCTCCTCTAGTACCTCTTCCAATTGCGGTCAAGTGCAACTTCATGGTGCCCTGGCCGATTCATGGAAAAGCATGGCCGACCAAATTTTGGAATGCCCCCAACTAGATTTGGCCGACCAATTCTCTCAACGACTAGTGTCGGTAAGTTTTATCTGCTTCCTCTTTATGCCCTTAAGACATTGTTAATCCTTTGTTCTTTGCATACCTGTGTCATGGGGTTGAGTCTCTCTCAGTATATGACCGGTCTGCATTAGGAGAACGAGTCCTTGAGGGCTCGCATTCAAGGAATGGTTTCTCTTATGACCGCTAGTCACGCTTTTGACCTGACAACCACTGAGAGCTTAATCCAATCTCACCTGTAGATGGCGGAGGAGCAAGCTCGAACTACCAGGGACCTGGCTCACACAGAGTCAGAAAAGGTGCAGTCCTTAAAGTCTGCCCTGAAGACCAACAAGTCCAAGCTTAAGTCTAAGGGTCTGAGACGCTTCCAGATCCTGACTGATTGGGAGGCGAGGGATGCAGAGGTGACCACCCTCTATTCGCAGCTGCAGGAGCTCCAAGAGGTACATGCCTCTCTGAAGGCAAACCTGGAGGCTAAAACGATGGATCTGTCCACCAGCACGGATCGGGAAATCACCCTTCAAAAGCATGTGGATGTGGCTCAGGCCACCCTCAAGTCTGTGCAGGAGGAGCTCTCAGCGACCAAGCAGAGATAGTGGAAGCACACCAGGAGTTGGCTAAGGCACGGGATGACGCAGACAAAGATAGGGAAGAGTTGAAGGATTATCAGGCAGGCGAGAGCTCTCGTCTAGCAGCTCACAAGACCTCCTTCATAGCCTCCAAAGATTTTGGATCTAAGTTAGGCAACCTCATCGACCAAATGCTTTGTTATGGTGGTGCAGGGGCCTTGCTACAACTGTAAGAGAAAGGATTGCTCGGGTCGACTCCCCCTAAAAACTTCCTGGACAAAACTCGTCTCCTGAACGAACTTCCTGACGAAGCCTTCTCCACATTTGAGTAGTGCATGCCCCCTTGTAACTCTCTTCAAATTTGAATGATGATGTAAGGTTTCACACTTTTTTGTAACTTTAAACTTGAAAGTTCTTGAAGATGTTGTGTAAATGTTATTAGTGTGCAATGTGGTGCCTAAATGTCCATTGGGCCCGTTAAGGACCCTTAGACATTTCACCTTATATGTTTGAGTGAGTTGTTAAGTGTTTATCCCCTTCGTGAATGCCTGGTCGGCTAAATACCTTCGTAGGCATCAGCAAGGGTTATTTTACCTAATCGGGCGTCAATCCTGACTGACCGTTCCATCCCCCTGAACAAGTTACATGGTCTAACTACTCAATTGGTCGTCAGTCACATCGACTCCAGGGCCCCCTTACTAGCACGAGTAGGAATTACTGTAGCATCACCTATTTCTGATGCCATAGAGGCTCCCAACTCTTTTTTACCACGTGTCCCTCGACCCAGCTTTTTCTGATAAAACCTTTCTGCATGATTTTCTAAGGCGATCCAACGGCCAGCGTTGCTTCCACGCCTATGGCTGATGCTAGCTATCTCTTCTATGGATTGCATGATTGATGCTGATGTCGAGGTGTTCTTCCAAGCATCTCCCCTGACTACTATAAATAGTCTGCTTCTCTCATTTGGACTTCTCACTAATAGCTGAAGTCATCTTCCCTTCTCTTCCTCCTTCCGTGCTTTTATTTTCTGGCCTTCTGTTTGTGGCCCTAACCTTTCCAAGGATTCTCCCATACCTAGGTATGCTCCTGGAGTCTCAACCTTCAGCGGTATAGATTTGGACGATCTCCACTTCATGTATGAAGTATCTACAGCTATGCACATCATCATACCCTCCGAGGTCCATCGACTCTTCTGACCACCTCAAGGCTATGTGACTTTTTTCAAAGAACAGATTGTGGCTAGTCTTCAATTTCCTATCCACCCCTTCTTTTCCAATGTGAGTCACTACTTTTGCATTTTCCTTTATCAACTCACCCCGAATTTCATTCGGATCCTGTGCGGGTTTGTTCTCATCTGTGACTTGTGTGATATTCACTGGACTCCTCTCCTATTTCACTACTTCTTCACTCGTCGATGCCATAGTGAGGGTCTTTTCGCTTCCAGGATCGTATCTGGACTAACCTTTTCTCATCCTTGACCCCTTCAGAAACGAAGTGGAAAGATAAATACTTCTTCCTCTACTTTCCCTCTGCCATAGAGTGGCCTACCGAGCAGCGATCATCTGTTCCTTCGGGGCGTCCTCTGGGAGACTACTGCTCAGACCCTACTTTTGTGGAGGTGTCGTCACAACTAGAGGGCTGGTGCTTCGATCTGAACGTGCTGTTAATGGAGGATGTGCTATATTTATTTAGGCCGAGTCTCATTACTTTAGAGTTGTCGCACTCCCTTGGTAAGTATTATCTTCACCCTAACTTGCTCTTGCCTTTCGTATTAACCCTCATTTTACTGCAGCCGACACTCTCGCTCAATCGTCTCTGACCAGACCCCTCCCCCTAAGCACTTTGGAAATAAATCGCCGAGAGCGCATAATCTTGGGTAGGCGGGGTCTTCCGCATTCTACTCCAACCACTCCTGGGGTAGCTGCCACTACTGTCTCTCATCCTGCGACCCCTCAGGTGATGCCGCATGCCCACTCTATTCCAGAGTCTGCTAGGCGGACTCATCCTGCTTCTCCCTCTCGTCACCCCCTGACTCCAGAAGAAAGGACAGATTCAGACGACCAGCCACTTTCGCATCGGCAAAGGCGCAGACCTGCTAAATCTCGCTAGGTAGCTAAGGCCTATGCTACGACCCAATAGCCCCGGTCAGCTCCATCTTTCGTTCCCAATCTACAACTCCCGAGCAACCTTGTTATTCCTCCGGAAGTTTGACCAGGGGCTGACCGAGGGAAAACCCTGGTCGTTAAAGAAAAGATCGATCCGGAGTGGCTATCCTCATCAACCGCCCTGACCAGGCCTTCTTCCCCTTGACCGTCTACTTTCCCTCGACCTGGCCCCAGCGAGACTGCTCTTGGATCATCTTAGTCTCGGCATTCCCATTTTTGTGCTACTATGCCTTCAGATTGGGGATTGCGTCGCAACCCCGCTGCCCAAGCTAGCTCCATCTTACTATGGGGACAACTAGCGACTCATTGGATGGAGACTATGCAACAAA
The DNA here is from genome assembly GCF_018446385.1 of Zingiber officinale. Classification (NCBI taxonomy): domain Eukaryota; kingdom Viridiplantae; phylum Streptophyta; class Magnoliopsida; order Zingiberales; family Zingiberaceae; genus Zingiber; species Zingiber officinale. The sequence goes on along the minus strand of NC_056006.1, from coordinate 20,138,699 downwards.
TGGATATCCTCCCACTGTCGGCTCAAGTGGACGTGTTCTCCGAAGGTGCCACCGTGGTAAACTTTCACTTTCTCTCTTATTGCTCCTCTCTTCCTATTCTGACTACCTGTTTATATGAATAGATTTTTACCGAGTCGCTGCGATTGAGTCAGACGTTCACGCATATACATCGGCTAAATAAGATCTTAAAGGATCGTGTTACTGACCTGGAGTCTCAACTTTCAGCCCCTCTTCGGCCATGTTCCAACTAAAGGCAAAGGTGGAGAACTTAAGAAAGGTAAATGCATCCTAGGAACAGAACCTAGGCAAAGCCCTACTGGAGGCTAACTGGCTACGGGATGATAAGAAGAGACTGGAAGCTCTCCACCACTCATCTGAGGCTAAGTACCAAGAGGAGCTAACCCTCAAGGAGAAGGCATGGTTAGAGTTGGCTTAACAAACTGCAACCCTAGAGGACTTCAGGCTCATCCACAAGCAAGAGATGGATCGCTTGACCAAGGAACTTAACTCTAAGGATGTGCTCCTCATAGACCATAGAAGGAATTTGGAATCTCAAGCTACAGAGTTGGATTCCTAACAGGAAGACCTGTCTCAAGCCCGATCTACCTTGTCTCACTCAGCCCGGGCCTTGGAAACTTATAAGGCGGGGGAGAATAAGCGTCATTTGACCAATAGGGCAAAGTGCCTGTGCTTTCTGGAGTTGGCTCTCAGATAGGTGATCACTTCATCCGATCACTGGCCTTTGGAGCAGTAGGAGCAGTTCAACAACTCCAAGAGGGAGGATACCTATCGTCCGACCCTCCCGAGGATTTCTTGGATCATCATCGAATCATTAAAAAAATGCCCGATGATATTTTTTTTGAATTCAAATGACTCCTTGTCTAGCACATATATTGTCTCATTTCCTATTTATAAAAGCTTGTTTATGGCTCCTTAGTTCCTACTCCCCATAGGGGTTTTCCTACTATCCTTGGGCTAGATTCATGCGTGTAAGTGAGGTATAGCTCGTTAGGCCAAAAGCCAAAAGAACTTCATGTGAGAGATCTTTTTATATCTTTCCCATCTAGGCTGAGATAGCCAGCCAGGGTTGAAGAGCTTTACTTGAGGCTTGCAAAAGAAGTGTAGTATGACTTAACTAAGTTCTATATCTATGACTTGAGGACTTCCGAAGTGCCTCGTTGAAAGCTTAATCCAGGTCAGGCTTATCCGACTAGGTTTTTGCACATATGCTTGTAGTGCTCATTCCCTAGCCTTAAATCTTTCTCTCAAACAACCACTGTTACAAAGAATAACACCCTCAGACACGGTAGGGCTGGAGGTAGTTAGTACTCCATGGGCGATCCAACCTTCTACCCTTAGCATCCTATAGATAGTAGGCACCGGACGCTAGTTTCTTAATGACCTTATAAGGGTCGTCTCACTGAGGTGCTAACTTAGTTACCTCTCCGATCGGTCTGATCCTTTTCCATACTAAATCCCCTTCTCCGAAGAAACAGGAGATCACCTTCTTGTCATAGGTCTGCCACATCCTTTGTCGGTATGCGGTTAACTAAGCAACCGTCCTCTCACGGGTTTCATTGATGAGATCTAACTCTAGAAGCCACCGCTCAACATTCTTAGGGGCATACAATAACTGTCAATCAGACGAAACTCCAATCTTGACCAGCACCACAGCTTCGTTGTCATAGACGAGATGAAAGGGAGTGAGTCTTGTACTCTCTTGTGGAGTCGTTCGGTATGCCCAAAAAATGATGGGGAGCTCATCAGTCCAATCACCGCCCACATGGTATAGCTTGACCTTTAGCCCACGAACTATCTTCCTATTGGTGACCTCGGTATGGCCATTGCTTTGTGGATAGGCCACGGAAGTGAAAGCTTGAGTGATGTCAAACCCTCAACACCATTCCTGGATCTTACGCCCTTGGAACTGTCTATCATTGTCTGAGACCAACTTATGAAGGATTCTAAATCGGTACAAAATGTTCTTCCATAGGAACTGGATGACATCCCCTTCTGTTATCCTAGCTAGGGCTTCTGTCTCTACCCACTTAGAAAAATAATCTACCGCCACGAGTAAAAAGCGCCTTTGCTCGAGAGCCATGGGGAAAGGGCACACGATGTTCGTACCCCATTGGTCAAAGGGACAAGAGACTATTGAGGTCTTCAAAATCTCGATCGGTAGGTGGGTCAGGTTTTGGTGCTTTTGGTAAGAGAGGCAAGTTTCCACCAACCGTTTAGCATCTCTCTACAAAGTAGGTCAAAAATACCCGTCTAGGAGTGTTTTTCGGGCTAGCATCCTTCCTCCTACATGGCTACCGCAACATCCCTAGTGAACTTCTCACAAGGCATATTCCGCTTCGTTCGGACTTAGGCATTTGAGCAGTGGTCAAGAGAATGTCCGCTTGTATAATTGATCTCCAATCAATGTGTATGCATGAGCTCTCTTTCTAATCGATCTGGCTTCTTCAACATCGGCCGACAAAACTCCTTATTGAAGATAAATGATCATTGACTCTCTCTAGTAAATTGATTCATCCAAATTATTCTACAGGTCAATCTGGGCTATCAGGAAGCTCTGAGCCATCGACCTATCCAACACCCAAGTGGACAAAGAGCTGGCCATTTTGGCTAGTTCATCTTGCCTTTGCTTGTCTGCTCTGGGAATCTTGATCACTATAACTTCCTTGAAGCCCTCCTTTATTTTCTCATATGCTTCTCTGTATAGCTACATCTTCTCATTATTAACTTCAAATTTGTCAACCGCTTGCTGAGCTAACAGCTAAGAATTTGAATAAATGACTACCCGAGTTGCCCCAACATGCCGAGCTCTGTAACTCCACCTATAGTGCCTCATACTCCGCCTTATTGTTGGTAGCTCTGAAATTTAGCCTAACGGTTAGTTGCATGATGTCTTCCTGAGGGGATATAAGAAGTATCCCTACTCCACTCCCTTGCTGAGTGGACGATCCATTCACATATGTTTTCCATGTTTCCTTAGCATCACCTTGATGGATTTCTATTAGGAAGTCAGCTAGGGCTTGTGCTTTGATTGTTGTTCGGGGCTGATATTGTATATCATATTCTCCCAACTCGGTGGCACATTTGATGAGGTGGTCAGCTATCTCTATGTTGGTAAGAGCCCTCTCCATGGTGCTATTAGTCAGGACAGTAATTGGGTGTGCCAAGAATTAAAGTCTTAAGCAACGAGCCATGAGGACCAATCCATAAACCAACTTCTACAGGGCTATATATCGGGACTCAACCCCTTTCAATAAGTGGCTCAAGAAGTACACTGGCCGTTGTACATCATCCTTCTCTTTTACCAACATTGTCCCATGGTCTCAAGGGTAGCTGATAGATATACCCAGAGCGGTTCTCCAGCAATAGGTTTAAACAACGAAGTCAAAGTTTCAAGATGTTGCTTCAGTTCCTCAAAAGCTTTGTTGAACTCTTCATCCCACTGAAACTTAGCAGCTCTTCTGAGCACCTTGAAGAAAGGGAGCGCCCAGTCTACAGATCGGGATATGAACCGAGAGAGCGCTATAATCCTTCCCACCAGCTTCTGTGCTTCTTTTATCTTCTTGGGCACCTGCATGTCTTGGAGGGCCTGAACCTTCTCCGGGTTGGCTTTGATTCCACGCTCAGTAATAAGGTACCACAGGAATTTTTTCCCTTGGACTCTGAACAAGCACTTTAGTGGGTTTAACTTTAAGCCATACTGTTGTAGGGTACCACAGGTTTCCTCCACATCGGCTATAAGTCTTGTTGCTGTAGTGGACTTGATGAGGATGTCATCTACATAAACTTCCATGTTTCATCCGATCTGCTTCTGGAAGATCTTGCCCATCATCCACTGATAAGTAGCTCCGACGTTGCGTAGACCAAATGACATAACTGTTGGTGCAGGAAGCATTCGACGATCGAACCTGAGTTTTAATAATGGCAAAGGATTCAAAGTTAAGGGTTGTTGCTATCTAACATGTTGATTGAGTGTCTCAGGAAAGTCCTAACTGTAGTTAGGCAAAAGAAAAAACCTTAGGGGGTGGTAACCCTAGGTCATAGGGGGTGGTAACCCTATGCGGAAAGACTTGGCAGGTCGAAAACTTCAGGCAAAAGTCCTAGGGGGTGGTAACCCTAGGTGGAAAGTCCTAGTGTCGCGAACCAGGTGAAAGACTGGACTAGTCGGGAAGCGGATGTCCAGCAGAAAGTCCGGAAGCGTCGAGTGCTGAGCAAAAGTCCAGTCGATCTGGAGGATCACACTGGCAACAGGTAAATCTCCTGAGTGGAGTAGGTGAGGACGCGTTCCCCGTAGAGGGAACAGTAGGCGTTGGGTCGACCTAGGGTTTTCGGTCGAAAATCCGAAGTCAGACCCGGACAGTCCAGAGACTGTCATTACTTCATATTCATACTATTATTTTGTATTAACTTTGTGGTGTAGGTATTTTTGGATTAACATACTTGCAGGTACAACTCGGATGAACAGAGTCCGAGGTGCCTCCATGGGGCTTGGAGGCGCCTCGGGTGCAAAACCTGAGCTGGCGCGAGAAGCAGGCTTAAGGCACCTTGGATGGATTGAAGGCGCCTTGGACAGCTTGGAGGCGCCTTGAAGGGTTTGAAGGCGCCTTCAGGTCGCGGCAGTCAAAGGGTTATCGCAGCGAGCATATCGGGATAGAATTCAAGCTTCAAGGCGCCTTAGAGCTTGTTTAAGGCGCCTTGAACACTGTTTAAAAGCAGGGTTCGAGCAGCACATCAGTATATCAACTTCCAAGCTTCCATTCTGCTGTATTCTGCTCAAGTACTGCTTCCAAAGTGCTATTGCAACATTCCGACGACCTGGAGCTCAGATTTCTTTTCTACTACAGTTGTCGGTATAATTTTAATCACAGTTACATTTGAATTAGATTGTATTATTCATCGAGCTTATAGTTGTTGCCCACCGGAAGCGAAGGATCGCGGGCCTTCGAGTAGGAGTCGCCTTAGGCTCCGAACGAAGTAAATCCTCCGTGTTCTTATGTGTGTGTTTCTCTATTTCATTTCCGCTGCATTAATTTCTGAACGAGGTTTTTAAATACTTCGATAGTTTTACGATTCTGATAAATGAACGATTTAGCCACGAGCGCTATTCACCCCCCTCTAGCACGTCTCGATCCAACAATTGGTATCAGAGCGGGGTTGTTTTGAGTTGGTGCAACCACCATTCAAAACAGTTTTTTTTGTGATATTTTGTTTATTTTTATTTCAGAGTCAATTAGAAATTAGCTAATTAGCTAAAATTCTAATTCTTTTCAAATCGGTGTTGCTCAAATTTGGTCAATACCACTTGAGCTCGTTATTTTTACCTTCTCCTTCCCGCACTACTAATCCAAGACTCAGTCTTGGAATAGATCTGCTTGGTTGTGTTTTTCTTAGATCTAAATGGCCCAACAAGAAGGATATAGCACTGTTCGTCCCCCACTATTTTCCGGAGAAGACTTCGGATATTGGAAGGGGCGAATGGAGATATATCTGAAGATCCAGTTCGACACCTGGATGATAGTCAAGACAGGACTGCAACTACCAACTAATACAGACGGTAAGCCTACATCCTGTGAGAACTGGGAGCCAGCCTTTATCAAAAAGGTGGAAGCCGACGCCAAAGCTACCTGCACCATCCAGTGCGGTCTTACCAAAGAAGAGCTCAACAGAGTCGGTCCGTTCTCTTCCGCAGAGGAGCTGTGGGAGAAACTGATCGAACTTCACGAAGGCACCTCGGAAACCAAGGTAAGTAAGCGTGATTTATTACTTAATAAACTATACAATTTAAAAATGCAGGAAGGTGAGACGGCAAGTTCGTTACGCGCTCAAATTCAAGATATTCTGAACTCTCTTCATGGAATCGGGCAGAAGGTAGAAAACAGAGACATTATAAGGTATGCTCTTAACTCGTTTCCTAGGAGTACATTGTGGGCATCGATGGTAGTGTTGGTTGCTACTCGGAAAGCCTAGAGGTTCCACTGTACAAAAATTTTGTACAAAGGTCTGAACCTTTTCCTAGCTACCATGTGTTCTTTTAAATTAAATTTTGGATCACCTGCGGAACTTAACACGTTTGATCCAAAACTTAATCTATTTGTTCTTTTAGGTTTTGACTTGGATCTCTTGCGGAACTTAACACGTTCGACCCAAATCACCTTAAGTTATTAATTCCATTAAATATTAATTTCCATAATCGGTTCCCAGTACTGACGTGGTGAGGCACATGGCCTTCTTGGATATGGGAGCAACCACCACCGACTAGACAAAATCTTTTATAGAAAGCTAATATTTAATTTCCTAAAATAACTTTAGGTTAACTGAAAAGAACAATCAAATCACAAGGAAAAGAAAAAACAAAAGAACACAACATCGAAAAACATATTCGAAATTCTAGAATCGTAAGCCTCTTGTATTTGGTATTATTTCCAAAAATAACTAGTATGATGCGGAAAGAAAAATTACTAGTTATACCTTTTAGAAAGACCTCTTGATCTTCTATCGTATTCCTCTTCTAACCTCGGACGTTGTGTGGGCAACGATCTTCCGAGATGAGAAACCACCAACCACCTTCTTCTCCTCCTAGCTAGGGTTGGCCACAAAAAGCTTAACCAAGGATGAAGAACAAAACACCAACTAAGCTCCAAGAGATGCTAGCTTTCTCTCCTTCTTCTTCTTCTTCTTCTCCAAGTAGTATCCGGCCGCCACAAGAGCTCTAAGCCTTTGAGAGTTTCGGCCACCACAAAGAGGGAGAGAGGAAGAGGATGGCCAGCCACTCCAAGGAATAAAAGAGGGAGAGAAATAATAGAGGTTGTCTCATGAAGGCACCCTCACCCCTTCTTTTATATTCCTTGGCCTAGGCAAATTAGGAAATTTAATTACAATAAAATTTCCTTAATTCCCTTGACATGATTTAATTGAGAAAAATAAAATAAAATTTCCCCAATTAATCTCTAATGGCCGGCCACGTTAAAAGAGATAAATTAGACAAGTTTTAATCAACAATTAAAACTTCCTAATTTGTTTCCGGAAATTTTAAAATTAGAATTTCTCATTAAAAATCTCTTCATGGTTGATAAAAAGAAATTTCTATAATTTTAATTTTATCAACATGTGGATAATTTTAAAGAGAAAATAAAATATCTCACCAATCTACAAATAAGGAAAGAGATCTAATCTCTTTCTTTAATCTTTTATAGATCTTTTACAAGAGAGATATTTTAATTTTAATTCTCTTTAATAAATTATTTCTTCCACATAATAAAAATTAAAATTAAAATTCTTTTTTAATTTAATTTGGCCGGCCCCCACTAGCTTGGGTTCAATCTAGGGCCGACCACCCCAATTTATACCTAGGCCGGCCCTAGCTTGGTTCCCAAGATAGCTTGGCCAGCCCCCTATTGGTGGGTATAGAAGGTGGGTATAGGTGGGTATAGTACTCTATAAATAAGAGGCTACGATAGGGACCGAGAGGAGGAATTGGTTTTGGTCTCCCGATAAAATTAAGCATCCCGTGTTTGCCCCGAACACACAACTTAATTTTATCAATAATATTTCATTCCACTAGAGAACTATTATTGAACTACCGCACCAATCCCAAATTACATTTTTGGGCTCCTTCTTATTATGAGTGTGTTAGTCTCCCCGTGTTTAAGATATCGAATGTCCACTAATTAAGTGAGTTACTGACAACTCATTTAATTAATATCTTAGTCCAAGAGTAGTACCACTCAACCTTATCATCATGTCAGACTAAGTCCACCTGCAGGGTTTAACATGACAATCCTTATGAGCTCCTCTTGAGGACATTTATCAACCTAGTATCTCTAGGACACAGTTTCCTTCTATAATCAACAACACACACTATAAGTGATACCATTTCCCAACTTATCGGGTTTATTGATTCATCGAACTAAATCTCACCCATTGATAAATTAAAGAAATAAATATCAAATATATGTGCTTGTTATTATATTAGGATTAAGAGCACACACTTCCATAATAACTGAGGTCTTTGTTCCTTTATAAAGTTAGTATAAAAGAAACGACCTCAAATGGTCCTACTCAATACACTCTGAGTGTACTAGTGTAATTATATAGTCAAGATAAACTAATACCTAATTACACTACGACCTTCTAATGGTTTGTTCCTTTCCATTTTGGTCGTGAGCTACTGTTTATAATTTATAAGGTACTGATAACATTATCTTCTGCATGTGACACCACATACTATGTTATCTACAATATAAATTAATTGAACAACTACAACTAAATGTAGACAATTTGACCAAATGTGATTCTTTATTCATAATGAATGTTTACACAGCTTAGGCTTTCAGTATACACTCCAACAGGTAGATGCCTACAGAGTCTCTAAGGATTTATCTTCCTTAAAATTAGATGAATTATTTAGTGAATTTGAACTACATGAACAAACTAATGCACAGACGACCGAGAAGGGTATTGCTTTGGTTGCAGGTACTAGTCGAACACGCGAACCAAGATCCTGACGAAAAACTGAACCGGAATCAGAAGACGAACCCGACTCAGAAGATTCAGAAGATGAACTGACCAGCGAACTAGTGAATCGCGTGAAGAAGCTCTACAAGAAGAAGAAGGGCTTTAACAAGAAAGATCTGAAGAAGGCAATTCAATCCAAGGAGGCCCAACCGAACTCGAAGGTAAAGTTTGAAGTCACTTGCTACGGGTGTAACTAGAAAGGGCACATCAAAGCCAACTGCCCCAACCAAAAGGAAGCCAAAAAGCAAAGAAGAAAGAAGGCCTTGAAGGCAACGTGGAACGAATCTTCTTTAGAGGACGACGACGACGAACTCGATCAGACGAGTCTACTCGCACTGATGGCCTGGGACCAGATCGTCGAGAGCGAGAGCGAGTCAGAGGCCGAGTCAGAGCAAAGCCACGGATCCGCATCCGTTTCAGAAGGGTCAGACTCCACTGTAAGTATCCCAAGGCTCAATAATTTAGTTAATTACTTATTACGCAAGTTAGCTAAGTCAAACATTAGGATTAAATCACTTCTAAAGGAAGTAGCTGTCCTTAAAGAAGTGACTAACACTAATTCCTTACTTGATCAAGTTCAGACTGGAAATTCAACTCAAGTTCATAAACTTGAGGAAGAAAATTCTAGTTTGAAAAATCAGGTAAAAGATTTAAAAAATACCTTAGAACGGTTTTCTTTGGGCTCCAAGAATTTGGACCTAATTCTTGGGACACAAAGAGTCGTCTACAACAGAACTGGGCTAGGATATAAAAGTAAAAAGAAATATAGATCTTATCTATCCTTAATAAACAAACAAAGTAGTAAATCAGTCCAAGCATGGGTCCCCAAGTCCAAATTGATAAATCAAGTTGGACTTGGCCAATACTGGGTTTCGAAGGATCAAATACACTACCTCGATAGACCATATCGAGGCCATGATCCAGGGGGAGCAAAAAGAAAAACGGTCTTAAAATTATAAATTCCAAATTTCAAAATTCAAAATTTTAAATTAAAAATTTGAAATTAAATTATAAATTCAAAATTTTAAAATTCAAAATAAAATTAAAAAGTCAAAATAAATTATAAATTCAAAATTTAAAATTCAAAATCAAATTAAAAATTTGAAATTAAATTATAAATTCAAAATTTTGAAATTCAAAATCAAATTAAAAATTCGAAATTAAATTATAAAGTCAAAATCAAAATAAAAATTTGAAATTAAATTATAAATTTAAAATTCAAAACTCAAATCAAATTAAAAATAAATGGAGGATCCAAACTAGCTGGCACCTCCAACTGAACTACCCGACAGGGTAACTGAACCTAATCTACCCGAAATGGGTAAAATAAGAGTACATTACCCGGCAGGGTAATTAAGGTTAGAATAAAATGGGCTAGGTTTAACTTGACCCACAGTACTGGTGAAGTTTTTGGATGATAGTACGTTAGGCTAGCTTAGGCATCGCATGTCTAGGAAGATATGGCTTCGACCTGGTGCATTTGGCCAAGTGGAACTGACCGAAACTACCCTTAAATGGATCCTAACTAGTTAGACCAAGGATTAGTATTAAGTTCAATGGGTAGGACTATTTGAAAAACCTCGAAGGCATGGTTATTTTAATGAGCTCCTTGTGACTCACCATAGCTTGGAAGTTTATCCAAAGAATGCTTACTTGTTGAACCCAAAGCTAAACCAGAATCTAACACAAAGTTAAAACAGACCCTTAAATTAAACCATAATTCATCTCACAGCAATTATAGGATTCCCTGATTGACAATTTAGATCGGGTGAGATGACTAAGAAATTAAATTATTAAAATTGACTTGACCTTAAATCAACAATTCAATTGGTTAACTCAAATTATTTTAAAACTCAATTTCAAAATTATTTTAAAACTCAATTTCAAAATTATTTTTAAAAAACAAAACTTAAATTTCAAAATTATTTTTTAAAAAAAAACTTAAATTTCAAAATTATTTTAAAACTCAATTTCAAAATTATTTTCAAAAAAAAAACTTAAATTTCAAAATTATTTTAAAAAAAAACTTAATTTTCAAAATTATTTTAAAAACTTAAATTTCAAAATTATTTTAAAAACTTAAATTTCAAAATTATTTTAAAAAACTTAAATTTCAAAATTATTTTAAAAACTTAAATTTAAAAATTATTTTAAAAAACTTAAATTTCAAAATTATTTTAAAAAAAAACTTAATTTTCAAAATTATTTTAAAAACTTAAATTTCAAAATTATTTTAAAAACTTAAATTTCAAAATTATTTTAAAAAACTTAAATTTCAAAATTATTTTTAAAAAAAAAACTTAAATTTCAAAAAAAATTTTTAAAAAAAAAACTTAATTTTCAAAATTATTTTAAAAAAAAAAACTTAATTTTCAAAATTATTTTAAAAACTTAAATTTCAAAATTATTTTAAAAACTTAAATTTCAAAATTATTTTTAAAAACTTAATTTTCAAAATTATTTTAAAAACTTAAATTTCAAAATTATTTTAAAAACTTAAATTTCAAAACTATTTTAAAAACTTATTTCAAAATTATTTTTAAAACTCAAATTATTTCAAAATTATTTTTAAAACTCAAATTATTTGGAAATTATTTTTAAAAACTCAAATTTCAAAATTATTTTATTTCAAAATTATTTTTAACTCAAAATTCAAAATTATCTCTTCAAATATATAAAATATAAAAAAAAAAAAAGGCGCCTCCCACACTGGAAGGCGCCTCCAAGAGCGACGGGAAAGTTCCCACCGCATCACCTTAAGGCGCCTCGGATCGATCCGAGGCGCCTCCTAAACCTACTCAAGGCGCCTTAACATACTTAAGGCGCCTTCAATTCCCAGCTTTAGAAAACGAACAGATTCCTTCTGTTCATTTTTCTGCCGACGCCGAGCACGTCTTCCGCGTGCGGATTCTAGCAACCAAGGCGCCTTCAACCCGTTTAATCTCCCCTCAACACTTGTCAATGCCTCCTAGGTATAATCCCAATCATTCCCGATCAAATTTTACGTAAAAATTCTGCTTATTTCTGTCAATTTTTGGTAAAATCATTGAAAATAGGAAGCGCCAACACGTTGATCCTAATCCAGCTAGACTTCCATCAGCAGATATCAGATTCCCTACTATACATCTTAGGGATACCTTTGCTAATTAGACTTTTGAACCTATCAAACCTAGATATGTAAATAGATCCTTTTATACCCAGTTTTGTCAGCCATCTATCCAAATGATAGAGCACTATCAACTGGACCAACTGGTTTACTGCACTGATACAGTAAACCAGGAGTTATGTGCACAGTTTTATCACAATCTTGAGAGGGTTGATGATAATAGGTACTCCACCAGAGTTTCTGGCGTTGACATTAAGCTTACTCCCACTTTGCTACGCACCACCCTAGGACTTAGGGTTTCAGAGTCTACCTTCTTATGCTACCCCAGTAGGGACCTACCATTTGGCGATCCTTACTCCCATATTACGTTAGATACTATCTATACGTATTTTTTCGGGGAAGAGAGACCTGCTGGCCTGACAGAGTTCAGGTCAGTTTCTCTTCGGGTTCAGGACTACATGATGTATAGGGTCCTGACAGCATGTATTCTGCCGATCTCATCTCGGGATGTCCCGAAGATGAGGCCTTCCCACTCATTTTTCTTGTACGCCCTGTGTCATCGATTATATATTGATATAGTCTTGCATATATTCCAGAACATTATCTGTGCATCTGGGACAGTCACCTCCAAGATAGTACACATGCCCTATTGTCATATTTTGACACGCTTCTTTTCGACCATAGAGGGTATAGATGTGACCAGGGGGGCAGTCATTCCTCTTACTATATATGACGAGCTAGGATCCCGTAGTTGTAGACTATCCGGTGCCGATATCACAGCTGATGGAGTTCTAGCTTGGACAGGACGACCACAGCCAGCAGCTGCCCCTATCGCTCCAGCAGCCGAGGATATACCAGGCGAGGGAGAGGAGTGAGCTGATTTCTTAGCTGAGGATCTTTTCGCGGATCCTTCCTCGTCTGCCAGACCATCCACCTCAGCTAGACCTTTGACCTCTACATCACTCTCCGTCGAGGACAGACTTGCTCGACTCAAGGTCGAGTCCATCCAGACACGACGGATAGTTCTCTCTATTCGGTCCGAGATGGCTGCCGGATTTACGTCCCTTCGTGACGAGATACGACGTCTAGGTCAGCCAGCACCCGAGCAGCCCCATGCACCACCTTCCGCTGATGACCCTCCAGCTGATGCTCCTCGAGTAGATGATCCTGCTATTTGATATGACTCTTTTATGCATTGTACTATGGATTGTTGCCAATAGACACCCTCACTTCACTACCTATTTATTTTTAGACTTCCTTGAAGTGATATATACTTATGTGCATGCTTAGTCAGTTTCACAAATTCTGGGTTTACTTATCATTTTTCAAATTCTAGGAAAAATAAATTTCAAAATTCCCAATTTCCTAGATTTTTCAAAAGTTGGACTTAGCCTAAGCTTACCCCCTAGAAATCTTGTTCCCCTAGACTCAAACCAGAGCATCTCACAAACACCTAGGTATACCTTGATTGTGATTGAAAAATATAGAACGGCGTGAGATGCATAGGGTACAGCCTGGACTCAAGAATGCTTATATCTGTGCAATGATATGAGTCTGGACGTTAAATACGCAATATACATCAATCAAGTTAAGTCGTCCAGCTCTAGTCAAATCTATCTGGACCAAAGTAACTTAACTTGACTAACCATGTGAAAGTTGTTGCCCTGTAGATAATCAGCAAGTAGCTAAAGGTTAGACAGTTGGTAAAGGATACTCAATTTTTTAGTTAAGCATGTTTGATTTTAAGGGCTCTGATACCTAGAAAGTTAATCTATTGAACATGACTCATGCTTGGACTTAAGGACCAACTGACTTTGAATGAATAACCTAAACCAAATTTTTTAACTACATTACTCCCTCCTTGTCTTAAAATTTAAATATTATCTAAACTTAAGCTAAGTTTACTGTTAACCTAAGTTTTCAAAATTCAAAACTTTGTAAATTCCTGCTGTGAGATCTCGGAAAATTTAAATAAATAGGGTTATTTCAGAAATAGCCTTATAGTATTTTTCCGGAATTTTTAGAAATTTTCTGGGAATTTTTCGGAGCTCGTACGACGAGTTTTGAGGGGATCAATTCCGGGTACAGATAAGGCCTATTTGGGATACCCATTTAAATGAGGAAATGTTTTTAATTATAAATCATTTTCTTTTCTTTAAATTCCCTTCCCAAGTGCCGTTTCCCCCAAAACCCAACGCCGATCACCCGAGCCTTCCTCCTCTCCTTCCTTCCCCGATCTCCCTTCCGTCTCTGTGCTCTCCCTCTCTCGCGGATCACTCGGCGCCGAGGCCGAAGGAGACTCATCATCGGAGCTCGACGGTGCCGAGGAGCTGGATCTGATCGGGGGTCCTGATCCGGTGAGTTCTGCGGCTGAGCGTCAACGGCGAGGTGGCTAGGGCACGGTGAGGAGCAAGATTCGCCAACACCCAACCGATCGACCTCCGTTCTTCTCTCCTCGCGCTGCTCATAGTGCGATCCACCTCTCCACTGGCCGAATCTGGATGGAGCCGTGCCACCCGACCGCCGGCGTGAAAGGGGCGATAGGGCTTTGAGGGTAAGCAATCGAACCTTCTTTCTCGCTGTGGTTGTGTTCTTTTTGCAATCCCTGCCCTAGATCCATCATCAGTGCTCTGCTCTGCGGATAATTGGTGCTGGATTGTTGTTACCGATACTCTATCGTTGATCCTCATCTTCTCGTGGTTGATTTAGGTTTCGGTTGATGATGATGGGATCCATTGAGTTGTTGGGCAGAGGCTTGAAGGGTTGATTGATGTCTTGGATTGCTTGATTTGAGATCAGTGATCTGCTTGTTGATTCTTCCTTCTTGATCCGAGTGATCCAGCAGTAAGGCCCTGTTCTGTGGAAGACTTCCTGGTTCCAGCAATCAACAGCAGCTCAGTTGAGGAATTTCGGCTTGATGCATTGTTGATCCAGTGAGGTTCTATTGCTGTGAGGCTGGGATTGTGATCTTTGAGGTGTATCCAGCAGCTTTCCCTAACCGGCAGCAACACCTTTGATTGTGATCTATTGGTGATCACTTTGGGTTTGAGGTAAGGAATAGGATAATTGATCTTGTTGTAGATCATGTTTCGAATTTGAATACTAGTTGGATGATCTTGTCCTAGATGGATTAGGTTAAGTGTAATTGGTTAGTTGATTGTGATTAGATATAATTGTTGGAATTAATCTAATGGGTTAATTAGGGTTAGGGTAATTAACCCTAATTAACTATTAGATTTAAATTAGGAAGGTTGAGATGATATCGATTAGGGTTTTGCCCTAATTTGTTATTAGGAATTTTATTTAGTTATTCTTTTGAATTTATATAAATAAAATATATATATATTGTTTGATACAGGACTCTGATTTGAGACAGGCGTCTCGACGTTGGATTTAGCGTGATTGTACCTTCTATTTGAGGCGGGTACCCTTTGACTTATCTTTTGATAATGTCTTATGATATGTGTAGCTTATATATACTTACTAGTGGTAGATAGTAGATTATTCTTTCTCTTGGACTTAGCTAGTTGATACCTATCACATGCTTCATCTGTTAGTTGCGTTACTTCAGGATTGGGTATTTTATCTCTTGCCATGTGTATATATGTTCATAGAGATGCATAGCTATAGTGCTCTACTCTACTGGATTAGTTGCTTTACATGTGTGATACATGCTCTTCGATTCATGATACTTACATCCTTGTTATATGTGATATCTTTGGATTTATGCTGTTTATATCATGGTTATATATACGCGTTTACCTTTTGGCACACACATATGGAGGAGGCTATGTTCAGGTATGTCATATTGTAGCCGCATGCACCATATCGCATGATTGCATGCCGGGCGATTGACGACTCCATTATTGTTGAGCTCGTCGGCTACATAGGCCCGCACACAACGTGTTTCACCGCATGGGTAGTGGCACAAGACAAGAGGTGTGTATGGCAAGAGCTCTGAGTGCTCCGGTCCGCTCATGGGTAGTGTGACTGCAGTGGTAGCGACAAGGATCCTCCCCGCCATCGCGCATCGGGAGTTGAGAGCATTGCGCCCTCACTATGTTTGAGGTAGGAGGATAGGTGTACTCCGACAACATCCCGTCCACTCGGTCACTCTTGCGTGATGGCAGAGTGCCCTGTCATGTCTACCCACCTGGTCTCACCATTGTGTGAGATGGCCGATCGTTGACAGGGTGACCATGTCATATTGCATCATATGCACGGATTGCATTCGTTATGATTGATGCATTTTGGTGATTGCATATGATTGACATGCATACAGATACATGCTTTTGCTCGACTATTTTTATCTCTCAGATGTTGACAATCGCTGCCCAAGCCTCGCAGTGAGCATGCTTATTTCAGTTATGCATTTCTTATTATTCTTGGTCAGAAATCAGACATGCTTCCGTTACTCATTACCGCTTATTCACCATGACACGTATATTGTTAGAGACTGATCAGAGGTCCTATGGTTTAGAGACTGTACTTAGGATATTCCGTAGTTATATGTTGCATATATCTATTGATTACCATGAGTTCTTTGAACTCACCCCTTTGTTACTACTTTTCAGTCAGGAGAGATCCCAGTCGCTAGCCCCGTTATCGCGAGGATTTTCCTTGTCGGATTATATTTTTGCTTTTGCATCTTATATACTTGTATTGTGGGTTTGTATTGTGGACTTCACATTGAACATTCGGGTTTGCTACTTTTGTTTTCCGCTGCGGTAGTATTGTCATTACTTCGTGGATTTGTTTTATTCGTTGTAGTGGAGTAGGCTGTTTGCATATATCTTCGAGGTTCTATATCGTCTTTCCTTATTGAACTGTGTGGATTGATCATATATTATATCTGTGTGGAATGTTGATATAAACTGCGTGGCTTGTTCTTTTGTATTGTATTATTCCGGCCATGTGTGGCCGAGGTATGGAGATGTATGTATACTGAGCTTCATATTGTCCGCCGTACAGGGGAGATGCTGCCGAAATTTCTTCGGACAGGGACTACCTGGGGCGTGACAATTTATTTTTGGTATCAGAGCATGAGTTACGATGCTCTGTATTTTCTTTTTATCTGATACCAATATTTTTGGTATCAGAGCGGATTTCTTATACTTGTTTCTCGTGTTCTGGAGTTTACGAGCTTATCTGGATATTTTCGGATTGTACGGATTTCCGTCGATTTTATCGTTTCGGAATTCCGAGGTATTTTGACGAGATTTTATTGGTTCTATTTGGGGGCTATGCAGCGACAGGACATCTCCAGACGGCAATAGGTAAATCCGGTAATTTTATAGTTTTCATACTTGTAGTGATAACTGGATAACATTTTTTTACATATATGATACGTGTTTTAGTACTTAAACGTGGTCGCACATGTACGAGGGCGATCGATTCTCTAGAGACAGAGTCTCCAGAGAGTTCTGTTAGGGTTGAGCCTGTCCGTCAGGGATAGACTCCTTAGGGTATTGTGACCACGTTAGACTGTCAGATCCTGACAGTTCCGACTTCAGAGGTACCTACCTCGCCTATACCGGCAGTAGTACCTACAGGATACTCGGCACCTTCTCTAGCCGTGCCTACTGCGTACTCGGTACCACCACAGACATCTGCGCTGGTTACTACATACTCGGTAACTGCACCAGCAGTACCGGTTACATCTTACCTGGTACCGCCCATCGTACCTTTAGTCGTCCCTACTTATGCCTACTCTATAGTTCCACTAGTGGTTCCTACCCTGTTTATGTGGCAGCACCAGTGGTACCTCTTCCAACCTATCCATCAGTACCACCCATAAGATCAACTCCAGTGATTCTGCCCAGTACCGCAGCGATATCTACGGATATGGTTGTGGCACGAGCATGGATCCCAGCCTTGGCAGAGTTGGTGAAAAGCCAATTCACACTATTTCGCGGGGAGACTGATCCGAGCGTGACTCAATCTTGGATAGAGTCTATGGAGCGGACATTCTTTTACATGGCCTGCTCCGAGTGGGAGAAGGTCGATGGCCGCTACCACTTACGAGACGGGCAGATCCGGTGGGACACATGTTCGATTATAAGCGAAAAGATATTACCCGGACGAGATTTAGGAGGCATTCGAGAGTCGATTTTCCCGAGCATATCGATGACTCTTCGGCAGATTTTCTTAGTCTCGCGTAATAACCGCCGGATGGAGTATAATGCTGAATTTAATCGGTTGGCCAGATTCTGTCCTGAGTTAGTGGTCGATGACAGATCTCGTATGCTTCAATTTGTCCAGGGACTGGACGGGCATCTTCAGCTGAAGATGTCTGGTTTTAGTACGTCATCATACACCGAGACACTGGATAGAGCTCTCATGATTGAGTCTACTCATCAGAGAGTGAATGCAGATAAGAAGAGGAAGCAGACTGATCGGACTTCCAGACAGAGCCAGCAGCCACAGACTACGGGACAACAGCAGAGCAGTCGCACTCAGACGGGTCAAGGTACTTCTGGGGCATCTGGCCGACCCCAGAAGTCAGGACGATCTTCATCTGGACGTTCCCGGTCTACTCAGCGGAACCGAACACGGTCCACCGGTGATCCTCACTGTACCCGATGCGGATCCCGAGATCACATGGTTTCTGCTTGCTCCTTGGGACAGTCAGTTTGCTATTATTGCAAACTGCCTGGCCACGTCATCCGAGACTGTTCGCTGAAGACTCAGCATGTAGCTTCCGGAGTTTCGGTTGCGGGAGGACAGTTTGGTCGGGACCACAGTATCTGACTCATGGGCAGTATCAGTTGCAACCCTAGTCACTAGTTCAGTACCAGTCGCAGCCTCAATCCTTAGTACCGTATCAACTACAGCCACAGCCACTGGTCCAGTACCAGTTACAACCCTAGCCGCCGGTCCAGTATCAGTCACAGCCCACCTATCCGTCTCTGCCTCAGTACCCAGCACCGTCCCAGTAGCAGGCTCAGACTCTAGCGCAGCATCCTTTGGTAGCACTACCACCTCCATCACCGTCAGAGACTGGACGCATTCACGTGGTTACCAGAGAGGATGTGCAGCGACGGATCCATTTTCCGTGGTATGGTTTTACTTTATGCATTATTCGCCGACATGCTGATAGATACTGGTAGCTCACATTCCTTTATTTCTCGTGCCTTTATGAGGGACATATGTAGACTACCTACTCTTAGACATCAGTGACTGACCATCATCCTACCGTCCGGTGATACATTGGACGTCACTCAAGAGGTCAGAGGTTGCCCGTTAGATTTTGGTAGCATTATACTCACGGTAGATTTACTAGTATTGGAAATGGTCGAGTTCGATATTATCCTTGTCATGGATTGGCTGTCTGCATACCATGCCACGGTTGATTGCCAAACGAGGGTGGTCACATTCCGACCTCCGAACCAACCCTCGTGGGATTTCACTGGCATCAGGGATGACGACATATCGATCATTTCAGCGATTCAGGCTTAGATGCTGCTGTCACATGGCTGTCAGGGATTTCTTTTGTCTTTGATTAATACTGACGACAGCAATAGTACTCAACTCTCAGATCTTCCAATGGTCCGAGAGTATCCGAACCTATTTCCAGATGAGCTACCAGGTTTGCCTCCCAGAAGGCAAGTGGAGTTTGCTATTGAGCTGCTTCCGAGGACCGTGCTAGCATCGAAAGCTCCATATCGTATGGCGCCGAAAGAGTTGGACGAACTAAAGGTCCAACTCCAGGAGTTATTAGACAGGGGATTTATTCGCCCTAGTGTATCTCCGTGAGGTTCTCCGGTGTTGTTCGTCAAGAAGAAGGATGGTACTCTGAGGTTGTGCATCGATTATAGGCAGCTGAATGCAGTGACTATCAGAAATAAGTACCCCTTGCCACGGATTGAGGATTTATTTGATCAGCTCAGAGATACATCAGTGTATTCTAAGATTGATCTGCGGTCTGGATATCATCAGTTGAGAGTCAGAGATTCTGATATTCAGAAGACAGCATTCCGCACCAGATACGGACATTATGAGTTTTTGATAATGCCATTTGGGCTTACCAATGCTCCTGCAGTATTTATGGATCTGATGAACCGTATCTTTCTGGAGTACCTAGATCAGTTTATTATTGTGTTTATCAATGATATATTGATCGATTCGCGTTCTGAGGAGGGACATGCACAGCATCTTCGCATAGTCTTGGAGACTCTGCGACGACATCATCTGTATGCGAAGTTCAGCAAGTGTGCATTTTGGCTTCCCTCAGTTGGTTTTCTAGGACACGTGGTGTCTAGCCGAGGTATTTCTGTGGATCCTCAGAAGATCGAGGCTATCACTAGCTGGGAGCAGCCGAAGTCAGTCCAGGAGATCCGTAGTTTCTTGGGACTGGCTGGATATTACAGGCGATTTGTGGAGGGTTTCTCCAGTATTGCTATGCCGTTGACACGTCTGACTAGAAAAGGCGTGAAGTTCACGTGGTCAGAGGCTTGTGAGACCAGCTTCCAGGAGCTGAAGCGGAGATTAGTATCAGCACCAGTCTTGGTTTTACCTTCTGGTGATGACGGATTTGTACTTTACACCGACGCATCTCTTCAGGGCTTGGGCGCTGTCTTGATGCAGCACGGTAGGGTAGTCTCCCATGCTTCTCGTCAGTTGAAGGAGCATGAGAAGAACTACCCAGTACATGATTTAGAGCTAGCTGCTATTATCTTTGCGTTGAAGATTTGGCGATATCATCTTTATGGTATTACTTTTGATAAGAGTCTCAAATATATTTTCACACAGAAGGAACTCAATCTCCGACAGAGGAGATGGATGGAGTTCCTGAAGGATTATGATTGTACTATTAGCTACCATCCGGGTAAAGCTAATGTGGTTGCTGATGCACTGAGCAGGAAGTCCAGAGGGGCTTTAGCTTGTCACCGAGTTTTAGTCACGGACTTGATTCAGGGATTCTCCGAGTTGGGCCTTGAGGAGCAGGGACGGACAGAGCAGGGTATTCTTGTTACCATAGTTGCTCAGTCGTCGATCAGGATGAGGATTCGAGAGGCCCAGGCCGGAGATCAGCATTTACAGTTCATTAGCAGCCAGATAGCTTCCGGACAGCAGACTGAGTTTACACGAGATGATGAGGGGATTGTTGATTTCCGAGTCAGATTATGTGTGCCTCAGTCTCACCCGGTCATGGAGGAGTTACTTCAGGAGGCTCATCGTTCTAGATTTGCTATCCACCCAGGTGGGACCCGTATGTATCGAGATTTGAGGCGTTCCTATTGGTGGAACGGTATGAAGAAGGACATCGCGGAGTTTGTTGCTAGATGTCTTATCTGTCAGCAGGTGAAGGCTGAGCACCAGAGACCTGCTGGGTTACTTCAGAGGATCCCTATTCCAGAGTGGAAGTGGGAGCATATTACTATGGATTTTGTGGTAGGGTTGCCTAGGACTCGTAGAGGCCATGATGCGATTTGGGTAATCGTTGACCGATTAACCAAATCCGCACACTTTTTAGCGATCCGGAAGACTGATTCTCTGGATCGATTAGCTGAGTTATACTGTCGAGAGATTATCAGATTGCATGGAGTTCCGTTGAGCATTATATCTGATAGAGACCCACGGTTCACGTCCCGATTCTGGCAGAGTCTGCAACAGGCCTTGGGCACACAGCTTCGTTTCAGTACGGCATTCCATCCGCAGACGGATGGACAGTCAGAGCGGACTATTCAGACATTGGAGGACCTACTGAGGTCTTGCGTTATGGATTTCGGAGGCAGTTGGGAGGACCACCTGCCATTAGTGGAGTTCGCCTACAACAACAGCTATCATTCAGCTATCCAGATGGCACCGTTTGAGGCGTTGTATGGTAGACCGTGTCGGACCCCCATCCTTTGGGAGGAGGTTGGGGAGGCCCAGTTGGTAGGACCTCAGAGAGCTCAGCAGGATGCAGAGTTAGTTCGCACTATCAGACGGAGGATGTCAGAGGCTCAGGACCGTCAGAAGAGTTATGCTGATCAGAGACGGAGACCCCTGGAGTTCTCCATTGGTGATCATGTATTTCTTAAAGTTTCACCCACGAAAGCGGTGAAGAGATTTGGTCTTCGAGGTAAGTTAGCTCCACGATATATTGGACCATTCCAGATCTTAGAGAGGATTGGAGAAGTAGCTTATCGTCTGGCGCTACCACCATCTCTAGCTGGCATTCACGATGTATTCCATGTATCTATGCTGAGGAGATACGTATCCGATCCGGCACATGTTCTGTCAGATATATCTGTTCCTATTCAGCCTGATGTTACCTACGAGGAGGTTCCGGTGCGGATTCTGGACCATAGAGAGCGTCAGCTGCGGAACAAGACTGTCCGACTGGTTAAAGTCGGATGGCAGCATCATTCTGACGAGAAGGCTACGTGGGAGCTGGAGGATACGATCCGAGCTCGATACCCTCATCTTTTTGCTTGAGGTATGTGGGTTAGAGTTCCTTTCAGTATTTATACTGTTTGGTGATATTCTAGTATTTGCTGTTGGTTATAGCGAAATTTGGGGACCAAATTTTTATTAGTAGGGGAGGATGTGAGATCTCGGAAAATTTAAATAAATAGGGTTATTTCAGAAATAGCCTTATAGTATTTTTCCGGAATTTTTAGAAATTTTCTGGGAATTTTTCGGAGCTCGTACGACGAGTTTTGAGGGGATCAATTCCGGGTACAGATAAGGCCTATTTGGGATACCCATTTAAATGAGGAAATGTTTTTAATTATAAATCATTTTCTTTTCTTTAAATTCCCTTCCCAAGTGCCGTTTCCCCCAAAACCCGACGTCGATCACCCGAGCCTTCCTCCTCTCCTTCCTTCCCCGATCTCCCTTCCGTCTCTGTGCTCTCCCTCTCTCGCGGATCACTCAGCGCCGAGGCCGAAGGAGACTCATCATCGGAGCTCGACGGTGCCAAGGAGCTGGATCCGATTGGGGGTCCTGATCCGGTGAGTTCTGCGGCTGAGCGTCAACGACGAGGTGGCTAGGGCACGGTGAGGAGCAAGATTCGCCAACACCCAACCGATCGACCTCCGTTCTTCTCTCCTCGCGCTGCTCATAGTGCGATCCACCTCTCCACTGGCCGAATCTGGATGGAGCCGTGCCACCCGACCGCCGGCGTGAAAGGGGCGATAGGGCTTTGAGGGTAAGCAATCGAACCTTCTTTCTCGCTGTGGTTGTGTTCTTTTTGCAATCCCTGCCCTAGATCCATCATCAGTGCTCTGCTCTGCGGATAATTGGTGCTGGATTGTTGTTACCGATACTCTATCGTTGATCCTCATCTTCTCGTGGTTGATTTAGGTTTCGGTTGATGATGATGGGATCCATTGAGTTGTTGGGCAGAGGCTTGAAGGGTTGATTGATGTCTTGGATTGCTTGATTTGAGATCAGTGATCTGCTTGTTGATTCTTCCTTCTTGATCCGAGTGATCCAGCAGTAAGGCCCTGTTCTGTGGAAGACTTCCTGGTTCCAGCAATCAACAGCAGCTCAGTTGAGGAATTTCGGCTTGATGCATTGTTGATCCAGTGAGGTTCTATTGCTGTGAGGCTGGGATTGTGATCTTTGAGGTGTATCCAGCAGCTTTCCCTAACCGGCAGCAACACCTTTGATTGTGATCTATTGGTGATCACTTTGGGTTTGAGGTAAGGAATAGGATAATTGATCTTGTTGTAGATCATGTTTCGAATTTGAATACTAGTTGGATGATCTTGTCCTAGATGGATTAGGTTAAGTGTAATTGGTTAGTTGATTGTGATTAGATATAATTGTTGGAATTAATCTAATGGGTTAATTAGGGTTAGGGTAATTAACCCTAATTAACTATTAGATTTAAATTAGGAAGGTTGAGATGATATCGATTAGGGTTTTGCACTAATTTGTTATTAGGAATTTTATTTAGTTATTCTTTTGGATTTATCTAAATAAAATATATATATATATTGTTTGATACAGGACTCTGATTTGAGACAGGCGTCTTGACGTTGGATTTAGCGTGATTGTACCTTCTATTTGAGGCGGGTACCCTTTGACTTATCTTTTGATAATGTCTTATGATATGTGTAGCTTATATATACTTACTAGTGGTAGATAGTAGATTATTCTTTCTCTTGGACTTAGCTAGTTGATACCTATCACATGCTTCATCTGTTAGTTGCGTTACTTCAGGATTGGGTATTTTATCTTTTGCCATGTGTATATATGTTCATAGAGATGCATAGCTATAGTGCTCTACTCTACTGGATTAGTTGCTTTACATGTGTGATACATGCTCTTCGATTCATGATACTTACATCCTTGTTATATGTGATATCTTTGGATTTATGCTGTTTATATCATGGTTATATATACGCGTTTACCTTTTGGGCACACACATATATGGAGGAGGCTATGTTCAGGTATGATATTGTAGTCGCATGCACCATATCGCATGATTGCATGTCGGGCGATTGACGACTCCATTATTGTTGAGCCTGCACGGCCACATAGGCCTGCACACAACGTGTTTCACCGCATGGGTAGTGGCACAACACAAGAGGGGTGTGTGGCAAGAGCTCAGAGTGCTCACCGGTCCGCCTCATGGGTAGTGTGATCAGCGGGTAGCAGACAGGATCCCTCCCGCCATCGCAGCACCGGAGTTGAGAGCATCGCCCCTCACTATGTTTGAGGTAGGAGGATAGGTGTACTCGGCAAGATCCCGCCCACTCGGTCACTCTTCGGGCGTGATGGCAGAGTGCACGGTGTCACAGCCCTACCCACTCGGTCTCACCATTGTGTGAGATGGTCGACGGTGACCAGGACATGTCATATTGCATCATATGCACGGATTGCATTCGTTATGATTGATGCATTTTGGTGATTGCATATGATTGACATGCATACAGATACATTCTTTTGCTCGACTATTTTTATCTCTCAGATGTTGACAACATTGCCCAAGCCTCGCAGGAGCACAGCTTATTTCAGTTATGCATTTCTTATTATTCTTTGTAGAAACCAGACATATGCTTCGTTACTCATTACCGCTTATTCAGCTATGCATACCTTATATTGTTAGGAGATCTGATCAGAGGTCCTATGGTTTAGAGACCGTACTTAGGATATTACCGTAGTTATATGTTGTTGTACATATCTATTGGATTACCAGCTGAGTTCTTTGAACTCACCCCGTTGTTACTACTTTTCAGGTTGAGGCCGTCAGGAGAGATCCCAGTCGCTAGCCCCGTTATCGCGAGGATTTTCCTTGTCGGATTATATTTTTACTTTTGCATCTTATATACTTGTATTGTGGGTTTGTATTGTGGACTTCACATTGAACATTCGGGTTTGCTACTTTTGTTTTCCGCTGCGGTTGTATTGTCATTACTTCGTGGATTTGTTTTCTTCGTTGTAGTGGAGTAGGCTGCTTGCATATATCTTCGAGGTTCTATATCGTCTTTCCTTATTGAACTGTGTGGATTGATCATATATTATATCTGTGTGGAATGTTGATATAAACTGCGTGGCTTGTTCTTTTGTATTGTATTATTCCGGCCGTGTGTGGCCGAGGTATGGAGATGTATGTATACTGAGCTTCATATTGTCCGCCGTACAGGGGAGATGCTGCCGAAATTTCTTCGGACAGGGACTACCTGGGGCGTGACACCTGCACAGCTTTTCAAAACTTAACTCAGTACGTTCAAGATTAAAATGTAACTTTTTAAAAAATTATATTTTTACTAGCTTTTAAAATCTATCAAAAAGATCCACTTCCTAACATTTTTATAATGTTAACTCAGCCTCCAAAGATCTAACATCATCTTTTCACTTAGCTAAAAAATGACTGTTAAGTGGTCTTAAAATCTAGTTATTCAAATGACTATTCTTGCTTATTTTTTATATATGGCAAAGGGGGAGAGTAGCAAAATTGTAAATGTAAAATTCAAATTTAAAATAATATAAAAAGGGGGAGCAACAGTTAAGGGGGAGCATATAGTTGGCGCTAAAACTTTAAATTCGTAGGGTTTACTTTAGCAAATTTGCGTTGTTAAATGTGTTCATCTATTCCTAGCAAATTTGCCTGTGTTCATCTATTCGTTTGTTGACTTAACTTTGAATTTGAGTTGTCATAATCAAAAAGGGGGAGATTGTTGGTGCGGGAAGCATCCGACGATCGAATCTGAGTTTTGATAATGGCAAAGGATTCAAAGTTAAGGGTTGTTGCTATCTAACATGTTGATTGAGTGTCTCAGGAAAGTCCTAACTGCAGTTAGGCAAAAGAAAAAACCCTAGGGGGTGGTAACCCTAGGTCATAGGGGGTGGTAACCCTATGCGGAAAGACTTGGCAGGTCGATAGCTTCAGGCAAAAGTCCTAGGGGGTGGTAACCCTAGGTGGAAAGTCCTGGTGTCGCGAACCAGGTGAAAGACTGGACTAGCCGGGAAGCGGATGTCCAGCAGAAAGTCCGGAAGCGTCGAGTGCTGAGCAAAAGTCTAGTCGATCTAGAGGATCGCACTGGCAGCAGGTAAATCTCCTGAGTGGAGTAGGTGAGGGCGCGTTCCCCGTAGAGGGAATAGTAGGCGTTGGGTCGACCTAGGGTTTCTGGTCGGAAATCTGAAGTCAGACCCGGACAGTCCGGAGACTGTCATTACTTCATATTCATACTATTATTTTGTATTAACTTTGTGGTGCAGGTATTTTTGGATTAACATACTTGCAGGTACCAAAAACACAAAGAAGAACTCGGATGAACAGTGTTCGAGGCGCCTCCATGGGGCTTGGAGGCGCCTCGGGTGCAAAACTTGAGCTGCCGCGAGAAGCAGGCTTAAGGTGCCTTGGATGGATTGAAGGCACCTTGGATAGCTTGGAGGCGCCTTGAAGGGTTTGAAGGCGCCTTCAGGTCGCGGCAGTCAAAGGGTTATCGCAGCGAGCAGATCGGGATAGAATTCAAGCTTCAAGGCGCCTTGGAGCTTGTTTAAGGCGCCTTGAACACTGTTTAAAAGCAGGGTTCGAGCAACACATCAGTATATCAACTTCCAAGCTTCCATTCTGCTGTATTCTGCTCAAGTACTGCTTCCAAAGTGCTGTTGCAACATTCCGACGACCCGGAGCTCAGATTTCTTTTCTACTACAGTTGTCGGTATAATTTTAATCACAGTTACATTTGTAATTAGATTGTAATATTCATTGAGATTATAGTTGTTGCCCACCGGAAGCGATCAAGGATCGCGGGCCTTCGAGTAGGAGTCGCCTTAGGCTCCGAACAAAGTAAATCCTCCGTGTTCTTATGTGTGTGGTTCTCTATTTCATTTCCGCTGCATTAATTTCTGAACGAGGTTTTTAAATACTCCGATAGTTTTACGATTCTGATAAACGAACGATTTAGCCACGAGCGCTATTCACCCCCCCCTCTAGCGCGTCTCGATCCAACAATAACTATATAACAGAAAGTACTGTTAGTTGTGACAAAGCTAACATTCTCCTGATCTTCCTGAGCGAGAGGGATCTGGTGGTATCCTTGATAGGCATCAAGCATGTAGATCCTCTCATAGCCCGAAGTGGAGTCCACCATCTGGTCAATCCTTGGTAATGGGTAGTAGTCCTTAGGGCTAGCTCGGTTAAGGTCTTGGAAGTTGATGCAAACCCTCCATATATTGTTAGGTTTGGACACCAGGACTACGTTAGATAGCCAAGGCTGAAATTGGACCTCTCTAACGTGTCCTGCTTTCAAGAGCTGATCAATTTCAGCTCGGATAATTTTATTTTGTTCGGCCAAGAAGTTCCACTTCTTCTGCTTGACAGGTTGGGAATCAGGCAGGAGGTATAGCTTGTGCTCAGCTACCTCATCCTTGACTCCCGGTAGCTCCTTGGGGACCAGGCAAAGATGTCCCTATTGCGTATCAGGCATTTGACCAGATTTGTCTTGATCTTGATCGACAGATCACCTGATATGTGGGTGATGCTCTCTGAATGCTCTGGATAGAGCTGGACCTCCTCCCAAGGAATCAGTTCCTCTACTATAGGCAGAGGTTCCTCATGGATGACATGGATTTTTCCATCCTGGGTTCTTTGAGCTTGCAAGCCTCCACTTTCACCATGTCGATGTAACACCTACGAGAGACTAGTTGATCGCCCTTGACTTCCCCGATCTGATCATCCACAGGAAATTTCATCTTCTGATGAAAAGTGCAAACAACCACTCGAAACTTGGGCAGTGCGGGTCTTCCCAAGATAATGTTGTAGGAGGATGGTGAACCAACATGATGAAAGTGCTTCTCCGCATCCTCACCAGGGGCTCGCTACTCAGAGATATGACTAGCTTGATTTGGCCAATTGGTCTTACCTCATTCCCAGTGAAGCCATACAATGAAGTGGCTACAGGTTGAAGCTCCCTAGAGTTGATCTGCATGCCCTCGAAAGCATTCTTGAACAACACATTGACAGAGCTTCCGGGGTCAATGAAAACCCTAGCCACGACGCTGTTGGCGATGATGGCTTTGATTATTAAGGCATCATTATGAGGGAGCTCCAATCCCTCCAGGTCTTGCGGCCCAAAATTGATTATGGGCCCTGCAGATTGTCCCCAGCTGCATCCTATCGCATGTATCTCCAAGCGGCATTCATGAGATTTTCAAGCTTGAGCAGAGTCTCCATTAGTGGGCCCTCCAGAGATCATGCCGATCTCCCGGATGGCAACATTTCTCCTGTTCTCTTCCTCTAAAAATTCCACTTGCTGCTTACCCCGACCTAGCTGCTGGCTCCCTTGACCTGTATTTTTGGACAAGGATTTACCTGACTGACCTAGGGCGGTAGGCTGGCTGGCCAACAGCCTCTGAATCTTAGGCGCGATCTCAGGCGGAGGCATGCCCAGTTTAGCTGCACGCCGAGAGTCAAGGGCTAACTGGACACAATCTCTAGTGGAATAGGTGTGGGACATATGGTAAGTGCAATAGCGGGGCCCTCACTGACCGGGTCTGGGAGCTTGGATAGCTTCTGTGGGTGCAGCGGAGTCCGGTAAGAGGGGGGCGAATTGCTGAAAACAAAAAATAAACTATACCCTCCTCGTGCTTTCAACTCGATTAGTGCAATAGCAAATAAAATAGTAAAGTAATTAAAGTAGTAAACAGAAAAGAAACAGAAATTTAACCTGGTTACAACCAAGGAGGTTGTTAATCTAGGGTAATGGAAAGCGCACTAAAAAGAATCTCCTTTACTGAAGGCGGAGAACCCTTTTACACTTTGGAAGCTTAGAACTATTGCTAGGAATGGCTACACAATTGATTGCTTGAGTTGTTGATTATTTCCTAGCTCCAGGAGCCTTTATATAGGTCCTGAAAATCCTATCCCGAGGGTCCAAGGCGCCTCCAGCTTGATCAGAGGATAAAACTTTATCCGCTGCGCAAACGGTCTGTTTGACCAGGCTTAAGGCGCCTTCATCAGCCTTGAAGGCGCCTTCAAGCTGAAGGCGCCTTTGTAAAATACTGGAAAAATGATGAATATTAATAAGGGAATTTTTCGAAATTTTTGGAAATTTTTCGGGAATTTTTCGGAGCTCGTATGGACGAATTAACGGGGACAAGAACGGGACCCGGAAAAGCCTGTTTAGGCTACCCTATTTAAGTGAGGAAATGTTTATATTTCCTTTTCCTTTTATATTTCTTTTGCTTTATTCCTTTATTTGTTTTCTCCTTCTCTTCTTCGCCGAAGGT
Organism: Zingiber officinale; assembly: GCF_018446385.1. Taxonomy (NCBI): domain Eukaryota; kingdom Viridiplantae; phylum Streptophyta; class Magnoliopsida; order Zingiberales; family Zingiberaceae; genus Zingiber; species Zingiber officinale. The sequence continues at coordinate 20,109,388 of NC_056006.1, read as the reverse complement.
CCACGCGCCCGATTTCCCACTACCCTAACCGGCGCCGCGGCGACTCCCTTCCTTTTTCCTCTCTTCTCTGCCCTAGCCGGCGATGGCCGCCCCCTCTGCTACGATTTGGCAGCACAACCGACCGCCACGATCTCTACCCCGATTGCCCTCTGCCGATCTCCCTTCTCTTCCGACGACACCACACGAGCGCCGACCACCTCTCCTCGGTCTTACCTATGCCCTAATCTCCAGCCGGCGTTTCCTTCTTGCCTACACCTAGGCACCACTGTCGATGTGTTCACCATGAACTAGACCTCTCCCTCGCCGGTTCCTTTTCGTCCATCAGTTGCCGACAGAGAGGAAATTAGGGGCTCCGATTCAGCAACTTCTTCGTGATTCATTGAAATTGTGCCCTAGCTTTGGGTTCACAGCCACTGCCCTCTCCTCGCAGACACTGGAACTCGTCGGAAAGGAGATTGAGCATCCGAGTCTTCACTTCACCCTCTGCCCGTGTGCCGTTTCCCTTGTTGGAGTTGTGCCCTAGATCGCCGGAGGTCGAGAGCTGGAGAAAATGACAGCGAGCAGTAGTAATCCGGCTATGTGATTGAAGGTAAGGGCTTAGGGTTTGATTTCTGAGTTGTGTTATGTTTCTTGTCTTACCGTGAGCAACCCTTGTATAGGGTGGAGGTTATGTTAACTAGGGATGGAGGTTTCTAATTGTCGGTTCATTGTGCTGGTGGTGTTTCAGGTTTCCAGCAGCAGCTATTCCTTCCGATAGCACTATCCCTAGTTGTGGATCAACATCTGTACTGTGAGAATTTAGGTGAGGTGTAGTGAAATTGTTTCTTTTGTTGTAGCGTGCACCAATTTGTAGGAAAGGACAAGAAATGAATGGCACAAAAATCTATTTAAGTTTAAGTTGTTATGAGTAAATGGATTAAGTTTGGAATTTATCTAATGTATGATTAGGATTTATCCTAATTTAGAGTTAGAGGTTTTATTTAGATATTTATGCGAATTTAGCTAAATAAATGTATGTATATCGGTTGACACAGGAGTTTGACGCGAGACGAGTATCTCGGAGTCAGGATTGGACCATTTTATCGGAGGTGGGTACTTTTGACTTATGTCATTTGATATGCTTAGTAATTAAATTAACATGTTGCATTAATTGTGTTTCTTATCTGTTTTCGGTTAATCACTACCCAAATCTTACATGCTTGATTGATTGATTTGTTTTGCATCTCAGGTATATTTTACCTGTTTATACATGCTTATAGGGGTAGTGATATGCCATGCTTGACCATGTTCAGGACCTAGGTTTTATACCTTCTGTATACCTTTGGATTGTTTTGGATTCGTTGACCTTTGATGCATTTTTATATATATGTGGATTAGGTCAGGATATTCTTGTGGTTAGTGTCATGCACCATTTGCATGATTGCATGCTGTGCGATAGTCCGCTCCATTATTGTTGAGCACATCGCCAGTTACATGGATCTGCACACACCACCACTCATGGGTTAGTGGTCGATTCAGGCTGAGTGTGTTGCAGCAGGGACTCTGTTAGGCACCGTTGGTCCGCTCATGGGTAGTGTGACACAACGTGTTATCCTGCAGGGATTCCTCCCCGTCATCGTGTACCGGGAGTTGAGAGCATTGCGCTCCCCCATCTATGATTTGGGGTAGGAGGATAGGTGTACTCCGACAGCATCCCGTCCACTCGGTCACTCATCAGGAGTAGTGACGACAGAGTGCACGGTTGTCACAGCCCTACCCACTCGGCCTCACTATGTGTGTGAGATGATCGACTGGCGTCAGGGGTGACCAGGACGCATCATTGGCATCATATGCATGATGCATTTATTGCTTGTGTTTGTGTTTGCTGCATTTATATGCTGCATATTGTTTGGATACCTATGTTTGACATGCATACAGGATTTCCTTATCCCTCGGACTGTTTGACCTTATACTCAGGACCTGGTTAGTACAGTATTCTCCTGTTTATTTCAGATGCATTCTTATCTTTCTTATCAGGAGACTGTACGCATGATTAGTGCTAGGTGTTGTTTCTTTACTTTGCATATCAACTGTACCTGCTGAGTGTTGGACTCACCCCGCCTCCATTGTTGATATTTTCAGGTTGATGCTGTCAGGAGGGAGTTCCAGTCGCTAGTCCTCACTGCACGTAGTGCTGGTCCTGCAGACCTCCAGGATATGTTTGATTTTCTTTGGTTTCTTTCTGTTCTAGACTGTTTGAACTCGTTATGTTCTGGATTTATTTGCTTATGGACATGATATAGATTTTATTATATTGATGGATTTGAATTTGGTTTTTATTCTATTACATGCCTGCCTGGGTGGCAGAAGAGGTGAGTTCGTCGGTTTTGAGCTTTACGAGTGTAGTTGAGTAGGGTGGTTTTTGAGTCAGAGTATTATTACTACGTGGTTGTGTCAGCCAGAGGCTGAATATATATATATAAACTGCGTGGTGATTGATTTTTATTATTGTTATGATTCCAGCCGCCTGTGGCTGAGTATTTAGTGCTTGTAGAAAATTTTGATTGTCCGCCCTACAGGGGAGATGCTGCCGAAATTTTCTCGGACAGGGACTCTTCTGGGGGCGTGACAATTTAGTGGTATCAGAGCCAGGTTATACGATCTTATGTCTTCGTATTTTGGATGTTTGGGATAACCTGATACCAATTTATTTACTTGGTATCAGAGCGCCAAGTTTGGCGATACTTGTTGGATTTTTGTATTATGGATTTTCGGGATTTATCTGATACCAATTTATTTGGTATCAGAGCGGTTTTGATACCCGCTTTTGGTGTTCTGGAGTTATGAGTTTATCTGGGTATTTTCGGATTGCACGCATTATCGGATTTTCGATATGGTTATGTTTCGGATTTTCGTTTCAGATTTATTTGGATTTTCGGCGATATGCTTGTTCGGAATTTTGAGGTCAAATTGGGGACTGGACAGCGACGGAACATCTCCAGACGGCATACAGGTATGATGTTTAATTTGATAGTTATGACATGTATTAGCACTTTATCTTTAGTACTTGTCTGGTTGTTGTAACACATATTATATGTGATGGGATAGCCATTGAGCATGATTGATCTAATAGAGATCAAGGATTATAGTCTCTGGTGATTTTTCAGATCATACCATCAGTAGTTTTGGCTTTTGTTACTACTAGTAGGAGATGGAGGCATATACCAGCCTCTGCTATTGTTAGCTGGGTAGTGGATGATACCCATATATTCCTGTGGACTTAGCCAGGAGAGTTTTATACTCATATCTTTTGGATATTAGGGTACCAGGTACGATGGGAATTGGTCATTGGGGGTTACCATGTTTGATCATTGTTGAGAATAGTTTGAGGTTGAGGGATATTGTGAGATCAGATATTATGATATGTTGATTTCTAATGATTTATGAGAGTAAATGTTATGTGGTTGTCTGATGATCAATTACTAGATATTTGTTTTGATGATCTATTAGTGGATAACCATTTTGATGATTTATATTTGGGTTGTCATTGATGGTGACATAGTGAGTGTCATTTATGATATTCACAGGTTTGATGGTTATGATTGGTGATCAGATTATAATTGGGTGCTGGAGAGTTTTACGGTTGAGTGTGCTTATAAGATTTTAATAAACCTGGTTGGTTGTGGTTAGTTAACAGGATGATAAGATTGATATTTGCTTCTTCTGATATGGGACTATGTGGATAAATAAAGATTGATGTTTTGAATGCTAACTTGCCCTCATGGGGAGTAGAGACTGATGCATCTGATATTATGTGGGCTGATATTTTTGAGGATGAAAATGAGAGTGTCTTGATGTTCCTAAATATTGACTTTTTCTTTTGGGTTGTACACATTTATACATATGATATTATGTGATTATCAGTAGTGCTGGTTTGGATTGTCTTTTGTTATGATGTTTGGGACACACGGTCACTAGTAGGAGTGTACCGTGGTTCCACAGGAGATAGAGGTTGTTACCGTTGGGAGCAGCCGAAGTCAGTGTAGGAGATCCGCAGTCTTTTGTGACTCGCAGGATATTACAGACCTTTCGTCGAGGGTTTCTTCCGCATAGCTATGCTACTTTCACGCGTGACCATGAAAGGCGTGAAGTTTACTTGGACTGAGGATTTCAAGACCAGCTTCTAGGAGCTGAAGCGGAGACTAGTGTCGCCTTTGATTTTTGGTTTTTACCTTCAGAAGAGGACGAATTTGTCCTCTACACCGACGCGTCTCTACAGGGTATGGGTGCTGTTCTGAGGTAGCACGGTAGAGCGTTCTTATATGCTTCTCGATAGTTGAGGGAGCCTGAGAAGAAAATACTCAGTTCATGATCTGGAGTTGGCCGTTATTATTTTTGCCCTGAAGATTTGGCGGTAGTACCTGTATGATATTACATTGAGATTCTCACTGACCATCGGAGTCTCAAATATCTGTTCACTCAGAAGGAACTTAATCTTTGACCGAGGACATAGATGGAGTTCCTGAAGGATTATGATTGTACCATTAGCTATCACCGGGAAAAAGCTAATGTGGTTGCCGATGCACTTAGCTAGAGGTCCAGAGGGACTTTAGCTTGCCACCGAGTTGTGGTCACTGATTTGATTCAGGATTTCTCTGAGTTAGACATTGAGGAACAGGGACAGACAGAGCAGGGTATTCTTGTTACCATAGTTGCTCAGTCGTCGATAAGGACGAGAATCCGAGAGACCCAGTTGTTGAGACCTCATAAAGCTCAACGTGAGGCAGAGTTGGTCCGTATTATCAGACGGAGGATGTCAAAAGCATAAGACTGCCAGAAGAGTTATGCTGACCCGAGTCGGAGACACCTTGAGTTCTCCATTTGCGGCTATATATTTCTGCGAGTTTCGCCCACGAAAGGGGTGAAGAGATTTGACCTCAGAGGTAAGCCAGCTCCGTGGTACATTTGACCTTTCCAGATCTCGGAAAGGATTGGAGCAGTAGCTTACAGATTGGCACTACCACCGTCCCTATCAGGTGTGCACGATGTATTCCACGTATCGATGCTGAGGAGATACGTGCACGACCCGACACATGTGCTGGCAGATATTCCAGTTCCCCTTCAGCCTGATGCTACTTATGAGGAGGTTCCGGTACGGATTCTTGACCGGAAAGAGCGTCAGTTGCGGAACAAGACTATCCGGCTGGTTAAAGTCGGATGGCAGCATCATTCGGATGAGGAGGCTACTTGGGAGCTCGAGGATACGATCCGAGCTCGATACCCCCATCTTTTCACTTGAGGTATGTGATTTTGTTTACCGTTCAGCATTTATTATTGTTATTTGTTATTAGTACACGCTGATGGTAGATACTAAAATTTGGGGACCAAATTTTTTATTAGTGGGGGAGAATGTAAAATACCGGAAAAATGATGAATATTAATAAGGGAATTTTTCGGAATTTTTGGAAATTTTTCGGGAATTTTTTGGAGCTCGTATGGACGAGTTAACGGGGACAAGAACGGGACCCGGAAAAGCCTGTTTAGGCTACCCTATTTAAGTGAGGAAATGTTTATATTTCCTTTTCCTTTTATATTTCTTTTGATTTATTCCTTTATTTGTTTTCTCCTTCTCTTCTTCGCCGAAGGTCCACGCGCCCAATTTCCCACTGCCCTAACCGGCGCCGCGGCGACTCCCTTCCTTTTTCCTCTCTTCTCTGCCCTAGCCGGCGATGGCCGCCCCCTCTGCTACGATTTGGCAGCACGACCGACCACCACGATCTCTACCCCGATTGCCCTCTGCCGATCTCCCTTCTCTTCCGACGACACCACACGAGCGTCGGCCACCTCTCCTCGGTCTTACCTATGCCCTAATCTCCAGCCGGCGTTTCCTTCTTGCCTACACTTAGGCACCACTGTCGATGTGTTCACCATGAACTAGACCTCTCCCTCGCCGGTTCCTTTTCGTCCATCAGTTGCCGACAGAGAGGAAATTAGGGGCTCCGATTCAGCAACTTCTTCGTGATTCATTGAAATTGTGCCCTAGCTTTGGGTTCACAGCCACTGCCCTCTCCTCGCAGACACTGGAACTCGTCGGAAAGGAGATTGAGCATCCGAGTCTTCACTTCACCCTCTGCCCGTGTGCCATTTCCCTTGTTGGAGTTGTGCCCTAGATCGCCGGAGGTCGAGAGCTGGAGAAAATGACAGCGAGCAGTAGTAATCCGGCTATGTGATTGAAGGTAAGGGCTTAGGGTTTGATTTCCGAGTTGTGTTATGTTTCTTGTCTTACCGTGAGCAACCCTTGTATAGGGTGGAGGTTATGTTAACTAGGGATGGAGGTTTCTAATTGTCGGTTCATTGTGCTGGTGGTGTTTCAGGTTTCCAGCAGCAGCTATTCCTTCCGATAGCACTATCCCTAGTTGTGGATCAATATCTGTACTGTGAGAATTTAGGTAAGGTGTAGTGAAATTGTTTCTTTTGTTGTAGCGTGCACCAATTTGTAGGAAAGGACAAGAAATGAATGGCACAAAAATCTATTTAAGTTTAAGTTATTATGAGTAAATGGATTAAGTTTGGAATTTATCTAATGTATGATTAGGATTTATCATAATTTAGAGTTAGAGGTTTTATTTAGCTATTTATGCGAATTTAGCTAAATAAATGTATGTATATCGGTTGACACAGGAGTTTGACGCGAGACGAGTATCTCGGAGTCAGGATTGGACCATTTTATCGGAGGCGGGTACTTTTGACTTATGTCATTTGATATGCTTAGTAATTAAATTAACATGTTGCATTAATTGTGTTTCTTATCTGTTTTCGGTTAATCACTACCCAAATCTTACATGCTTGATTGATTGATTTGTTTTGCATCTCAGGTATATTTTACCTGTTTATACATGCTTATAGGGGTAGTGATATGCCATGCTTGACCATGTTCAGGACCTAGGTTTTATACCTTCTGTATACCTTTGGATTGTTTTGGATTCGTTGACCTTTGATGTATTTTTATATATATGTGGATTAGGTCAGGATATTCTTGTGGTTAGTGCCATGCACCATTTGCATGAGTGCATGCGGTGCGATAGTCCGCTCCATTATTGTTGAGCACATCGCCAGTTACATGGATCTGCACACACCACCACTCATGGGTTAGTGGTCGATTCAGGCTGAGTGTGTTGCAGCAGGGACTCTGTTAGGCACCGTTGGTCCGCTCATGGGTAGTGTGACACAACGTGTTATCCGGCAGGGATTCCTCCCCGTCACTGTGTACCGGGAGATGAGAGCATTGCGCTCCCCCATTTATGATTTGGGGTAGGAGGATAGGTGTACTCCGACAGCATCCCGTCCACTCGGTCACTCATCAGGAGTAGTGACGACAGAGTGCACGGTTGTCACAGCCCTACCCACTCGGCCTCACTATTGTGTGTGAGATGATCGATTGGCGTCAGGGGTGACTAGGATGCATCATTAGCATCATATGCATGATGCATTTATTGTGTTTGTGTTTGCTGCATTTATATGCTGCATATTGTTTGGATACCTATGTTTGACATGCATACAGGATTTCCTTATCCCTCGGACTGTTTGACCTTATACTCAGGACTTGGTTAGTACAGTATTCTCCTGTTTATTTCAGATGCATTCTTATCTTTCTTATCAGGAGACTGTACGCATGATTAGTGCTAGGTGTTGTTTCTTTACTTTGCATATCAACTGTACCTGCTGAGTGTTGGACTCACCCCGCCTCCATTGTTGATATTTTCAGGTTGATGCTGTCAGGAGGGAGTTCCAGTCGCTAGTCCTCACTGCACGTAGTGCTGGTCCTGCAGACCTCCAGGATATGTTTGATTTTCTTTGGTTTCTTTCTATTCTAGACTGTTTGAACTCGTTATGTTCTGGATTTATTTGCTTATGGACATGATATAGATTTTATTATATTGATGGATTTGAATTTGGTTTTTATTCTACTACATGCCTGCCTGGGTGGCAGAAGAGGTGAGTTCGTCGGTTTTGAGCTTTACGAGTGTAGTTGAGTAGGGTGGTTTTTGAGTCAGAGTATTATTACTACGTGGTTGTGTCAGCCAGAGGCTAAATATATATATATAAACTGCGTGGTGATTGATTTTTATTATTGTTATGATTCCAGCCGCCCGTGGCTGAGTATTTAGTGCTTGTAGAAAATTTTGATTGTCCGCCGTACAGGGGAGATGCTGTCGAAATTTTCTCGGACAGGGACTCTTCTGGGGGCGTGACAGCCTTCAAGGCAGCTTGAAGGTGCCTTGAGTTGTTTATCCAGCACAGCTTCTTTTTCAGCTCTTTTGTGTTGGCTTCCTATGCTCCGTTCTTTTGGGTGATTGCGGCAAACCAGAATAGGACTCACCCGAATCCAATTCCCGGCCTTCTCCTCGAGCAGTCTTCCATCCCAGCTTAACGTCCCTCGAATGCCACACACGCTCTTCACGCCCACCGGAGTACTCTTCCATAGCTCTCTCGTCCTTTGGATGCACCGAGCCCGTCGGATCCTTTCCCGTGCCGTCCTTCTCGCTAGCTGCATCTTCCGCTCGACTTCCTGTGCTCCTAAGCTCCTGCACACTCAGACACAGGGATCAAACACAAAGCAGGACCTAACCAACTTGGTTGATCACATCCAAACTACCACGGGGTCCAACAATCTCCCCCTTTTTGATGTGCATCAACCCAAGTTCAAGTTAGGGTAAAAATAGACAGAAAAGTAATTTTAAAAGAAAATTACTAAACTCACATATTAAGCATTAGTTTGCAACAAATAAAATTACAACACATTTTAGAAAAATATTAATATTTTAAACTTTTCTAACTCCCCCTTAACTTGTAACATTTCTCTCCCCCTTTGATCACAGCAAAAACAGGGTGAAAAACTCAAAAAAAAATATATATATATAAATTTTTTTTGAAATTTTAGATAAAATTTCTAAGTAAGAATAATGTTTTTGAAAACAAAATTTTTAAGTAAAAAAAAATTAATTTTCCATAAATTTTCCAAGGAAAAATTAATTTTTTTAAAATAATTCTTAGTAAAAATAACTGAGATTTAAAGAAAATTCTAAGGAGAAAAAAAAATCTATGACTTTTTCACAATAATTTCTAAGTCAAAATCGATTTTTTAGAATTTTTCAAAAATGTTTGAAAAACTTTCACAGCATTATTTAATTCTTGTTTAATGCTTTTTCAGAAAATTAATTAAACATTTTCTTTCAATATTTTAGCTTCCAGGTCGTGGCGAGGCACTAGGCCTTCTTGGTTATTGGAGCAACAACCACTTCCTTAGACAAACCTTCCATAAAGAATTTCAATGTTTAATTTTCTCACTGTAAACTTTTAACTAAAAGAGAAATTTAAACTAGTAAAGATTTTGGAACCCAATAAAGGTTCCTTCCTACAGGGTTGGTCAAAAACTTAGGGGGTACATGATTTTTGGGCACTTTTCTAAGTTGACCCTGGTGTTTTCTAATGTACCAATTTAATTTTCCATAAATTCTTAATTTTGATTCAGGAAATTTATTTAAGCATGCATCAAATTTTAATTTTTCAATTTCTAATTTTAATTTATCATTTTCTGATTTTATACTATCGTACATTTCAAGTGGACATGCTTTTGCTAATTTCATTTTCAATTCTTTATTTTCTTTTTCTAATTCGAATAAGTCTTTAGAAAGAGATTTAATAAAGCGAAAAGACTGAGTCGGGGTTAGATTGCGTACCTGACTTACCTGACTCGGTGAGTCTCCCCCTTCACTGCAGCTTTCCTCTTCTGATGTTCCTCCCCCTTCATCGATGCTCATCTCTGAGCAAGACGTTTCTTCTAGCTGATGGTTGACCATCAGTGCTATCCCCGAGAATTCTTCGACTTCTGATTCGGAGGACGACAAATCATCCCATGTGGCCTTTAGGTTGTGTTTGGGTCGAGCTGGATTCTTGCTCCTTTCCTTATCCTTCTGTTTGCTCTTCAATTTTGGGCAGTCCTCCTTGATATGCCCTTCTTCGTTGCAGTTGTAGCAACGAATCATTCTTTTCTTTAGTTGATGCCTCTGCGATCTAAACTTATTAGTATTAAAAAATTTATTGAAGCGTTTTACCAGTAGTGTCGCTTCGGATTCGTCGACTGAGGCTTCTAAGTCATAACCATTTATTTTTGCCTTTAAGGCAATGTTCTGACTGGTCTTCTCCACTCCATTAGGCTCTGTAACTCGAGATTCGTGAAGTTCAAAAGTAGAAAACAATTGTTCTAAAGTACTTACCTCGAAGTCCTTAGAGATGTAGTACGCATCTACTAAGGAGGCACAATCGGAAGTTCTCAGAAAAGCGTTGAGCGTGTACCGGATCGAGTCCCAGTTAGTTACTTCTTCTCCAAGGTTGTTGAATTGAGTTATCAGCTCTTTGATCCTCGCTTGGAGTTGCGCTACCTTCTCGCCTTTGTTCATCCAAAGGTTCGTCAACTGGGTTCGGAGGATGTCGCGCCTTGCTAGTTTTGCTTCGAAGGTACCTTCGTGAAGCTCTAGGAATTTTTCCCAGAGATCTTTCGCAGAGTCGTAGCTTTCGAACCGATTTACCTCCTGAGGCGGCAGAACGCTGAGTAGGTGGAACTCAGCCTTCCCGTTGGCAACGAAATCTGCTTGTTCCTTTTCCGTCCAGGTGTTTTCCTCCTTATCTTTCAGAACTGCATAGCCATATTTCATTATTAAAAGAATGTCAAATTTAGTTTTAAAAAATACCTCCATTTTGCGCTTCCATGTGGCGAAGTCTCCGTCGAATTTCGGGGGATGGATGTTCGCTCCGACCATCGTCTTGATCGTAGTGCTTCAGTTGGCGGTTAGTCTTTCTGAGGTGATCAGACTCTGATACCAATTGTGGGTGCAGCGGAGGCCAGCAAGAGGGGGGTGAATTGCTGAAAATAAAAAATAAACTATACCCTCCTCGTGCTTTCAACTCGATTAGTGCAATAGCAAATAAAACAGTAAAGTAATTAAAGCAGTAAACAGAAAAGAAACAGAAATTTAACCTGGTTACAACCAAGGAGGTTGTTAATCCAGGGCAATGGGAAGCGCACTAAAAAGAATCTCCTTTACTGAAGGCGGAGAAGCCTTTTACATTTTGGAAGCTTAGAACTAGCTAGGAATGGCTACACAATTGATTGCTTGAGTTGTTGATTATTTCCTAGCTCCAGGAGCCTTTATATAGGTCCTGGAAATCCTATCCCGAGGGTCCAAGGCGCCTTCAACAAGGTTTAAGGTGCCTCCAGCTCGGTCAGCAGATAAAACTTTATCCGATGCGCAAACGGTCTGTTTGACCAGGCTCAAGGCGCCTTCATCAGCCTTGAAGGCGCCTTCAAGCTGAAGGCGCCTTCAAGGCAGCTTGAAGGCGCCTTGAGCTGTTTATCCAACACAGCTTCTTTTCCAGCTCTTTTGCGTTGGCTTCCTATGCTCCATTCTTTTGGGTGATTGCGGCCAACCGGAATAGGGCTCACCCGAATCCAATTCCCGGCCTTCTCCTCGAGCAGCCTTCCGTCCCGGCTTAACGTCCCTCGAACGTCACGCACGCTCTTCACGCCCACCGGAGTACTTTTCCGCAGCTATCTCGTCCTTCGGACGCACCGAGCCCGTTGACTCCTTTCCCGTGTCGTCCTTCTCGCTAGCTGCGTCTTCCGCTCGACTTCCTGTGCTCCTAAGCTCCTGCACATTCAGACACAGGGATCAAACACAAAGCAAGACCTAACCAACTTGGTTGATCACATCAAAATTACCACGGGGTCCAACAGCTTCTACCCATTGTGTCACCCTAGAGTCCTGATCAGGCAGAAATCCTAGTCGAGCATCCTTGGAGTAGGGAAAGGGTCAAGATGGAGGTTGGGATGGCCTTTTTCTTCAATTTGTTGGCAGGAGCAGGCACCTTGTCTACTTTCCATCAAGCTGTCTGGGCTTCTTCTACATTGATGTAGCTGGCTGCCTTCCCCAGCATCTCATCAAAATTATTTACTTGCTCTTGGATGAGAGCCTAGAATAACTCCCCCTCCACCAGGGCATGGGAGAAGGCACTCATCAAGATTTCTGAGGTAGCGGACGGGATGCCCTGGGATACCTGGTTGAAGCGTTTGATATAGCTTCTCAAGGGTTCTATAGACCCTTGCTTGAGGACGAAGAGACTGTGGTCTATCTTCTGATACTTCCTACTACTAGTGAAATGACGCAGGAAAATGGTCTTGAAGTCTCGAAAATAGGTGATGGACCCATTCGGCAATCCATCGAACCATTTTTGTACCGAGTCAAACAGAGTGTTAAGAACACTCGACACTTGATGGAGTCGTTGTATTGGTGCAGCAACGTAGCGTTTCGAAATTTTTGGAGATGATCTTCTGGATCTTTGCTACCATCATATTCTCTAATAGTTGGGGACTTGTACCCCTTTGGTAGCTTTTCCTTGAGTACCCTTAGAGAGAAGGGCACTTGCTCTTCGAGCATCTCCTTCAGCTCTTCTTGGAGCACTATGGCTTTTCCCTTCTTCGAATCTCTGGGCGGGGAACTCTCAGCCATGGAGGCTTGCGGTTGCTCTTTCTTATTATAACAGCCCGGACCCTTGTTATAATAGTCCAGGCAGGGCTCGCGATAGAAGGATTGAGGGAAATCCTCAGGTTGTTTTCTTTTAGACCCCCTATCCGAGACGCGAATCTGGTCCTTGGAAATTGTGGGCATCTTATGTGGGTGTGAAGCAATGGTGTGTTTTTAGGAAGCCGCTTGCCTATTGGCCTTCGTGAATAGTTCATACTCTCCTCCTATCATGGTGACGTAGATTCTTCTGGTCTCCTCCATCGTCGCGTTCCAGAACAGGTGAAGGAAATTCCCACAGACGATATCAAATTGATCCTGTCCGGATTCTAAGTTAGATGAAGGTCGACTGAGATGGCGTCGGTGTTGACGGATGGGCGACTTGGACACACTCGACGTATATGCACTGGAAAGACGGACCCCTACGTGGAGCTCAAGGACAGTGGTAACGAGATCGAGGGTACTTAGGCCCTGTGCACATTCAAGCAAGCACATGGAACGTTAGAGATAAAAAACTAGGGAAAAATCCCTGGCACAGACCCTCCGATGCTCAAGTACTTTTTTTCAAGAAAAACAGTGTACGAAGAAAAAATAAATGTAGAAGACGAGTGCGAATGCATACGTGCATGTACCTGGCTAAGGGAGAAGACCTTCCTTTTTATATGACAATGTGTCCTCTAGAGATTGATCGATGTCAGAGAATGTCTTATGTTAGAGTCTACCAGGTGATGGAGGACATGTGGTTCTCTCTTATTGGTTGAAAGAAGGTTCCATTCGTAGATGATAGCAGACTATTGGAATATTCCTTGACGTATGACAATTATATCCTGACAGGAGGTTACGATTCCCTAGCATTGTTGTCGCCCAGTGCTTTCTGTCCCGCTCGAGTTTAGCTATGGACAACTCGGGATGACCGTTCGGGTGTGACACTTGACTCGAGTCTTGATGATGGAGGTGAGTTGTGGCGAGAGCCCCACCTTTCATGTTTGGATCACTGAAAGGCCAACCAGGAGTTGTCTCCCTAAAGGTACCAGGTCAGGCTGTGTGGCCAGGGCTAAGGAAACCCGACCAGTCGGGGCAGGTCAGACATTACTCCAGACTACATATTATGCTTCAGATCTGGGATCCTGATCTGTCAGTACTTGACCGGATATTATGCAGCTGATAACGCCATGCGGCCTAACTCCTTCTTTCCTCTCCTATCTGCTGACTGTCACATCCCTCTAACTTCTGATTGTCCTTGCCTGCCATGCCCCCTTAACTTCTGACTGTCACGTTTCCTTGACTTCTGGCTGCTACGTCCTCTTAACTTCTGACTGTCTGACCTTATCGGGTCCCCCTCCTTTATACACCGTATCAAAAGTGATCATTATTGGAGGTCGACTCTCTCTCATCCCCTTTCTTTCAACCTTTTCTCTATCTTCCTATGAGATAGGGCACGGGTTCATATCAATAGCCCTATGATATGCACCCTAAATTATTAAACTCCTCAAAAGAACATCTGGGCATTTACTTGCATAATGAGATTAGGTTAGGGCTTATCTAAGAGACCCTAAAAGGGGTGTCTTTGAGGTGCCACTACACCATGGGTATTTTTTGTTTCGACCACTACAAAATTATGTGAAGATCATATAGGTAAAACTCACAAAGTTAAAGACTTCAAGTAAAATCTAGAACAAAGTGAAAAGATTTGTAGGCGATTCTCATGTAAACAATACAATCAGATGAAGTTTGAAATGAAGGCTACAGTTCAGTTCAACTGAAACATTCATATAAAAGCAAAAAGAAAATAGTTTGAAGGTATAGCTTCCATCTCAAGTGAAAGTTTTCATGCTAAATTCTTGCTGAGAAGTTCTTGAGCTCAACCTTTTCAAAAGTTTGAAGAAGAAGAAGTCAAATCCTTCAAGAAAAATATCGTAACTTCTTCTTGCTTCATTTTTCTCTTTTTGCTGTGATATTGTTGTAGAAGGTTTCTCCATCTTCAGATTTGGTCTGAGAATGAGGAAATCAATAAAGGTGGTAGAACACCAGGTGAGTCATGGGCGTACTCGCCTTGGGAGGTGGTGAACTAAATAAAATAAATTTGTTAGCAATTGTGTACTATGTTTTGTTGTCGCTTCAAGGTTTCCGTTGCATTCTCGCCAATAAAGCAATTAGCTATTCACCCTCCTCTAGTTGACAAGGTGCTAACATGATGTAGGATAGGAAATAAATAATGTTGAAAGAAAATTGTTAGGATATAATCAAAGTTCTACATTGGAAATATATAAAAAAGATCATGAATTTAAAAAGATGTAAGATGTCTCAATTGATCGAGACCTTTTAAGTGGAGTCGAAAAATAAAGTCACGAGACCTTAAGTCCAAAGTGGATAATATCATGTCATTATGGATATATGTGAATATTCTTTTGGACACAACAAAAATAATTTTAAAATAATACATTTAAGATAAATTCAAAATTGGTGCATCAATAATAAAAAGAAAAAAATTGAAAGATATTAAAATTTAAAAAACATTCAAGATTTGTGCCTAAATTGGAAAATATTCAAGATTAATACATGATTTAATTTTTATCATGTGGTAATTTATAAATTTTTATTTAAAATATTTATTATATATTTGTTATCTAGTAGTCTATATACAAAGAGTACAGAGTCTTGTATTTTAATCAGATTGAGATTAATATAATTTTGCATTTAACTTTTCTAAGAGTTTTTTTCCTCTATGTAAGATTATTTTCACATTTATGTCATTAATTTTGTTCCAAGTTCTTTTGTGGTTCAACAGCTCAAATTTGGTGTTCATGATTTTCTTGACTATTTTGTAATCAACAGATTTATTACTTTATATTTTTGTGACATGACTATTTAATGTAAATAAATGGGCTAATCATTTGCTACTATATAAAATTTCTTACTCCGTCCTTACGTGTTCACGATATGGTGCTTGCATTCATTCATGCTAATTCGGGACCATATTGCTAGCCCATTGAGTCACTAGGTACCTAACATACACACATGTCCTTGCGTGTCGATGATGTGGTGCTTGCATTCATGCATGGTAATCCAGGACCACACTTTCTAGCCCATCGAGTCACAAACTCACAATGTTGCTTTTGAATGTGTTGGTGTGTTTGCACATCTTGGTTCATCTTAGTACTTATGCCTCATTGACTTGAAGAATCTGATAGTCATATACATATTCAAATAACTCCTTCAAAATATTGTCTTGTAAAATATCTTAATAGATTTGTTATTAATTTAGATTAGGTCATTATATTAGAATAAATTATTAGAGTTATTAATAATTTTTATATTGATTTGATATTATTGTGCGATATATATAGAGTTATTATGTAATCTATTGGGATAAACATTAAAGTGATTCAATTAAATAATTAAATCAATTAGGTTATAAGAGGTAAGTGATCATTTCATCCCTGCTTCCTTTCAACCTTTTTTTCTATGTTCCTATAAGATAGGATGCGGGTTTCTATATCAATCGTCCTATGATATACATCCTAAATTATTAAACTCATCAAAAGAACATCTTGGCATTTACTTGCATAATGGGATTAGGTTAGGCCTCATCTAAGAGAGCCTAAAAGGGGTGTCTTTGAGGTGCAACTACACTATGAGTATTTTTGTTTCGACTTTCGACCACTGCTAAATTATGTGAAGATGGTATAGGTAAAACTCACAAAGTTTAAGACTTCAAGTAAAATCTAGAACAAAGTGAAAAAAAAAAAAAAAAGACTTGCATGCGATTCACATATAAACAATCACAATCAAATGAGACTCTTTTAAGTCGCAATGGACTCGAGTCGTACTTTTACATGTGAAAACATAGTTCAATAAAAGCCAGTCTTTCTATGGTATCAAACAAGAAGAAGCCCTACTTCGCCATTTGCTAAAGTGAAGAAAAGCTTATTTGTTTCTATCAATAAAGCAATGACCTTAGAAGAAGCTTAACAAAATTCTAAGGATTTGTCACAATTTCAAAATTGAACTAGGAACGAAGACCGAACATAGATTGGATTTAATTGAGAAATAATCTCAAATAATATAATGGCATCAAACGGGTATAGTCATTGACTTATCAACGAGCTAACTGACCGAACTTGAATCTATTGATTCACCTTATTCTCCGACAAATTATCTATTCTAAAATTCCAATCAGATTAATTCTTGGTTTGTGGCTCTCCCAATCATAGTCACATCTCACTTTTCATTATTTTGCTTTGCGACCGACTCTCCTCCTTTGTCGATGTCAACAAATGACAGAACTTTCCTAGTTTCTTCCTCGAGACAATCCACACAGATGAACTCTCTTTTTTAGCCTTTAACAGATTCATATATTTATATTACAATAGGTATCTAGGACACATAAGAACATGGTGCTTTACAAGCACTGTCGAAATAAAAAATTGTGAAAATCATTGAAAGATGAGAACACTTAAAACACTGTTGTCTGTGATGAACATGATAGAATTGATGCCTGATGAGACAGATAAAATTGTGCTTAAACTGATACTTAATGAGATGCCAAGCAAAGCATTAGTGGTGGGCGTTTTCGATTCTCAGTGTACAACGGTCAGAGGCAGGGCATATAAACCCAACGGTGAGGGTTCGATTAATGTGTCCATTTTTACCTCGATCGTTCTGAGATTCAGTATACGCAAGCCTAAGTCGTACATAAGATAATATTTGGTTTTAGTAAAGATAAGGGCTAGATTTACCCTCCTTTTAGATAATAATAATAATAATAATAATAATAATAATAATAATAATAACTAAGTCCTGTCTCATGAAGATTTACACTCCACGTGTGATAAAAAAAAAGCGATTTGTTCCACCCCAATGTCTCTGCCAACTCGTCTCTAGACCCACACGGAGGAGACAAATCATGGATGATTACTAGTCATTAGTACGGGTGGCCAAGCCATAGAGGAAGACATGCAGTAGCGGATCCAGACAAAAAAATAAGGGGTGCTCAAAGAAGGGAGCTCGAGCTCGTCTTCCTTCTCGCTGCCCCTCGTACTGCAACATATTAGTGGAATTTTCCAGGAGCAAGGGGGTGCTCAAACACATCCCCGCTCCCCCTAGATCCGCCATTGAAGGCATGCTCAAACACGCCGAATTTTGATCCCAAAATTTCATATGACGATATCTCATATCTTAATCACCACATCATTGCGAAGGAACATATTTACACTCCACGATGGTGGCAAAAGATAACATGGAGGAGGTAAATTACAAGTGGCTACGAGCCTTTGGAATAGTGACTAACGCATAAAGGGGCAGCTACCTCCGCAATGCCGAGATTCGAATTCCAGACCTCATGGTGGTAGCACCTCATGCGCTAGCCACTATGCCGTCCCGAGGGGAGTTACACTTCTCCACGGTGGCAAAAGGTGATTCATTCGCCCCCAGTGTCCCCGTCAACCTGTCTCATGGTCAATATGGAGGAAGTAAATCACGAACAGATACTAGCCTTTGGAATAGTGACTAACGCATGAGGGAGACATTTATCTTAGTTATGCCGAAATTCAAACCCTAGACCTTATGGTGACAGTACGTTATACGCTAGCCACTATATTGTTTCGAGAGGACGACTTACACTCCTCCATGATGGCAATAAGACGAATACGCTCACCTCAGCGCTCTCACCAACCTGTCCCAGAACTAACACAGAGAAATCATAGACAAGAGAGAGAGAGGGGTACACATCATTTCAATAGTAGATCAACTCACTTACCTCATTTTTCATATATTTTTACTAAAAGGAGCACAAATTAAACTTTTATCAATATAAAGTATATTATACACCATCTTATCATATAATTTTATGATTGCACCAAAACTCTCCTCTCCTTCAATAATTTGAATAAATGATGTTAGAATTTCATTACATTTTATTATAATTTTATTACGAGCTTTTAATGAATTAAATTTCGAATAATTCAGGACGCCTCGGTTCATTTACATTGTTTTGGTTATCTGTTGAAAAAAATCTGCAACCATTCGCATGCCGCCATCTGATTACTCCTATCTGACGTCATGTCGCTGGCATCATCATCGCCATTAGAATCCACGCACTACTGTAGTGGAACTTGGTCAGCTGTATCGATAAATAGCAGCAACTAGAGCTAGCGATTGCAGGAGCATCCAGTGACTGAGTGAGCACGATGGATTGGAGACCGGTGGCCGCCATGCTCGCAGTGGATGTCGCACTTGCACTGATGAACGTCATGGTCAAGAAGGCTCTGAGCGAGGGCATGAACAAGCTCGTCTTCATCACACTCAGGCACGCAGTGGCCACTCTCTTCATCTCCCCCATCGCCTTCTTCTACGAGAGGTACCTACAGATTATCTAAACTCACACTGCAGATCATATATATATATATATATATGTGATCGATCAGCCCCTACAGTTCATCTTGCTTGATTGCAGGAAGATCAGGCCAAAGTTGACTCTGGAAATCTGCTTGTATCTCTTCTTCAGCGCCATGTTTGGGTATGATCATATTTGACGATATATGCTGAATCTCATTTGTTCAGAATATGAGTCAACAGCTAGCTGTGTTATGTTTGCACGCAGTGCTTCTCTGACTCAGTACCTCTTCTTCCTCGGACTGGAGCACACCTCTGCCACATTCGCCTGCGCCTTCCTCAACATAGCCCCTGTGTGCACCTTCCTCATATCCTTAGCAATGAGGTAAATTATAATATATCAAATCGAAACTTGTTCAGAAATATATAATGCTTATAATGGTTATGGATGCAGGATGGAGTTTGTGAATCCGACAACTAAGGAGGGGAGGGCGAAGGCAGTCGGGGCACTCGTTTGCTTCATGGGAGTGCTCGTGCTCACATTCTACAAGGGAGTTAGATTGAACAGAGGCGGTGGCGAGGCGGCCGGAGGATCGAGAATGGGAGGAACAGAGTATGGATCGAGGAAATGGACGATGGGTTCTATGGCAGTGATCGGAGGGTGCGTGAGTTGGTCGGCGTGGTTCCCGTTGCAGGCCAGAGTCGGGCGCAAGTACCCTGCTCTGTGTTCATGCACTGCGCTGGTGTTCTTGATCAGTTTCCTGCAGGCGGCGACCTTGAGCTTGGCCACTCAGAGGGGAGCCTCAGTCTGGATCTTGAGGAAGAAGATGGAGATCGCCACTGTCATTTTTTCAGTAAGGACCCATCTTTTGAATCCACTTCCTCTTAACAATCTTACTTCCGTCAAATATGAATCATCAAATTATAAAATTGATCATCATGTTTCTCCATCAAGTACAATAGTTTGACAGAGACCAACCAAAGAGAAGGTCATTTACCTTCAAAATTTAGTCGGACAAAATCTTAACACATAAATTATCAAAAAAAAAAAAATGATGGAATTCCATGTTGTTTCACAGAAATTTTGTAAGCAAAGTTAACTTTCTGAATGGTCCAAAGGGTGATGTGCCAATTCCCTTCCACTTTAATTGATGTAAAGCATATCCACACATATTGCTGATTCTCTCTTTTTAATTATTTTTTTATTAAAAGAGAGAGAGAGAGAAGTTATTGATGGAATTTGTGTTGACATATTAATGCAGGGGGCAGTGGGGTCTGGGTTTGGGATTCTGGCCATGTCATGGTGTATAGAAGAGAAAGGGCCTGTGTTCACTGCTGCATTCACTCCTCTGATACAGATCCTGGTGGCTCTCATCGACTTCGCCTTCCTCCACGAACAAGTCTACATCGGAAGGTATTCGATCTCTCCGAGACTTTAATCTCTCTTGTTTCGAAGAAATTATTGTTACATTAATTTGTTGTTGTAACTGGCAGTGTGTTGGGGTCAGTTTTGGTGATTGCTGGGCTCTACTCGCTACTCTGGGGGAAGAACAAGGAAGGCAAAGGTGGTGTCGTAGGGAAGGAAGAAAACCGAGTTAATGGAGGAGACGACCAAGTGCAGACTGCAACTGTTTGAATGCTTAAAGTACATCTCATTGTAGAAAACTACGCGCTCATCGTTCATTTCTTCTGAATAAATTTACGATTGAACAAGAACAATAAAGTCGACAAATTAAATTAACAGGTCTATTGGATTAAAGGTGCAATCCAACAAATCTCTACCTTGACTCGGCTCGAGCTCCGTAAAGGGCTATTCGATTAGTGACTTCTTCGATCAAGTCCAAGCAATATTAGGACTTTATGACTTAAAGTTTCTCGTAGTTTGATCACCACGAAGACGTTAGTGACTCATTCAAATTCCTATCCTTCCTTATTTTTTTTATTTTTATTTTTTTTGACTTTCATCACAACTAGAGTACCTTTAGAAACATGCAAAACCTCACTTTCGGCTTGTAGAGGCACTTCTCTCTTTTAAAAGTGCCTAAAATGGTATCTCTTTAGCCTTTTCTAGCAAAATAAGTAAGGACAAATATGTCAACATCAAAAATCTTTTATACTAATAGTTAATAATCACTCATAATTTAATTTTTTCATATTAACCTAAAAATAGATTAGCGCGAGAAGCGAATGAATCACCTGTCATAAGAAAGAAAAAAAATCATCCCCCAGTGTTATAATGTAACGGTAGAACATCTAAGTTATCATCCAAACATCCACAGATCGATCTCCAAGTATGACGTATTTGTAAGAATTTTTCCTCCAAATGAAACACACAACCAAAGGATGTTGGCTTCTGGACTGTCTGTCGTGAGCGCTTCCCGCGAGTACTTTTTCAATTTAATCTTGTGCCTCATCAAAAATTGATCATAATTGACATAAACTAGATATACAATGTCAACTAATATAATACAAAAATATAAAAAATAAATTTTATTCATATTTATTTTTCAACTTCGAACAATCTTTAATAATATGTCTTAATTTTTTTTATAATGAGAACAGAATGTTAATCTTTAAAAATATGTCTTAATTTTTTTTATAATGAGAACAGAATGTTAATCTTTAATAATATGTCTTAATTTTTTTTATAATGATGACCGGACATACATTCGATATGTAAACTTGGACAACAACCAAACATTTTGCATCTAAGGTTGCTTTTTCCCATTTCAATCAAAGAATCAAGAATCTTGTGTCTTCCTTTTAAAATTTTATATCCATCAGTTTGTACTAAGACCATGATTCACACATTACATAAAAAAAAGGTGCAACTCGAGATGTTATTAAATTCTCAATATCAAACCTCATTGTGGTCATTAGAATAAAATAAGGTTAAGAAAATGACTGAGACTCGATGCTTGTTTGCATAGTTCAAGTGTGTAAACTATAAGAGAAATCCAAAGGATCGTCACTCGAATATGCACTCCATTGGGTCCAAGTACACAAGAAATACTTCAAACATGAAGTAGCAGTAGAAATCCACCAATGAAGGGCACACTGAAGCAACAAAATTATCTTTTGCTTCCCAAATGTTACGAATGTAGCAAACCGGATGAACAACAGCAATTGATGTAGTCTTCCTGGCATTCCACTCTTCTTGAGTGAACATAATTTTCACTTTGTACGATTTCACACTAACCCAAAAAAACAAAGAAAACAGCTTCAAAGAAGACTAAAGACCTACAATAGTGAAGCAACAAATATTTTTGGAGCGGCTATTGATCTTGTCTGAAAACTATAGAGATAGCGTGTTGGGCACGATGACTTGATCATTGATTGAAAGAAGATTTTTTACTCCATAGAGAGACTTCCTTTTGATCCTACGCACACGAAGACGAGCAAACAAAATGTCAGCGTCCAAAAATCAAGCGGGAGTCCCTAGCGAGAGTCTTGCGATGCTCAAGTCAGTACAATTTTGGATGACTGAATGAAGAATAGTAGAGAACGAGCACGTGAGAGTAAGTTTCAGATGTTTAGAGAATGTACATTCCCAATAGAGAGGACCCCCTTATATACCACTTCTCATAATCTCCGCAATCATGAAGTAGTGAAGTGTGTCAGACGTTGTTATGTAAAAGAAAGTGTATAACATAGGTAATGTGCAATAATTGTCTGAAGAATTTTTCATTTACCAACATGTATATCTCTTTTGTCATTTATAACTTATGTCGTTGCTGAGGTTGTAGAAGAAATATATTGTCATAAATGGTTTGTTGATGAGAAACATGATGATCCTTGAAGCAGGTTCTAGAAGAATATTCGCTGACATATAGTTGTCATTCTGACAAGTTGTTAGGATTCTCTACTCATGCTGTTAGCTGAGTATATCTCGGTTGGCTTATAAGGATGATCGTCTTTATGCCTGTCCTTGTATTAAGCTGTTTTATTATGTATGAATGCTATAAGAAATCTGTTTAGAAAACAATATACTGCATTGGGCATACTGGAAGTCCATTCAAGAAGCCATATAATGAATTGTGCATGCTGGAAATCCATTTGGGAATCAATATGAAGCTAAGTGCCTTAGGCCCAGTCGACCTTTTATCTAGCCAAGCATGCATAGAGAGATTTATGAGGCTAAGTGGCTTAAACCTGGCCAACCTTTTTTCTGGTTGGGAATGAATAGAGAGATTTATGAGGCTAAGTGTCTTAAGCTCATCCGACCTTTTATCTGGCTGGGCATGCATAGAGACAGAGATTTGTGAGAATTGAGAAGACCAACCATTATTCTGACCAGACCTATGGTTGGTCGATTGCGAGGTGGGTCAGACATTCCAACCGACCTATAAGACCGACCGTCTTGAACATGGTCGGGCATGCTATCTTTTCAGTTCAAGAACAAAGCCCTAAACCCCTTATGTTCGACCAGCTTAAGGGCTAGTCATCCCTCTCCAGAATGACTTATAATCCAGTCAGGCTAGACCTGAAAACTTTAACACTGGCCGAACAATCTGTTGGTGCAATTGACCTCTAGGGTTTCGATGTTTGACAATATACCTAAGTTTGGTCAATTTGACCAAGTGTTGATCCAAACAGGACTTGATGTTTAGAAGAGAGAAGTCTAGTCAGGACTATATGACTAGCAAAGATAAGTCCTACCCAAAGGATAGGCAGGTGAGAAGTCTACTAAGTGACTAATCCTAACTGGAGGTTAGGCAAAGTGGAAGTCCTAGTGAGTGAAGTCAGACCCTAGTGAGTGAAGCTAGGTAGTGGAAGTCCTGGTGAGTGAAGTTGAGCCTTAGTGAGTGAAGCTAGGTGGTGGAAGTCTTGGTGAGTAAAGTCAGGCCCTAGTGAATGAAGCTAGGTGATGGAAGTCCTAGTGAGTGAAGCTAGGCCCTAGTGAGTGAAGCTAGGTGGTGGAAGTCTTGGTGAGTGAAACAAGAGCCTAGTGAGTGAAGCTAGGTGGTGGAAGTCTTGGTGAGTGAAGGCAGGCAATGGAAGTCCTAGTGAGTGAAGTTGGACAACCCTATGGGAGGTAACCCTAGGTTATATGTGACTGACTGGTTTCCAATCAACCGCGCGTGGTCGACCGGACCAGCGAATCTTTGAAATATGTTAACACTGTCTTACTTAACTGTTTTATCTATTGTGCTAACTCAGTATTGCAGGGAAGTCCAGCTAGGTCAACGAGCCAATTAAATAGCTAGCACGAAATCCAGACAGGTCGACGGGTTGACCGGATGCCTGGCAAAAGGTAAGTAAAGGTAAGTCACTGGAGGGGAGTGACTTGGTAAGGACGTGTTCCTCATTTGAGGGAACTATAGGCGTCGATCCAACTTAGATCTATTTTAGAAATCTAAGTTGAGATCATGACTAGATTCTGGTCTTGAGGAGACAGAATCTGATACTATTCTGTTTATATATATATTTGTGCTAACTTTTATTTTGCAGGGTAGTATATTATTTATTGCCTCGGACTAATCTTTTTCTTGCAGGAAAAAACTTTTGCTGGAAAAAGGGGTCCAGGCGCCCGGAAGGGATTCAGGCACCTGGAGCTGGTCCGGGCGCCCAGAATGAAAAAGTTTATCTCGTCGCAACGTGGAGCGCGCTGATTGGCTAGGCCGACGTCACACTCTATGCGCCTGGAAGGGATCCGGGCGCCCGGAGCTTCCTATATAAGGAGGCCTCCACCTGGAGCAAAGAACAACAACTTCCTTCTACGATTGCTCTGTTGCGCACTATTCCTGTGATGCTGTGAAGCTCCTCCGACAACCTGCAACTACGTTTTAATTTTCTTGTTGTCAGTAATTTAGTTTTATAGTTCTTGTACTAATCTTGTAATTCTTTTTATGAACTATTATGGATTGTCCAACAAAAGCACTCGACAGTGCGGGCCTTGGAGTAGGAGTCGACAAAGGCTCCGAACCAAGTAAAAAAATTTGGTGTGCTAGCATTATTCTTATTTTTCTGTTTCCGATGCTTACTCAATTCAATTTACGATTTTCCGACGATCGCTATTCACCCCCCCCCCCCCCCCCCTCTAGCGAACTTTACGATCCAACACAATCAAGCTAGGTGGGGAATGTTCTCTTCCCTTGACTTTGGCCACCACATCACCTTAATTTTGACCACCATGTTATTTGACTTTGACCACCCTGTCACCTTGACTTTGACCGCCACATCATCTTCTGGATCCACTCGCTACATCCCGTATCACTAGCCTCCTCAAGTCTAGTCGAAAGAGGTGTAGCTAACTAACTGGATCCAAGTCCAATTCTCTCCTACTCGCCCCTTTTGCTAAGGTCGTTTAGAAATTCATATTCTCATTTGCACCTTAGACACTTAGTAATATTTTTTTTTTTTTTCAAAAACTACCTGTTAGAGGCTTGCTATTCAGAAGAGAGTACCGAGCATGTGCTGAGAGGCGCTTTGGCAGCGGAATGATTTAGTTGTCATCTCTATTATAATGCCTATTTATGGATGGATATTATGTGGCACCACTCCTTATTTTTTGAAACAGCCTCTGACGCACGTTTCTTTGTACTGACCAACGACATCTCTCCTCTTGCAAACCAACAATCCGCTAAGTGCCCATTATGTTGATCAAACGACGGTAATTAAGTTATACTTTGTAAAAACCCTAAACAACATACAGTCTCAACACTTTACGTTTCGTCTTCCCTGATTTCTCTCTGGCGACTTCTCTTATGCAAACTTCTTCTCTTTTACACCCTAAGTGACCTAGTAAGTTGTTCGTTCTTTGTTTGCATTCTCTCATGCTCAAGAATCCTTCATCCCTTGGTATACTCTTACTTGCTCAGATTTTAATGATTCTGATAGAGCTTACATCCGCTCTAGATATGAAATCCCTAAGAGTTATCGCATCGTCATCCCTTCCTCTGACACTCGCCCTCATCGTCCTCCTACTAACCACATCACTTTCTTTAAGGAGCAATTAGCAGCAAGTCTACGTTTTCCCATCCCTCCATTCATGTCGGAGGTGAGTTAATATTTTAATGTTCCTTTGCAACAATTTGCACCAAACGCCTTTCGCTACATGTATGGGATATTCATGTTATTCTGCTTGTTCGGCATCCTTCCTATCCCACCCAATCTTCATTTGTTTTCCTACCCTAAGAAATCAGAGCCCGGGGTCTTCCTTTTTCAAT
The DNA here is from genome assembly GCF_018446385.1 of Zingiber officinale. Classification (NCBI taxonomy): domain Eukaryota; kingdom Viridiplantae; phylum Streptophyta; class Magnoliopsida; order Zingiberales; family Zingiberaceae; genus Zingiber; species Zingiber officinale. The sequence continues at coordinate 20,083,329 of NC_056006.1, read as the reverse complement.
CCCACCTGAAATCAATTTTTTTCGAGGGCATTGTCTTCCTTGAACAAGAGATGGAAATCTCACTTCTTCCTCATTGAGATGCCTGAACTTACCACTTGGTCTACCAAATGGCAGTCCTATCTTCCTCCTCTTCCAACCTTGAAAATTATAAGTGTGACCTGACTTTTATCTCCCACTCCACTAAGATGAGTAGTCAATGCTTCAAAATCCATAAATGGCTGCGCGAAGGTCTTCTGTAGTTGTTTGGCTTGAGCCCCATTCGAAAGAATCTTCCCTACTCTTTTGGTAAGTTTTGATAACTTGGTCATTGCATTATCACTAACTAAGGAACTTTTTATTTTATGCAGTAGATGCCATCTTTGAAGCCTTGGTTGCTGAGGAGATTAACTTTGAAGGAGAAGAGCTCCTTGCTCAGGAGCAGACACTGTTAGTTGAGCGAGCTCCCCGACCGATTGTCCGTTCCAGTGGAGCCTCCGATAGCAGATGGTCGAATCAAGTACAGTCACTTCTTATGGGGATTTATCCCTTGATCCCCTCAAGTTGTCTTAGGATTCACCTATGGAAGCAGAGGCCGCCCCAAAAAAGAGACGCAAAAGGCGCAAGGTCATCCACGCCCAAGTCCTTGATGGACGAGCACCCTCCATTGAAGTTCCCTCCATGCATTTATCTCCTACCCAAGAAGATCCCATTTGGGAGGAGGCACAAGAGAAATCTTCAGAGCGGACCTTGTCCGTGTTGGTGCAGGAAGCATCCGACGATCGAACCTAAGTTTTGATAATGGCAAAGGGATTCAAAGTTAAGATTCTTTGTTATCTAACATGTTGAATGAGTATTTCAGGAAAGTCCTAACTGCGGTTAGGCAGGTGAAAACCCTACGGGGTGGTAACCCTAGGTCCTAAGGGGTGGTAACCCTAGGTGGAGAAAAGTCCTAGCTACGGTTAGGCAAAGGGAAAAACCCTAGGAGGTGACAATCCTAGGTCATAGGGGGTGGTAACCCTATGCGGAAAGTCTTGGTAGGTCGATGTCTTCAGGCAAAAGTCCTAGGGGGTGGTAACCCTAGGTGGAAAGTCCTAGTGTCGCGAACCAGGAGAAAGACTGGACTAGCAGGGAAGCGGATGTCCAGCAGAAAGTCTAGAAGCATCGAGTGCTGAGCAAAAGTCCAGTCGATCTGGAGGATCGACTGGCAATAGGTAAATCTCCTGAGTGGAGTAGGTGAGGACGCGTTCCCCGAAGAGGGAACAGTAGGCGTCGGGTCGACCTAGGGTTTCCGGCTGGAAACCCGAAGTCAGACTCGGACAGTCCGGAGACTATCTATACTTCATTTATCATGTTTATTGTGCTAACTTTGTGTTGCAGGATAGTGTTTGGGATTAACGGATCTTGCAGGAGCAAAGGAGCAACCTAAAGCCTCGGATGAATAGTGTCCGAGGCGCCTCCATGGAGCTTGGAGGCGCCTCGAGTGCAAAAGCTGAGCTGGCTATGAAGCACCACTGGAGGCGCCTTGAAGCAAGCAGAAGGCGCCTTGAGAGGGCTATAAGGCGCCTTGAGAGGATGAAGTTCGACCAGTTCAGGTTTTATCCATACGGAAGACCAGGCAGCATGGAGGCACCTTGAATAGCCTTCAAGGCGCCTTGAACACCCTTTATAAGGGGGTTTCGACCAGCACTTCAAAAACAACGCATTCCAAGTCTGCTCTCTTCAACGTGCTGCTCCGAAAGACGCCCGGAAGTGCTGCTACAAGTCTCCGATGACCCGAAGCTCCAAAATTCTACTCTTGTCGTCGGTATAACTAGTTTTTCCATTTACTTGTACTTCATCTTGTAATCCTTTTATCGAGCTTATAGTTGTTGTCCACCGGAAGCGATCAAGGATCGCGGGCCTTCGAGTAGGAGTCGATCAAGGCTCCGAACGAAGTAAAAATCCTCCTGTCTCTGTGTGCTTGTTTTGTTTTATTCCGCTGCTTAATTACTCCGATAATTCTTACGAGTCCGATAATCGAACAAAATAGCCACGAGCGCTATTCACCCCCCCCCCCCTCTAGCGCGTCTAGATCCAACAGTCCGCCCTTCCTTTTGCCGGTCCAATACTAAAAATTGCTCAAGCACAGGAGGTCACTTCTCCACTGGGCAATCCTCTAGCTCTTGCTTTTCTTGCTTCTTCTCGAGCGAGGACTCCATCGGTCTCCTTCTCTGCCGCGCCAAGGAGGCCTTATCAATTCTTGACAACCCATGATTTACCATCCTCCCAGACCATAACTTATTCCACAATCACCCCTCTGATTGTTGCATAGATATTTGTGAGGGGTCACCTAATGAAAGCCTGGGAGGTAGCAGGGAATCAACTGAGCGAGCTTAATTCTGCGGAGTTGGCCGATGAATATTCATATGAGCTAACCAAGGTAATATAATTTTCTTTATTGCTTCCCATGTTGAGTATTTCTAACACTTTTTATCTTCTAGCGATGGGCGACTAGGATGGGCCTGCCATAGAGATTGACAACTCTAGCCCAGGAAAATGAATATATGAAGCAGCAAATTTTTGAGGCTTCTTTCATACCCTCCTGTGATTGGCTAAGTGGGCTAGAGACTTAGCTTGAAGAAGTTCAAAGGTTAGTGAAAACTGAGCTCGAGAAAGAGGCCAAATTAAAGACCACCTTGGAAACTTCTGAAGCCCAACTTCGATCGGACACAACTCTCTGGGTGAAAGTGTAGGTAGAGCTAGAAGAGAAAACTATAGAGGTTGAACACATTTTCGCTCAGCTAAATGAGTTAAAAGTTACATATGACACTAAGCTAGTCACCAAAGATTTTGAGTTGATGGCTCAAAATACTGAGTAGAATTCCTTGCGCTCAGACCTAGCGACTGCTCAGACCAAGCTATCTACCAAAGAATCTGAGATGGCGGGTCTCTCGGTTGAATTAACAGCCGCCCTAAGGGAGTTGGTGCCTACCATGCAGGGGAAGATGAGTGCTTTGAAGCAAAGAAGAAATCCCTCCTTCAATCACGCAACTTCAAAGTGTCTATCGCCAGCTCTATTAATAAAACCCTTCTTTTTGGAGCTGACGATGCATTGGAGCAACTAAGGGAGGGAGGATATTTGGCCTCTGAGTCCCCCTCTCACTTTCTTGACCATAAGAAGTTGATCCAAAATCTCCCGCCGTGCTTGTTTCCAAATTTTCTATGATTTGATGTGTCTTCCTTTCTTCATTTGGTTGATTGCAATAGAACTCGATGTTTGTATCCACTGTATATACAGTTAAGTTTCTATTGAATTTGTCATTTGTCTCCACTTGAATGTTTGGTTGTCCAATAACTTTTGTTTTCTCCAAGTGTGTGTCATAAACTAAGGACAACGGAAATTTGTTCGGGCCAACGTCTGGATGAGCTATAGTGAGGTGAGGATGACTTAGAGAAGGACAGTAATTTCTAGAAATCATTCGGTTTTAAACCCATCTGAACTTTAAGGTCGGACGAGATATAACAAATGATGCTCTTTTAGTTTAATGAGGCAAAACTTGAGACCATTGAAGCTTAAATATGTTCGGGTCATAATGAGCTGAGGATTAAGGAAGGGCAACAATTTTTAGAAATCGTTCCGCCTTAAACTCGTCTGAGATTAACTCTGCTAGGAGTTAAAAGTAGTCTAGAATGAATCCGATCGATGTTCAATTATTGTCCCTTTGGATAAGTCATAAAAACTCGATCAAGTTTAGGACCGATTAGGCTCCCCTAAGGGCTTATGCAAAAATCAAAGTTTGCCTAGGTAAATCCGCTTGTATTTCAAGCTAAGTATCTATCTCACTAGTTATAAACACGCACTCCCTAGTGGTAACACGTGTGCACTCATATTATGATTAGTGTACACCTTCCAACATACCCATCGTTGCATCTTACCATCCTATGGTCTGAAATCTAACCTGCCTTTTTATTATTATGATTTGACGGCTCTACCCAAAAAGATTCAAAAAGTGATTCTTAAGGGATTTCATGAGAAATTCTCAAGAGCCTTAGCGCATTTGCTTCTCCTTCTTCGTTGCTTCCACACTCTTCATCTTCTTTCTTTTCATCTTCTTACTCTTCATTTTGTTCACTTTCCTTTTTAAAATGGATGATGACAATGAGTGGTATACACTGTGTTCCTCAAATCTTCATGCTGTAGATATTGACGACCTCCATTTCAACTATGGGATACTTGCCTATGTAGTTATACACCACAACCAAGATCGCCCCCACCTTCCTCCCAAAGAAAGTGTCGCTATTTTTAAGGAGCAAGTTATAGTGGTGCTTCGCTTCCCTGTTTACCCTTTCTTTATCGTTGTTAGCCAATACTTCAGTATTCCACTTCAGCAACTATCCCAAATTCTATTCGCATTCTAAGCAATACCACTGTTGCTTTCTGTTTACTTGGTGTCCCTTAGGATGCAAATGGAATTTGGGATGAGTTTTACCCTCAATAAGTGACAGATGATTTATTTCGCTTAGAGAGAAAGAAAAATATTCCATCATTACTTTTACCCTCAACAAGTGATAGACGGCTTATTTCACTTCCGCGCCCACCCTAATGAGACTTTATTTGATAGGATTCCACCTCAGGGTGAGTGGAGAAATAAATACTTCTTCATTCTATTAGGTAGCCCGATACGAGAACGTGCTAGAACACGTTTCCTAAATATACACAGTAAAAAATAAAAATAATAATAATTTCTAATTATTACATCACACACACCACACGTATATAAGGATACAACATGCCATATATGATACTATAATTATAATTTTATGGAAAGTAAATTTATTCTAGGTATACCTAATGGATGATGCGTAGAAGATTCCATCAGATAATCTAAAGTGGGAAGGAGATCGACCAAGCGATGCACGAGCCGAGCCACTACTTATATCTTTGCTGAGCTATTTTCGAGACGACTTCTATAAGTCCGAGTTCCATCCTCGTGAAAGGTACTAGCCTTGCATACGAAGACAGAGCGATTCAAGGGAAGGATCATGACACGATTCATGTTCGACGGCCAAAGCAACATGATGACACGAAACATGATGAACGACAACAACAATTGTTGCTAAAGGAGATTGGAAAAACTTGTTGCCAACGGGTGACAACAAATCTGGTTGCGGCACTATTCCGATAGCAACCATTGCCGACCGGAATAGTCCTTGGGTGATCAGAATCGTTTCTGGATAATCGACACAGCAGGTTGGTGGGGCAGAATAAGGATGGCTGGAACAGAAACCTTGGCTGGCAATGCTAGGATAAACAACCATGGGCTGGTTGGCGGTGGGAGCAGTAGCTGCTGGAGGTGAAGTTTCTGTCCACTGCAGTTGTCGACGGTGGAGCTCTATCCAAAGCATCTCCTAGCCATCTCCTTTGCTTGGAATGGGGGAGGAACAACTTCCTCTTGGTGTCGGAGCATGGGCTTTCCGGCGGCAACAAGCTCCTTGGCGGAACAGTGATGGCGTTGATAGCTCTAATGGGTGGCGATGGCAGAAGGACATCTCATCAACTTGTGGTCAGTAGGAGTAGGTGCTAGACGGTGGCACCGAGACTTCCAGCGGGTATATATATATATATATATATATATATATATATATATATATATATATATATATATATATATATATATATATATATATATATTGGGTTAGGAACAAATCCAAACCCATTTTCACTAATTCATAATCTATACCATTTGCCTTAAGTTTGGTTCATAACCAAACCAATTTAGTTCATTAATTTAAACTAAAGAGTGTCCAACTCGTCTTCAAAAGACATGACTCATCTATGCTTCCGTTACGCCATTCTGATTTAATATTTGCCCTTCGTCTGATCCAACCAGACTTAATCTCTCTCAATTTGAGAATCCAATTCTCAAACTCATTTGATATCTCTTAGATAAACTCATTGTGTGTGTGACCTTATAGGTGTAGGTGCAGCGGAGGCCGGCAAGAGGGGGGTGAATTGCTGAAAAAAATAAAAACAAACTATACCCTCCTCGGATTTCAACTCAGAAAAGTAATAGTAAAACAATAACAACAGAAATAGAAATTAAACAGAAGACAGGAATTTAACCTGGTTACAACCAAGGAGGTTGTTAATCCAGGACAATGAAAAGCACACTAAAAAGAATCTCGTTTATTGAAGGCGGAGAAGTATTTTACACTTTGGAAGTTTAGAACTATTGCTAGGAATGACTACACAATTGATTGCTTGAGTTGTTGATTATTTCCTAGCTCTAGGAGCCTTTATATAGGTCCTGGAAATCCTATCCCGAGGGTCCAAGGCGCCTTCAACAAGGTTTAAGGCGCCTCCAGCTCAGTCAGCGGATAAAACTTTATCCGCTGCGCAAACGGTCTGTTTGACCTGGCTTAAGGCGCCTTCATCAGCCTTGAAGGCGACTTCTCGCTAGCTGCGTCTTCCGCTCGACTTCTTGCGCTCCTAAGCTCCTGCACACTCAAACATAGGGATCAAACATAAAGCAGGACCTAACCAACTTGGTTGATCACATCAAAATACTACGGGGTCCAACAATCTCCCCCTTTTTGATGTGCATCAACCCAAGTTCAAGTTAGGGAAAAAAATAGACATAAAAAGTAATTTTAAAGAAAAATTACTAAACTAACCAGTTAAGCATAACTTTTGCAATAAATAAAATTGCAACACATTCTAAAAAAAAAATAGTTAAAATTTTAATCTTTCTTGTCACCTTTCTCATATTAGAAAAATATTAAAATTTTAAACTTTCTAACTCCCCCTTAACTTGTAACCTTTCTCTCCCCCTTTGATCACAGCAAAAATGGGGTATCAATAAGAGAATATTAAGCAAATTATTAATTCTGAGCAAAAATGAATTTTTAGAAAAAATTTCTAAGTTAAATTGAATTTTAGAAAAATTTTCTAAATAAAAATGAATTTTTAGAATTTTACAAAAAAAAAATTCTAAGTTAAACTGAATTTTCAAAAAAAAAATCTAAGTTAAAAAAAAATCTAAGTAAATTGTTTGAATGTTCCAAAAAAAATTTCTAACTCAAATGAAGTTATTTAGAATTTCTCCAGGAAAAATTTTCTAACTAAAATAACAAAAATTTCTAAGTTAGAGTTTTCAAGAAAAGTTTCTAAGTAGAAAAAATGTTTGATAAACTTTCAAAGCATTATTTAATTCTTGTTTTTAATGCTTTTTCATAAAGTTAATTAAACATTTTCTTTCAATATTTTAGCTTCCAGGTTGTGGCGAGGCACTAGGCCTTCTTGGTTATTGGAGCAACAACCACTTCCTTAGACAAAACTTCCATAAAGAATTTCAATGTTTAATTTTCTCACTGTAAGCTTTTAACTAAAAAGAGAAATTTAAATTAGTAAAGATTTTGGAACCCAATAAAGATTCCTTCTTACAGGGTTGGTAAAAAACTTAGGAGGTACATGATTTTTGGGCACTTTTCTAAGTTGATCCTGGTGTTTTCTAATGTACCAATTTAATTTTCCATAAACTCTTAATTTTGATTTAGGAAATTTATTTAAGCATGCATCATATTTCAATTTTTCAATTTCTAATTTTAAACTTTCATTTTTTGATTTAAATTTATCTAGGATATTATTTAATTCAGCATTTTCTTTTTCTAATTGATCTAATTCTTTGGACAGAGACTTGATAAATTTGAAAGACTAAGTCGGGGTTAGATTGCGTACCTTACTTACCTGATCTGGTGACGCTCCCCCTTCACTGTTGCTTTCTTCTTCTGATATTCCTCCTCTTTTATTGATGCTCATCTCTGAACTAGACGTTTCTTTTAGCTGATGGTTGGCTATCAGTGCTATTCCCGAGAATTCTTTGACTTCTGATTCGAAGGATGAGTCTGACCAAGTGGCCTTCAGGTTCTTGTGCTTGGAGGATTCTAGTTTCTTGTACTTGGTCTTTGCCTTCTTCTTTTGCTTGTTCTTCAATTTCGGACAGTCATCCTTGATGTGCCCTTCTTCGTTGCAGTTGTAGCAACGAATCGTTCTTCTTTTTCTCTCATGCCTCTGCGATCTAAATTTGTTAGAAAAAAAATTATTGAAGCGTCTTACCAGTAGTGCTGCTTCTGATTCGTCGACTGAGGCTTCGGAGTCAGAACTGTTCATTTTTGCCTTTAAGGCAATATTCTGACTGGTCTTCTCTACTTTATTGGGCTCTGAAACTCGAGATTCGTGAAGTTCAAAAGTAGAAAACAACTGTTCTAAAGTACTTACCTCGAAATCCTTAGAGATGTAGTACGCATCTACTAAGGAGGCCCACTCGGGAGTTCTGGGGAAGGCGTTGAGCGCGTATCGGATTGAGTCCCGGTTCGTGACTTCTTTTCCAAGATTGGTTAGTTGCGTGTTCAGCTCTCTGATCCTTGCTTGGAGTTGCGCTACCTTCTCACCTTGGTTCATCCGGAGGTTCGTCAACTGGGTCCGGAGGATGTCACGCCTGGCTAGCTTCGCTTCGGAGGTACCTTCGTGAAGCTCCAGGAATTTCTCCCAGAGATCTTTCGCGGAGTCGTAGCTTCCGATCCGATTTACCTCCTGAGGTGGCAGTACACTGAGTAGATGGAACTCAGCCTTTCCGTTGGCGACGAAATCAGCTTGCTCCTTCTTGCTCCATGTGTTTTATTATTTGTCTTTTGGTGCTGCAAAACCATATTTCATTGTAATAAGAATATCAAAATCCGTTTTAAAAAATACCTCCATTTTGCGCTTCCATGTGGCGAAGTCTCCGTCGACCATCGGGGGATGGATGTTCGCTCCGGCCATCGTCTTGATCGTAGTGCTTCAGTTGGCGGTTAGTCCTTCTGAGGCGATCAAGCTCTGATACCACTTGTAGGTGCAGCGGAGGCCGGCAAGAGGGGGGTGAATTGCTGAAAAAATAAAAACAAACTATACCCTCCTCGGATTTCAACTCAGAAAAGCAATAGTAAAATAATAACAACAAAAATAGAAATTAAACAGAAGACAAGAATTTAACCTGGTTACAACCAAGGAGGTTGTTAATCCAGGGCAATGAAAAGCGCACTAAAAAGAATCTCCTTTACTGAAGGCGGAGAAGCCTATTACACTTTGGAAGTTTAGAACTATTGCTAGGAATGGCTACACAATTGATTGCTTGAGTTGTTGATTATTTCCTAGCTCCAAGAGCCTTTATATAGGTCCTGGAAATCCTATCCCGAGGGTCCAAGGCGCCTTCAACAAGGTTTAAGGCGTCTCCAGCTCGGTCAGCGGATAAAACTTTATTCGCTGCGCAAACGGTCTATTTGACCAGGCTTAAGGGGCCTTCATCAGCCTTGAAGGCGCCTTAAAGCTGAAGGCGCCTTCAAGGCAGCTTGAAGGCGCCTTGAGCTGTTTTATCCAGCTCAGCTTCTTTTCTTTGACTTTCTTCAGCTTCCCACGCTCCGTTCTTTTGGGTGATTTCGGCCAACCTAAATAAGGCTCACCCGAACCCAATTTCCGACCTTCTCCTCGAGCATCCTTCCGTCCTGGCTTAACGTCCCTCGAACGTCGCGCACGCTCTTCACGCCCACCGGAGTACTCTTCCGCAGCTCTCTCGTCCTTCGGACGCACCGAGCCCATCGGCTCCATTCCCATGCCGTCCTTCTCGCTAGCTGCGTCTTCCGCTCGACTTCCTGCGCTCCTAAGCTCCTGCACACTCAGACACAGGGATCAAACACAAAGCAGGACCTAACTAACTTGGTTGATCACATCAAAACACCACGGGGTCCAATAATCTCCCCCTTTTTGATGTGCATCAACCCAAGTTCAAGTTAGGGAAAAAAATAGACATAAAAAGTAATTTTAAAGAAAAATTACTAAACTAACCAGTTAAGCATAACTTTTGCAACAAATAAAATTGCAACACATTCTAAAAAAAAAATAGTTAAAATTTTAATCTTTATAACTCCCCCTTAACTTGTCACCTTTCTCATATTAGAAAAATATTAAAATTTTAAACTTTTTAACTCCCCCTTAACTTGTAACATTTCTCTCCCCCTTTGATCACAGCAAAAATGGGGTACCAATAAGAGAATATTAAGAAAATTATTAATTCTAAGCAAAAATGATTTTTTAGAAAAAATTTCTAAGTTAAATTGAATTTCTGAAAAATTTTCTAAGCAAAAATGAATTTTTAGAATTTTACAAAAAAAAATTTCTTAGTTAAACTGAATTTTCAAAAAAAAAATTCTAAGTTAAAAAAAATTCTAAGTAAACTGTTTGAATGTTCCAAAAAAAATTTCTAACTCAAATGAAGTTATTTAGAGTTTCTCCAGGAAAAACATTCTAACTAAAATAAAAAAAATTCTAAGTTAGAGTTTTCAAGAAAAGTTTCTAAGTAGAAATAATGTTTGATAAACTTTTAAAGAATTATTTAATTCTTGTTTTTAATGCTTTTTCAGAAAGTTAATTAAACATTTTCTTTCAATATTTTAACTTCCAGGTCGTGGCGAGGCACTAGGTCTTCTTGGTTATTGGAGCAACAACCACTTCCTTAGACAAAGCTTCCATAAAGAATTTCAATATTTAATTTTCTCACTATAAGCTTTTAACTAAAAAGAGAAATTTAAATTAGTAAAGATTTTGGAACCCAATAAAGATTCCTTCCTACAGGGTTGGTCAAAAACTTAGGGGGTACATGATTTTTGGGCACTTTTCTAAGTTGACCTTGGTGTTTTCTAATGTACCAATTTAATTTTCCATAAACTCTTAATTTTGATTTAGGAAAATTATTTAAGCATGCATCAGATTTCAATTTTTCAATTTCTAATTTTAAACTTTCATTTTCTGATTTAAATTTATCTAGGATATTATTTAATTCAGCATTTTCTTTTTCTAATTGATCTAATTCTTTGGACAGAGACTTGATAAATTTGAAAGACTGAGTCGGGGTTAGATTGCATACCTTACTTACCTGATCTGGTGACGCTCCCCCTTCACTGCTGCTTTCTTCTTCTGATATTCCTCCCCCTTTATCGATGCTCATCTCTGAACTAGACGTTTCTTCTAGCTGATGGTTGGCTATCAGTGCTATTCCCGAGAATTCTTCGACTTCTGATTCGGAGGATGAGTCTGACCAAGTGACCTTCAAGTTCTTGTGCTTGGAGGATTCTGGTTTCTTGTACTTGGTCTTTGCCTTCTCCTTTTGCTTGCTTTTCAATTTCGGGAAGTCATCCTTGATGTGTCCTTTTTCGTTGCAGTTGTAGCAACGAATCGTTCCTGTATTTCTCTCATGCCTCTGCGATCTAAATTTGTTAGAAAAAAATTTATTAAAGCGTCTTACCAGTAGTGCCGCTTCTGATTCGTCGACTGAGGCTTCGGTGTCAAAACTGTTCATTTTTGCCTTTAAGGCAATGTTCTGACTGGTCTTCTCTACTCCATTGGGCTTTGAAACTCGAGATTCGTGAAGTTCAAAAGTAGAAAATAACTGTTCTAAAGTACTTATCTCGAAATCCTTAGAGATGTAGTATGCATCTACTAAGGAGGCCCACTCTGGAGTTCTGGGGAAGGCGTTGAGCGCGTATCGGATTGAGTCCCGGTTCGTGACTTCTTCTCCAAGATTGGTTAGTTGCGTGATAAGCTCTTTGATCCTTGCTTGGAGTTGCGCTACCTTCTCGCCTTGGTTCATCCGGAGGTTCGTCAACTGGGTCCGGAGGATATCGCGCCTGGCTAGCTTCGCTTCAGAGGTACCTTCGTGAATCTCCAGGAATTTCTCCCAGAGATCTTTCGTGGAGTCGTAGCTTCCGATCCGATTTACCTCCTGAGGTGGCAATACACTGAGTAGATGGAACTCAGCCTTTCCGTTGGCGACGAAATCGGCTTGCTCCTTCTTGCTCCATGTGTTTTATTCTTTGTCTTTTGGTGCTGCAAAACCATATTTCATTGTAATAAGAATATCAAAATCCGTTTTAAAAAATACCTCCATTTTGCGCTTCCATGTGGCGAAGTCTCCGTCGAACTTCGGGGGATGGATGTTCGCTCCGGCCATCGTCTTGATCGTAGTGCTTCAGTTGGCGGTTAGTCCTTCTAAGGCGATCAAGCTCTGATACCACTTGTAGGTGTAGCGGAGGCCGGCAAAAGGGGGGTGAATTGCTGAAAAAACAAAAACAAACTATACCCTCCTCAGATTTCAACTCAGAAAAGCAATAGTAAAATAATAACAACAGAAATAGAAATTAAACAGAAGACAAGAATTTAACTTGATTACAACAAAGGAGATTGTTAATCCAGGGCAATGAAAAGCGCACTAAAAAGAATCTCCTTTACTGAAGGCGGAGAAGCCTTTTACACTTTGGAAGTTTAGAACTATTGCTAGGAATGGCTACACAATTGATTGCTTGAGTTGTTGATTATTTCCTAGCTCCAAGAGCCTTTATATAGGTCCTGGAAATCCTATCCCGAGGGTTCAAGGCACCTTCAACAAGGTTTAAGGTGCCTCCAGCTCAGTCAGCGGATAAAACTTTATCTGCTGCGCAAACATTCTATTTGACCAGGCTTAAGGCGCCTTCATCAGCCTTGAAGGCGCCTTAAAGCTGAAGGCGCCTTCAAGGCAGCTTGAAGGAGCCTTGAGCTGTTTTATCTAACTCAGCTTCTTTTCTTTGGCTTTCTTCAGCTTCCCACGCTCCGTTCTTTTGGGTGATTTCGGCCAACCGAAATAGGGCTCACCCGAACTCAATTTCCGGCCTTCTCCTCGAGTAGCCTTCCGTCCCGGCTTAACGTCCCTCGAACGCCACGCACGCTCTTAACGCCCACCGGAGTACTCTTTCACAGCTCTCTCGTCCTTCGGACGCACCGAGCCCGTCGGCTCCCTTCCCATGCCGTCCTTCTCGCTAGCTACGTCTTCCGCTCGACTTCCTGCGCTCCTAAGCTCCTGCACACTCAGACACAGGGATCAAACACAAAGCAGGACCTAACCAACTTGGTTGATCACATCAAAACACCACAGGGTCCAACAATAGGTTTCTGATTATGTTGGTCGCTCATAATTAATCATCAATTTTGGAATAATCATGAGTGACACCTAGTAGTACATCATGATCCCCAATTAATTAGAAAATCATAGGTTGATCTCGGAACCACTTCCAAATCTTTTAGTAGATATAGTAAGTCCCGCCTCGTCCCTTTTACTCATCTTATACCCACTGTAGGATTGAAAAGAATTTATATATTTCCACAATGATATGATATTATCCACTTTCGGCTTAAGCCTTCATAGTTTTACTCTTGGGCTCTACCCAAAAGGCCTCATACCAATGGAGATATCTTTTTCTTATAAACCCATGATCTTTCCCATGTGTTTTCAATGTAGGACTATATTTGCAACCTTACAACCCCAAAAATTCCCCCTCAAACAAAGCACCACAGGGTTCGCCTCAAGCATCGGGTCACTCTTGACCTGCTTAGGACCTCCCCTCGAGCATTAGGTCACTCTTGACCTGCTCAAGGCCTTCCCTCAAGCATCAGGTCACTGACTTGCTCAGGGTCTCCCCTACTTCATTCAAGGTTTTGCCCACATGGTTCAATCTTGGATCATGGCTCTGGCTCGTGCTTCTTTCAGCGGTTAGTCTGGTGAAGAGCGATCTCACTCTGATACCAATTGTAGGATCAAAAATAATTTCGATATCTCCACAATTATATAATATTATCCACTTTGAGCCTAATCCCTTATGGTTTTGCTCTTGGGTTTTACCCAAAATGCCTTATACCAATAGAGATATCTCTTCTTATAAACTCATGATTTTTTCCATATATTTTCAATGTAGGACTATGCTTGTAACCTTGCACCCCCAACACCCACTTGGTTCAGGACATGGTCTATGTGTCATTCCCCACTAGGCTAACTATGTCACACCTAGCCCAAGTGATACTTCCTCATCCTTTGAATTCAAATTACTTTGACGTGTGTTTAAGACTCTCATACTTTTAACATGTAATGCTTTGGCCAAAGACTTTGAGTAATAATCCTAACCAGTGGTTATAGGGTATACGTCTCCTCACAAGGAGCAATGAATCCTCTGTGGGCTATCCAAATACCTTCAGACACTTCGATTTATACCCAATCATCTCAGGTCCACACCTCAATGAGATGCTTGCTTAAGATGTCAAAGTATAAGTTTTCATGACCAAGATGACTTGTTATCTCAAGTCGAAAGAAACTTGCACTTGAGTTGCAGTAAAAGCTTCACAAACATATCTATATATATGCAGAGAACCACATGAAGTCTTACAGCAGGTCACTCTAATGAATTAATTACCATAACTAGCATCCATGTTTAACTCTCGACATCCTAATGTCTTCAGCTAGTGAGAAACTACTACTTGGTTAGACCAAGGAGTATAACCCGTGTTAGTCTATTAAAATCGATGATGTCCAAACTCATCAATTCATCGATTAGGGAATATTCCAATACATTCATAATTGCACATGTAGAGATACTCACAAGTTGTAATCCGATCATAAATTCTCTCATGCTATGAATCGTATCGCGGACATTCAGTAAGTGAGTTTAAGATCTAATCATACACATAAAGAATGTGCATCCAAATAGTGAATCTATATTTATCAAATAAATAGTAAAAACTATAAGATAATCTCACACTCCCACTTGACCTAATGCCAATCGCCATGGTGTCCAACACCATAGGTCTTTACATGACTCTTAAACTCATTTTGAGATAGAGGTTTCATGAAAGGATCCACTAGGTTCCTTTCGGTGGAAACTTCTCTCGATTTATATTTCACTCCTACCCATGATCTCTTGATGATATGATAGCGACGAAGCACATGTTTAGATTGTTTCTTGCTTGGGACCTTTCTAATTTATTGTGCTTACATTTTAAGGTGAATACATGTCCATACTTAGACTTGGAATCATCGTTGTCTATTTGGAAACTAGTATCAGTATACCTATGTATCATCATATCACCTCTTCCATATACGAAGACTAAATTCTTAGTTTTCAAGGATTGTCTTGACAGCCACCCAACGATCCATGCTTGGGTCCGATTGATATCTGCTAGTGGCATTTAGAGCATACGATATATCGGTCCTCGTACATAACATAGCACACATGATTGATCATATAGCTTACGCCAATGAATCTATCTTATGTGAATCCTCTTGTCTTATGTGCTTAGGCAAGTAGACTTCGAAAGGTGAATCTCAACTTTTTTTGGATTCCAACATGCTACACCACTTTAGCACTCAGTCTAGATATGTAGACTGCGAAAGACTAAGCAAAATGTTCGATCTATCTCTATAGATTTTTATCCAAAGGATATAGGTTGCTTATCTTATGTCTTTCATGGAGAATGTCTTGGATAACTAAACTTTAACTGATTGTATAATGGCCACATTGTTTCATATAAGTAATATGTCAACAACATATAACACTAGGAACATGATTATACTCCCACTAACCTTTATATACACTCAAAGTTTATATGGATTTTTGTGAGAAATCAAACTCTCATCCATGTTAATTTTTCATCTTAAAAACTCACTTGCACCCAATAGGTATTATACCTTAGGGTGGATGCACTAAGTTCCAAACTTGGTTATACATGGAATCCATTTTTTGATTTCATGGTCCTCAACCACGAGTCCTGTTCTGAACTTTTCAGAACTTCTTCATAACTAATAGGATCCTCATCCATAATGAGTGGCAGGCCTCTCGATTCACTTATGAGAAATCCATATTTCTTGGGAATTAGACATGCTCCACTAGATCTATGAAGTGGCAGTGTATTAATAGGTTTAGTTGTTAACTCATCCCAATGAGTAATCAGCTATGGATCTTATTTAGGTGTCTCTTTTGTGTCTATTGGAATCACTTGAACTATTCTTAGTTCAACCTCACTCCCATTTGTTTTCTTACAAGAGAAACCCTTTCTTTAGAAATACAATATGCCCTGAAATAAACATTCTTTTGTTTCAAGGGATCTTAGAATTGGTAACACATAGTTTTCTTAGAGTAACCAATTAATAAACATTATCAAACTTAGCATCTAGCTTCTCTGATACAGTTCTCTTCTCATAAGAAGGATAACCTCATATCTTCAAATAAGATAACTAAGGGTTTAACTAGTCCATATCTCAAATGGATTAGTCAAGACTGCCTTAGTTGTGAGTTTGTTTAGCAAGTAAATAATTGTCACAAGTATGTAACCCCAAAAGGCTTTGGGAGACTTGTATGATTTACTATTGACCTAACCATGTCCAACAAGGTTTGATTTTGCCTTTAAATATACCGTCACATGTGGTATATAAAGTGGAGTCCATTGAGACAATATTTCATTGTCTCTTAGATAATCTTGAAACTCTTGGCTTAAGTACTCATCACCTTGATCGGATCAAAGTATCTTAATACTTTTTCCAAGTTATTTCTATACTTCATTTCTGAACCCTTTTGAACTTTTCACAAGCATCAAACTTGTATTTCATTCAATACATATACCCTAATCATGAGTAATCATCGATGAAGGTCATGAAGTAGTTATAACTTCCTTGTACATGAGTTGACATTTGTCCACATACATCGGTATATATAAGACTCAATATATCATTCTCTTATTCACCCTTTTAAAATAAAAGGTAACTATATCATCTTACCTTTTAAGCATGAAGCACACGTATCAAATGAATCCAATTCAAACGATTCTAAAATTACATGCTAGTGTAATTCGAATATGTGTTTCTTACTTATATGGACAAAGTGACTTTGCCACACTCGGTATCAAATACCCAAGTGTTTAAAGAAATATTGTGAGATCCAATTTCGAAGATATTTGAAGGAGATATGACATCAGATGTCTTTTTCTCTTCTTCATGGACTTAAGATAAATCTTGTCGTTTCTTCTCCAATGTCGCATCTTACTACAATGGTAATATGGGTTCTTTGGAGTTATCCCGATCAGTTTGTTTGTTTCCATAATTGAGTGCAAATTTAAAGAAAACATTCTAACTCAAATGATCTAGAAATACCCAATTGAGCATTTTTAAGAAAGATGATTTTATTTCGTAAATGTAAACAATTTACATATAAATACGAAATCCACTTACTTATCGAATTCAAGAACCCTTACTATGAATTCAAGATATGGTAGGTTTCCTCCAAGTGGGTTGATATCCACTATAGATAAGAACAACCTTGACTTTGGCCAACAAGCCATTTTTAGCTATAGCAGTAGGTAACAAGTTTACCGATTGCATATCGCTTATATGCAACTATCACATTATACTAGCAACTAATTGATATTCGCATAAACCTTGGATTAAACACATTAACAAGTATACATCAAATGCATATCATCCAACTTCACCTCTATCCACGTTGATCATGACTTTGGCACAACAAATCAACGCTTCAAGTTAAAACCAACCTGTTAATCATGAGAATGTATCTCTATGGTTTAAATAAAGTTAATTTCAGGTTGAGCTTGGCTTTGGCCAACAACTCAAACAAAAACTTAAACTTTGATTCTTGTCATATTAATGAAAGGTGTGAGCTTTAATATTTTGATGTAAGGGATTTATGTCTCATCATCATCATGTAAATCTACTAACTACATGACATAACACATCGCACGAGTGGTAAAATCTAATCATGTCATAATTAATGCATCTACATGGCATACAATAGCATGAACATGACATAAATTTAAATATGTTATAATTATATTTTAGAAATAAAAATATATTATAAATCTAATTTTAATAAATCAAGATTTATCTAATCAAATGAAAACTAATTTTCTAAATTTAATAAACATATCTCATCTAGAATCTTTCTATTAATCAAGAATTTTTAATTATTTTAGAAATAAATTTCTAATTAATTTCCTAACAATTTAGGAAATAAATAATTAATATTTCTTAATTTATTATAGAATAATTTAAATTTATATTTTTTATAATTTTCTAAATTTTTCCAAATTTAGTATTTCCTAACAATTTAGGAAACTTTCCAAAAATAGAATATTTTAATAAATATGAAAATTTTAGAAAAAAAATTATAATTTAATTCAGAATATCTCAAATATGGATTTTTTAAAGAATTTCAAAATCTTTCCAAATTTAGTATTTCCTAACAAATTAGGAAATTTTTCTAAAAATGAAATATTTTTTTAAATTCCAAAAATAATAATTTCTAAATTAATAGAATATTTCTAAATTTAATTTTCTAAAATTATTTCAGAAACTTTCCAAGAATGGAATTTCCTAACAATTTAGGAAACTTCCACAAATGGAAAATTCTTAATAATTCCAGGAAAAATTCTAAAATAAACTACAACACTAATTACGAACCTGTAAAATAATTTTATGATCATGTCAAAGCACGATTAGGCTTTGATACGAAGACAGAGTGATCTTAGAGAAGGATCACGACACGATTCGTGTCCGACGACCGAAGTAACACAACGACACGAAACGTTATGAACGGTAACAACAATTATTACTATTTAGAGATCGAAAAAACTTGTTGTCGACTGGCGGCAACAAATCTGGTGGTGACGCTATTTTAGTAGCAACCATTGCTGACTGGAACAGTCCTTGGGCGGTCGGAATCATTTCCGGATAGCTGACACAGCAGGTTGTCGGGCAAAATAGGGATGGCCAGAATAGGAACCTTGGCTGGCAGTGCTAGGATAAATAGTCATGGGCTGGTTGGCGGCGGGAGCAGTAGCTGCCGGAGGTGAAGTTTCTATCCACTGCAGTTGCCAGCGGTGGAGCTTCTATCCAAAGCATCTCCTAGCCATCTCCTTTGCTCAGAACAGGGAAGGGACAACTTCCTCTTAGCGTCGGAGAAGGGGCTTTCTAGCGGCAGCAAGCTCCTTAGCAAAACATTGATGGTGTCAATAGCTCCCATGGGTGACGGTGGCACAAGGAGATCTCATCTTCTCGTGGTCAGCGGGAGTAGGTGCTGGATGGCGGCGCTGAGACTGCCGATGGGTTGGCCTGCTCTTCGTGGATAGTGGCACACCAAAAAGGGGGCGAAGCCCTTTTCCTTGTGTTCGGTGGCGGCGGCAGGAAACGAGAGAGAGGAGAAGAAGAAAGAGAACTCAGGTTTTTTTTTCATATATATATATATATATATATATATATATATAAATATATATATATATAAAGGAGTGTTATCCTGCGATGCATTCCCTTCGGTTTGGTGCGGTGCAGGTGAGTTGGCATTTCACGTCATCGTGAGAATAAGTTAATGTCAAATCCTTAAAAATAAAAAAATTGTGGCATCCTCTCTTCTCCTTCCATCCTCTACGCCAACCCTAGCAGAAACACTACGATTTTTGTCTTCGCGTTCCCTCTCGCAGCGATCAGCCCGCCGCACCTCCCTCTCTCACGTACGAATGTCGTGACCTCCTTCTCTCATCGCCTCTCTCAACATAGTTCCTCACTGTGGCTTAGCTCCTCTCCATCGACTCCCTCTCAACCAACGAACTCCTTCTCCAGTAAATGCTCCTATACTTTCTGTTGAGTGGTGATTTATTTAGGGTTTTCATGGGTAAAAGCTCCTTATTTCTGTTGAGATTTAGTTTTTTGTATTAGGGCATTCAAGATAGACATTAGTTGTGAAATTAGGTGTATAAGATAAGAAACAAAATTAAGAAACAGTTAGTGAGGAGAGGATTAATGTCGATGGTAAGGTCAAATAGAGGGAATAACTTGTTGACAATCATCATCTGGTTGTGGAAGGCTTGCTAGTGTGAAATCATTGTTATGTTTCTTAATTATGTGTCATTTTTATTTACTTTCTTGAACTAGTTAGTGATCAAAGAAATAATACTAATGTTATCGTGGGAAGGTTCTCAACCTGGTCATTTCAGGTTCCATGTCTAGTTAAAGAGCAACATTGCCATTGTCTAAGAGTCCCCTGTTACTTCTGTCCGCCTAATGAAAGAGTTCCAACATGATTTGTTGCTATCGTTTTGCCACTCCAATATATGGTTGTCATTTACTAGCTCTTAATTCTCTTAAATCCCTCTAGTTGTGAGTTTAATTGTGATCACAACTTAAACCAATATCTTCATAAGAGAACTAATTTGAATTTGTAGTTGGAGACGTATATCCTAGGGTCACTCGTTAGGATTATTACTCAAAGTCTTTGGCTAAAGTATCACATGTTAAGAGTGGGAGACTCTTATACACATGCATGATTAATTTGAATTTGTAGAACGAGGAGGTATTACTTGGGCTAGGTGTGACGTAGTCATCCTAGTTGGGACAAGACACATATACCATGTCCTGAACCAAGTGAGTATAAGATGAGTGAAAGGAATGAGGTACGACTCACTGTAGCTACTGAAGGGTTTAGAATTAATTCTAAGATCAACTATGATTTTCTGACTAATTGGAGATTATAATGTACTATTAGGTGTCACTCATGATCGTTCTATAATTAAGTAGTTAATTATGGCTGGCTAAGATAAATCAGAAACCTATTGGGTCACACGTACTAATGAGTCTCTAAAAGACGTAAAACAAGTTAAAGAATAGAATTCTTAGATCAAGAGATAAATGTTTGGTTGGACCATACATAAGACAAATATAGAAATATTTATCGCAATGGAAGCGTGGATGAGTCACATCTCTTATGGAAGAGTTGGACCATATTTGATTTAATCATGAATTAGTTATGAACCAATTTGGTTTAGTTGTGAATCAAACCAAGGGGTTAATGGACTAATTTTTAGTTAAGGGATAATGGATTCGATTTGGGCTTTCTAATCCAACTCATTAATGAGGGCTATATATTGATATGGTTGAGAGAAAATTATACACATGAGATCATTAATTGGCTTGTAAGGTTTTTGGAAAACCTTAACCCATTTCTCTTCTCCTCTCCCTCTCCACTCTCTTTTTGCCACCGCCAACAAGGGGAAGACCTTCCCCTTGTTGCCGTAACCACCACAAGGGAGAAAACTCTCCCTTATGTGTTTCTCTTCCTCTTCCTCTTGATCCCTCTTCTTCGCTCATGGCTAGCAACTTCTGAAAGAGAGATTTGTACTCAAGGAGTTATCATGAGGAGCTCGGCGTGGATACGAATAGAGGCAAGGTTCAACAACGTCACTACGGTTGATGCCCTTCTCGTTACAGGTTATCCGTAAGGTACACCTAGCATAAATTTACTTTCCGTAAAAAATTAATTATGCAATCATGTTTGGCATGTTGTATCCTTATATGCTGGTGGTGAGTGTGATGTAATAATTTAGGAATTATTATTATTTTATTTTTCACTACGCATATTTATGAAACATGTTTTAGCACATACCGCATCGGGTATATCCCAATAACTTGTTGGTCCCTTGCGGTCGACAAGAAGGGGTGAATTTCCCTACATAAAATAAAACAAGCAATATCTTTCTCAACTCGATCGAGATTTATCAATTGCACACTTAAATAAAATATTACACAATAAAACAAGTACAAGACAAAGGAATTTTTACTTGGTTGACAATCCGAGGATTGCTACTCCAAGCAATATAAGCTCACTATCAAGATCTCCTTCTCGTTACTGGTCAGCGCTTTCTTTTGTCTTGGATTAACAACCACCTAGGTTGTAACCAAGTAATTCCTTTGTGTATTTTATTTAATTATTTGTCAAATTTCTTTTTATAAGTGTGCTACTAATCTGAATTGAAAGATCGAGAAGGTATTTTTATTTTTTTTGGCAATTCACCCCCTCTTGTCGGCCTCGCTGCGCCAACAAGTGGTATCAGAGCTCAATCGCCTCAGAAGAACTAATCGCCGACTGAAGCACCGAAACAATGGTCAAATCGACAATCTACCTGCCAAAATTCGATGGAGAATTTACGTCATGGAATGCATGGAAGTATTTTTTAAAACCAATTTTGAGTTATTGTTAATATTAAAATATGAATTTATACCACCAAAAGACAAAGAGGAGTATCAATGGACCAAAAAGGAGCAAGCAGATTTTGTGGCAAATGGATGAGCCGAATTCCATCTATTGAGCATGCTACCTCCACAAGAAGTCAACAGAATCGATGTCTACGAATCAACAAAGTAACTTTGGGAGAAGTTTCTGGAACTACACGAAGGTACATCTGAAACTAAACTCACAAGCTGGGATCTACTTCGGAACCAAATTAGCAATCTTTGAATGGAAGAAGGTGAATCGGTTGCTCAACTACACGGAAGAATCAAGGAGCTAATTGTTGGAGTGTATACTGAAAGCCTAAGTTTTGTAAACATTCATTATGAATAAAGAATCACATTTGGTCAAATTGTCTACATTTGTTTGTAGTTGTTCAATTAATTTATATTGTAGATAACATAGCATGTGGTGTCATATGCAGAAGATAATGTTATCAGTACCTTATAAATTATAAACAGTAGCTCACGACCAAAATGGAAAGGAACAAACCATTAGAAGGTCGTAGTGTAATTAGGTATCAGTTTATCTTGACTGTATAATTACACTAGTACACTTAGAGTGTATTGAGTAGAACCATTTGAGGTCGTTTCTTTTATACTGATTTTATAAAGAAACAAAGACCTCGATTATTATGGAAGTGTGTGCTCTTAATCCTAATATAATAACAAGCACATATATTTGATATTTATTTCTTTAATTTATCAATGGGTGAGATTTAGTTCGATGAATCAATAATCCCGATAAGTTGGGAAATGGTATCACTTATAGTGTGTGTTGTTGATTATAGAAGGAAACTGTGTCCTAGAGATACTAGGTTGAGAATGTCCCCAAGAGGAGCTCATAAGGATTGTCATGTTAAACCCTGCAGGTGGACTTAGTCCGACATGACGATAAGGTTGAGTGGCACTACTCTTGGACCAAGATATTAATTAAATGAGTTGTCAGTAACTCACTTAATTAGTGGACATTCGATATCTTAAACACAGGGAGACTAACACACTCATAATAAGAAGGAGCCCAAAAATATAATTTGGGATTGGTGCGGTAGTTCAATGATAGTTCTCTAGTGGAATGAATTATCATTGATAAAATTAAGTTGTGTGTTCGGGGCGAACACGGGATGCTTAATTTTATCGGGAGACCAAAACCAATTCCTCCTCTCGGTCCCTATCGTAGCCTCTTATTTGTAGAGTTCTATACCCACCTATACCCACCTTCTATTCCCACCCAATAGGGGTCGGCCAAGCTAGCTTGGAAACAAGCTAGGGCCGGCCTAGGTATAAAATTGGGTGGCCGGCCCTAGCTTGAACCCAAGCTAGTAGGGCCGGCCAAATTAAATTAAAAAAGAAATTTAATTTTAATTTTTATTATTATGTGGAAGATATAATTTAAAGAGAATTAAAATTAAAATATCTCTCTTGTAAAAGATATACAAAAGATTAAAGAAAGAGATTAGATCTCTTTCCTTATTTGTAGATTGGAGAGATGTTTTATTTTCTCTTTAAAAATTATTCACATGTTGATAAAATTAAAACTATAGAAATTTCCTTTTATCAACCATGAAGAGATTTTAAAGAGAAATTTTATTTTTTAAAATTTCCGGAAACAAATTAGGAAGTTTTAATTGTTGATTAAAACTTGTCTAATTTTTTCCTTCATTGATGTGGCCGGCCATTGGTTTATTTGGGAAATTTTATTTTATTTTTCTCAAATTAAATCATGTCAAGGAAATTGAGGAAATTTTATTGTAATTAAATTTCCTAATTTGCCTAGGCCAAGGAATATAAAAGAAGGGGTGAGGGTGCCTTCATGAGACACAACATCTATTATTCCTCTCCCTCTTTTGTTCCTTGGTGTGGCCGGCCATCCTCTCCCTCTCTTCCTCTTGTGGTGGCCGAACCTCTCTCCCTTCCTTGGAGCTCTTGTGGTGGCCGTATACTACTTGGAGAAGAAGAAGAAGAAGGAGAGAAAGCTAGCATCTCTTGGAGCTTGGTTAGTATTTTGGTTTTCTTCTTTGGTGAAGTTCTTCCTTTGTGGCCGAACCTTGCTTGGAGGAGAAGAAGGTGGTTGGTGGTTTCTCATCTCGGTAGATCGTTGCCCACACAACGTCCGAGGTTAGAAGAGGAATATGGTAGAAGATCAAGAGGTTTTTCTACAAGGTATAACTAGTAATTTTTATTTCCGCATCATGCTAGTTATTTATGGAAATAATACCAAATACAAGAGGCTTACGTTCTAGAATTTCAAATATGTTTTTTCGATGCAGTGTTCTTTTGTTTTTCTTTTCCTTGTGATTTGATTGTTCTTTTTGGTTAACCTAAAGTTATTTTAGGAAATTAAATATTAGCTTTCTATAAAAGGTTTTGTCTAGTCGGTGGTGGTTGCTCCCATATCCAAGAAGGTCATGTGCCTCGCCACGTCAGTACTGGGAACCAATTATGGAAATTAATATTTAATGGAATTAATAACTTAAGGAGACTTGGGTCGAACGTGTAAAGTTCCGCAGGAGATCCAAGTCAAAACCTAAAAGAACAAATAGATTAAGTTTTGGATCAAACGTGTTAAGTTCTGCAGGCGATCCAAAATTTAATTTAAAAGAACACATGGTAGCTAGGAAAAGGTTCAGACCTTTGTACAAAATTTTTGTACAGTGGAACCTATAGGTTTTCCGAGTAGCAACCAACACTAATCACCGGTCTAACAAATCTCAGAGAAACGGTAACCAATCGGGATATTCTAAGGTATGCTTTAAATGAATTCCCGAGAACACCAGAATGAACATCTATAGTAGACTCCTACTATATCTCTAAAGATCTCGAGATGAGTACTTTAGAAAATATCTTCTCCACTTTCGAATTACACGAATCTCAGTGTACAGGACAAAGAAAAGGACTGAGTCAGAACATTGCCCTAAAGGCAAGAATGGACAATCCAGACTCTGAAGAATCAATTGATGAAGACGAACCGGCTCTAATGGTAAGAAAATTTAGTAAATACATTAAATCTAATAAATTTAATAAGTCATAGGCAAAGAAGCACTTTTGGAGTAAAAGAAAGGTCAGATGCTACAATGTTGAATCGAGAAGCGCTAGACGGGGGGTGAATAGCGCTCGTGGCTTTCACACGTTTCGGATTTGAAAAACTTGACGAGTAATGCAGCGGAAATAAGAAAACACAATCGCGAACACAAGTTATTTACTTGGTTCGGAGCCTGTGACGACTCTTACTCCAAGGCTCGCATTCGTTGAACATTTACTTTGGGCAACAACTATAATCACGTAAATAGTTATAACTGAATATTACAATAAGTGCAATAAAAGCTATACCGACAACAAAATCGAAATCTCGAAGCTCCGGGTCGTCAGGGACTTGTCGTAGCTTAGCCGGGCCATTTCTTGAGCAGAACACGAAGGATGAATCGCTTTGCAATTGATGTATTGAGTTTCTAGTCGAATACCCTATATAAAGGCTGTTGGAGGCGCCTCAAAGCGCCTTGAGGGCGCCTCCAATGAGTCGAGTCAGCCACACGGATAAACGCTAAAGAAGTTCTCGTTGATCCTTTTGAAGGCGCCTCCAACCTGTTGTCCGAGGCGCCTCAAGCCACCATGAGGGTGCCTCCAACTTCACTGCCCGCAACCTCTGCTCTTTGCACCTGAGGCGCCTAAAGCTCCATGAGGATGCCTCGGGTACTGTTCATCCGAGGCTAATCTTGCTCCTTTGTCCTTGCAAAACATATTAGTCCAAAAACCAATCACATATCCCGTAAAACAAAGTTAGCACACATAATAAACATAATAGTGTGAAAGTTTGACAGTCACGGACTGTCCGATTCTGACTTCGAATTTTCGACCGGAAATCCTAGGTCGAACTGACGCCTACTGTTCCCTCTTCCGGGGAACGCGTCCTCACCTACTCCACTCAGGAGCGCATATCGGATGCCAGTCCTGTCCTCTAGACTGACTGGACTTTTCACCTAGTGTTACTACCCCCTAGGACCTAGGGTTACCACCCCCTAGGACCTAGGATTACCACCCCCTAGGACCTAAGGTTATCCCCCTTTAGGATTTCCTCCACCTAGGGTTACCACCCCCTAGGACCTAAGGTTACCGCCCCTTAGGGTTTTCCTCCACCTAGGGTTACCACCCCCTAGGACCTAAGGTTACCGCCCCTTAGAGGTTTCCGCCATCTAGGGTTACCACCTCCTAGAACCTAAGGTTACCGCCCCTTAGGATTTTCCACCTGCCTAACCATAGTTAGAACTTTCCTGCAAACTCATTCAAGTATATTAGATAGCAACACAACTTAACTTGAATTCTTTGACATAATCAAAACATAGGTTCAATCGTCGGATGCTTCCCGCACCAACAATCTCCCCCTTTTTGATTACGGCAACATGGTTCAAAGTTAAGTAAAAATATGAGTAAATTTAAATATGAAATTAAGGAATTTAAACATGAGCATGAATGTGTAAAAATTTGTAAACTTATGCTCCTCCTTATGTTTAAATTCTTAATTCTTAAGTTTCTTTAACTTTGAATTTTCTCTCCCCCTTTGACATAAATCAAAAAGAATAAGTAGAGAGAAAAATAGAAAAATATTCTATTTAATTTTAAGCTTCCCTTGAAGAGTAGCACTTTATAGTTGAAAATGACTTAGCATTTCAAAAAGAATTATTTTGAAAAAAAAACACTTAAATTAGAAAATACCTTGGGCAATACTTAGCATTTTCAACAAAACAAATTAGCTAAACTTAAGCTTTTGAAAAACACTTAGCTAGATTTGAAGTGCTAGCCAATTTTGAAATTTTTTTGAAAAGTCCTTAGCCAAATTTAAAGTCCTTAGCCAATTTTGAAAAGTACTTAGCCAAATTTAAAGAGCTTTTTGAAAAATATTTAGTTAAATTTGTAAAGCTTTTGCAAGAACACTTAGCTTTTTGAAAAAAACTTGAGCAAAAAGTTAGTTTTTGCAGATAATTTTTGTTTTCAAAATAAATTGATTTTTTTTTAAAAAAAAAACTTAGCACGACTCCCTTCACTCCCCCTTAATTAATGCCTTAAAATTTTTAAGGATCCTAGAGTCTAAGCATATATTTAAAAAGGAATAGAAGTTATCATTTTCCTAATTTTCCATCTCACCCATTCTAGGTTATCAAGCATGTTCACCATATGAATGAGTGTGAGACGGAGTTATTTTTGTCTAAATTGTAATTGATATTTAAAATAAATTTGAGTTTGAATTTCTAATGAGTAAACATTTAAAATTATGAATATTTTAAAAGTTGAGTTTGAAATTATAATTTGAACATATGATTTCAGAATTAATTAACTATCATTAAGACTCTGAATATAATTTGAAAATTAATTATGATTTTGAAAATTTAAGATTTTCAAATTATATGATTTGGAATTAATAATTAAAAGATTTAACTAAGATTTTTGAACCCCCCCCCCTTTAAATTAATTAAGATTTTGAAATTAATAAGATTTTGAAATAAATAACTTGAAATAAATTATGATTCTTAAAGTATTTTAAAATTATTTTGGAAATATTTTTTAAAATGATTTTCAAAATTATTTTTAAAATATTTTGAAAATGATTTTCAAAAAGATTTTTAAAAAATTTTTTAAATGATTTTTAAAAGATTTTTAAAATTATTTTTAAAAGATTTTTAAAATGATTTTTTAAAATAATTTTTAAAAGAATTTTTAAAAGGATTTTTAAAATTATTTTCAAAAGATTTTTAAAAGATTTCCAGAAGGATTTTTAAAATAATTTTTAAAATGATTTTTAAAAGATTTTTAAAATGATTTTCAAAAGTTTTTTAAAAGATTCCAAAAGGATTTTTAAAATTATTTTTAAAAGATTTTTAAAATGGTTTAAGAGGATTTTTAAAATGATTTTTAAGATGATTTTCAAAAGGATTTTCAAGATGATTTTTAAAATGATTTTTAAGATGATTTTTAAAATGATTTTTAAGATGATTTTCAAAAGGATTTTCAAGATGATTTTTAAAATGATTTTTAAGATGATTTTTAAAATTATTTTCAAATAAGTTTAAAAGGATTTTTTAAATAAGTTTTAAAAAGATTTTTAAATAAGTTTTAAAGGATTTTTTTTAATTAGTTTTAACGGATTTTTTTTAAAATAAGTTTTAAAAAGCTTTTTAAATAAGTTTTAAAGGATTTTTTTTAAATTAGTTTTAAAGGATTTTTTTAAAAAAGTTTTAAAAAGATTTTAAAATAAGTTTTAAAAAGATTTTTAAATAAGTTTTAAACGATTTTTTAAATAAGTTTTAAAAAGATTTTCTTTTTAAAGGATTTTTTAAATAAGTTTTAAAATTTTTAAATAAGTTTTAAAGGATTTTTTTAAATAAGTTTTTAAAAGTTGGTTAATTCGATTAAGTTAATTAAATTTATTTAGATTTAAATCGATTAATTAGATTAAAATTATTAAATTGATTAATTAAATTAACTTATTAAATTGATTAATTAAATTAAATTGATTAATTTGATTAATTAAATTAAATTATTAAATTGATTAATTAAATTACACTATTAAATTGATTAAATTGGACTAAATTCAACCTAGATCCATCTCACCCGATTCTAAGTTATCAATCAGGGAACCGTGAGTAGTTTTATGAGATGGTTATCTTTGATTTAGATTATTTCTAAGGATTAATTTATATTTGAGTTAAATTTAGGTTTTCCAATTGGTTAGTTAAATATACATTTCGAAGATCGGCTCCGAGGCTGTGGCGAGGCACTAGGCCTTCTTAGGTATGGGATCATCAACCACTTCTAAACAGAGCTTTTCAAAAAAAATATATATTTAATTTTCCTTTTGAAACTCCTAGGACTAACTAGTCAACTGTAAATTACGCCTAGATCCTTAATCAAGCCTAATCTAAGCATGTATAATAAAAAGCAGTAAAAAACAAGTATCAAACAATTCTATTTTATAATAAAAATTATCTTTTTATTTGCTCCCCCTGGATCATAGCCTCGATATGGTCTATCAAGGTAATGGACTTGATCTTTGGGAACCCAATATAGACCAAATCCAACTCGATTAACCAAGTTAGACTACTTGGGGACCCATGCTTGGACTATGTTTCTATTTGATCTATTTACATGATTTGAATTTATGTTTGTGTTTAAACCCAAGTCCAGATTTATTGTAAACAGCTTTTTGTTTTCCAAGAATCAGATTAAGATTCTTGGAACCCAATGTGAATCGTTCCAATGTATCCTTGAGTTCTTTAACTTGTGTTTTCAAATTGGAATTTTCCTCCTCAAGTTGTTGGACTTGAGTTGAACTTCCAATTTGTACAAACTCAGTCAAAGGACTCGAGTTAGTCACTTTCTTAAGGGTTATTACCTCCTTTTAGAGTGACCTAACTTAGACGTTGGATTTAGCTAATTTCTTTAACAAATAAGGAACTAAGTTTTCTAAACTAATTCCAGAAATAAGAGAGCTTACAGTAGGTTTGGGTCCTTCGGAAATGGATACAGATCCGTGGCTTCGCTTGGACTTGGTTTCTGATTCGCTCCCGATTTTGGATTAGGACTCGGTCTCGGCAACATGTGCTAGTACTAGTAAAGCGAGGAAGCTCGCTTGTTCTTCTTCGTTGGAGTCCGGTTCTTCTGGTTCGATTCTGCATCTTGCTTTTGGTTCGCGCGTGCTGCTTGTGCCTACAATCAAAGCTATACCCTTCTCGGTCGTAGTAGTATCAGTCTGTTCATTTAACTCAAATAATTCATCTATTAAATCATGCATACTTACTTTTGTATTAGGAGTACCTTCGTGTAGCTCAATTAGCTTCTCCAATAGCTCCTTTGCACTTGAGAAGGGGTCGACGCGGTTCAACTCCTCCTTAGTTAGGCCACATTGAAGAGTGTACGTCGCTTTTGCGTTCGCTTCTACCTTTTTTATAAGAGTCGCGTCCCAGTTCTTGTACGGTAGTGGCTTGCCGGCGCCGTCAGTTGATATTTCCAGCCTGATTTTAACGATCATCCAGACTTTAGTAACCGACCCTTCCAGTAACCGAAGTCGTCTCCGATGAAGAGCGGTGGGCGGACAGTGCTATATCCTTCTTGGAGAGACATTTGAGATCTTGTACGAAAAAACAAACAGAAAATGAGTCCCAGGACTTGATCCTGGATTAGCAGTGCGGTATAAAAGTAAAAATAAATTATGATCTCGAGTGGTGTTGCACCAACTTTGAGACAAATCCAATTACGAAAGAAAACTAAATCAAAAGACAGTAAGAATACCGATTCCGATCGACTCCAAAAAATTGAAAAATACCACGAAAAAGTGTTTGACTGGTGGTTGCACCAATTCGAAGCGCCCCCACTCTGATACCAATTGTTGGATCGAAAAGCACTAGAGGGGGGTGAATAGCGCTCGTGGCTTTCACGTGTTTCGGATTGGAAAACTTGACGAGTAATACAACGGAAATAAGAAAACACAATCGTGAACACAAGTTATTTACTTGGTTCGGAGCCTGTGGCGACTCCTACTCCAAGGCCCACATTCGTTGAACGTTTACTTTGGGTAACAACTATAATCACGTAAATAGTTATAACTGAATATTACAGTAAGTGCAATAAAAGCTATACCGACAACAAAATCGAAATCTCAAAGCTCCGGGTCGTCGGGGACTTGTTATAGCTTAGCCGGGTCGTTTCTTGAGCAGCACACGAAGGATGAATCTGTAACGACCCAACTCCTGGGTACTAAGCTGTGAGCCGGATCGCTACATTAACTACTGAAACTACTGTGCTGTGCTGTGCGGAAACTGGGTAAAATAAAATTTTACTAAGCTACTGTAATTGCCTCTGTTAACACTGTGAGAGTGAGATTTCATATTCAACTACCCTCTAGATATTCATAGCTATGCTGGGGAGGTGAAACTGAAACTTTGGATCGGTCCGTGGAACGATCCACTGGCGCCCACGCGAACACTGGCTGGATCGGTCTGCCGACCGATCCAGCTGTAACTGATCGGTCGGGAGACCGATCAGTGGCATCACTGATCGGTCAGCTGACCGATCAGTGACCGCTGGTTTCGTCCCGAACTCTCTGTTCGCGGACGGATCGGTCGGCTGACCGATCCAGGGAGATACAGTAGGCTACTGTATCCATCTGGATCGGTCGGCTGACCGATCCAGGAGGAGGAATGGCACTGGATCGGTCTGCTGACCGATCCAGGTGCTGATAGTCTGATACGAAATCAGAATTTCTGATTTCCAGCACTGATTCGTGCCAAAAATCGCATACAAAAGTTCTAGATACATGAAAAACACTCTAACATGTAAATACTAACATTCTAAACATGATAAACTAAACAAGACATAGTTTACTAAGCTGTAACACCTAGTAACAAGACTAAGTCATAAAACTAGGTATTTTAAGTACTAAAACTGAAATAAAAGCGTATAGATCCCAAGGATCTTTATTCCAAACTCCTTGCACACACACATCATCATAGCATCGCCCTCCAGCCTCCGCTAGTCCACTTTTCTTTTACCGGTATCTGCAGTATAAGAAAAGTAGCATCTGTAAGCTAAGAAGCTTAGTAAGAAACCATCTACCTCACAAAAACATGCAACGATGCGATTATGCTTTTAAAACATGCTGTTTGAAAACTGATCTAAGCATGGCAACATGGCATGGCATATAAAAGCATAAACTGGAACTGAAACATGTATAGCATATAAATTGAACATGCTTTAAACTGAACATGACACACTTATAAACTGAGTATGAAACTGAACTAGTCATGCATATATCTAAATCTGTACATGAACTCAAATCATGTAAACTGAACCTGAACTGAACTGAAATCTAAATTAGTGTTCTCATCACTAGTTTCAAATTTGAAAATCATACATATAATAGATGAAAATACTAAACATGCTGTTGGGCCCTGGCAACTGTACTTACTGTGCGCGCATCCCTACGAGACCCGGGATTGCAAGTTCCGAATCCAGCAGGGTTACTAGGTTATCTGAACCTAGGGACGACTGTGGGAGTCCAGCCCATGGATATCTGATCCAAGTACAGTGCCAACTGAATAAAAGTAAAATACTGAATACTGTTTTATTTTACTTTGCTGTTCTAGGTTATCTGAACCTAGAGCTAGGTTATCTGAACCTAGGGCTACTGTGGGAGCCCACCCAATGGATATCTGATCCATATAGCTGTAATAACTGATAATAAACTGAGTAAAATGTTTCTAATACATTTTACATGCTGTTAGGACGCCTACCGGTGCATCCTTCTGAACTGGGCATTCTACCGAGTGCTTGGTGTGCACTAAAAACACACCCTAAAACTGAAAACTGTAAAACTACTGAACTAACGCCAAAACTAACAAGCGAGAGCAATTATACTGCAGGTGAGGGGTTTCTTACCTCGTACGCTAATTTTCTTACAATTCCTTTCGCTAGAAATTCCGGTGGAGACGATTTCTCGACGATTCGCTCGCGTCTATGCGTTCCTCTCGCGGAGGGGAACGTTCTCGTGTCGGAGTCG
Source organism: Zingiber officinale (assembly GCF_018446385.1). Lineage (NCBI taxonomy): Eukaryota > Viridiplantae > Streptophyta > Magnoliopsida > Zingiberales > Zingiberaceae > Zingiber > Zingiber officinale. Next base: position 20,050,869 of record NC_056006.1, on the reverse strand, counting down.
TCACCGGAGAGTGCTCTTAGGGCCCTAGGGAGGGAACCCTAGGTGTTCCCTTGTGGTTGGCACCGAGAGAAGGAGAAAGAAGAGGAAGTGGCGTGAGGGCTTCGGTGAAGAGAGAATTGCCGAACCAACTTCTCAAATAAACCAAACCCTCTTTAAGTTTTTTTAATTTATATTAAGTGGTTTAATGAACTCAACTCTAATATAAATATATTTGGTTCTCCTTTCTTTCAGCACGGCCCTGCTGGGTTCACTGGTTTCTAACATTATCCGCAAACCATAGGTCTCGGGTTCGATTCCCGCCTAAGCTATTTTGCGGTTCTAATTATTTTTGCTACTTCCGTTACTCGGAAAATTCCGGAAAAATATCTAAAAATTCCAGAAAAATCATAGGATATTTCTAAAATAAATTCAGGAATTTTCGGGCTTTACAATCCCCCATACCTTATAAAAAGTTCATCCCCAAACTTAAAACAATTCTGGGTACTTCTGTCTCATGCTGGCCTCTGTCTCCCAAGTCGCCTCTGCTGCTGTGTGATTTTGCCAGCTGACTTTGACTAATGGTACTTCCTTATTCCGTAATTTCTTTACTGCTCGGTCTATTATCTGAATAGGCCGACTGTTATTGCTGAGATCATCACGGACCTGTACCAACTGGGGCTCAATCACCTGGGTGGCGTCTGGAATATGCTTCTTCAGCATGGAGACATGAAATACGTTGTGGACAGCTGACATCTCCTGAGGTAGCTCTAGCTCATATGCTACCTTGCCCACTCTCTTCGTGATAAGGTATGGTCCCACATATCTAGGAGCTAACTTGCCCTTCTTCCCAAAATGCATGACTCCCTTCATGGGAGCTACTCTGAGGAAAACTGTATCCCCAACTGAAAACTCTAGGGGTCTGCGTCGTGTATCAGCATAGCTCTTCTGACGGCTCTGTGCTGTCTCTATCCTCTGGCGAATCTGCTGTATGGCTGCTGTGGTATCTGCTACTAGATCTGTCTGAAGCTCTAGTTCCTTCTGTTCTTCTTTATGATACGGCCACCTCCGAGATCTACACCTCCGCCCATAGAGTGCCTCATAAGGTGCCATGCCGATAGTGGCACGATAGCTGTTGTTGTATGCAAATTACGCTAGACTCGGATATTTGCACCAACTTCCTTGAAATCTAGGGCACAAGCCCGGAGCATATCTTCAAGTATTTACTCGCTCCGTCTGACCATCTGTCTGAGGATGGAAAGCTGTGCTGAATTTTAACTGGGTGCCCATAGCTAACTGTACACACTTCCAGAAGTGTGAAGTAAATCTGCTGTCTCTGTCTGATATAATGGTTCATGGGACTCCATGCAGCCTGACAATCTCTTTGAGATACAACTGAGCTAGCTGCTCCATGGAATAGGATATTCTGATAGCTAAGAAGTGGGCTGATTTAGTCAACCTGTCGACTATTACCCAGATGGCATCAAAACCATTCATGGTTCTGGGTAATCCCACTATGAAGTCCATAGAGATATCCTCCCACTTCCATTCTGGAATCTGAATCGGCTGCAGAACTCCTCCTGGTCGCTGATGTTCTGCCTTAACCCTCTGACAGGTTAGACAGATGCTGACGTATCTGGCGATATCTCGCTTCATCCCAGGCCACCAAAATTGTTTCTTTAGATCTTGATACATTTTGGTGGAACTAGGATGCATCGCATAGGGAGTCCTGTGAGCCTCGTCTAGAATCTATTTTCGTAGTTCCTCCTGATCTGGAACACAAAGTCTGTCACCACAGTACACTACCCCACTCGCGGACACTCTGAACTCTCCACTTTCTGATTCTGCTAACCCTTGCTTGATTTTCTGGATTTCAGGATCCTGCTCCTGAGCTGTCTGGATATCATCAAGCAAGGTAGATGCTAAGGACATAGTGGAAAGCTGCCCGACTATAAGCTCGAGACTAAAAGCTGTAATCTCCTTCCTTAGGGGTGGTGACATAGCTGCTAAAGATAATAAGGTAGCACTGGACTTCCTGCTGAGTGCGTCTGCTACCTTATTAGCTTTCCCTGGATGGTAGAGGATATCTATATCATAATCCTTGACCAGCTCTAACCATCTGCGCTGTCGCATATTCAGATCCTTCTGAGTAAAGAAATACTTCAGACTTTGATGATCTGTATACACTCTGCACTGAGCTCCGTACAAATAATGTCTCCAAATCTTGAGAGCGAACACCACTGCTGCAAGCTCAAGGTCGTGAGTAGGATAGTTCCTCTCATAATCCTTGAGTTGTCGGGAGGCATAGACCTTGCCTTGCTGCATCAGTACTGCTCCTAATCCCAATTTAGAGGCGTCACTGTAGATGTCGAAGCTGTCTGTGTTTTCTGGTATAGCTAAAATAGGAGCACTGGTCAATCTCCGTTTTAGTTCGCTGAAGCTGTTCTCGCAGTCCTCTGTCCACTGAAATTTCTTGTTCTTCCTGGTGAGAGCTGTCAGTGGGGAGGCTATCCTGGAGAAGTCCTCTACGAATTTCCTGTAGTAGCCTGCTAATCCCAGAAAGCTTCTGATTTCACTGGCGTTCCTGGGTCTCTTCCAGTTACTTACTGCTTCTATCTTGTTGGGATCTACCATAACACCATCCTTGGAGATGATGTGACCTAGGAAGGCTACCTGATCCAGCCAAAAAGTCACATTTCGTGAATTTGGCGTACAGCTGGTTCTGCTGAAGGATCTGCAAAACTGTCTTCAGATGCTCTACATGGTCCTCCTGAGTGCCTGAATAGATAAGAATGTCATCGATGAACACGATGACAAACTTGTCTAAGTATTCTCTGAATACTCTGTTCATGAGGTCCATGAAAGTAGCTGGAGCATTTGTCACGCCGAAAGGCATGACTACGAACTCATAATGTCCGTATCTGGTCCTGGAAGCTGTTTTAGGTATATCACCTTTCTTGACTCTAACCTGGTGATATCCTGATCTGAGGTCAATTTTAGAGAACACTGTGGCTCCCTTTAACTGGTCAAACAGGTCATCTATCCTGGGGAGAGGGTACCTATTTTTAATTGTGACCTGGTTCAAGGCACGGTAGTCTATGCATAGACGCATGCTTCCATCCTTCTTCTTCACGAACAGCACCGGTGCTCCCCATGGTGAGTGACTAGGGCGTATGAAACCCTTGTCAAGAAACTCCTGTAATTGCTCCTGAAGTTCCTTCAGTTCTGCTGGAGCCATGCGGTATGGTGCCTTGGAAATTGGATTTGTGCCGAGAATGAGCTCTATCTCAAATTCAATCTCCCTGTCTGGTGCTAAGCCTGGTAGCTCTTCAGGGAAGACTACTGGGTAGTCACAAACGACTCGGACCTCTGATAGCTGTGGGTTCTTGTCCTGGCTGGTGTTGACTACATTTGCTAAAAATCCCATGCATCCTGAATCCATTAGCTGTTGTGCTTTCAGTGCTGAGAGAAACTTCCTGGCTTTTCTCTTTGGTTTTCCTATGTACTCAAACTGTACTCCTGCTTCAGGTTGGAATATGACCTTCTGTTTACGACACTCTATAGAAGCGCCGTATCTGATCAGAAAATCCATTCCAAAAATGACATCGTAGTCAGTCATTTCTAGCACTATCAGATCACCAAAAAGTTCCCTGTCTGCTATAATGACTGGCACTGCTCTGAGCCAGTGCGTAGATGCCATAATGTCTCCTGAGGGTAGTGTTGTCAGAAACTGACTATTGAGTACCTCTGGAGGTGTTGCTAATTTCTCGGCAAATGCCCTGGATACATAAGAGTGGGTTGCCCCAGTATCGAATAAGACAGTTGCATTATGCTGTAAAATACTGATCTGACCTGTGACAACTGTCGAGGCATTTGCTACGTCCTCTCTGGTCAGTGAGAAAATCCTGGCATTTGGGATAGCTGTGGGGGCTTCTAATCTGCCCTGACTGATCTGTGGACCATCTAAGGCAGCATACATCTGGTGTAGTTGCGCTGGCTGAGCTCCATACTGTATCGGCTGAGGCTGAGGAAGACTGTTCTTGTTCGGGCACTGTTTAGCCATGTGCCCTTCCTGTCCACATTCAAAACAACCTCGCGTACCCTTGCGGCAAACTCCTGGATGATGTTTCCCACAAGTAGCACACTTGGGATGTCTGGAATGTTTTCCAGCTGGTCCTCCTTTTGGGTCACTGCTTGCCTTGCGTTTCCCCTTCCAGTTGGAGCTATGTCCCTGTTGTTTCTGCTGAGTACCTGAGCTAGTTTGTCCCTTGGGCTCTGTGGAAACCTGCTTCTGCTGGGTGATACTGTGCTGATAGTGCTCGGTGATCAGAGCTCCTCTGTGGTTTGTGGCCTATGAACGCCACCAGCCACATTCATTGCGATCTCTGGTCTGAGCATCTTCAGCATCAAGCGTACTCGTTCCTTCTCTGAGCTGACTAGTTCTGGACACAGACGGGCCAACCTGTTGAATTTCTTCACGGCCTCCTGAACTGATAGGTTGCCCTGATGAAATTCTGTAAACTCGTCATAGTGTCGGTTCGTGACTTGCATGTGAAAGAATTCCTCGAAGAACTCTTTCTCGAAGTTGGCCCATGTCATCTGGTTTACTGGCCACTTCGATTTAATCCGCTCCCACCACATGCGTGCATCTCCTGTTAAACAGAAGGAGGCACACTTCACCTTTTCGTGCTCTGGCCAGTCTAGAAGCTCCATCGTGCTTTCCAGTGTTTTAAACCATGCCTGAGCATCCCATGGTTCGCTGGTGCCTGAGAAGTTCTCGGGCTTAATTCTCTGCCACTGGATAAGGTAAGCTTCTCTCTTAGCCCCCGCTACTGGGGCTACTGGGACTGGTACTGCAGGCTGAGCTGGTGGAACCTCTGTGACTAGTGGGGGGTAGTCTGCTGGTTAGCCTTTAAGGAGGCTATCTCATTCGATCAGCTAAGCTGCTGTGGTGAGCCACTAGTCTTTGTAAGGTGGGAGGCAGGCCCGCCTCATCTTGGGGCTCAGTGATGCTTTCTTAGTGGGCGTCCTCGTACCATTTTCTAAATAGCGAGAACACATATATATAACTAGGCTATCATGTTATAGTTAACTATCGGTAACATGTTAAATACTATCATCTTGTAAACATGAATTAATTAACTACCAACATCGAGCAAACATGAAAGCACATATAACCGATATGAAAGTTGAAACAAAATTGAGTGAGAGATGTTCTTACTTGGAAACTGCACAATGTTGATGTGTGTGTAGGAAGTAAGCAACCTCGCTCGATACCACTCAGAACGACCCAACTCACGGTACTAAGTCGTGAGGATCGCTACATTAACTCTGAAACCATCGGTTGCATCAGGTAAACCGGTAAAATAAAATTTTACTAAGCTACTGTAATTGCCTGTTAACTCCGTGAGAGTGAGATTTCATATTCAACTACCCTCTAGATATTCATAGCTATCTTTGGGGAGGTGGCGAAACTTTGGATCGGTCAGTGGAGCGATCCATCGGCGCCATCGCGAACATCGGCCGGATCGGGCCGATCCACCGCCATCGATCGGAGACCAATCGGTGGCATCACCGATCGGTCGGTGACCGATCGCGATCACGGTTAAATCGAACTCTCTGTTACGGGACGGATCGGTCGGTGACCGATCCGGGAGATCTGATGAGCTCTTGTATCCATCGGATCGATCGGTGGACCGATCCAGAAATGGCCTAATCGCTGACCGATCCAGGTGCTGATAGTCTGATACGAAATCAGAATTTCTGATTTCCAGCACTGATTCGTGCCAAAAATCGCATACAAAAGTTCTAGATACATGAAAAACACTCTAACATGTAAATACTAACATTCTAAACATGATAAACTAAACAAGACATAGTTTACTAAGCTGTAACACCTAGTAACAAGACTAAGTCATAAAACTAGGTATTTTAGTACTCAAACTGAAATAAAAGCGTATAGATCCCAAGGATCTTTATTCCAAACTCCTTGCACACACACATCATCATAGCATCGCTCTCCAGCCTCCTCTAGTCCACTTTTCTTTTACCGGTATCTGCAGTATAAGAAAAGTAGCATCTGTAAGCTAAGAAGCTTAGTAAGAAATCATCTACCTCACAAAAACATGCAACGATGCGATTATGCTTTTAAAACATGCTATTTGAAAACTGATCTAAGCATGGCAACATGGCATGGCATATAAAAGCATAAACTGGAACTGAAACATGTATAGCATATAAATTGAACATGCTTTAAACTAAACATGGCACACTTATAAATTGAGTATGAAACTGAACTAGTCATGCATATATCTAAATCTGTACATGAACTCAAATCATGTAAACTGAACCTGAACTGAACTGAAATCTAAATTAGTGTTCTCATCACTAGTTTCAAATTTGAAAATCATACATATAATAGATGAAAATACTAAACATGCTGTTGGGCCCTGGCAACTGTACTTACTATGCGCGTATCCCTACGAGACCCGGGATTGCAAGTTCCGAATCCAGCAGGGTTACTAGGTTATCTGAACCTAGGGACGACTGTGGGAGTCCAGCCCATGGATATCTGATCCAAGTACAGTGCCAACTGAATAAAAGTAAAATACTGAATACTGTTTTATTTTACTTTGCTGTTCTAGGTTATCTGAACCTAGAGCTAGGTTATCTGAACCTAGGGCTAGGTTATCTGAACCTAGGGCTACTGTGGGAGCCCACCCAATGGATATCTGATCCATATAGCTGTAATAACTGATAATAAACTGAGTAAAATGTTTCTAATACATTTTACATGCTGTTAGGACGCCTACCGGTGCATCCTTCTGAACTGGGCATTCTACCGAGTGCTTGGTGTGCACTAAAAACTGTAAAACTACTGAACTAACGCCAAAACTAACAAGCGAGAGCAATTATATTGCAGGTGAGGGGTTTCTTACCTCGTACGCTAATTTTCTTACAATTCCTTTCGCTAGAAATTCCGGTGGAGACGATTTCTCGACGATTCGCTCGCGTCTATGCGTTCCTCTCGCGGAGGGGAACGTTCTCGTGTCGGAGTCGTCGCCGGAGAGTGCTCTTAGGGCCCTAGGGAGGGAACCCTAGGTGTTCCCTTGTGGTTGGCGCCGAGAGAAGGAGAAAGAAGAGGAAGTGGCGTGAGGGCTTCGGTGAAGAGAGAATTGCCGAACCAACTTCTCAAATAAACCAAACTCTCTTTAAGTTTTTTTAATTTATATTAAGTGGTTTAATGAACCCAACTCTAATATAAATATATTTGGTTCTCCTTTCTTTCAGCACGGCCCTGCTGGGTTCACTGGTTTCTAACATTATCCGCAAACCATAGGTCTCGGGTTCGATTCCCGCCTAAGCTATTTTGCGGTTCTAATTATTTTTGCTACTTCCGTTACTCGGAAAATTCCGGAAAAATATCTAAAAATTCCAGAAAAATCATAGGATATTTCTAAAATAAATTCGGAAATTTTTGAACTTTACAGAATCACTTTGCAATTGATGTACTGAGCTGCTGGTTGAATACTCCATATAAAGGCTGTTGGAGGTGCCTCAAAGCCCCTTGGGGGCGCCTCCAATGAGCCAAGTCAGCCACGCAGATAAATGCTAAAGAAGTCCTCGCTAATCCTTTTGAAGGCGCCTCCAACCTGCTGTCTGAGGCGCCTCAAGCCACAATGAGGGCGCCTCCAGCTCCACTGTGTTGGACCCCGTGGTAGTTTTGATGTGATCAACCAAGTTTAGGTTAGGTACTATTTGTCTGATCCCTGTGTCTAAGTGTGCAGGAACTTAGGAGCGCAGGAAGTCGAGCGGAAGACACAACTAGCGAGAAGGACGGCATGGGAAGGGAGCCAACGGGCTCGGTGCGTCCGAAGGACGAGAGAGCTGCAGAAGAGTACACCGGTGGACGTGAAGAACGTGCGCGACGTTCGAGGGACGTAAAGCCGGGATGGAAGACTACTCGAGGAGAAGGCCGGAAACTGGGTTCGGGTGAGCTCTATCCCGGTTGACCGAAATCACCCAAAGAAGCCGAACCAGAGCAAGTCAACAAGAAGTTGACTTGTCAACGGTTCGGTCGACCAAACCCCATGATCGGTCGACCGAACCCCTTTTTCAACAGAAGCCAGCCGTTGGAGACACATCAGTAGCCACGTCAGCAACCAATGGTTGATCAGTCGACCGAACCTTCTGATCGGTCGACCGAACCAAAGATAAACCAAAAGACTTCGTCAAACGTACTGATCAGGCCAGCTCAGAGAGACCGTTGGCTGATCGGTCGACCGAACACAAGGATCGGTCGACCAAACCCAAGCTCGATCCAAAGAGACTGCACCTGGACGAAAGGATGGGCAGGTACAGCAGGTTCGGTCAACCGAACCTAGGGATCGGTCGACCAATCCCTCTCGAGTCAAAACCTGATCCCGAAGATCAGGTTTGGTGATAAGCTTTAGAACCCCTATATAAAGGGGGTCACGGGTAGCTATTGTATAGAACGAAATCGAACTACAACTCCTGTACTTACATTCTAGCAATAGTTTTGTGCTTCCAAGTGTGTAAAAGGTTTCTCCGCCTTCAGAGAAGGAGATAGTTCATAGCGCTTTATTACTGCCTTGGATTAACAACCTTCTTGGTTGTAACCAAGTAAATAGCTGAGTCTTCCTTTTTCTGTTCATAGTTTAGTTTTGTTTAAATTTATAACTATTGCATTTATGAGTTTAAATTGGTTGAGGAGGGTATAGTTTTTATTTGCAGGCAATTCACCCCCCTCTTGCTGGTCCCCCTGCACCAACAAGTGGTATCAGAGCCCAACAGCCTCAGAAGGACTAACCGTCGTCTGAAGCACAAAGATCAAAACAATGGCCGGTGCGAACATTCATCCCCCGAAGTTCGACGGAGATTTCGCTACATGGAAGCGAAAAATGGAGGTATTCTTTAAAACGGATTTTGACATTCTTATTACAAAGAAATATGGTTTTGCAGCTCCAAAAGACAAAGAAGAAAACCAATGGACGAAGAAGGAGCAGGTTGATTTCGTCGCTAACGGAAATGCTGAGTTCCATTTGCTCAGTGTTCTTCCGTCGCAGGAGGTAAATCGGATCGGAAACTACAACTCCGCAAAAGACCTCTGAGATAAATTCCTGAAGCTCCACGAGGGTACCTCGGAAGCAAAACTAGCGAGACGTGACATCCTCCGGACACAACTAACGAACCTCCTGATGAACAATGGTGAGAAGGTAGCGCAACTCCAAGCAAGGATTAAGGAGCTAATAACTCAACTAATCAATCTTGGAGAAGAAGTAACGAACCGGGATTCATCCTTAGTAGATGCATATTACATCTCTAAGGACTTTGAGGTAAGTAGCTTAGAAAACTTATTTTCTACCTTTGAACTTCATGAGTCTCGACTTGCAGAGAATCCAGTAGAGAAGACGAACCTCAACATTGCCCTACAAGCCGAAAAGGATGATCTCGACTCCGAAGCATCGATTGACGAAACCGAAGCGGCGCTATTGGTAAGACGTTTCAGTAAATTTCTTAAAATTAATAAATTTAAATCGCAGTCGAGGAAGCATCAATAAAACAAAAGGACAATTCGATGCTATAATTGCAATGAGGAAGGGCATATCAAGGATGACTGCACCAAACTGAAGAAAAACAACAAGGAGAAGCCTAAAAAACCGACGTCCTCTACACGCAAGAGCCTGAAAGCCACATGGGATGATTCTTCATCCTCCGAGTCAGAAGCAGAAGCTTTCTCGGGACTAGCACTGGTGGCCAACCATCTCCTTGAAGATGACTCAGACTCAGAGATGAGCATAGATAAAGGGGGAGGATCATCAGAAGAGGAAAGCTACGATGAAGGGGGAGCCTCACCAAGTAAGGTAAGTGAGGTACGTGCACTAAAACCTAAACAGTCATATCAATTTATTATAGCTCTCTCTAAAGACTTAGCTAAATTAGAAAAAGAAAATACTGAATTGAAATTGAACGTAGCAAAAGCATGCCCACTAGAAATGTATGATAGTTTAAAATTAGAAAATGAAAAATTAAAAGTTGAAATTGAGAAATTGATAAATCATGATGCATGCTTAAATAAATTTCCAAAATCAAAAGTTAGAATTTATGGAAAATTAAATTGGTACATTAGAAACCATCAGGGTCAACTTAGAAGAGTGCCCAAGAGTTATGTACCCCCTAATTTTTTGAATAACCCTGTAGGAAGGAACCTCTATTGGGTTCCGAAATTTGTGCTAAATTAATTTCTTTAATTAAAAGCTTACAGTGAGAAAATTAAACTTTGAGTTTCTTTATGGAAGCTTTGTCTAAGGAAGTGGTTGTTGCTCCAATAACCAAGAAGGCCTAGTGCTTCGCCAAGACCTGGAAGCCGAAATATCGAAATAAATTGTTTAATTAACTTTCTGATAAAAGTATTAAAATTAGAATTAAATAATTCTTTGAAAAGTTTTTAACATTTTCTTAGAAATTATCTAAAATTTTTTTAAAAAAATTCTCAATCTTTGCTAAGTTAAAATCTCTTTTTAAACTTAGAAATTTTCAAAAGACTTTGACAATATTTTCGTACCCCGTTTTTGCTGTGATCAAAGGGGGAGGATAAGTGTAAGTTCAGTTAAGGGGGAGTTTAAAATTTTTCAAAATCTTGATATTGCAATTACTTTAAATTACAAATTTATTTCTAAAATGTTAGTTTAGTAATTTCTTTAAATTACTATGTGTTTGTTTTTACCCTAACCTGAACTTGGGTTGATGCACATCAAAAGAGGAGAGATTGTTGGATCTCGTGGTAGTTTTGATGTGATCAACCAATTTAGGTTAGGTCCTGTTTGTCTGATCCCTGTGTCTAAGTGTGTAGAAACTTAGGAGCGCAGGAAGTCGAGCGGAAGACACAGCTAGCGAGAAGGACGACACGGGAAGGGAGCCGACGGGCTCGGTGCGTCCGAAAGACGAGAGAGCTGCGGAAGAGTACACCGGTGAGCGTGAAGAACGTGCGCGGCGTTTGAGGGACGTAAAGTCAGGACGGAAGACTGCTCGAGGAGAAGGCCGGGAACTAGGTTCGGGTGAGCTCTATTCCGGTTGGCCGAAATCACCCAAAGAAGCCGAACCAGAGCAAGTCAACAGGAAGTTGACTTGTCAACGGTTCGGTCGACCGAACCCCATGATCGGTCGTTCGAACCCCTTTTTCAACAGAAGCCAGCCGTTGGAGACACGTCAGCAACGAATGGTTGATCGGTCGACCGAACCTTCTGATCGGTAGACCGAACCGAAGATAAACTAGAAGACTTCGTCGAACGTACTGATCGGGTCAGCTCAAAGAGACCATTGGCTGATCGGTCGACCGAACACAAGTATCGGTACACCGAACCCAAGCTCGATCCAGAGAGACTGCACCTGGACGAAAGGCTGGGCAGGTATAGCAGGTTCGGTCGACCGATCACTCTCGAGTCAAAACCTGATCCCGAAGATCAGGTTAGCTGATAAGCTTTAGAACCCCTATATAAAGGGGGTCTCGGGTAGCTATTGTATAGAATGAAATCGAACTACAATTCCTGTACTTACATTCTAGCAATAGTTCTGTGCTTCCAAGTGTGTAAAAGGTTTCTCCGCCTTCAAAGAAGAAGATAGTTCATAGCGCTTTATTACTGCCTTGGATTAACAACCTTCTTGGTTGTAACCAAGTAAATAGCTGAGTCTTCCTTTTTCTGTTCATAGTTTAGTTTTGTTTAAATTTATAACTATTGCATTTATTTGAGTTTAAATTGGTTGAGGAGGGTATAGTTTTTATTTGCAGGCAATTCACCCCCCTCTTGTCGGTCCCGCTGCACCAACACACTGCACGCAACCTCTGCTCTTTGCACCCGAGGCGCCTCAAGCTCCATGAGGGCGCCTCGGGTATTGTTCATCCGAGGCTAATCTTGCTCCTTTGTCCCTGCAAAACATGTTAGTCCACAAACCAACCACATATCCTACAAAACAAAGTTAGCACACATAATAAACATAATAGTGTGAAAGTTTGACAGTCACGAGCTTTCCGGTTCTGACTTTGGATTTTCGATCGGAAACCCTAGGTCAAACCGACGCCTACTGTTCCCTCTTCCGGGGAACGCGTCCTCACCTACTCCACTCAGGAGAGCATACCTGATGTCAGTCCGGTCCTCCAGACCAACTGGACTTTTCGCCTAGGGTTACCACCCCCTAGGACCTAGAGTTACCACCCCCTAGGGCCTAGGGTTACCTCCCCCTAGGACCTAAGGTTACCCCCCTTTAGGATTTCCTCCACCTAGGGTTACCACCCCCTAGGACCTAAGGTTACCTCCCCGTAGGGTTTTCCTCCACCTAGGGTTACCACCCCCTAGGACCTAAGATTACCGCCCCTTAGGGTTTCCCACCACCTAGGGTTACCACCCCCTAGGACCTAAGGTTACCGCCCCTTAGGATTTTTCACCTGCCTAACCGCAGTTAGGACTTTCCTGCAAACTCATTCAAGCACATTAGATAACAACACAACTTAACTTGAACCCTTTGATATAATCAAAACATAGGTTCGATCGTCGGATGCTTCCCGCACCAACATACAACTGCCAAGGGAAAGGGCACATCAAAGATGAATGCCCTAAACTAAAGAAGAAGGAGAAAGACAAGGGCAACAGACCAAAGCATAAGAACTTGAAGGTCACATGGGATGAATAATCATCCTCTGAGTTCGAGATCGAGCCCTTCTCCAGACTAGCCCTACTAGTCGACCACCAAGAAGAAGATGAAAGTAGCTCAGAAATGAGCATCGATGAAGGGGGAGGATCATTAGAATAAAACTGTGATGAAGGGGGAGCATCAGAATATGAGGTAAGTGAGGTACGTGCACTATCTCCCAAGCAGTCTTTTAATTTTATTAAGATACTTTCCAAAGATTTAGTAAAATTAGAAAAAGAAAATGCTAAGTTAAAATTAGACTTAGCAAAGACATGTCCCTTAGATTTGTTTGACAATTTAAAATTAGAAAATGATAAATTAAAAATACAAATCGAAAATTTAGAAAAAAACATGCATATTTAAAACTAAGTAATTTTCAAAAATCAAAAATTAAAAATTATAGTAGGCTAAACTGATATATTAGAAAATATCAGGGGCAACTTAGAAAAATTCCTAGAAGGTATGTATTGTTGGTGTGGGAAGCATCCGACGATCGAATCCAAGTTTTGATAATGGCAAAGGGTTCAAAGTTAAGTCTTGTTGTTATCTAACATGTTGAATGAGTGTTTCAGGAAAGTCTTAACTGCAGTTAGGCAGGTGAAAACCCTAGGGGGTGGTAACCCTAGGTCCTAGGGGGTGGTAACCCTAGGTGTAGAAAAGTCCTAGCTGCGGTTAGGCAAAGGGAAAACCCTAGGGGGCGGTAACCCTAGGTCATAGAGGGTGGTAACCCTATACGGAAAGTCTTGGCAGGTCGATGGCTTCAGGCAAAAGTCCTAGGGGGTGGTAACCCTAGGTGGAAAGTCCTGGTGTCGCGAACCAGGTGAAAGACTGGACTAGCCGGGAAGCGGATGTCCAGCAGAAAGTCCGGAAGCATCGAGTGCTGAGCAAAAGTCCAGTCGATCTGGAGGATCGCACTGGCAACAGGTAAATCTCCTGAGTGGAGTAGGTGAGGACGCGTTCCCCGTAGAGGGAACAATAGGCGTCGGGTCGACCTAGGGGTTCCGATTGGAAATCCGAAGTCAGACCCGGACAGTCCGGAGATTGTCATAATATTCTTTATCATATTCATACTGTTGTTTTATGCTAACTTTGTGTTGCAGGATATTGTTTGGGACTAACATGTCTTGCAGGTACAAAATAATGAAGTTTTCTCTTGGATGAAAAGTGTTCGAGGCACCTCCATGGAGCTTGGAGACGCCTCGGGTGCAAAAGCTGACCTGGCCGCGAAGCAGGGCTGAAGGCGCCTCGGTTGGCTATGGAGGTGCCTTGGAAGGCGCCTTGAAGACCTATGAAGGCGCCTTCAAGTTGATAAGCGCAGAATGGTCAGCGCTCATCTGCACGGTGGACTCGGAGCTATGGAGGCGCCTTCGGAGGCTTTCAAGGCGCCTTGGATGCCCTTTATAAGAGGTCTTCGAGCAGCAGTGAAAATCAACAATTGACAAGCTTTCCTTCTGCTATGTGCTGCTCAAGAAACGACTCTAAAGTGCTGTTGTAGTCGCCGACGACCCGAAGCTTCAGTTATTATTTTGTTGTCGGTATTATTTCAATTCCAGTTGTACTTATTTCCTTGTACTTATTCACGATATTTTAGTTGTTGCCCACGGAAAGCGATCAAGGATCGCGGGCCTTTGAGTAGGAGTCGATCTAGGCTCCGAACGAAGTAAACGACTGTGTCTCTGTGTTTGTGTTTATTTACATTTCCGCTGTGTATTTTACTCCGATAGTTTTACGAATCGAACGAAATAGCCGCGAGCGCTATTCACCCCCTCTAGCGCTTCTCGATCCAACAGTTGGTATCAGAGCGGGGTCGCTTTGAACTGGTGCAACCACCATTCAAGCATTTTTCGTGGCTTTGTCGTTTGTATAAGTTAAAAATAAAACCTTATGCCTTTCATTTTTTCCCTCCAAAATTGTTTTTGAAAAATTAATTTTCATCTTTTCACCATTGGTTGGAATTAACGAAATATTACGTTTTCAAAAATTTGTGGTAATATTTTTTAATAATATTTTAATAATATTTTATTATTTTTTTTCGAAATTCCTGAATTACTATCTTTATTTATCTCCCGCACTACTAATCCAAGACTAAGTCTTGGAACAAGTTTTATTGTGTTTATTTTGCGAGATTGTCTTTCTAAAATGGCCCATCAAGAAGGCTACAACACTGCTCGCCCACCGCTTTTCTCCGGAGATGATTTCGGAGATTGGAAGGGTCGGATGGAGGCGTATCTCCAGACTCACTTTGAAGTCTGGATGATCGTCAAAACCGGGCTTCAACTGCCAACTGACGGCGCCGGCAAGCCACTACCGTACAAGAACTGGGATGCGAACCTTATCAAAAAGGTAGAAGCAAACGCAAAAGCAACGTATACACTTCAGTGTGGCTTAACGAATAAGGAGCTAAATCACGCCGACCCATTCTCAAGCGCCAAGGAGTTGTGGGAGAATCTGATTGAGCTACACGAAGGTATTCTTGATATGAAAATAGGTAAGCATGTTTTAATAAACGAATTATTTGAGCAGACTAATGCTATTCCGGCCGAGGAAGGTGTTGCGTTATTTGCAGGAACAAGCAAGACGAAGAAAGCACTGAAGACAACTTGGTCCGAGTCATCAGATGAATCTGAATCGGACGAAGAAGAGCAAGCGAGCCTTCTCGCTCTACCAGTACTAGCACATGTTGAAACCGAGTTCGAGTTCGAGCCCGATTCAGAAACCGAGAGCGAATCAGACACCGAGTCTGAGCGAAGCCACGGATCCGTATCCGTTTCTGAAGGACCCAAAACCACTGTAAGTGCTCTAATTTCTAGTATTAGCTTAGATGATTCAGAAAATTTAATTCCTTACTTATTAAAGAAGTTGGCTAAATCCAACGTCCGGGTTAAGTCGCTCCAAAAGGAGGTAACAACCCTTAAGGAAGCGACTGACTTGAGTCCTTTAACTGAGCCAGTTCAAATTGGAAGTTCGACTCAAGTCCAACAACTTGAGGAAGAAAATTCTAATTTGAAAACTCAGATTAAAGAACTCAAAGACACGTTAGAACGGTTCACCTTGGGTTCCAAGAATTTGGATCTAATTCTTGAAAAACAGCGAGCCATTTACAACAAATCCAGACTTGGATTTAAGACCAAAACAAAATATAAATCATATATGTCTCTAGTTAATAGAAACAATAGAAACATAATTCAAGCATGGGTCCCCAAGTCCAAATTGATTAATCAAGTTGGACTTGGTCAATATTGGATCCCGAAGGATCAAATATACTACCTCGATAGTCCATATCGAGGCTATGATCTAGGGGGAGTTAACAGAAAAACCATTAAAATTAAACAAAATTAAATTAAATTAAAATTTCAAAATTAAATTAAAATTAAAAATTAAAAATTAAAAATTAAAAATTAAAAATTAAAAATTCAAACTTAAATCAAAATTTAAAAATTCAATTTAAATCAAATAAAAATTTAGAAGGATGATCCTGAATAGCTGGAACCCCTAACTAAACTACCCGACTGGGTAACTAAACTTAATCTACCCGAAATGGGTAAATAAGAGTAGACTACCCGGCAGGGTAATTAAGGTTAGAAAAAATGGGCTAGGTTTAACTTGATCCACTGTACTAGTGAAGTTTTTGGATGATAGTACGTTAGGGAAGCTTGGGCATCGCATGTCTAGGAAGATATGGCTTCGACCTGGTGCATTTGGCCAAGTGGAACTGACCGAAGCTACCCTTAAATGGATCCTAACTAGTTAGACCAAGGTTTAGTATTAAGTTCAATGGGTAGGACTATTTGGAAAACCTCGAAGGCATGGTTACTTTAATGAGTTCCTTGTGACTCACCATAGCCCAGAAGTTTATCCAAAGAATGCTTACTTGTTGAACCCAAAGCTAAACCTGAATCTAACACAAAGTTAAACCAAACCCTTAAATTGAACCTCAATTAATCTCACAAAAATTATAGGATTCCCTGATTAAAAATTTAGATCGGGTGAGATAACTAAGTAATTAAAATCAACCTGATAATTAATTCAAATTCAAATTAATTTCAAAGTCATTTTAAAACTTAATTTCAAAATCTTTTAAAATTTAAATTCAAAATTATTTAAAAATCTTTTCAAAATTTAATTTCAAAATTATTTAAAAATCTTTTCACAATCAATTTCAAAATTATATAAAAATCTTTTCAAAATCAATTTCAAAATTATTTAAAAATCTTTTCAAAAATCATTTCAAAATCATTTTAAAATCTTTCAAAACTTAATTTCAAAATTATTTAAAAATATTTTCAAAATTATTTAAAAATATTTTCAAAATCAATTTCAAAATTATTTTAAAAACTTTTTAAAATTAATTTCAAAATTATTTAAAAATCTTTTCAAAATCAATTTCAAATTTTATTTAAAAATCTTTTCAAAATTTAATTTCAAAATTATTTAAAAATCTTTTCAAAATCAATTTTAAAATTATTTAAAAATCTTTTCAAAATCAATTTTAAAATTATTTAAAAATCTTTTCAAAATTAATTTCAAAATTATTTAAAAATCTTTTCAAAATCAATTTCAAAATTATTTAAAAATCTTTTAAAAATCAATTTCAAAATTATTTAAACTTAATTTCAAAATCTTTTAAAATTTAATTTCAAAATCTTTTAAAATTTAATTTCAAAATTATTTAAACTTAATTTCAAAATCTTTCAAAATCAATTTCAAAATTATTTAAAAATCTTTTCAAAATTAATTTCAAAATTTTTTAAAAATCTTTTCAAAATCAATTTCAAAATTATTTAAAAATCTTTTCAAAATTAATTTCAAAATTATTTAAAAATATTTTCAAAATTAATTTCAAAATTATTTTAAAATCTTTTCAAAATCAATTTCAAAATTATTTAAAAATCTTTACAAAATTAATTTCAAAATTATTTAAAAATCTTTTCAAAATCAATTTCAAAATTATTTCAAAATCTTTTAAAATTTAATTTCAAAATTATTTAAACTTAATTTCAAAATCTTTTAAAATTTAATTTCAAAATCTTTTAAAATTTAATTTCAAAATTATTTAAACTTAATTTCAAAATCTTTCAAAATCAATTTCAAAATTATTTAAAAATCTTTTCAAAATCAATTTCAAAATTATTTAAAAATCTTTTCAAAAATCATTTCAAAATAATTTTAAAATCTTTCAAAACTTAATTTCAAAATTATTTGAGAAATCATTTCAAAATCATTTTAAAATCTTTCGAAACTTAATTTCAAAATTATTTGAAAATTCATTTCAAAATCATTTTAAATCTTTTAAAAGTTCATTTCAAAATTATTTGAAATTTAAAACTTATGTTTTATATCAACTGCAAAGACAACTCCATCTCACGCTCACTCATATGCTAAACATGCTTGTTAATTTAGAATGAGTGAGAAGGAAAGATAGGAAAATAATTTTTTTTTAACCTCTCATGCTTGGACTCCTAAACTCAAAGAATTTATTAAGGCATTAATTAAAGGGGAGTGATTTTGAGTTGGTTTTAAAATTAGTTTTCCTTTAAAATAAAATTTTGACTTGACCTCAAAATTAAAAACTATTTTTTACTTATCTTCAAAAATTCAGTTTATTTTTAACTTAACTTTAAAATTAAAATTATTTATGACCGGGCTTTTAAATTACAACTCTTCTAGAATGTTTTCAAAACTAAGCCTTTATGTAAAACCTCTTTAAGCTAAGTACTTAATCAAGTCTTCTTTAACTAAACTTAATTAGACTATACTCTAAACTTAGCTATTTGGCAAGAAGTTTTCTCAAGGCAATCATTTTTAAGCTAAATTTAGCTAAATATTTTTTAAAGTTTTTTTTTATAAAAAAAAGGACAAAAAGGGAATTTAGCTAAGTGTCTCTTAAAACAATTGTTTTCAAATGCTAAGCTTTGCTGAAAATGCTAAGTATTTTCCAAAGCATTCTCAAAATTTCATCAAATCAATTTTTTTTAAAAAACTAAGTTCTTTTAAAGTTAAATACTTAACAAAGCTATTATCTTCATAAGTTTAGCTAAGTCTTTGATAAAAGTATTAGCTAAACTGAGTCTTGATCAAATTTTTTTTTCTAAACTCCCTCTTTAAAAACTAAGAATTTAAAGTGTTGTGATATCAAAAAAATTTGCTTAGTTACTTGTTAAAGACAAAAATAACCATATCTCAGCTAAAAGTCTCTCTCAAACTAAATGAAATGGAAATATTAAAATTAAGCATGTTTGTACTTTAGGGCTCTGATACCTGATCAACACCAATTAGATAATTTGAAATCTATTGAACTTGACTCATGCTTGGACTTAAGAACCAACTAAATAACCTAAACCAAATTTTTAGCTACTTCACTCCCTCCTTGTCCTAAAATTTAATATTGTTTAAAATTATGCTAAGTTTTTTTTTAACCTAAGCTATAGTTTTCAAAATACAATACTTGCAAAGAGCTTAGCTAAGGTTCAATCCTTATTTTCAAAATTTTAAAACTTAGCCCACAAAAATGTTTTCTTAAAAATCACTTAGGGTCCAAATATTTCACTAACAAAATCTAAACAAGTACTTCTCTACATATAGTGTAACTAGATTTTTCAACTTAGTTAAAGACTATCAAAAGGTTCTACCTTCTAGTGATTTTCTAACTTTAACTAAGTTTCCAAAGAGCTAACATCATCCATTCACTTAGCTAAAAGTAAAAAATGAAAAACTGTTAAGTGTTTTCAAAATCTTGTTATCAATCTTTAAAAATCAACTGCCTATTTTTGCTTATTTTTTTATATATATGGCAAAGGGGGAGAGAAGAAAGTCAAAATCAAAGGTAAAAAGTGTTTTATTAAGGGGGAGAGTAGGTAATTCAAAAATAAAACTTTATTTAAATTCAAAAAGGAAACCTTGTATTAAGGGGGAGCTTCACAAAGGTTTAAGTGTTAGCTTAAGTTAGGCGTTCATTTGAATTTACATACTTAAGCTTGCTCACTTAAAACTTTTTAATATACTTATGCATTTGTTTTACTTAACTTTGAATTTGGGTTGCCATAATCAAAAAGGGGGAGATTGTTGGTGCGGGAAGCATCCGACTATCGAACCCAAGTTTTGATAATGGCAAAAGGTTCAAAGTTAAGTCTTGTTGTTATCTAACATGTTGAATGAGTGTTTCAGAAAAGTCCTAACTGTGGTTAGGCAGGTGAAAACCCTAGGGGGTGGTAACCCTAGGTCCTAGGGGGTGGTAACCCTAGGTGGAGAAAAGTCCTAGCTGTGAGCAAAGGAAAACCCTAGGGGAGAACCCTAGGTCATAGGGGTGGTAACCCTACGGAAAGTCTTGGCGTGTCGATGGCTTCAGCAAAAGTCCTAGGGGTGGTAACCCTAGGTGGAAAGTCCCGTGTCGCGAACCGTGTGAAAGACCGACTAGCCAAGAAGCGGTGTCCAGCAGAAGTCCGAAGCGCCGAGTGTTGAGCAAAGTCCACGATCCGAGGATCGACCGGCACAGTAAATCTCCGAGTGGAGTAGGTGAGGACGCCCCGTAGAGGGAATGAGGCGTTCGCCCACCTAGGGTTCCGATTTGAAACCGAAGTCGGACCGAGACTGTCATAATATTCTTTATCATATTCATACTGTTGTTTTATGCTAACTTTGTGTTGCAGGATATTGTTTGGGACTAACATGTCTTGCAGGTACAAAATAATGAAGTTTTCCCTCGGATGAACAGTGTCCGAGGCACCTCCATGGAGCTTAGAGGCGCCTCGGGTGCAAAAGCTGACCTGGTCGCGAAGTAGGGCTGAAGGCTCCTCGGTTGGCTATGGAGGTGCCTTGGAAGGCGCCTTGAAGACCTATAAAGGCGCCTTCAAGGTGATAAGCGCAGAATGGTCAACGCTCATCTGCACGGTGGACTCAGAGCTATGGAGGCGCCTTTGGAGGCTTTCAAGGCGCCTTGGATGCCCTTTATAAGGGGTCTTCGAGCAGCAATGAAAATCAACAATTGACAAGCTTTCCTTCTGCTGTGTGTTGCTCAAGAAATGACTCTAAAGTGCTGTTGCAGTCATCGACGACCCGAAGCTTCAATTATTATTTTGTTGTCGGTATTATTTCAATTCCAGTTGTACTTATTTCCTTGTACTTATTCACGATATTTTAGTTGTTTTCCACGGAAAGCGATCAAGGATCGCGGCCCTTCGAGTAGGAGTCGATCTAGGCTCCGAACGAAGTAAACGACTGTGTCTCTATGTTTGTGTTTATTTACATTTCCGCTGCGTATTTTGCTCCGATAGTTTTACGAATCGAACGAAATAGCCGCGAGCGCTATTCACCCCCCTCTAGCGCTTCTCGATCCAACATGTACCCCCCCCCCCCCCCAATTTTTAATTAAGCCAATAGATAGAAACCTATATTGGGTTCCAAAATCATGCTTAGTCTAAAATTCTTTTAATTTTTAAAAGGGTTCAAATGTTAGAAAATAAAATTAAATGTTTAATTTCTTTAAGAGGTTTTGTCTAGAAAGTGGTTGTTGCTCCAATAACCAAAAAGGCCTAGTGTCTCGCTACAGCTTGGAAGCTGATTATTGAAATAAATATTTAATTGACAAACTGATAAGCATGTTGATATTAATTAAATAATGCTTTCAATATTTGTCAAAAATATAATAAGAACTCAATTGTTTTAGAGTTGTTAGAAAAGAGTTATATTTTTTCAATATTCTTGTAGTTTTCTTAGATTTTTTTCCCTTATTAAATATTTTTTAGTATACTATTTTTTGATGTAATCAAAGGGGGAAAAATAGGTACAAGTTAAGGGAGAGTTAGACTTAATGTTTTTAATGACTTTGGTATTGTAATTTTTTTTAATCTACTTTTTTATTAAAAAAAATTTTTTAATCTACTCAAGTTATTATGCGATTTTTATTTTATTTTTACCCTAACTTGAACTTGGGTTGATGCACATTAAAAAGGAGGAGATTGTTGAAACCCTATGGAGGTTTTGATGTGATCAACCGGGTTAAGTTAGTTCATGTTGTGTTTGATCCTTGTGTCTAAGTGTGCAGGAGCTTAGGAACACAAGAAGTCAAGCGGAAGACGCAACTAGTGAGAAGGATAGCACGGGAAGGGAGCCGACGGGCTCGGTGCATCTGAGGGACGAGGTGCTGCGGAAGAATACACCAGTGGACGAGAAGGGTGTGCACGATGTTCTTGTTAGAATGTATACTAAAAGCCTAGCTTTTTGTATAAATATTTATTGAATGAACATTTATTTTATAATAAGAATCACATTGGTCAAATGTCTGTATTTATATTAAATGTAGTTGTTCATTTAATTTATATTGTAGATAACATGGTGTGTGGCGTCACATAGAAGATCATGTTATCAGTTCCTTATAAATTATAAATAGTAGCTCACAACCAAGATTGATTGGGACAAACCATTGGAATGGTTGTAGTGTAATTTGATATTAGTTTATCTTGACTATAAAATTATACTAGTACACTATGTGTGTATTGAGTAGGACCATTTGAGGTTGTTCCTTTTATACTGACTGCATAAAAGAACAAACCTCTGTTATTATGGATGTGCGTACTCTTAATTCCGATATAATAACAAGCACATATACTTAGTATTTATTTCTTTAATTTATCAATGGGTGAGATTTATTCGTTAAATCAATAGGGCCGATAAGTTGGGACATAATATTATTTATATGGTGTGTTGTTAATTATAAAAGGAAATTGTCCCCTAGTTATCTAGATTGATGATGTCCCCTTGAGGAGCTCATAAAGATTGTCATGTAAATCCTGCAGGTGGACTTAGTCCGACATAATAATGAGGTTGAGTGGTACTACTCTTGGAGCTAGATATTAATTAAGTGAGTTGTCAATAACTCATTTAGTTAATGGGCATTCGATATCTTAAACACAGGGAGACTAATGCACTCATGATAAAAAGGAGCCCATAATGTAATATGAGATTGGTACGGTAGTTCAATAATGACTCTTTAGTGGTATGAGTTATTATTGATAAACTTGAGTTGGGTGTTCGGGTCGAACACAGGAAGCTCAAGTCCATCAGGAGGCCAAAACCAATTCCTCCTCTAGGTCCCTATTGTAGCCTCTTATTAAAAACTTTTTTATCCACTCGAAGCCCAGCCTCTTACTCAAGCTCAGGGTCGGCCACATCCTTGCTTGGTGCCTAAGCAAGGGGCTAACCAAGCCCATCTTGGTGTCGAAGATGTGGTCGGCTAAGCCTTGCTTGGTGCCCGAGCATGGGGTCGACCATAACATGATAGAAAAGGAGATTTTATTTAAAATTAAATTTTGGTAAAATCTTTCCTTTTATAGTCATCCACATGGTTTTAAAAGAGGGTTTTAAAATTTTAAAATCTTTCCTTTTATAGCTATCTACAAAGGATTAAAAGATATATTTTAATTTTGTTAAAATCTTTCCTTATTTGTAGTGTTTAAAAGAGAGATTTTAATTTTGATAAAACTTTCCTTTTTTGTAACCACGATTTAAAAGAAAAGTTTTAATTTTAATCTTTCTTTTTTTGTAGTCATCTACAATGTTTAAAAGAGAGAGATTAATTTTAAAACTTTCCTTTTGTAACCATCACAATAGGAAATTTAAAAAGAGAGAGATTTTAATTGTTATTAAAATTTCCTTTTATGCCATAACCAAGGATTATAAAAGAGAGGTAGAGGGTGCCTTATGATAGACACACATCTCCTAATTCTCTTGCTCCATAAGGGTTGGCTCTTCCTCTTCTATTCCTTAGTGGCCGGCACTCTCTCTTCTTCTCTTCTTTTTCTTTTTGCTTCCTTAGGGTCGGCCACATCAAATGGCATCTCCTTGGTGGCCGGTTGCTTGGAGAGGAAGAAGAAGTGTAGGAAGTTTCCTATTTTGGTTTCTCTTGGTGGCCGAATTTCTTGGAGGAGAAGAAGTTGTTTGGGTTGATTTCATCTTGGTAGATCGTCGCCCACACGACGTCCAAGAGAAGGAGAGGAATACAACAGAAGATCAAGAGATTTTTTAGATACAAAGAAATGTATAACTAATTAATTGTTTCCACTTCAAATTAATTTGTTTGTGTTCTTTGTATGGATCCTGAAATACCAACATAAGAGGCTAGTGATTTCATGTTTCGGTTTTGTGTTTCGATTTAGTGTTTTGATCTTGTGCTTCTATTGAGATCTTTATAGTTAAACATAGGGTTACTGTAAGAAGTTTAAATATCCAATTTCTTTTAAAGACTTTGTCTAGGAAGTGGTGGATGATCTCATACCCAAGAAGGCCGAGTGTCTCGCCATGTTTAACCTGGAAGCTAATGCTTGAAATAAATATTTAATCAACTTTTGTAACATGGGATGAACTTGGATTAATAATGTTAAGTATCGTTTGCAATCCAAGTTATAACAACCCAATTTTCCCTATTTTGAGTTCTAAATGTCCTTAAAAATATTTGGAAATACTTTTAAAATATTCTAGAGATTTTTAGGAATTTTTAGAGTATTTTTACGTAATTTTTGGAAGTCGTTTAGTAGGGTTACAAAAAGAAAGAAGTTTTAAAAAAAAACGTTGAAGGTGAGATTCGAACCCCCGACCTCGGGTCGGACTGACCCAAGCAAAACCGGCCCAACCAGCTGAGCTACACGGTTTTGTTAACCTTATATGGTGAGAATTAAGTTTATGGCATAGTTAATGATTAGGGAATAAATTGGGAAAAAGTGCATGGCTAAGGGATTGAAGCCGAGACCTCTTACTTTGGTTAAAAGCCGATTAACCAGCTGTGCCAACGAGTTTTGTTAATTAAGGTAAGAATGGATTATATTTAAGGTATAGTAATTAATAAAAATCTTAGTTATAAGAAGAGAACTTAGGTATTTTCCCTAACCTAATTTTTACCTCTCTTCTCCTCTCACGCTCGCGACGGCGCGCGACAGCTCCCTCTCGGGCGAAGACGAAGCCAAGCTAGGGTTTTCCTCCCTCCGTCGATCGGCGAAGGCTTCCTTCCGGTGAACCTTGGTGATTTCGGTCCTATTGTCGAGGAGAGTTCATAGAGACGAGGAAGAGGCCGGGAAGATTAAGCTCCTCCGAACCCTAGAAATCTTCCCGTCGGCTGTGAGTCCAAGGAACCGAGGTGAGTTGCTTCTCACCTGCAGTACGAGTAGCTTTCGGATTTTCATTTCCGTCTTTATCTTCGAAGTGTGTTGAGATGGAATTTGGTTTCCAGTCACAGATTATAGTGGTGTTTTGTTCCTTTTGGATTGCTTAGGAGAATACCTTTGGTTTTGCACGTTTTCTCATGACAGTGAGTTCCGGGTTCTGGTTCTTGATGTTTTAGTTGATTGGTTGAAGCTTTGTTTCCTTCAAATGGCCATGGAGGTCATGGTAGATTGTGATGGCTTTGTTTACCTATTGTAATGAAATATTGGACTGATGAGGTAGATAGGAGGTTGATTCGATGCTGTTCAATTTATAGAATTATCACAGTTTAGTGTAGATTCGATTATTGTGATTCTGCCCACTGAATTACAGTGAACTTGGATTATTTATGGGAATTTCTTCGATGTTTCTAGTGCATTCCGTGGTGTTTTATTTCCTGTGAGTTCTGAAATTCTAAGTTGGTGTAGTTGTTGGAGCTGAAAACCACTTCAGCAATACCCATCATTCAAGTTCATTGAAGTGTAGAACATTTATATGAAAAGCCTAAGAATTTGCACCACAGAGCATTTATATGAAAAGCTACAGCAAGCATTTAGTTTTTAAGCTTTAAATAAGGTTTAAGTTTCAATCTTGTTCCATGTATCAATTAGCAAGTAGAACAATAAATCACAAAAGTATGAATCACAGTTAGCTAACATAAAGTATTTGTAACCTTCCTAAAGATGCTGACCATCATAGCCAAAAAAAAAAGAATGTGGAAGAGGTTAGATAGGGTTTTAATGTTTCCCTCTTGGAATGAAAAGGATTTAGAAGAATGCTATGTTTGGAGTTTTCATCTTTTTGTCCAGTAACTATGTTGTTATGTATATGAGTAATTTCCTTTGAAGTGCAGTTTTATTTTAGAATAGGTTTTATTTGCTAATTTAGCATGATTAGTTTTCCTGATTCATATCTGTTGTAGCATGCTTAGAGAGCTCAGTTTGTTTTCCTTATGAAAATAAGTTAAGTGTTAGGCATGTTCTGTTTCATTTACCTTAGCTGAGCATGTTTGGTTTCCATTTACTTTAGCTAAGCATGTTTGGTTTTCATTTTTCTTTAGCTGAGCATGAGCAGTGTTAGATCCCATTTTTTATGCCTTTCTTATGGATTTGAGTATGAGTAGTTCTCTTTATGTTTGCTGTATGCGAGCATGATTAGTTCTTTACTTTGCTGTTTACGAATATAAGCAGTCTTCCTTGTTTTGCTATTAGACTTTATTCATGCACTGTAGTTGTAGAATTGAATAAGCATTTTATTGAGCTTAAGTGCAGATTTTTATAAATAAGCTATAAGCAAGAAAAACCAAGGTCTAGACTTGATTTCAATTCCAGAAGATTGAATATAAAAAACGCACACAAAGTGTTTGCGTAAATGCCAAGTAAGGGCAAGTATAAAGAAGTTATAGTTAAAAAGAAAGTATTTTACTTTTTAATGGCATGTACCGGACACAAGGTCCAGGACACAAGGTCCATTGGGTGGGCTCCTAGATCGCCCCTAGGCACAAGATCACCTAGAAGAACCTTAGTAGTTTCGGGATTAGCTACCTCGACTCTTATTAAGGATGCGCGCAAATTGGTACAATGCCGGGCCCAAAAGAAGTTTATTATTATTTTGAAGTATTAAAGTATAAGTTTTGAAACAAATGAAACAAGCTTCAAATATGTTTAGAATTAGAAAGTTTAGTTTCTTGTTGTTTGAAGCATTCAGTAGTAGTTTTATTTGTTTCTTGCTATTAGATTATTCAGCATGTTTAGTTTTATTTGCTTTCAGCATGCTGTTATAGTTTTATTCTTATGAGCATGTTTAGCTTTACATGTTTAGTAGTTTTACATGTTTAGTAGCTTTACATGTTTAGTATGCTTCTCTTATTGGTTTATGAGCATATTTAGCTATACAATGATTAGCATTTCAGTTAGCATGATTTCCTTTGCTATATATGAGCATGAGTAGTTTTATATGTTAGCATTCAGATTTAGCATGTTCTTATTTATATACATGCATATCGAGTTTTTGTGAGTAGATAGCGCTCACTAAGCTTTATGCTTATAGACTGCATTTCCTCCTACTGCAGATAAAGGGAAAGAAAAGATACAGTAAAGGAAGGCGACACGGAGATGCAAGAGGAGTGTGTGATGTGTGGACTATGGAGGTCCTTGGGACTTAGCTAAGGAATTCATTTAGTTTAAGAATGTGATTAGTTTGATTACTTATTAAGTTGATAAGGAAAGGATGTAGTAAGAAGTTATGTTTTCGGTTTTTCATTATCTGCATGATTTGAATTATTAAACTGCGTGGTTGTGGTTAGTTTTCATTTCTTATTAAACTGCGTGGTTGATGGAAATATATTTCCAGCCGCCTGTGGATGAGTATATTATGCTTGTATTATGGAAACGGTCACCAGTACAGGGGAGACTCTACCGAAATTTTTCGGTAGGGTTTTCCATGTGTTTTTTAATAAACCGGTTAAGTAGAGTTAGTAGATAAGTAACGGTCACTCTTAGAGAGTAGTAGTAGTAGTAAGAAGGGTGGTCGTTACACAAGTTTTAACTACTGAAGAACACATGAGTTGAACTTGAAGTAAAAATGTTAAGTTCCGTTTCCAATTCAAATTTAACTCATGAGGAACACATAGGTTGTTAGGAAAGTTCTGTGCTTGTACAGATTTTTGTACAAGAGAAGCAGAACGGAATTTCAAGTAGCATCCAACAGTTCCGAGGGATGAAAAGCTAAAGCGGAAGCCTTCTTAAGGAGAAGACCAGGAAATGAGTTCGGGTGAGCCTATCCCGGATGACCACGATCACCCAGGCGATCGAAGCAGCAGAAGAGCAAAAAGTGGTTGTAAATGCTACTGGAGGCGACTTCAAAGGGAGTTAAAGGTGACTCCGAGGCGCCTCCGCGCGCCTCTACACCTTCACTCTGAAAGATGCCTTCCATGGCTGGAAGGCAAATTCGATGAACAGTACGAAGGCGCCATCCAGCCCTATGGAAGGCCCCTTCGGCCAGAAAAATATTGTCGTTGCCAAAGGATAAAGCTTTATTCTTTAGCGTCTTGCTAGAGGCGCCTTCCAGCCTGTTGGAGGCGCTTTCCACCCACAGATAGGATTTTTCAAGAGTTATAAAAAGACCCCTGGAGCTAGGAAATAAACAACAACTTCAGTATCAACTCTAGCATTCATTTCCTAGCACATTTCTGAACTTTTAATGAGTATAATAGGCTTCTCCGCCTACACGAAGGAGATCTTTTCAGTGCTTTATTTTGCCTTGGATTAACAACCACCTAGGTTGTAACCAAGTAATTCCTTTGTATCTTTTATTTAATTATTTGTCAAATTTATTTTTATAAGTGTGCTACTAATCTAAGTTGAAGGATCGAGAAGGTATTTTATTTTTTTAGGCCACTGTGTCAACACTTTCGGTCTGGCTTCTCGTCCTTTGGAAATGTCATGCACTTTCTTCTTGTCCGCTAGCATACTCTTCTACAGCATCTCATCCTTCAGATGCACTGAGCCTGTCTACTTTTTCCCGTGTCTTCCATCTCATTGCTGCATCTTTCATTTAACTACTTGTGCTCCTAAGTTCCAACACACTTAGACACAAGAATCAAATCACAACAGGACCTAACTTGACTTGGTTGATCACATCAAAACTACCACAGGGTACTTACACTACCCTCTCAACAAGGACTGGGGACCACTTCCACATCTTCTTATGGGGTGTTAAAGCTAGGAGGCCCCTTATCAGAATCTTGGGTAAAAGTACAGAGTTAGTTAAAAGGGTCCATGGTGGGTGGTGCGCGCAAATGAGAACGCTTAGAACGATGCTGCAGTAAGCTCCTAACTTGGCCTACCTTATGAATTAGGACATCATTATTTATTCCTTTCAGCTTTATGCCTCTGGGCTGAACCTAAGCTAATTGGTTGTAGACCTAGAGTAGGATAACAAAATCCTAAGACAATAGGTGAAGGATTTAGAAGCTACTGCGTCTGCTCCAAGTACTGAAATGGCTAACTTACGAGAAGAGGTTAAAGCTGTAGGGATCTAGCACGCTAAACACACTTAAGCGCAGTGAAAAATTAACTAGAACCTCTCCAGAAGATCCATGTGAAGGAGAAAATAATCATATACTAAGTTTTACATAAGAGGTATACCTTTGTTGCGTGTCCTTCGCTATCCCGACAGCAACTTTTTCTTTGGATGCAGATCTCAACACGATCAAGCATCCGCGCCTCTACGGTATCCACACGAACACATCCTTCGTTCGTCATACGAACAAAGCCTTTGGAGAAGAACCATCTTCTTGTGCTAGCAAGAAAAATGGTTCGACCAAACTTGAAGATTCGGCCAAGGAGGAAGGAGGAAGGAGGAAGAAGAGGGAAGCTCAAGAGTCACCCTTTCATCTCTTTTCCGTCTAAATCTCATCTAATGAAAAATCATTCCAAAAACCTATTTATATTCATCCCATGAATACTAAGGGTTTTTTTTTTTATCTCTTTCTATTCCTCTTAATGGATTGGATTATTATATTGAATTAACCATTAATCCAATAACCCAATAAGTCTAACCCATTGAGTTTAACTCATTAATCCAATGTGTCTAATTCGGATTGGACTCAATCCAATGAGTGGGTTCATTTGAGTCTAACTCAATGAGTAATCCAAAAAGTCTAATCATCTCATAATTGGCTCTTAGGGCTAATTACTAACAATCTCCCGCTAGCACTAGTGTCAATCACCACTAAGATGACACCAACACTTTGGATTTATCCATTATTCTTAATATCCTTAGTATTTTAGTCAAACTAAAATACTTATCTCCAAACTATTATGTTCTTTGTGTGTGACCCAATAGGCTCTCGTAACGTTGGCAATGTATCCAAATCAATATTTGCGATACATAAGCAATGAGTGACATCTAGCAATGCATCATTGCTACCCAAGTGACAAGAAAGTCGAGATCTGACCTAACCTATCCATGGCTATTATCTTGTAAGACTCAATCCTTCTATCCTTGATATCTAGATTGATCAATGAGGTATAGACTGTGTCATCCTCTTATCAATCTTTGTGTTTCTTGATCTCTAAGTAGACACACTCAAACAAATAAGCTCATATCTCATATTGACTCATCTGAGTATGGTCATACATTCTTGTGTCCTACTAATCAAGGGGCCTACAGATATCGCCTCCATCATATGGAAGAGATAGATCTCATCTTCATCACTCACATCCCTTCACATAATTTATTGCATACCCAATGATCGACTTTATAGTCCACCCTGTTATAGGTGACGTTTGACGATACCAAAGTACACAACTCATTATGTAAGGAACTGTAGAGACTTCAGGTCTAAGGACTATTCATACCAATAGTCACATGAGAATGTTCATGAAACTCATATAATGATCCATGAAACATCTCATGGCGGGTCAATTCAGCACATATTCTCTAATATATATCCATGTGTCAACCTGATATTTTATATCCATGACTTGTGCGATTAAGTCATCCGTTGACCTACATGCTAGTCTTAACGCATTAATATTGTCCTTGTATATTAATAATTGGCTAGAAATAGTTTAGAGTAGAGTTCTCTACAATATCTCACTATCAATTCAACCAATTGATATATTGTAGATTAGAACCTTCTACTCTAGGATATTATTATACTTATTCATTCGGCACTGAACTGAAGTAAATATAATAACCATAACTTTTTCCTTCTAATGAAATAATGAAATATGATACAAAATATCCTAAGTCAATCAACTCCTGATTGCCTCTTAGGACTTACACTAACAATCTCCTTATGTCACTAGTGTCAATCACTGAAATATCTAATATCCATTGGCCTAGTGTGACCATCATGCTTCCTCGGTGCTAAAGCCTTGGTCAAAGGATTCGTAATGTTAGCATTGTTTGGTTCTCTGTATATCCTCATATCTCATATATCGATGATCCCTCGAATGAGATGGAATCGTTGTAGTATCCAATACCCAAGACCACCATTTAAGTAAAATACATGCCCTAACTACGATCTAGAATCGTCCTTGTCTATTTGGAAGCTTGCACCACTGTAATCCTTTATAGCAATAGTCGTAACCCATTACAACATGCTCTTCATCACCTCCAAAGATCAAGAAATAATCTTGAGTTCTTCTCAAGTACTTAAGAATATTCTTGACTGTTGTCCAGTGACCTTCACCTGGATCTGACTGGTATCTTCTTGTCATGCTTAACGCATACGAGACATCTGGTCGAATACAAAGCATGTCATACATAATAGACCCTATAGCAGATGCATAAGGAATTTGATCCATGCGGTCCCTTTCTTCCTTAGAAGAAGGGCATTGAGTCTTTGAAAGACTCACACCATGTGACATCGGTAGAAATCTCTTCTTGGAATTCTGCATGACAAAACATTTAAGCACCTTGTCAATATATGTACTCTGGCTAGATCAAGACATCTCCTGGATCTATCTCTATAGATCTTGATGCCTAAAATATAGGTTGCTTCACCTAAGTCCTTCATTGAGAAACGAATCTCAAGCCAAGTCTTCACTGACTGAAGAGTAGGGATATTGTTTCCAATGAGAAGTTTGTCATCTACATACAATATGAGAAAGATGACTGTGCTCCCACTAACATTCTTGTAGACATAAGGTTCATTTTCATTCTTAATGAAACCAAACATTTTGATCGTATCATCGAATCAAAAATTTCAGCTTCTAGAAGCTTGCTTTAATCCATAAATGGATTGTTGCAACTTACACACCTTTCCAACATGCTCTGGATCAACAAAACCCTCAGGTTGTGTCATGTACACATCCTTGAGTATATTTCTATTGAGAAATACAGTTTTGACATTCATCTGCCAGATCTCATAATCATAGTAAGCAGCAATAGCAAGCATGATCCAAATAGGCTTGAGCATCATAACTGGTGAAAAGGTTTCATCATAGTCTATACTATGAATTTCCTTGAATCCTTTAGCTACCAATCTACCTTTATATGTATGCATATGACCATCCATGTTAGTCTTCACCTTGAAGACCCACTTACACCCAATGGGTTTGATCCCTTTAGGCGGATCAACCAAAGTTTATACTTGGTTAGTGTACATGGATTTCATTTCGGATCTCATGGCCTCTAGCCAGTTCTCAAAATCTGGACCCTATACAACTTCTTGATAAGATATAGGCTCGTTGAGACCAACTAGCACTACATCATCATTGTCAGACAAGAGAAAAGAATATCTCTCAAGTTGACAACGGGTCCTATCAGATCTGCATAGAGCTTGTGTTACTTGAACAGGTTGTTGCTCCACAACTTCTTGCGATGTAACAAAATGATCACAACATCTTATGGTACCTATTCAATTTCCATCAAGG
Organism: Zingiber officinale; assembly: GCF_018446385.1. Classification (NCBI taxonomy): domain Eukaryota; kingdom Viridiplantae; phylum Streptophyta; class Magnoliopsida; order Zingiberales; family Zingiberaceae; genus Zingiber; species Zingiber officinale. The sequence goes on along the minus strand of NC_056006.1, from coordinate 20,018,608 downwards.
CGTCGGTGCTAGTTTGTGTATCTTGAATTTCTTCAAGATCGACTTTACTCCCACTAGTTTTTCTAGAAATAAACTCCCTTTCTAGAAAGACATCATTACTCGCAACAACCACTTTGTCTTGTGTGGGATTATAGAAGTAATATCCCTTTGTTTCCTTGGGATATCCAATAAAATAGTACTTGTTTGATTTGGGTCCTAGTTTATCTGAGACTTGTCGTCATACGTAAGCCTCACAACTCCAAACCTTCATAAAAGACATCTTGGAACTCTTCCCTGTCCATATCGTATATGGTGTCTTTATGATGGCCTTGGATGGAATTCGGTTAAGTGTGAAAGTGACTGTCTCTAAAGGATGCCCCTAGAAGAAAGTAGGAAGATTTGTATGACTCATCATCGATCGTACCATATCTAATAAAGTATGGTTCCTCCATTCTGATACACCATTCCATTGTGGTTTTCTAGGTGGAGTGAGTTGAGATATGATCCCACACTCAACAAGATGGTCATGAAACTCTTGGCTAAGGTATTCCCCACCTCGATCTGATCGAAGCATCTTAATACTCTTACCAAGTTGGTTATGTACTTCATTCTTGAATTCTTTGAACTTTTTAAAGGATTCTGACTTATATCTCATCAGATACACATAGTCATATCTACTGAAATCATCAGTGAAGGTAATAAAGTAATAATAGCCTCTTTAGCTGCTATTCTAAAAGGGCTATATACATCAGTATGTATGAGTCCTAACAGATCATTAGCCCTTTTTCGTGTCTACTAAATGAAATCTTTGTCATCTTGCTTTGAAGACAAGATTCGCATGCCTCATATGATTCAAAATCAAATGAGTCCAAAGGTCCATCCTTATGGAGTTGGGATATGTGACTCACATTTATGTAATATAAGCGACAATGCCAGAGATATATTTGGTTCAAATCATTAGATTTGAACCATTTGATCTTTATGTTATAGATTGGGTTTTCTAAGTCTAGAACATAGTGGTCATTCATAAACGGTGCACTATAATAGAACATATCATTGAAATAAACGAAACAACATTTATCCTTTATTACAAATGAAAAACATTTCTTGTCCAAATAAGAAACAGAGATAATGTTCTTTGTCAAAGCGGGCACATAACAACACTCTTCTAGTTCTAAAACAAGCCTAGTGGCCAAAGATAAGGAATATGTTCCTACAGCGACAATAGCAACTCTTGCACCATTGCCTACTCGTAGGTCCACTTCGCCCTTTGTCAATGTTCTACTATTTCTTTACCATTACACATTAGTATCATGCACACTCGGTATCTAATACCAGTGAAGAAGAAATAGACAGATTTACTTATATAACATATATATCTGAGGCAGAAGTCTCACTTCTCTTCCTTTTCAGTTCCTCTAGGTATAACTTGCAGTTCCTCTTCCAATGTCCGATCTCACCACAGTGGAAGTAGGTTCCTTCCTTAACAACCCCACCTTTAGGTTTCAGTGCATGAGTCTTGACCTTTCCTTTGGCTTGGGTCTTACCCTTACCTTTAGGATTCAACTTGCCTTTGCCCTTAGACACCATCAAAATGGTACTAGACTTTTGTTAGTTAGAGCCCTAGAGCCAATCATTTGATGATTGTATGGACTCATGTATATCATATTCTTGTATATATATTAAGGCATTTGGTTTTTGGTTATTATGCTTATTTGTATTAGTGCCAGATAAAATAAGTATAGTAACATCCTTGAGTAGAAGGTTTTTACCTATATCAATCGATTGGTTGAATCGATAGTGGGATGATATAGGGAACACTACTCTAAATCATTCCTAGTCGAGTATTAACATTCAGGGACAATGTTAATACAATAAGACTAGCATGTAGGTCAGCTCGATGACTTGATCTCACAAGTCATGGATATAGAGATATCAAGCTGACACATGGAAATGCATTAGAGAATGTATACTGAATGACCCGCCATGAGAAAGTATCATGGATCGTTATATGAGTGTCATATACTTTCTCATGTGGCTATTAGTATGACTATTAGTCCTTTGACCTGAAGTCACCATGGATCCCTACATAAGGAGTTATGTACTTTGGTTTCGTCAAACATCACCCGTAACAGGGTGGACTATAAAGACAATTACTGGGTATGTAACAAATTATGCAGAGGGATGTGAGTAATGTAGATGGGATCTATCCCTCCCATATGATGGGAGCGACATCAATATTCTTGATAGAGTTAGACCACGAAGTGCATGACCATGCCCAAATGAGTCAACATTAGATGTTGAGCTCATTTGATCGAGTGATTCTACTTGGAGTTCAAGATTTAGATTGATTAGAGGATGACACGGTCTATGCCTCATATTGATCAATCTAGATGTTTAGGATAGAAGGACAATGTCACATATTGTGAGGAGTCACAATTAGTAGTCACAAGGTGATGTTGGATCTCGACATTTCTTGTAACTTGGGTAGTAATGATGTGTTGCTAGATACCGCTCATTACTTATGCTCCTAAATGGGTTTAGGTCATTGCCAACGTTACAAGAACCTATAGGGTCACACACTTAGGATATTTAGATGGAGATTTGGTTTATATGATGAACCAAGAGGATTAGATTCATTTGATGAATCAAATTGGATTAAGAGTAATCCAAATTGGGCTAATTGAGTTAGACTCAAGATGATTCATGTATTTAATGAGTCTAATTTAGATTATGACTCATTAGATCAATTTAATTTAATGAATTAGATTCATTATATTAAGTTGGCTTGAATCAAATGGTTAGATTAGATCAACCATGAGAGAGATTGAGTCAAGTTTGACTTGACTAGAGAGGAAGAGGAAGAGTCAAGTTTGACTTGACTCTTTGCCACATCATGAGTGAGGTGGCAAGATGTGGACCAATAGTGTTGTTCCACATCATCTTGTTTTGCCACCTTATGGAGGTTACAAGCCTCCATTGCATTTAATGTAGGTTGGCCACAATAAATGAGTGGAGGTTACTCATTTGCCACATCATTGTGAGGTGGCAAGATGTGGACCAATGGTAATGGTCCACATCTTCATGATGTGCCACATCATAGGAGTTACACAACACCTCTTAATGGCTTCACATTAATTGTGATTAATGTGGAATGGGAGTTACACTCCATGGAGTGGCCGGCCACACAAAAGTGGTGAATGAAATTTGATTTTCATTCAAGGCATTACTCCTTTCTTCTTCTCTCAAGCTCTCCCTCTCCCTCTCCTCTTTGCTTGGCCTATTCTCACCAAGGTGCTAGCACACCTTTTGTGTGAGGTTTCTCCACCTACGTGTCCGTGTGGATACTTCTAGAGGACCGGCGCTTGACAGTCTTGAGATCCGGCAACTCCTTGGAAGAGCGGGAACGCGAAAGGGCACGCAACAAGGGTAAAGTTCTCAACACATAGATCTAGGAGTAGATCTAAAGATTTTGAAACTCGTATTTGTATTTCGTTCGATTTTCCTTGCACGGATCTACGGCTTTGGGTGATTCGGGGTTTCCACGACGCGAAAAGCGGTTTTCGCGGCCCGAAAAATCCAACAGTGGTATTAGAGCCACGTGCAAGGCGAATACGAGTTTGTTTTTTGGTTTTATGAAAACTAAAGTTTCTGTAATTTTCTGTAAAATTATGATTTTTGGGTTTTTATGAGTATTTTTCTCGAGTAATCGAAGCACAAGTGTTTAGTCGCTTGTAGGCTTCGGCTACCGGAAAGATTTTTCCAAAACGGCTTCATTTCGCCCCAAAATTTTTTTGGGACAGCGGGCTTGGGTGCCATTAGATCGCTTAGGAGCAACTCGCGATGGTTAGATCGCGGGTAGGGGTACTGCCCCTAACCCCGCAAGGGGATTTGCTCCGCGATTGCACCCGAAATCACTAAAAACGAACCCGCCGGGAAGATTTTTCCAAAACGGCAATGTCTCGGCCCAAATCGTTTTGGGACAGCGGGTTTAGGCGCTGTTGGATCGCAAAGGAACCCTCGCGATGGTTAGATCGCGGGTAGGAGCGCTGCCCCTGGCCCCGCAAGGGGATCCATTCCACGATTGCGCCCGAAACCGCTAAACGGGTCCGCCGGGAAATTTTACTCGTAAAAATTGTAAAAATTAATTTTAAAATTACAGAAAATTAAGAAAATATATAATTTTGAATTATATATTAATTTTGTGATAGTCATGGCCCAAAAAACCAATGTGATTGGATTGTGTTGTAATTCATAATACGGCCTGCGTGCCGTTATGTGTTTGCGAGTGTTGTATTATATTCGCGACCTGCGCGTCGTGCCTTCTCTTATATTCTTGTTGTAAATTAGATTTAGACTCGAATATAACTCGAGTTTCAAATTGTAATGTACAAATTGGAGCGGTGGAGGGTCCACACGAGACGGAGTTCTGAGGCGGGCACGAGCAACACAAGGTGGTCAAAGGGAGGAGCTTGGAGAAGCTGTTGACCCTAGGTTGACCAATCGATCTTCTCATTATCTTGAGAAGATCGTAGTAGGGCCATGACTAAATCACAAATAGATTAATTAATTGCTTGTGTATGTGATGCATATTTAATAAGTAGTTAATTAATTAGTGCCTTACGATTAGATTAGATCTAAGTCGTGCACATGATGCACCCTTGCGATTAGATTAGATCTAAGTCGTGCACAAGATGTATTTTTTTCGATTAGATTAGATCTCAATCAACTCAACTCTAAATGCCTAACCGTGCCGTGATACCTATCACTACCTCGATCACATGTATTGTTGAATCTGCCAAAGCAGAGCAATACATATTATCTTGGTAGGGTACGGAGGGACAATCTTGGTCCCGCCTATCAACACATGGGTGAATACAAACTCAATTAGATTGAGTATTCCTAGTTGCTTGGTTAGATCGAGTCAACTATAGGCATTCTTCCAACGGTTGGAAAAGATAGGTCAAAATCACATCTATATTAACTCTCGGGCGTATTAGCCAAAGCTAACTCGAGTTTTAATATAAATGCGGATATTGATTTTATAAACAAGAGTTGCATAGAGATGTAATTGGTAATCGTTACCTACCAATCATACTAAGCCTTGGGCGTATTAGCCAAAGCTAACTCAAGGGTTAGTATGATGTGGATCTTGTCCCACAAGAATTATAGAATTCAGTGGGAGCATCATTTAATTAAAGGCCTAATTAAATGATTTTAAAAGAATATGATACTTATTTCTGCATTTATTTCGTAGAATTACCACGACGCCAAACACGAACACTTCCTCTCTGCGATCTATCCTTAAGAAGGACAAGCTCAACGGAGCAAATTTCTGGACTGATAGGAATCGAGAATAGTTCTCACCAAGAACGAAGACGCCCGGAGCAGCCCCATTCCGAGGCTCCTCCCGCCATCGCCACGCGAAAGGCATCGAGATGCTTACAAGAAGCATCAAGATGATGCATTAGTCGTGCTCGCCTTATGCTCGCAACCATGAACTCGAGCTTCAGAAACACGAGTTGATGTGTGCTTACGATATGGTTGAACATCTTCGCCAACTATATCAAGGACAAGCAGGCACTGGAAGAGGAACTTCATAGGATACCGGAAGATCTTAACAAGAAGAGAAATAAGATTTCTACTTGTATAAATGTTATAGAAGTCAACCTCTATTTCTTCGTCGTGGGTATTAGATACCGGATGTGCTTCGACATTTGTACTAATGTACAAGCACCGAGAAATAGCAGAGCATTGACAAAGAACGAGATAGACCTACGAGTAGGCAATGGAGCACTGGTTGCTGCTATTTTTTCTATCTCTGCCCTCCGGGCTTATACTAGAGTTAGACGATTGTTGTTATGTGCCTGCGATTTACTAAAAACATAGGTTCGGTTTCTTGTTTAGACAAGAAAGGATACTCTTTATAATAAAAGACAAATGTTGTTCGCTTATTTAAAAGATATGTTCTATCAGTAGTGCACCACTAATAAACGGACTCTATATTCTAGACCTCGAGAGCCCTATCTATAACATTAGTACCAAGAGGTTCAAGTCAAATGACTTAACCAAACCTATCTCTCGCATCGTCACTTAAGTCATATAAATGACAAGCGCTTATCCCACTCCATAAGGATGGTTTATTGGACTCATTTGATTTTAATCATATGAGATACGCGAGTCATGCCTACGAGGCAAGATGACCAAGACTCCCTTTAGTGGTAGCGAGAGAGCGATCGATTTGTTAGGACTCATACATAGTGATGTATGTGACCTTTCAATGTCGCCGCTAGAGGCGTTATAGATACTTCATCACATTTATCGATGACTTCAAGAGATATGGTTATGTGTACTTGATGATATAAGTCCGAATCCTTTGAAAAGTTCAAAGAATTCAAGAATGAAATACGTAACTAGCTTGGCAAGAGTATTAAGATACTTTGATCGATCGAGGTGGTGAATACTTAAGCCATGAGTTTCGTGACTATTTAGCCGAGTGTGGATTCTATCCCAACTCACTCCTCCCGGAACACCACGTAGGAACGGTGTATCCGAAAGGAGGAATCGTACTTATTAGATACGGTACGATCTACGATGAGTCACATGATCTTCCGACATACCTGGGGCTAGACACTCAGCCTATCATTCTCAACCGAATTCCATCCAAGGTCGTGATAAAGACACCATATAGGATATGGATCGGGAGATGCCTGGTGTCTTTCATGAGGATTGGGGTCAGGAGGCTTACGCTCGACGCCAAGTCTCGCATAAATTAGACTCAAACCGAAGTGTTATTTCATCGACATCCCAAGGAAACTAAGGGATATTACTTCTACATTCTCACTCAACAGTAGTTGTGGCAAAGATCGGGTCTTTCTAGAAAGGGACTTTGTTTCTAGAAAGATAGTGGGAGCACTCGATCTTGGAGAAGTTCAAGATGCGAATACTAGCATCAAGCCTCGATGGAAATTGAATGGAACCACAAAGTATTGTGGATGATGTTGTTCCACAAGGAGTTGAGGAACAACAACCGCTTCAAGTAGATATACCTCGCAGTCCGATAGGGTACGTCGTCACCGAGAGATACTCATTTCTCTTGTCTCGACCACGATGACATTGTGCTTACAGAGGACGAGCCTACCACCCATCGTAGTCGATGAGACCAGATTCTGAGAAATGGCTAGAGGCCATAAGATCCGAGATGGAATCCATGTACACCAACCAAGTATGGACTTTGGTTGATCCGCCTGAAGGGGTAAAACCCATTGGGTGTAAGTGGGTCTTTAAGAGAAAGACTGACATGGATGGACTTATCTATGAGGGTTTTGTAGATCCACAGCATACTAGCAGAGTATGCAAGCTGCATAGGTTCATTTATGGACTAAAGCAAGCTTCTCGGAGCTGGAATCTTCGATTCAATGATGCAATCAAACAGTTTGGTTTCATCAAGAACGAAGATGAACCTTGTGTCTACAAGAAGGTTGTAGAGAACGTAGTTGTCTTCCTCATATTGTATGTGGATGACATACTACTCATTGGGAAGGGCATCCCTATGCTTCAGTCTGTCAAGACCTGGCTAGGGAGTTGCTTGTCACGCCCCAGAGGAGTCTCTGTCCGAAGAAATTTCGGCAGCATCTCCCCTGTACGGCGGACAATCTGAAACTTTTCTACAAGCACTATATACCTCAGCCACATGCGGCTGGAATAATAACAATAAAAGAAAACAAACACCACGCAGTTAATAATAAATTCAGCCTCTGGCTGACACAACCACGCAGTAAAAAAAAAAATAAAAAAAAAAAATAAAGCAGCCCACTCGGCTGTACCAAAACCAAAACACAAAACTGCTAGCCGGCTAGGCTTACACAACAAATAACAAATACAAAACACCACATAACAACATCAACTCTCCAAAAATAAAACCAGAGTACCGAGCCAAACAAACTGATACATAAAAACAAGCAAAACATACGTGAAACCGATAAGTCTTCTGATGTGACGACGTGGGGACCAGCAGACAGGATGCTCCAAGCTACACCATAACAACCTGGTACGAAAAAGATAGTGTCAACGGGGTGAGTCCAACAACTCAAGAATACCAATGGATACGAGTAGTAAGATATATCTAATAGAACAAACATGGAATACAACTTCCTAATCATATATAGGAATACTCAAACCGAAGGTAATCGAGGAAGTCAGACTCACCAGAACTCCTATCCGCATAAAAGGGTCACAAACCGAAGTGTTCTAAACTCGTATGTCAAACATACGATTCAACCAAACGCAGAAATAAACGCAAGAAACACAATCACAAGAAATAAATGATCAACGATACGATGTCAATGATGGCCCGTCACCCCCGACGCTACTACCATCTCACACACAAACGGCGAGACCGAGGGTATAACCAGCACTCGTGCCACCGCTCCCGATGAGTGACCGAGTGGACGGATGCTGTGTACTCCCGTCCTGTGACCCCAAATCATAAACGGGGAGCTCAACGCCTCAACTCCCAGACATCACGACGGGAGGAATCACGGCTAACACGTCAGGTCACACTACCCACGAGCGACCAACGTAGCAAACAAAGTCCTCGCCGCAACACACATCGCTCGAATCGACCACTAACCCACGAGTGGTGGTGTGCAGATCCATGAATCGCGTGCTCAACAACAACGGAGTCGACTATCGACAAAGATGCAATCATGATGCATGACACTAAGCATGGCAAAACCGATCAACATAACCATATCCATACATACAAAATGGGTAATGTAAAAGCGATGGTCACATACTAAGATCTAGAGTACACACAGATAGAATATCAATAACCCTATGTCCCGAACATAATAAGTATGGAATATCCCGATCAGATAGAAAAATCCATATATACACAATATGGGTACCACAGTATCAGTAAGTCAAATCCACGGATCTAGGGTATACAAGTCCTCTAAGGTATAACAACCTAGACCCAAATCATATCCTCTTCCATAGCATATGTACCAACAATATACACAGATCAAAGAATCGGGTCTAAACACCCGAATCATATATGATATACAAATAGAGGTACACAAATCTGATATGGCACAAAACCTAAGTATCAGATAATCTAGATACACAGGCCAGAAACAACAATCCAAATCCTAGTCCTAACCTCAGTAAGCATGGTATGTCACTCTAGAAACTAAGATACTCATGGTAACAAGATAATCATGGCAACAAATCACGAGATATAATCACAGGTGACAAACCTAACATGCTATGGATATCAAACAGTGACATACCAAAGGCAAACATGTTCATTGCATGTAGTTATAAAATACTATGCATATCCAATGACAATATCATAAAAGATAAGTCAAGAGGTACCCGCCTCCATACGTAGACTGTGTCCAGTGTTCCCATGTCGAGACGCTTGTCCCAAATCCAAGTCCTGTGATCACAATACGCATAACATAACTAATCAAGTAGGAACTAGTTAGCTAATTCCATCATGAATCAAGTAGCCACCTTAACATCAATCTGATTAAGAATCCATTTGTATAAGTCATTCACCAAATAACCATCATGAATCCAACATACATAGTTTTTCCACTTAATCAGTTTCTAACCACCACATCTAGTAATCCCAACAACACCACTAATTACTCAACCCTAACCAATCACAACTACTGTAGATTAAACAAGCTATAATCACATTTGATTAAGGCTAAACATAATTTAATTCTATCAACTCACCCGAATAGGAGACCTCACTGTTAATTCACAACAGGAGAAGTGCTCGCTACCGAAGATCACGGCCGGAACAAGATGGAGTTGTTGATTTCCAAATCCAATACCCTACATAACAATTAACACAGTCATCAAAGCATTTGACTCAATCCCATGTTGACAACCCTTTCTCCAAATCTATAAACATCTTACCTTCATATACTGCTCCCCTGTTATCTCACAGCCGAAGACCTAACCGCTGGAAAAGTGTGATCAATGGAGCTGCTGCTGGAACTAGAGATAGAGCCACCAATCGATTCTACAATCCATATACAGATCGAATGAGTGCCATAACCACCGATCAGAAGAAGTTGGAAACAAAGGTGCTCACCATACCTCAACCTACCTTGATGAGAGAACCCACCTCAAGCTGCGGAGGTTTCCTCCGACGAAATTAGCTTGACTCTAGGGCTTGGCTCGGGAAGATGATCAAGGGGCGGTCGGCATTAGGGTAGAGGGAAGGCGTGACAGAACAAAAAGAATCGCGACCGGCGCTAGGGCTCAGCCGTGAGTCGCATCGGCGTTGCTCCGTGGGGTGAGAGGGCGACGCGATCCAAGCCAGAGAAGAGGTGATTCGCCAACTATCGGCGCTCGGGAGAAGAGAGGAAGAGAGGAACGGTACTGGGCTCAGGGAGAAAGAAGGAGAAGAGAAGAGATTTGCGGCGGAAGAGACAGAATCGGGCGGCACAGCTCGGAAGAGAGGGGAAGAAGAAGCTTGGCCGGCGTTCAATCGGAGGAGAAGAGATAACCGCCGGCGCTAGGAGGTTAGGGCACGGGTGAATTCGGCGGAGGAGAAGAGAAATGGCACGCACGGGGGAAGAGGTTTCGGCGAAAACAGGGAAAGAAAAAGAAAAAGAAATAAATAAATAATTTCAACTTTTCCTCACTTAAATTGGGTAGCCTAAACAGGCTTTCCCGGGCCCCATTTATATCCCCGTTAACTCGTCCATACGAGCTCCGAAAAATTCCCGAAAAATTTCTAAAAATTCCGAAAAATTCTCTTATCAATATTCGCCATTTTTTTTCCGGTATTTTACATTCTCCCCCACTAATAAAAATTTGGTCCCCAAATTTCGTCATCTACCATCAGCAAGTACTAACAACAGATATAGAAAGTATAAATGCTGAACGGTAAATTAAATCACATCCTCAAGTGAAAAATGGAGTATCGAGCTCGGATAATATCCTCAAGCTCCCAAATAACCTCCTCGTCCAAATGATACTGGCATCCGACTTTAACCAGTCGGATAGTCTTGTTCCGCAACTAATGCTCTTCCCGGTCTAGAATCCGTACCGGAACCTCCTCATAAGTGACGTCAGACTGAATAGGAACTGAGACATCTGTCAGTACATGTGTCGGGTCGGATATATATATCTCCTCAGCATAGACACGTAGATCACATCGTACACGCCTACCAAGGACGGTGGTAATGCTAGCCAGTAAGCTACCGCTCCAATCCTCTCCAAGATTTGGAAAGGTCCAACATACCGCAGACTAGCTTACCTCGGAGGCCAATCTCTTCACCCCTTTCGTGGGTGAAACTCACAGAAATGCATGGTCGCAAATGGAGAACTCTAAAAGTCTCCGACTCCGGTCAGCATAACTCTTCTGGCAAACTCTACCAACGACAAATAGTCATCCCAACTGTCCCTAAAATCCAATACACAAAACCTCAGCAAGTCCTCTAGAGTCTGAATGGTCCGCTCTAACAGTCCATCCGTCTGCGGATGGAAAGTTGTACTGAAACAGAGTTGCGTGCCCAAAGGCCTACTGCAGACTCTGTCAAAAACGAGACGTGAATCGGGGTCTCCATCCGAAATAATAATCAACGGGACACCACGTGATCTGATGACCTCCCGGCAAAACAGATCTACCAATCGATCCAGGAAATCTGTCCTCCGATTAGCCAAAACGTGCGCGGATTTGGGTAATTGATCAAAGATTACCCAAATCGCGTCATGGTCTCATCATGTCCTCGGCAAACTCACCACAAATTCCATGGTAATATGTTCCCATTTCCACTCGGGAATAGGAATCTGCTGAAATAAACCGACAGGTATCTGGTGCTCGACCTTCACTTGCTGACGGACAAGACATCTAGCTACAAAATCCGTGATGTCTTCCTTCATGTCGTTCCACCAATAGAAACACCTCAAATCTTGGTACACACAGTACCGCTGGACAGAAAATCATGAGCGATGAGCCTCCGAAGTAACTCTTATAAAACCGATGAGACCGAGGTATGCATAATCTACCTCGAAATATATAATGCCCTCCTCGTCTCAGATAAACTCGATGCGCTACCCGAAGCTATCCGGCCGCAAATAACCCAAATACAAATTTAGGGCTCTGATCCTCGTCCCGATCGACGACCGAGAAACCATGGTAACCATCTGTAACTGAACCTCGGTGGCAAGCCAAAGTCACTCTAGACTTCCAGCTAAGTGCCGACAACCACATTAGCTTTCTAGGTGATAGCTAATTGTATAATCAAAATCCTTCGTGAACTCCATCCATCTTCTCCGGAGATTAGGTTCCTTCTAAGTAAAGCAGATATTTGAGACTCTTATGGTCATGAGAATCTCAAATGTAACGTCATATAAATAATGTCGCCAAATCTTCATGACAAAAATAATGGCGACTAGCTCCAGATCACGGTAGTTCTTCTCATGCTTCTTCAACCAACGAGAAGCATAGGAAACTACTCTATCGTCGCAATCAAAACGTCAAACCCTAGAGAGACGTCGGTATAGAGCACTAATTCCCTCCAGATGGTAAACCAAAAATCGGAGCCAACACTAAACTCCGCTTCAGCTCCTATAAGGTGTCTTCCACAGTCCCAGTGAACTTCACGCCTTTCCGATCAGCGAAGTAGCATAGTAATCCGTGAGAAACCCTCAACGTATCTCCGGAAATATCGAGCCAAACAAAGGAAGTTGCGAGCCTCTTATATCAACTCTGTCTACTCCCAACGGTAATAACCTCGATCTCCTGTGGAACCACGGTATACTCCTACTGGTGACCGTGTGTCTCAAACATCTCACAGAAGACAACCAAATCAGCACTACTGATAATCACATATACATGTTCTCGTCGAAACATCTTTAGACCTATGCAAAGGTAATGTACGTGACTCACCTCAAATCCGTAATAAATCACAACATCGTCAACAAAGACAATGGAAACTGATCCAAACATTCTAGGGATACCCCAATCATCGATTCTATGATAACACCTAGGGCACCACAAGCACTAATGGTAAAACCAAGACACAAAATGTCCGTATCACAGACATTCCTAACCATGAGATCCTCAACAATAAATAGATCTAATCACCAACGATATATAATCACCAAAGAATAGAACCTCCAGTGTGAGAGCAATGCTCTATCACACGAAATACCACATATGTGGGAGCAACGCTCTACCACAAGAAATCCTCCATATGTGGGAGCAACACTCCACCACAAATAATCCAGAATATATATCCACAATAAATATGGGAGCAATGCTCCGCTACAAGCAATCCGTAATATGTGGGAGCTACGCTCTACCACAAACGATCCATAACATGTGGGAGCTACGCTCTACCACAACAATACATAAGTGCCCAAGCACCTAACTATCTAGCTAGAGACAGCACAAGATCTCTCTACCACATATCACTGTGGGTAGCCTAGGGTATAACCACCCAGTAAGCAAATCAATTCCATAGTCAACTCTATCATCCTCCTAGTGGGTCGGTCACCCACTAATGGGAGAATTAGTTGACAGGGTAAAACAACCAATATCATAATGTAGACATTTAATATTCTACATTTAACATAGGTAGAATCATCATGATTCTACCAACCATACATCTGGCACACGTGCACACACAACATAAGTATGATCGACATACTCCTCCATTTAGTACACACCAAAAATACTCACATCATAGGTATAAATCACCGTGATACCTCCAACAATGTATACCGAACCCGTGTGCATATACCATCGTAGGTAAAATCAACAATACCCCTCAAACAACACTCACATGACAAATATACACATATGCCAAGAGTATAATCAACATATACTTCCAATAAGGCATACTAAAACCCAGGTGCATTCACAAATCACACATAATCAACAAGATACCTCAAATATGTCAATCAGGCACGTACAGCTAACTAAATAGCTATAATCCACAAGAAATCTACAATAACCATATCTAGATGGGAATATCTCACTATCCACAAATGAACTATCCATCATAGAACTTCTTCCACTCATATCAATCATATACACACTTCATAGATATGCAAAATCAGCATATTTAATCCAATCTACCACATAAACCCTATGTCATCTTTTAAGTTATCCAATTAGGTACATACAGTCTAAAATTACAGTACCCATGGAATAGGATACATCGATCCTCTATCGACTGACCAAATCATCAATAGTATATGGCTAGTTCAACCCTTTCCCACATCAGTATAAGCTAGGTACTCGTTGTGCTCAAGTTATCCAACTAAGCACGAATAACCCAAGATTCAAACATCTAAAAGTAAAGTAGGTCAATCCCCTACTGATCGGATCAACAAAACTAATCGGTCATCTACTAACTAATCAAGAACCAATAAAACCTCTACAAGCGTCTAGGGTAAATCAACCCACGACTAACCCTAGTCAATATGTGTAAATCAGTTTTCTATTGACCGATCTAACCAGAGTACAATAATCATCTACCGACGAAAACTAACTAAAGTATATCGGTATTCTACTGACTAGTCAACATGAATATGAAGGTACTATCTACTACACACTAATAACAACAGAGGCTGGTATGTGCCTCCATCCCATAACCAATTAGTAGTAACTAAAGCTAATACTACTAATGGTAAAATATGAAAAATCAACAGAGATTATATTCCTTAATCTCTATTAAGGTCGATCAAGATCAGTGACTATCCCATCACATATAATATGGCTACAACATCAGACAGATACCAGATACAAAGTGTCATAACTATCACAGTCAACAATGCATACACTAACTAAATAATATGATAACAGTATACCAACATACCTTCTATAGCTTGGAGATGTCCTGCTGCTGCCAGGTCCCAAAATCCAAAAAGTCACATCGAGAAGACCAAAACACAAAAATCCGAAACACCGGAAAAATAAGACACGTAAGTCGATCTCTGATACCAAATAAATTGATATCAGACAAATCTCGAAAATCCAGCACACATAGCAAGTATCGTAACCTCGCTCTGATACCACTAAATTGTCACGCCCCAGAGGAGTCTCTGTCTGAAGAAATTTCGGCAGCATCTCCCCTGTACGGCAGACAATCTGAAACTTTTCTACAAGCACTATATACCTCAGCCACATGCGGCTGGAATAATAACAATAAAAGAAAACAAACACCACGCAGTTAATAATAAATTCAGCCTCTGGCTGACACAACCACGCAGTAAAAAAAAAAATAAAAAAAAAAAATAAAGCAGCCCACTCGGCTGTACCAAAACCAAAACACAAAACTGCTAGCCGGCTAGGCTTACACAACAAATAACAAATACAAAACACCACATAACAACATCAACTCTCCAAAAATAAAACCAGAGTACCGAGCCAAACAAACTGATACATAAAAACAAGCAAAACATACGTGAAACCGATAAGTCTTCTGATGTGACGACGTGGGGACCAGCAGACAGGATGCTCCAAGCTACACCATAACAACCTGGTACCTGAAAAAGATAGTGTCAACGGGGGTGAGTCCAACAACTCAGCGAATACCAATGGACATGAGTAGTAAGATATATCTAACAGCAACAAACATGGAATACAGCTTCCTAATCATATATAGGGAATACTCAAAACTGAAAGGTAACTGAGGAAGCTGTACTCACCAGGAACTCCTATCCAGACAAAAGGGTCGTCAAACCGAAAGTGCCCTAAATCCTGTATGCATGTCAAACATATGCATCCAACCAAATGCAGCAAATAAATGCAGCAAACACAATCACAAGAAATAAATGCATCAATGCATATGATGTCAATGATGCGTCCTGGTCACCCCTGACGCCAGTCAGTCATCTCACACACAAATGGCGAGACCGAGTGGGTAGGGTTATGACAACCGTGCACTCTGTCGTCACTGCTCCTGATGAGTGACCGAGTGGACGGGATGCTGTCGGAGTACTCCTGTCCTGTGACCCCAAATCATAAATGGGGGAGCTCAATGCTCTCAACTCCCGGTACACGATGACGGGGAGGAATCCCTGCCGGCTAACACGTTGTGTCACACTACCCATGAGCGACCAACGTAGCCAAACAAAGTCCCTGCTGCAACACACACTGCCTGAATCGACCACTAACCCATGAGTGGTGGTGTGTGCAGATCCATGTAACTGGCGATGTGCTCAACAACAATGGAGTCGACTATCGCACAGCATGCAATCATGATGCATGACACTAAGCATGGCAAAAACTGATCAACATAACCATATCCATACATACAAAATGGGTACTGTAAAAGCGATGGTCACATACTAAGATCTAGAGTACACAGGTCAGATAGAATATCAATAACCCTATGTCCTGAACATAATAAGTATGGAATATCCTGATCAGCATAGAAAAATCCATATATACACAATATGGGTACCACAGTATCAGTAAGTCAAATCCACGGATCTAGGGTATACAAGTCCTCTAAGGTATAACAACCTAGACCCAAATCATATCCCTCTTCCATAGCATATGTACCAACAATATACACAGATCAAAGAATCAGGGTCTAAACACCCGAATCATATATGATATACAAATAGAGGTACACAAATCTGATATGGCACAAAAACCTAAGTATCAGATAATCTAGATACACAGGCCAGAAACAACAATCCAAATCCTAGTCCTAACCTCAGTAAGCATGGTATGTCACTCTAGAAACTAAGATACTCATGGTAACAAGATAATCATGGCAACAAATCACGAGATATAATCACAGGTGACAAACCTAACATGCTATGGATATCAAACAGTGACATACCAAAGGCAAACATGTTCATTGCATGTAGTTATAAAATACTATGCATATCCAATGACAATATCATAAAAGATAAGTCAAGAGGTACCCGCCTCCATACGTAGACTGTGTCCAGTGTTCCCATGTCGAGACGCTTGTCCCAAATCCAAGTCCTGTGATCACAATACGCATAACATAACTAATCAAGTAGGAACTAGTTAGCTAATTCCATCATGAATCAAGTAGCCACCTTAACATCAATCTGATTAAGAATCCATTTGTATAAGTCATTCACCAAATAACCATCATGAATCCAACATACATAGTTTTTCCACTTAATCAGTTTCTAACCACCACATCTAGTAATCCCAACAACACCACTAATTACTCAACCCTAACCAATCACAACTACTGTAGATTAAACAAGCTATAATCACATTTGATTAAGGCTAAACATAATTTAATTCTATCAACTCACCCGAATAGGAGACCTCACTGTTAATTCACAACAGGAGAAGTGCTCGCTACCGAAGATCACGGCCGGAACAAGATGGAGTTGTTGATTTCCAAATCCAATACCCTACATAACAATTAACACAGTCATCAAAGCATTTGACTCAATCCCATGTTGACAACCCTTTCTCCAAATCTATAAACATCTTACCTTCATATACTGCTCCCCTGTTATCTCACAGCCGAAGACCTAACCGCTGGAAAAGTGTGATCAATGGAGCTGCTGCTGGAACTAGAGATAGAGCCACCAATCGATTCTACAATCCATATACAGATCGAATGAGTGCCATAACCACCGATCAGAAGAAGTTGGAAACAAAGGTGCTCACCATACCTCAACCTACCTTGATGAGAGAACCCACCTCAAGCTGCGGAGGTTTCCTCCGACGAAATTAGCTTGACTCTAGGGCTTGGCTCGGGAAGATGATCAAGGGGCGGTCGGCATTAGGGTAGAGGGAAGGCGTGACAGAACAAAAAGAATCGCGACCGGCGCTAGGGCTCAGCCGTGAGTCGCGTCGGCGTTGCTCCGTGGGGTGAGAGGGCGACGCGATCCAAGCCAGAGAAGAGGTGATTCGCCAACTATCGGCGCTCGGGAGAAGAGAGGAAGAGAGGAACGGTACTGGGCTCAGGGAGAAAGAAGGAGAAGAGAAGAGATCTGCGGCGGAAGAGACAGAATCGGGCGGCACAGCTCGGAAGAGAGGGGAAGAAGAAGCTTGGCCGGCGTTCAATCGGAGGAGAAGAGATAACCGCCGGCGCTAGGAGGTTAGGGCACGGGTGAATTCGGCGGAGGAGAAGAGAAATGGCACGCACGGGGGAAGAGGTTTCGGCGAAAACAGGGAAAGAAAAAGAAAAAGAAATAAATAAATAATTTCAACTTTTCCTCACTTAAATTGGGTAGCCTAAACAGGCTTTCTCGGGCCCCATTTATATCCCCGTTAACTCGTCCATACGAGCTCCGAAAAATTCCCGAAAAATTTCTAAAAATTCCGAAAAATTCTCTTATCAATATTCGTCATTTTTTTTTCCGGTATTTTACATTGCTTCTCAATGAAGGACTTAGGTGAGGCATCCCGCATTCTAGGGATTCAGATCTATAGAGATAGATCTAAGAGATTGCTTGGCCTAAGTCAGAGTACATACATTGACAAGGTACTCCTACGGTTTGCCATGCAGAACTCCAAGAAGGGATTTTTGCTGATGTCACATGGCGTGAGTCTTTCGAAGACTCAAGGTCCCTCTTCTAGAGAGGAGAGAGACCACATGGATCAGATCCCTTATGCCTCAGCCATAGGGTTTATCATGTACGCCATGCTATGTACTCGACCTGATGTCTCGTATGCTTTGAGCATGACGAGCAGATACCAGTCATATCCAGGTGAAAGTCACTGGATAGCGGTCAAGAATATTCTTAAATACTTATGAAGGACTAAAGAATATTTCTTGATATATGGAGGCAATGATGAGCTAACTGTAAAGGGTTACAGTGATGTCAGCTTCCAGACCGATCAGGATAATTAAAGATCACAGTCGAGGTTCGTGTTTTGCTTGAATGGTAGTGCTATGAGCTGGCAGAGTTCACAGCAGTTCTACAACGTTTCCATCTCATTCGAGAGATTATCGATAGAGGAGATGTGGAGATTTGCAGAGTACCTACAGAGGCTAACATCGCAGATCCCTTGACCAAGGCTTTGGCACAGAGAAAGCATGATGGTCACACTAGGTCATTAGGCCTTAGAGCCTATACTGATTGGCACTAGTGCTAGTGGGAGATTGTTAGTTAGAGCCCTAGAGCCAATCATTTGATGATTGTATGGACTCATGTATATCATATTCTTATATATATATTAAGGCATTTAGTTTTTGGTTATTATGCTTATTTGTATTAGTGCCAGATAAAATAAGTATAGTAACGTCCTTGAGTAGAAGGTTCTTACCTATATCAATCGATTGGTTGAATCGATAGTGGGATGATATAGGGAACACTACTCTAAATCATTCCTAGTCGAGTATTAACATTCAGGGACAATGTTAATACAATAAGACTAGCATGTAGGTCAGCTCGATGACTTGATCTCACAAGTCATGGATATAAAGATATCAAGCTGACACATGGGTATGCATTAGAGAATGTATATTGAATGACCCGCCATGAGAAAGTATCATGGATCGTTATATGAGTGTCATATACTTTCTCATGTGGCTATTAGTATGACTATTAGTCCTTTGACCTGAAGTCACCATGGATCCCTACATAAGGAGTTATGTACTTTGGTTTCGTCAAACGTCACCCGTAACTAGGGGTGTAAACGAATCGAATCGAGCCGAATATGCTGAAAAATTTAAGGTTCGAATTCGGCTCGAAATAGGTATATTCGAGTTCGAGCTCGATTCGAAGCTCGAAAATTTTAAAATGTTTGGTTCGAGTTCGGTTCGAATTAGGGTTTGGGTTCGAATTCGGCTCGAAATATTCGAATATGTTCGCGAACTATTCGAATTATTACTCGAAAATAGGTTCGAAAGGCTCGAAATTTATTTATTTAATATATATTTAACTTATATTAATAAATATTAAGGCTCGTGAGCGGCTCGAACAATATAATTTGGGTTCGAGTTCGGCTCGAAAAAAAGTTCGAACATGTTCGAGTTCGGCTCGAATTCGATAAATTCGAATACGAATCGAATATTTTTCGAGCCGGCTCGAAAAGCTCGCGAGCCGGCTCGATTCGTTTGCAGCCCTACCCGTAACAGGGTGGACTATAAAGACGATTACTGGGTATGTAACAAATTATGCAGAGGGATGTGAGTGATGTAGATGGGATCTATCCCTCCCATATGACGAGAGCGACATCAATATTCTTGATAGAGTTAGACCACGAAGTGCATGGCCATGCCCAAATGAGTCAACATTAGATGTTGAGCTCATTTGATCGAGTGAGTCTACTTGGAGTTCAAGATTTAGATTGATTAGAGGATGACATGGTCTATGCCTCATATTGATCAATCTAGATGTCTAGGATAGAAGGACAATGTCACATATTGTGAGGAGTCACAATTAGTAGTCACAAGGTGATGTTGGATCTCGACATTTCTTGTAACTTGGGTAGTAATGATGTGTTGCTAGATACCGCTCATTACTTATGCTCCTAAATGCATATAGGGCATTGCCAACGTTACAAGAACCTATAGGGTCACACACTTAGGACATTTAGATGGAGATTAGGTTCATATGATGAACCAAGAGGATTAGATTCATTTGATGAATCAAATTGGATTAAGAGTCATCCAAATTGGGCTAATTGAGTTAGACTCAAGATGATTCATGTATTTAATGAGTCTAATTTAGATTATGACTCATTAGATCAATTTAATTTAATGAATTAGATTCATTATATTAAGTTGGCTTGAATCAAATGGTTAGATTAGATCAATCATGAGAGAGATTGAGTCAAGTTTGACTTGACTAGAGAGGAAGAGGAAGAGTCAAGTTTGACTTGACTCTTTGCCACATCATGAGTGAGGTGGCAAGATGTGGACCAATAGTGTTGTTCCACATCATCTTGTTTTGCCACCTCATGGAGGTTACAAGCCTTCATTGCATTTAATGTAGGTTGGCCACATTAAATGAGTGGAGGTTACTCATTTGCCACATCATTGTGAGGTGGCAAGATGTGGACCAATGGTAATGGTCCACATCTTCATGATGTGCCACATCATAGGAGATACACAACACCTCTTAATGGCTTCACATTAATTGTGATTAATGTGGAATGGGAGTTACACTCCATGGAGTGGCCGGCCACACAAAAGTGGTGAATGAAATTTGATTTTCATTCAAGGCATTACTCCTTTCTTCTTCTCTCAAGCTCTCCCTCTCCCTCTCCTCTTTGCTTGGCCGAATCTCACCAAGGTGCTAGCACACCTTTTGTGTGAGGTTTCTCCACCTACGTGTCCGTGTGGATACTTCTAGAGGACCGGCGCTTGACGGTCTTGAGATCCGGCAACTCCTTGGAAAAGCGGGAAAGCGAAAGGGCACGCAACAAGGGTAAAGTTCTCAACACATAGATCTAGGAGTAGATCTAAAGATTTTGAAACTCGTATTTGTATTTCGTTCGGTTTTCCTTGCATGGATCTACGGCTTTGGGTGATTCGGGGTTTCCACGACGCGAAAAGCGGTTTTCGTGGCCCAAAAAACCCAACAACTTTGCCTTCTGAAGGTTGAGTTCAACAGTTCTCAACATGCTCAACATCTCAGGCAGCAGTTTGTCAATTTCATTCATATTGTAGTTCATGACATATTGACTATAGTTATCGGGCAATGACTGCTAGATAAGATCAGTGGTCAAGTCTTGGCCTAATGGAAATCTCAATCGCTACAAGTTTTCTACATACCCAATCATTTTGATTACATATGGCCCTACAAGACTTCCTTCTTCCATTTTGCATTGAAACATCGCTTTAGATATCTCAAATCTCTCATGCCTTGCTTGTCTTTGATATAGTTGTCTAAGATGTTCAACCATATCATAAGCATCAATGTTCTCATGTTGCTTCTGAAGCTCAGAGTTCATGGTGGCAAGCATAAGGCATGATACATCTAATACATCATCTTGATGCTTCTTGTAAGCATCCCTATCAGCTCTAGTGGCAGTAGCAGGGGGTACTTCAGGAATAGGCTGCTATAAGACGTATAGTTTTCTTTCTTTTCTTGAGAAGTATTCTCATGTTTCTATACCAGTGTAGGAAATTAGCTCCATTGAGCTTGTCCTTATCAAGGACATATCGCAAAGATAGTGTCTTCTATGTACTAGACGACATGGTGATCTACAACAATAAAATACAGAAATAGGTATCATATTAAGATCATTTAATTAGGCCTTTAATTAAATGATTCTCCCACTGAATTCTAAAGCTTGGTAGGAGCAAGTCACTACTAGCTCTAAACCCAAAAGCAAAGACACTCAAGTGGGACAAGAGACACATTATACCTCATCTTCAATTAGCTTTGGCTAATCGCCCAAGACTTATATAAATTAGGTAGGCAACGTGTACCAATTGGACAAGATCCATATTATACCTTATCTTGAGTTAGCTTTGGCTAATCTCCCAAGACTTAGTATAACTTAGGTAGACAACGTTTACCAATTACATCCTATGTAACTCTTGTATCTTTAGGTGAACAAGACTATTTGTTCATTTGCCCATCTTATGAAATCTATATTATAACTCATCTTGAGTTAGCTTTGGCTAATCGCCCAAGACTAGTATAATTTGAATTTCATCATATGGGATATGCCTCTAAGTTCTCAACTTAGTTAAGTCACACCCAAAGTCTAATAGTCGAACATCACAATTGTCCCGTCACACTCTACCAAGATAAAATGAATCACTTTGCTTTGGCAAACCCGACTACAAATAATCAAGGTAGTAGTGAGTACTAAACTTTGGTAGGCATATGAAAAATGACCTAATTATGATAGCTACACATGCATCACATATATTCATGACATATCATGGCATACATCAACATATATGCTAATTTAAACGTGACATGGTTATGGTCCCATCACTATAATCTTCTCAAGCCAATGAGAAGATTGAAAAGTCAACCTAGGTCCAAGCATCTTCTCCAAGTGCTTCCTTGGTCGTCGTGTGTTGTTGTCCTTCTCCATTTTTCACCATCGTCCAGTAGACTAATTTCTCTCTAATTTGTACATTACAAAATCTAAAGAAACCTTGAGTTACATTCGAGGGTAGTCTAATTTTACAACAAAAATGAAAAAGAAGAGGCACGACACGCGGACCGTATTATGAATTACAACATACACACACATCCAATCACATTGGGGTTAAAGGCTATAACCATGCACCATGTCATATAACATTCACATTATTTTATGATATAAAATTTACTATGATTTCAACAACTAATTATGAGCTGCAACGACATGATGGTCCCGCTAGTCGGATAGCGAGTGGGGGTCAAGAGACAGCACCCCTTGCAGGGGTTAGGGGCAGCGCCCCCGAAATAAAATTTATTTTGCATACTCATTTTATGAGTTGCTGCTATACTCAAGACCCTACTACCCACAAAACCTTTCCATTGACAATAGAATTTTGGTCGAGACCAGTTTGGCCAAAACCTAGTTTGGTCGAAACCTTGGATAGTCGAGACATAGTTTGGCCGAAACCTAGTTTGGACGAAAACTTTGTATGGCCGAGACCTAGTTTGTTCAGAACAACTTTGTTTCGGTCCCAACAAAACAAAGGACTCATAATCTTGTAAATCACAGTAAACCTACCATGCATATTTTTATATCACATATAAAATTCTAAAACTTAGTATATGCCTTCGCAAGTGGCTCTGATACCATTATAGGGATCTGGCGCGCTAAACACGCTTAAGCGCAGCAGAAAAATAACTAAATCCTCTCCAAAAGATCCATGCGAAGGAGAAAACAATCATATACTAAGTTTTACATAAGAGGTATACCTTTGTTGCGTGCCCTTCACTATCCCGACAGTAACTTTTTCTTTGGATGCAGATCTCAGCATGATCAAGCATCCGTGCCTCTACGGTATCCACACGAACACATCCTTCATTCATCATACGAACGAAGCCTTCAGAGAAGAACCATCTTCTTGTGCTAGCAAGAAAAATGGTTCGGCCAAACTTGAAGATTCGGCCAAGGAGGAAGGAGGAAGGAGGAAGAAGAGGGAAGCTCAAGAGTCACCCTTTCATCTCTTTTTCATCTAAATCTCATCTAATGAAAAATCATTCCAAAAACCTATTTATATTCATCCCATGAATACCAAGGGTTTTTTTTGTCTCTTTGTATTCCTCTTAATGGATTAGATTATTATATTAGATTAACCATTAATCCAATAACTCAATAAGTCTAACCCATTGAGTCTAACCCATTAATCCAATGTGTCTAATTCGGATTGGACTCAATCTAATGAGTGAGTTCATTTAAGTCTAACTCAATGAGTAATCCAAAAAACTTAATCATCTCATAATTGGCTCTTAAGGCTAATTACTAACAAAAGCTCAGGTCGAGCTTCTCTTAAGTATGGGGCAAACCTTGAAAGAGTCCCAACAATTGGTGGATTCGCAATAGATGGACAAGAAAAGATTGGAAATCTTGCTACAGGCCAACGAGTCCAAGCTCCAAGTAGAAAGCGCTCTGAGGGCCAGGGTCATTTCTGACCTGGCTCAAAAAACTGCTCTACTAGAGGAGCTGAGACTTGCTCACACTTCCGGATCCTCTGGATAGGTCAAGGAGTTATGCTCTAAGGACATATTGATATTAAAGCAACAGAGGGAACTAGATACACGAGAAGCCTAGCTGACATCACTACAAGCTGAATTAGATTCTGCAAAGGTTGAGCTAGAAATGTACAAGGCCAAGGAGGGCGAGCATTTTGAAATTAGACCGAGGGCTCATCTTGAATTCCCTAAGTTCATTAAAAAATTTGCTAAGTGGATTTCGAGAACACTCTCCCATGAAGTCGAAGGATTTTCTCAATGGATATCAATCAACATAACCTCCTTGACGATTCATAGACCGTCATCGACTTCTCAAAAAGCTTCCGAAGGACTTCTTAAGCAAATTCGATTAAGTGTATGATAGTATTTTTCATATTGTGTAATTGTTGATGGGAACAAACTTTAAATGTCAAAATATGTATAGAACATTGTTAAGTCACACCTATTTTCTTGTATGTCTTCAAAACTACAAATTTTTTCTTGCAACATAAAGTCTGTGTGCGTTCTTCATGAAATATTTATCATTCCGAATAATGAATTAGGTGGGACAGTAATGCTAGTCAGAATAATCAAACTGAGTGAATGAATTATCTTAGAAGGGATCTCTAAGCTAGATAATATGCTGAGCGAGATAATGACGTTGAGGGAATGACTAAGACGGATGGCTATAATCCCTTAATATATTTATGATATGGCCTCCAAATGAATCCTTCATAATTGATTATTGGACTGAATATTAAATCGAGCGAGATGATACCAAATGGAATAACCAGGCCAACAATATAATGGAACCCTCATAACTAGAACCCGCACAGGGGTTCGGATGCCCAGAATATAAAGGGGCCAGAGCATACTCACTTATAACCCGCCTGGATGCTCAAGAGTCTAGAAGATAAAGGTGAGAGAGCATGCTCACTTATAACCCAATCGGATGCTTAGGAGTCTAGAATATAAAGGTACGAGAGAATGCTCGCTTATAACGCGGCCAGAGGCTCGGGAGTTTAGAATTTGAAGGCGTGAGAGCATGCTTACTTATAACCCTTGTTAGATGCTTGAGTGTCTAGAATATAAAGGCACGAGAGCATGCTCACTTATTACCCGGCCAGATGCTTGGGAGTCTGAAATATAAAGGTGTGAGAGCATGCTCGCTTATAATTCAGCAGGATGCTCGGGAGTCTAGCATATAAAGGCGTGAGAGCATGCTCACTTATAACCGAGCTAGAGGCTAGAGAGTCTAGAATTTGAAGGCGTGAGAGCATACTCACTTATAACCCGACCGGATGCTCGGGAGTTTGGAATATATAAAGGCACGAGAGCATGCTAGCTTATGATCCACCCAGAGGCTCCAGAGTCTAGAATTTGAAGGTGCGAGAGCATGCTCACTTATAACCCGGTTGGATGCTCAGGAGTCTAGAATATAAAGGTGCGAGAGCTTGCTCGCTTATAACCCGCCCAGAGGCTCAAGAGTCTGAATTTGAAGGTGCAAGAGCATGCTCGCTTATAACCCACCTAGAGGGTCTGGAATCTGTAATTTGAAGGAGTGAGAATATGCTCTCTTATAACCCGCTTGGAGGCTCGGGAGTCTGGAAATTGAAGGTGCAAGAGCATGCTCGCTTATAACCTACCTAGAGGCTCAGGAATATGGAATTTGAAGGGGAGAAAGCATGTTCGCTTATAACCTGGTCAGACGCTTAGGAATCTGGAATATTAAGGAATGAGAGTATGCTCACTTATAACCCGTCCAGAGGTTCAGGAGTCTAGAATTTGAAGGAACAAGAGCATACTCGCTTATAACCCATCCGGTGGCTCGGGGTACTGGAATTCGCTAGGACCTTTTGAGATAGAATTGCATGCTTTTTCATTGAGTAAAAAATATTTAAAGTACTATATCAATGCATTACAAGCATACTCTTAAGTCCTATAAGGCTACAGGTAGTTGACACTCCAAGGTCGCTCTAAAGTTTTTCCATCCATATCCTGGAGAGAGTAGGAGCCTGAGGCGAGCTTTTGCACCACCTTATATGGTCCTCCCCATTGTGGCTCCAGCTTGTTAACATCCTTGATCGCTTGATCCACTTCTAGACTAGATCGCCAACCTAAAAAAAATATAGGGATGGCTCATTTATTATAATTTTGTCTCATCCTTTGGCGGTATGTCATTAGCTGAGTTATCGTCTTGTCTTTGACTTCTTCTATCAGATCAAGCTCTATAAGGCGTCGGCCGACATTGTCCTCGTCGTATAGCTACCTTTGATCAGATTCCCCACCAATCTCGACCGAGACCACTGCTTTACCACCATAAACTAGGTGAAAAGGGGTTATATCTATCGCTTCTCGGGGGGTTGCACGATATGCCCATAGTACGTGGATAGTTCGTCAACCCAACTTCCTCCAACGTGATCTAATTTGGTTTTAAGTTCACTGATGATTTCTCTATTTGTCATTTCTACCTGGTCGTTACTTTAGGGGTAAGTCACAGATGTGAAGGCCTATGTGATACTATAGGTTGAACATCACTTTCGTATCTTCCTGCCTGGAATTGTCTTCCATTATCTGAAACCAGTTTGTGTAGAATTTTGAACCTGCAAATAGTATGTTACCATAGGAATTTGATAACCAGTTACTTGGTTATCTTGGCTAGTGGCTTGGCCTCCACCGATTTTAAAAAATAGTCCACTCTATTAGCAAAAATTTTATCTAGGCAGGTGATATGGGAAAGGGCTCCACTATATCCATAGCCCACTGATCGAATGAGTAGAAGACAATGAAAGTTTTTAACAACTCCGTGGAGTGGTGTGGGATATTATGATGCTTTTGACAGGATAAGCAGGTTTTTACTAATTGAGCTGCATCAACCTACAAGGTAGGCCAAAAGTACCCGACTAGTAATATTTTCTGAGCGAGGGACCAACTGTCTGCATGACTTCCACAGGAACCTTGATGCATTTTCTGTAAAATGTATTGCACATCGTCCAATTTGATACATTTGAGTAAAGGACATGAGAAAGCTCGTTTATAAAGATAGTCTCCAATCATAGTGAACCGACTAGTTTTTTTCTTACTCATGCTGGTTTGCTCTCCTTTTGGTGGTATGTAGGACCGTAAATACGTTAGAGGGGTGAATAGTATTTTTTTTACTTTTTCAGAAATCAAAAGTACGCAGCAGAAAAGAGCATAGATGAAAAGCAGACGCTAATATAGGTGGTTTTACTTGGTTTAAAGTCTTCGACGACTCTTACTCCAAAGCCCGCACTCGTTGAGGACTTTCGTTGGTCAATCACTATAATCACAAAGCAATTACAGAATTTAAATATAATTACAGGAATTAAATTATACCAATAATATAACTTTGAAAACTTAAGCGCAGGTTGTCTGTAAAATACCAAAAATAGGCGAATATTAACAAGGGAATTTTTCAGAATTTTTGGGAATTTTTCGGAAATTTTTCGGAGCTCGTACGGACGAGTTAATGGGGATAAAAATGGGATCCAAAAAAGCCTGTTTAGGCGACCCATTTAAGCGAGGAAATGTTTATTTTATATTTCCTTTTTCTTTTTCTTTATTTTTTTTTCCTTTTCCTCTCCGTTTCTTTTCTTCTGTCGCCGACCCGAGCCTCACCCGATGCCACTTCTCGCGCCGATTTGCCCTAACCTCCTCTGCACCGATACCAGCCGCCTCCTCCTCTTCTACGAGGGTGATCTTCTCCCCTCTTCTCGTTTTCTTCCTCACCGAGCCCTTCTTCCCTCGGTCGCACCACTTCTCCTCCGCCCAGCCGTGCCCTAGAACGAGCGCTGACCGCTGTGCCGTGGATCTGAGCCACA
The DNA here is from genome assembly GCF_018446385.1 of Zingiber officinale. NCBI lineage: Eukaryota > Viridiplantae > Streptophyta > Magnoliopsida > Zingiberales > Zingiberaceae > Zingiber > Zingiber officinale. Next base: position 19,990,220 of record NC_056006.1, on the reverse strand, counting down.
CCACCGCCGCCCTCTTCCTTTGCAGAGCGTCGCCGTCGCACAGGACAGAGCCGGCCATCTCCACATTGTGCCCTAATCACGGATGCCGACGCCTTCCTCCTCTCCTCTATCGATGCCGACGCTGTGAAAGCCATCACCGGCCGACTCTTTGTGCCGGCACCCAAGCCCCAGTGCCGTCGCCGTGTGCCCTAGCACTGTCGTTGGTCATCAGATTCGACCCAACGTCGTTGTCGATACCCTGGTTCACCCCTATACAGTGGGTTCCTTCCATCTCCGGTCAAGGGTAAGCTGCTAGCATGAATTTGGGATCTGATTCTATACATTTTGTTAGGTTTTTGATCACCTCAGTGGAGGGTTTCCAGCAGCTACTTCTTCCGGTAGCAATCAGCTTTGGTTGTGAGTTGAGGTAAGTGTTAACCCTAGTCTCTAAAATAGGGGGTAATGAATCTTGGGTATTTTTAACAGTGAGCTACTTAGATTAGGTTATCCGGTTGATCTTTTCTTGATCTGGTTAGGGTGGGAAATTTTTAGTAATGAGCTGATGTGGTCTATGAATTAGCATTTTGCTTAGTTGTAGATCATGTGTATGTTGATTAAGGTTTTGCCCTAATTTAGGGTTAAATATTTTATTTAGCTATTATTAAGCATTTAGTTAAATAAAATATGTTTATATTTGTGACACAGGATTTTGACGCGAGACGAGCATCTCGACGTCGTATTTGGACCAGTTTGGACTTTTCGATTTGGAGGCGGGTACTTTTGACTTATTGTCTTTGTTATGCATAGTAATGAAATTAACAAGTTGCATTAATTATGTTCCTCATTTGTTTCTGTTAATGACTACCCGATTACCTGTTACCTGCTTGATTGATTGTTTGTTTTGCATTTCGTGTGGTTATGTACCTGATTACACATGCTCATAGGGGTAGTGATATAACTATGTTTCACCATGTTCAGGACGTAGGTTTGATACCTTATTTGATCAGTATACTTTGATATGATTTGTTCACTATGGTGCACATCATTATATGTCCATAGATTGGTTTAGTATAATACCATGCCTAGTGACATGCACCATTCGCATGATTGTATGCTGTGTGATAGATTGCTCCATTATTGTCAAGCACATTGTCAGTTTTCATTACTGTTCGGTGCTCCGTTGTGACGCTCATGGGTAGCGTGACGCATCGTGGTAGCACGTCAGTTTGCTCTTCCGGTGCTCCGTTGGTCCACTCAGGGGTAGTGTGAAGCAGCGTGTAGCACGTTAGAGGTCCCTCCCCGTCATAGTGTACCGGGAGATGAGAGCATTGCGCTCCCCCATTTATGATTTGGGGTACGAGTATGTGTGTACTCCGACAACATCCCGTCCACTCGGTCACTCATCAGGAGTAGTGATGCAGAGTGCACGGTAGTCACAGCCCTACTTACTCGGTCCCACTTTTATTGTGAGTTGGCTGACTGGCGTCAAGGGTGACCATGACATTGGCATCATATGCATGATGCATTTATTGCTTGTGTTTGTGTTTGCTGCATTTATATGCTGCACATTGTTTGGATACCTATGTTTGACATGCATACAGGTCTTCTATACCTTTCGGACTGTTTGTCCTTATACCCAGGTCCTAGTTAGTACAGTTTCTCTCCTGTTTTACTTCAGTTTGCATTTACCTTTATTTTATCAGGAGACTGTACGCATGATTAGTGCTAGATGTTATTTCCTTACTTTGCATATCAATTATACCTGCTGAGTGTTGGACTCACCCCGCCTCCATTGTTGTTATATTTCAGGATGATGCTGTCAGGAAAGAGTTCTAGTTGCTGGTCCCCTGAAGACCCCGAAGACTTATGGATCTTTTGGTTTTGTTTTGCTTCTTATTTGACCATGTTTACACTTGGATTTGTTTGATACCTGGATATTGTATGGATTGTCCTTGTTGATGGATTTTTATTCGGTATGTTTTACTATATGCCTGCCTGGACGGCAGAAGAGGTGAGTTTGTTGGATTTGTGTTTTATGAGTGTAGTGGAGTAGGAAAAATCGGATTTGAGCTTTACGAGTGTAGTTGAGTAGAGTTGATTTCGAGTCAGAGTATTATTGTTCTGTTTACTTGTTATATAAACTGCATGGAATGTCTGTGATTGTATTTTATTTCTGTTATTATTCCAGCCGCATGTGGCTGAGGTATGTGGATATGTAGAAAGTTTCAGATTGTCCGCCGTACAGGGGAGATGCTGCCGAAATTTCTTCAGACAGGGACTCCTCCGGGGTGTGACAATTTAGTGGTATCAGAGCTTAAGTTTTTCGTTCTTTGTTTTCGTATTTTGGATAGTTGGTATAACCTGATACCAATTGATATGGTATCAGAGCGCCAAAGTTTGGCGATACTTGTTTGATTTCCGTGTGTTGGATTTTTGAGATTTATCTGATATCAATTTATTGGTATCAGAGAGGGTTATGATACCTGCTTTTGGTGTTCTAGATTTTTGGATATCTATTTCGGTTTGTACGGATTTTCGTTATGGTTATGTTTCGGACTTCCGTTTCGGATTTATATGGATTTCCGGTGATTTTTCTCATTTGAAATTTTGAGGTTAATTTGGGGACTGGACAGCGACGGAACATCTCCAGACAGCATATAGGTATGATGTTTATTTTATGATAGTTATGACATGTATTAGCATTTTATCTTTAGTACCTGTCTGGTTGTTGTAGCCCATATTACATGTGATGGGTTAGCCACTGATCTTGGTCGACCTTAATAGAGATCAAGGATTATAGGTCTCGGGTGATTTTTTTTCATATTATACCATCAGTAGTTTTAGCTTCTGTTACTACTAGTAGGAGATGGAGGCATATACCAGCCTCTGCTATTGTTAGCTGGGTAGTGGATGATACCTACATATTCCTGTTGACTTAGCCAGTAGAGTTTTTATACTCATATCTTTTGGATATTAGGGTACCCGATACAATGAAAATTGTTCATTTGAGAGTTACCATGTTTGATCGTTGTTGAGAATGGTTTGAGGTTGAGGGATATTTTGAGATTAGATATTGTGATATGTTGATTTCTAATAATTTATAAGAGTAAATGTTATGTGGTTGTCTGATGATCTATTACTAGATATTTGTTTTGATGATCTATTAGTGGATAACTATTTTGATAATCTATTATTTGGGTTGTCGATGATGGTGACATAGTGAGTGTTATGTATGATATTCACAGGTTGGATGATTATAGTCGGTGATCAGATTATAATCGGGTGCTAGAGAGTTTTACGGTTGAGTGTGCCTATGAGATTTTAATAAAATCTGGTTAGTTGTGGTTAATTAACAGGATGATAAAAATTGATATATGCTTCCTCTAATATTGAACTATGTGGATAAATAATGATTTGATATTTTGAATGCTAACTAGCTCTCCTGGGGAGTAGAGATTTATTCATCTGATAGTATGTGGGCTGATATTTTTGAGGATAAAAATGAGAGTGTCTGATGTTCTTGAATTATGACTTTTTCTTTTGGGTCGTACACATTAATACATATGATATTATGTGGGTTGACATTCTCTAGTTTGAGTTGATGTATTTAGTGTTGAATTGACCCATGAACTAATTTAGTTATTTGACAATTTGGCGATTTCCTTTGAACTAGAGCAGGGTTGTTACTGGATGATTAGACTGCTTTATTTTGGGGTGTCTATGATTGATGTATTCCTGCTTGATACCTATGCATGATTTTGTTTAGGTATACCCGTAACCTATGAGTGTTGGTAGAATAAGGTTGGACTCTTTGATTGAGCTAGTATGCTGATTATGCATGTCTATGTTGCATGTATATTATGATTGTTATGTATTGTAGGAGTCCTGTGGTAGACTGTCCATTTGCAAGTAGTATAGGTATACATGTTCTGTTATGGGTTGTAGGTTCCTTGTGGATCATAGCTATGTAGTTCGGTGTATGTATTTGATTGTATTATTGAAAGTATCTTGTAGATCTAATTTATGTTGTGGGATGTGCACATGAGTTTAGGTATTTTTCTTGATGTATCTTGTTGATTTAAGCTGTGTCGTAGTATGTGCGCATGTGTTTGAGTGTCTTAATTGGAAGTATTTTGTCGATTACATCGGTATTGTGATATGTACATATGGGTTTGATGTGGTATCTGAGGTATTTTTTTTATTATGTTTGATTTTGAGTGCACCTGGGTTTAGTATGCTTTGTTGGAAGTATTACGTTGATTATACTTTTGGCATAGGTGTATATATGCCATGTGAGGTTGTTTGAAGTGTATTGTCGATTATACCTATGTTGATATATACACACGGGTTTGGTAGGTATTGTTGGAGGTATCACACTGATTTATACCTGTGTGTGTGTGTTTGGTGTATAATAATTGGAGGATTATGTTGATCATACATATGTTGTGTGAGCAAGTGTGCTAGGTGTATTGTTGGTAGCAGCATGATTCTACTTATGTTGAATGCAGGATGTAGAGTGTCTGCATTATGTCATTTATTGGATTACCCTGTCAACCCATATTTTTATCAGTGGGTGACTCACTACGATGTTGATAGATTTGACGATGAGTTTGATTTGATTGATGGATTGTTATACCTTTGGCTGCCCACAGTGATATGTGGTTGAGTGATCTCGTGCAGCCTCTAGTTGGATAGTTAGGTGCCTTGGACACTTAAGGATCGTTTGTGGTGGAGCGGAGCTCCCACATATTATTGTTGGTTTGTGATAGAGTATTGCCCTTACATATTTCGGATTGTTTGTGGTAGAGCGTTACTCCCACGTATGTGGTATTTCTTGTGATGGAGTGTTGCTCTCACACTGGTGGATATATTCTTTGGTGATTTGTATTGTTGGTGATTATATTTCAAACTTATTGTCAGGGATCTTATGGTTAGAAATGTTTGTGATACGGACATTATGGGTCATGATTTTACCATTTGGGTTTAGGAAGCCTTAGATGTTTTCAGAGACTGGATGATTTTGGTATTCCCAGGATGTTTGGATCAGTTTCCATTGTCTTTGTTGACGATGTTGTGATTTATTTCGGATCCACGGTGAGTCACACACATCATCTTTGCATAGTTCTAGAGATGTTTAGATGGAAACGTCTAGATGTGAAGATCAGTAGTACATATTTTGGTTGTCTTCTGTAAGATGTTTGAGACACACGGTCACTAGTAGGAGTATACCGTGGTTCCACAGGAGATCGAGTTTGTTACCGTTGGGAGTAGACGGAGTCTATAGAAGAGGCTCGCAACTTCCTTTGTTTGGCTCAATATTTCCGGAGATACGTTGAGGGTTTCTCATGGATTGCTATGCTACTTACACGCCTGACAGGAAAGGCGTGAAGTTCACTTGGACTGAGGATGACAAGACCAGCTTCTAGGAGCTAAAGCGGAGATTAGTGTCGGCTTCGATTTTGGTTTTATCTTCTGGAGAGGACAGATATGTCCTCTACACCGACGCATCTATTTAGGGTTTGAGCGCTGTTCTGATGCAGCACGATATGGTACTCTCCTATGCTTCTCGTCGGTTGAAGGATCATGAGAAGAACTACCCTGTACATGATCTGGAGCAAGTCACCATTATTTTTGCCATGAAGATTTGGCGACATTATTTATATGGCGTTACATTTGAAATTCTCACTGACCATAAGAGTCTCAAATATCTGTTTACTTAGAAGGAACTTAATCTCCGATAGAGGAGATGGATGGAGTTCCTAAAGGATTATGATTGTACCATTAGCTATCACCCGGGGAGAGTTAATGTGGTTGCCGATGCGCTTAACAGGAAGTCCGGAGGGGTTTTAGCTTGCCATCGAGTTATGGTCACAGATTTGATTTAAGGTTCCTCCGATTTGGGCCTTGAGGGGTAAGGACAGACAGAGCAGGGTACTCTGGTTACTATGGTTGCTCAGTCGTTGATCAGGACGAGGATACGAGAGCCCTAGGCTGCTGATGAGTATTTGCAGTTTATTTGTAGCCAAATAGCTTCCGGGCAGCAGACCGAGTTCACACGAGACGAGGAGGGTATTATATTCTTCCGAGACAGATTATGCATACCTCAGTCTCATCCGGTCTTACAGGAGCTACTTCAGGAGGCTCATCGTTCTCGATTTACGATTCATCCAGGCGGGACCCGTATGTATCGAGACTTGAGGCGTTTCTACTGGTGGAACGACATAAAGAAAGACATCGCGGATTTCGTAGCTAGATGTCTTGTCTGTCAGCAGGTGAAAGCTGAGCACCAGAGACCTGTAGGATTACTTCAGCGGGTTCCTATTCCTGAGTGGAAGTGGGATCACATTACTATGGACTTTGTGATAGGGTTGCCGAGTACACAACGAGGTCATGATGCGTTTTGGGTAATCGTTGATCGATTAACCAAATCCGCGCACTTCTTAGCGATCCGGAAGACTGATTCCCTGGATCGATTAGCAGATCTGTATTGCCGAGAGATCATCAGATAACATGGTGTCCCATTGAGTATTATTTCGGATAGAGACCTTCGGTTCAGTTAAGGTTTTGTGTATTGGATTTTGGAGGCAGTTGAGAGGACCACTTGTCATTGGTAGAGTTCGCCTACAACAACGGTTTGCATTCGGCTATTCGGATGACACCGTTTGAAGCGTTGTATGGTAGTCCTGGTCGGACACCCACCCTCTGGGATGAGGTTGGGGAGGATAGTTGTTGGGAGCTTGTAGAACTCAGCATGAGGCAGAGTTGATCCATACTATCAAACGGAGAGTGTCAGAGGCATAGGACTGGTAGAAGAGTTATGTTGACCGAAGTCGGAGACTTTTAGAGTTCTCCATTTGCGACCATGTATTTCTGCGAGTTTCACCCATGAAAGGGGTGAAGAGATTTGACCTCAGAGGTAAGCCAACTCCGTGATACATTGGACCTTTCCAGATCTCGGAAAGGATTGGAGCAGTAGCTTACTGGTTGACACTATCGTCGTCCTTGGCAGGCGTTCACGCCGTATTCCACGTATCTATGCTGAGGAGATACGTACCCGATCCGATACATGTGTTGATAGATAATCTCAGTTCCTTTCAGCTTGGCGTCACCTATGAGAAGGTTTCGGTATGGATTTTAGACCGGAAAGAGCGTTAGTTGCGGATCAAGACTATTTAGCTGTTTAAGTCGGATGACAGTATTATTTGGATGAGGAAGTTACTTGGGAGCTCGAGGATACTATCCGAGCTTGATATCCCCATCTTTTCACTTGAGGTATGTGATTTAATATATCGTTCAGCATTTATACTCTATATCTGTTGTTAGTTCTTACTGATGGTAGATATTGAAATTTGGGGACCAAATTTTTATAAGTGGGGAGAATGTAAAATATCGAAAATAGGCGAATATTAATAAGGAAATTTTTCGAAATTTTTGGGAATTTTTCGGAAATTTTTCAGAGCTCGTACGGACGAGTTAACGGGGATAAAAAGGGGCCCAGAAAAGCCTGTTTAGGCGACCCATTTAAGCAAGGAAATGTTTATTTTATATTTCCTTTTTCTTTTTCTTTATTTTTTTTTCCTTTTCCTCTCCGTTTCTTTTCTTCTGTCGCCGACCCGAGCCTCACCCGATGCCACTTCTCGCGCCGATTTGCCCTAACCTCCCCTGTGCCGATACCAGCCGCCTCCAGCCGCCTCCTCCTCTTCTACGAGGCTGATCTTCTCCCCTCTTCTCATTTTCTTCCTCACCGAGCCCTTCTTCCCTCGGTCTCACCACTTCTCCTCCGCCCAGCCGTGCCCTAGAACGAGCGCCGACCGCTGTGCCGTGGATCTGAGCCACACTGCCGACGCCCTCTTCCTTTGCAGAGCGTCGCCGTCGCACAGGACAAAGCCGGCCATCTCCACATTGTGCCCTAATCACGGATGCCGACGCCTTCCTCCTCTCCTCTGTCGATGCCGACGCTGTGAGAGCCATCACCGGCCGACTCTTTGTGCCGGCACCCGAGCCCCAGTGTCGTCACCGTGTGCCCTAGCACTGTTGTTGGTCATCAGATTCGACCCAACATCATTGTCGATACCCTGGTTCACCCCTATGCAGTGGGTTCCTTCCATCTCCGGTCAAGGGTAAGCTGCTAGCGTGAATTTGGGATCTGATTCTATACATTTTGTTAGGTTTTTTATCACCTCAGTGGAGGGTTTCCAGCAGCTACTTCTTCCGGCAGCAATCAGCTTTGGTTGTGAGTTGAGGTAAGTGTTAACCCTAGTCTCTAAAATAGGGGGTAATGAATCTTGGGTATTTTTAGCAGTGAGCTACTTAGATTAGGTTATCTGGTTGATCTTTTCTTGATCCGGTTAGGGTGGGAAATTTTTAGTAATGAGCTGATGTGGTCTATGAATTAGCATTTTGCTTAGTTGTAGATCATGTATATGTTGATTAGGGTTTTGCCCTAATTTAGGGTTAAATATTTTATTTAGCTATTATTAAGCATTTAGTTAAATAAAATATGTTTATATTTGTGACACAGGATTTAACGCGAGACGAGCATCTCGACGTCGTATTTGGACCAGTTTGGACTTTTTGATTTGGAGGCGGGTACTTTTGACTTATTGTCTTTGTTATGCATAGTAATGAAATTAACAAGTTGCATTAATGATGTTCCTCATTTGTTTTGGTTAATCACTACCCGATTACCTATTACCTGCTTGATTGATTGTTTGTTTTGCATTTCGTGTGGTTATGTACCTGATTACACATGCTCATAGGGGTAGTGATATAACCATGTTTCACCATGTTCAGGACCTAGATTTGATACCTTATTTGATCAGTGTACTTTGATATGATTTGTTCACTATGGTGCACATCATTATATGTCCATAGATTGGTTTAGTAGAATACCATGCCTAGTGACATGCACCATTCGCATGATTATATGCTGTGTGATAGATTGCTCCATTATTGTCGAGCACATTGCCAGTTTTCATTACTGTTCTGTGCTTCGTTGTGACGCTCATGGGTAGCGTGACGCAGCGTGGTAGCACGTCAGTTTGCTCTTCCGGTGCTCCGTTGGTCCGCTCAGGGGTAGTGTGAAGCAGCGTGTAACACGTTAGAGATCCCTCCCCGTCATAGTGTACCTGGATATGAGAGCATTGCGCTCCCCCATTTATGATTTGGGGTAGGAGTATGTGTGTACTCCGACAGCATCCCGTCCACTCGGTCACTCATCAGGAGTATTGATGCAGAGTGCATGGTAGTCACAGCCCTACCCACTCGGTCCCACTTTTGTTGTGAGTTGGCTGACTGGCGTCAGGGGTGACCATGACATTGGCATCATATGCATGATGCATTTATTGCTTGTGTTTGTGTTTGCTGCATTTATATGCTGCACATTGTTTGGATACCTATGTTTGACATGCATGTGTCTTCTATACCTTCTGACTGCTTGTCCTTATACCTGTGTCCCGTTAGTGCTTTCTCCTGTTTTACTTCGGTTTGCATTTACCTTTATTTTATCAGGAGACTGTACGCATGATTAGTGCTAGGTGTTATTTCCTTACTTTGCATATCAATTGTACCTGCTGAGTGTTGGACTCACCCCGCCTCCATTGTTGTTATATTTCAGGATGATGCTGTCAGGAGAGAGTTCTAGTTGCTGGTCCCCTGAAGACCCCGAAGACTTATGGATCTTTTGGTTTTGTTTTGCTTCTTATTTGACCATGTTTACACTTGGATTTGTTTGATACCTGGATATTGCATGGATTGTCCTTGTTGATGGATTTTTATTCGGTATGTTTTACTACATGCCTGCCTGGACGGCAGAAGAGGTGAGTTTGTTGGATTTGTGTTTTATGAGTGTAGTGGAGTAGGAAAAATCGGATTTGAGCTTTACGAGTGTAGTTGAGTAGAGTTGATTTCGAGTCAGAGTATTATTGTTCTGTTTACTTGTTATATAAACTGCGTGGAATGTCTGTGATTGTATTTTATTTCTGTTATTATTCCAGCCGCATGTGGCTGAGGTATGTGGATATGTAGAAAGTTTCAGATTGTCCGCCGTACAAGGGAGATGCTGTCGAAATTTCTTCGGACAGGGACTCCTCCGGGGCGTGACATTGTCGGTGCAGCTTTTAGGTATATCGGAGACCTTTTTAGAGCAGCGCGTGAGTACGAAAGTTGTAGCAATTGATGTTCTAAAATTATTGATCGAAGGCCCTTATATAGGCCCATTCCGAGTGCCTGGAACTCCTCCAAGTGCTTGGACCATGTTGACATGGCAACCTCTCATCGAAACTTCATCCACAAAGTTTTATCCACCTCCAAGCACCCAAACCCCCTCTGAACGCTTAGACCATTGACGTGGGCTTAGCCAGTCACGCGCTCACGCAACTCCTCAGCTCCTGGATAACATTTCTAGTTCAGGCGCCTAGACCAGCACCCAGGTGCCTAGCCAGGCACCCGCTAGTCGTAGCTAGTCCAGCTCTGGGCGCCCAAACTCTAAGCGCCCGGACCAACTCCGGGCGTCCGAACACTCTTTTTATTGCTTTTCTTTCCTATAAAAATAAGTTAGTCCAGGCAACAAAAATATATTTTTCCTGTAAAATAAAGTTAGCACAATCAAGCAGGATAGTAATAGTAATTAGATCATGTCTCCTCGAGACTAGGATCTAGTCAAGGTCTCAACTTAAGTTTCCTAAATGGACATAAGCTGGACCAACGCCTATAGTTCCCTCAACCGGGAACTTGTTCTCACTAGATCTCTCCTCCAATTACTTACCTACACTTATCAACTGCAGTCGCTTGACTTTGTTTTTGACCCACAAGATCTTCCTACTAGTTGTCAGGTCCGCAGACCCAACTAGATTTCGGCCAGTTGTCAGGTCCCACGGATCCAATCAGACTTCCTGCCAGATATCAAGTCCCACGGACTTATCTAGATTTCGCACCAACTATCAGGTCCCACGAACCTAGCTGGATTTCAGCCTGGTGTCAGGTCCTCTAGACTCGTCAACTCCTGCACACTTTGATAAGAAATTAGATTACAAACACTAACTTTAATCCATTTTTCATTTATCAAAACCTGAGTTAGCTCATTAGTGTAAATTGCACCAACAAGACGCCCTGCTACAGAAATAAAATGATGGGTGTTCTTCAATCACTCTACAATTCAAGGTTGGCCTATATTCAATGCAAGCTACTAGTAGTGTTTGTTCTATTAGCTTTTCTAGAGTCCATGGAACTATAAAGGAAGTCAATTTGACCAAGTCATCTACTATTTGATTTTCTATCTAAGGAACCTTTTGTATAATTGCTTCTTGGAATCCAACTCTAAGCTTCTCGAATGCCTCTGCATAGAGATTGAGCCGCTCATTATTGATCTCAAAATTTCATGATAATTTCTACGCAGCCAACTGAGAATCTAAATAAATTAATACCTGAGAAGCTCTCACATGTCTGGCGGTTTGTAGACTGACTATCAATGCTTCATATTCTGCTTCATTGTTAGTAGCCCAATAATGCAGCATAACAGATAGTTGCATTTTGTCTTCCTTGGGTGATATCATAAGAATACATATTCCACTACCCTACCAAGTGGATGATCCATCCACGTATATTTTTCAAGTTCCCTCGAGCTCAGGGTTTTGCATTTATGTTATGAAATCAGCTAAGATTTGAGCCTTAATGACTGCTCGGGGTTGATATTGTATCTCGTATTCACTAAGCTCTGTGGTCCACTTAATCAACCTCTCAGAGGATTTTGGGTTGACAAGTACTCAACCCAAAGTGTTGTTCGTAAGTACCATGATTGGGTGAGAAAGGAAATAAGAACGCAACCTCCGAGTAGCTAAGACCAGTTCATATGTTAATTTCTCGAGCATGGTGTAATGACACTCGACTCCTTTTAATAAATGACTTTAAAAGTATACAAGTTATTGATATTTGCCCTCCTTCCTCACCAATACTGATCTGACTGCGAGCTCATTGACTGACAAATACATTCACAAAGGTTCGCCTGCCATTGGCTTAGTAAGTATAGGCAGGATAGACAAATAATTTTTTAACTCCTTAAAAGCTTTGTCATAGTCAGCATCACACTAGAATTTTGTCGCCCAGTAGAAGATCTTAAAAAAGGCAAGCTTCGATCAACCATCGGGAGATGAAGTGAGATAGGGTTGTGATCCGATCGGTCAGTTTTTGCGCTCTCTTCAGATTATGCAGGGGAGTCATGTCTTAGAGGGCTTGAACTTTGCTCGGGTTAGCTTCTATTCCTGACTCGGTTATAATGTAACCCAGGAACCTCTCACTTTTTGCTCCGAACAAACATTTACTGGGGTTGAGTTTCAGTCCGTATCGCCGTAAAATCTGACAGGTTTCTTCCATATCAGTGCATAAGTCGGTCGTCCTGAGAGACTTAATAAGGATGTCATCCACATAAAACTCCATATTTTACCCAATTTTCTTTCGAAACATTTTGTTTATAAGTCATTGGTAAGTAGTACATGCATTCTTTAGTCTGAATAGCATAATATTATAACAATAAGTGCCTTCAACAGTTATGAAGCTAACATTCTCCTGGTCTTCCTTGGTGAGCAGTACTTGATGGTACCCCTGATAGGTGTCCAGCATGCAAATTAGCTTGTAGCCAAAAGTTGAATCTACTACCTGGTCAATTCTTGACAAGCGGTAGTAATCCTTAAGGCATGCTTTGTTGAGCTCCCTGAAGTAAATGCAGATCCTCCATATGTTTCTTGGCTTGGACACCAGGACCACGTTAGCTAACCAGCTTGGGAATTGCACCTCTCGGATGTAGTCAACCTCCAATAATTTGTCTACTTCTGTGCAGATGATCTTATTTTGATCTATTCTAAAATCTCTCTTTCTTTGCTTGACCGATCGGGCTTCAAGGAAGACATGGAGTACGTACTCCATGACCATGTGTTCTCCTTGGGTTCCCAACTAAAAACATCATTGTTACGTCTAAAACACGCAACAAGCTCTTCTTTAAGTTCCAGAGGTAGATTGGCAACTACTTGGGTAGTAGCCTCCGATTGGCCTAGATAAATTTGAACCTCCTCCTTCTCTTCGTACATTAGGGTAGGTGGTGCTTCCCTGATGGCATTGACTTCCATCCGTTGCATCTTTCGGGCGGAGTTAGCTTCGGTTTTGATTATATCAACAAAGAACTTGCGTACTACTAGTTGATCACCTTTGACTTCCTCGACTTGATCATCCACGAGGAATTTTATTTTTTAGCAGAAGCTTAAAACTACTACCTAGGATTCATTTAGGGTCGATCGACCTAAAATGACGTTGTAGGCCAAGGGTGCATCCACGACTATCAAAGTCGATCGACGTGTCCTCATTAGGGGTCCTCCCCTAAGGATATAGTTAACTTTATTTGGTCAAGCAACTGGACTTCATTGCTTATGAACTCATACAAAGGAGTCACCATGAATTGAAGCTCTCAGGTCTATTTACAGTTGCTCAAACACTTGTTTGAAGATGATATTGAATGATCTGCATGTGTCAACAAAAGTACGGTAAATATTATAATTAACTTAATAGCCATGATTATTAAAGTATCATCATGTGGTATTTCCACCCCTTTTAAATTCTTGGGCCCAAAACTAATTTCGAGCCCCTGTACTTTCTCCTGGCTGCAACCGACCGCATGAATCTCCAATCTGCGGGGTTGGAGTCCCTATCCGTTGGATCCCCGACTATCATGTCGATATCGTCCCAGGCAGTGTTATTACAATTCTTAACTTGCCATGTTGGGGGGGGCTCTCGTTGGACCCAAGTGGGAGCCTATGCCCAATTTGCTGGCGGTGGAGCTGTTCTTTGGTGTCGCTCGACCTCTCGCTAGTCTCTTTAGGGCGAGATGCCCGGCCGTTGATAAGGGTGAGGTTAGAGTGCATCGGCGGAATCTTTGATTGTTATTCTGGCAATTTGCCATATTATAATAATTCTAGGTGTCATGAGTGGCTGACTGGCGATATGTGCACCACCGCCGCGAGGTTCCTCGAGGGGGCTTGGGATATTTTTCTCGCTTAGCCTCCACATGCTGCACGACCTGGGGTCGAGGTTTGACGATGAAGCAGGGTCCTCTATGTGGCGGAGCGGGTAATATTTGGCACTCGAGCATTGGAATCGCAGCCGATGCAATGACTTCCTTCTTTCAAGCGACCTTTGCCTCCTCGACATTAATAAACTTGATCGCTCAGTCAAGTAGATGGTAGAAATTCCGTGGATGTCTTCTGATTAGGAACAAAATAAATCATTATCGGTGAGGCATTGGAAGAAGACACTCACTAGAATTTCAATGGTGGCTGTAGAGACATCCATAGCCACCTGATTGAATTTTTTTTATGTAGACCCTGAGTGTCTCCTTGGGTCTCTATTTGAGCGAAAAAAAGCTCAGAGGAGTCTTCTGGTAATGATGACTATTGGCGAAATGATGAAGAAAAACCTTGCAGAAATCCCTGAAACAATGGATGGAGTCTGTCGGCATTCGCTTAAACTATCTTTGTGTCGAGCCGACCAGTGTGGTAAGGAACACTCGGTATTTTACACAGTTTGTATGTTAATGCAGGAGGGCAGCATTCTCAAATTTAAGGAGGTGGTCCTCAGAATCAGTTGACCCTAAGTATTCACCTATTATCAAGGGCTGATAATGTTTTGACAACTTATTTTCTAGCACCCCTTGAGAGAGCGGGGTGCTAATCTGCTCAGGAGAGCTACATGTTGTAGGGGCCTTCCCCTTGCGCCTGTTTCGGACAAGTGCTTCTCCAGAAGATTCTTGATGTAGTCCTTCTTAGCCCATGTACTCGGGTGGCATACGGAAGAGCGCTCGATGATGCAAGATTGGTGAATGAGACGCGGGAGGTAAATGGGTGGGGACTTCCTCCCAAGTTCCTCTTTCCCTTTGATGTGCTATTGTAGATGCTACGAGATTAGGTGGTGACAGCATGCCACCAGTAGCTACTTGTTGTTGTTGTTGCGCTAGTTTCTGTGCTCGGGCGTTGATGAGTATCTCTAGATCTTCTTGTGTTAAGATGACAGTGGTGGATCGTTCAACTTCTTTCATCTCTGATCTTTAGATTCAGACGAAAGTTCCCACAAACGGCGCCAAATTTGATCATATCTAAAAATTATAGAGATGGTGCGTTGGTTACGATGACTTGGTCGTTGACTAAGAGAAGACTTTTTACTCCACAGAGAGGCTTCTTTTCGATCCTGCGCACACGGAAATGAGCAAACAAAACATCAGCACTCAAAAATTAGGGAGGGTAGTCCCTAGTGAAGGTCCTCCGACGCTCGAGTTAGTACAATTTCGAATGGGTGAATGAAGAACTGTAGAGAACATGCGCGCGAGAGTAAGCTTCAGATATTCAGAGAATGTATCTTCCCAACGGAGATGACCCCCTTTATATACCACCTCTCATAACTTCCACAATCATGAGGTGACGAAGTATGTCAGAGGTTGTTAAGTAAAGGAAAGTGTACAACCTAGGCAATGTGCAATAATTGTCCAAGGAATCTTCCGTTTACTTATATATATACCTCTTTTGTCGTTTATAGCTTATGTCGTTGCTGAGGTTGTTGAAGTAATATGCTGTCATAAATAGTCTGCTAATGAGAAATATGATGATCCCTAAAGAAGATTCCAGAAAAATATTCTTTGACACATAGTTGTTAATCTGACAAGTTATGATTCTCTACTCATGATATCAGCTAAGTATATTCTGCCCGACCTATAACGTAGGTCGTCTTTATGTCTATCCTTGCATTAAGCTATTTTATTATGTATTGAATGTTATTATAAATCTGTTCGGAAAATAATATGCTGCATTGGGCATACTGGAAGTTCATTCAAAAAGCCATATAACGAATTGTGCGTGCTGAAAATCCATTTGGGAATCAATATGAAGTTGAGTGTCTTACGTCCGACCGACCTTTTATTTGGTCAGGTATGCATAGAGAGATTTATGTGACTAAGTACCTTAAGCCCAACTGTCCTTTTATCTGGCTGAGCATGCATAGAGAGATTTATGAGGCTAAGTGTCTTAAGCTCGGCCAACCTTTTATTTGACCGAGATGCATAGAGAGAGATTTGTGAGAATTGAGAAGACCAACCATTATTCTGACCAGACCAATGGCTAGTCGATTGCGAGGTGGGTCAGACTTTCCGACCGGCCTATAAGACCAGTCGTTTTTAATCCGATCAGACACGCTATCTTTTCAGCTCAAGAGCAAAGCCCTAAACCCCTTATGTTCAACCGGCTTAAGAGTCAATTGTCACTCTCCCGAACGACTTGTAATCCGGTCGGGCTAAACCTGAAAGCTTTAACGTTGAACAAACAATCAAGCCAGGTGGAGAATGTTCTCTTCCCTTGACTTTAGCCGCCACGTCACCTTGACTTTAACCGTCATGTTACTTTTACTGTGACCACCTTGTCACTTTAACTTTGACCATCATGTCATCTTCTAGGTCCGCTCGTTACATCTGGTGTCAACTACTACTTCTAAAAACAACATAATTTGTTTCTGTTGTAACGGTGCGCCAAGGAGATCAAAGGGAGTGGCCAGTCAATGGCAGTAGAAACAGGAACTCCAAGCGGATTAAAATGCAGCGGCAGAAGAAGTTGACTTACCTCATAATTGAGAGTATCATAAGGAAGTTCGGATGGACTGCCAACAATTCTCCTGAGCTGAACTGGCAAGGTGTGTAGATCATCTGTCTTCATTCAGCAGAGAAGCATATCCATGGTCTACACTTGGCTAGAACAAGCACTTGCCGTTATATAATTTCAATTTGACCATGTCACAAACAGCATTGAAAAAAATTATTTAGTTTAGTTTGCTTAAATACAGGTTCTTGAGTAGTTTACCAAGTGGGAGGTCTGCTGGATGAATTAAGAATATAATTAGATGAGTTCTAAAATTTTATGGTACCATCTGTGAAATCATAGAACAACATAGGAGACGACGAACGATTCTTTGTGAGCATGTAGTCAAGAGGAAGCTTCTCCTTGCAGACGAATCCTTTTGCTACCAGCTCCTTCAGCTAATGCGTTGCTTTCAGCTTCTACTGAACACCTCCTATAAGGCTTAAACCCTGATTGATGAACCTTGCGCTTTTCATGTACTATATACATTTCTTCCTTTGACTTGTCGCCTTGTTGGTTCAGATTAGTTGAACAACATACGGTGTTCTTGTGATTAACTTTTGATTCACTGGTTTCCTTCTTTCTCAAAGTGGTAGCTTTCTCAGTTTGTGGAGGTGAAAAACTTTGTGGAAGTACTTCTCGATCAAACAATGCTTGGAAGGCTAGTCGACCCTAACAAAAACAAGATATAGTAGATATTTAGTGATACATACTTGAATGTCCAATTGATTAATGGGGTTAACAAGAAATTATCATATTACAACCTCTGAAGAGACCTTCAAGGATTCATTTAAACTTCCGCTACTTCTGAGCCTGTAATTGTTGAACCCACATTTTGAAAAATTGTCGTAGTCTTTTTTCCCCTCGTCATTCACTTTTTCATGTTTCTTCTCCATGGTGTATGTTTCTACTTCACTACTTGATGCCGTATTGGATCCACAAGAAGAGCGATCCACTTTCTTCTGATTCATAGCCTTATCTAAATCAGAAGATCTGTGAGCTGCTAATGTCTTTATCTTGCTGGATCCAGTGTCTTTAAGTTCCTTAGAAATCTCATCTCTTCCATCACAATCATCAGAGCCAGAAGAAGACGATGACATTGATTTAGAAGAGGCATGCTGAGGTTTTATAGCCTCAGACTTATGTTGATCTTCAATTTGCTGCATCTCTTTTGGAAAATTGTCATCAGCTGTAACATGAACTGGAAGTGATATGCCTGTACAGGGAACATTTATGTTTGGAGGAGAAAATGCAAAACCAGCAAGAGGAGGAAAACACGGCAATAGACCCTGAGTTGCCCACCAAGCAGCTGCAGCAGAAACTGTAGCAGCAGCTATAGCCTCCAAGCTTGGAGTTGGATTCATATGTGCATTATGAGCTTCTGGGATATACTGGGTTGAAGGAAGCACTGTAGATGGGCAGAATGATGCGGCAAGGTTTGCTGCAGCATGAACTGCTGGATTTTGTAGCAAGGTAGAAACAATAAGACTTGGAAATGTGGATGAGTTGAAGAATGACCTATACACATCTTGATCATCGTGGAGATGGGTAAGAGGTACAGAGGCTGTATGCGGCTGATGAAAATAACTGATTGTCGATGCATCCTGGACTGGTATAGTAGAAGCCAGGCTTCCATTTGCTTCGTCACCTACTTGGTCAGTTAGTGAAAAAGGGTTCTGGCTATCAGATGCATCAATTTGCATGCTCTGTCTACAATTGCTAACATGCATAGTAGACTTATTTGCATTGGCTTGATCACCTTTAGATGAATCTAGTATTGTGAGCCCTTCAAGTTTTGATGTTTTTCCTTCATCTTCTAGACCCAAATTGCTTTGCTGCTGTGAAAACTTTCTTAGGCGTCCTTCAGTTTCTTCTTCTATAAAAGATTTACTATTTTCAAGAGGAGCTGAAGACTTGTTAGTTGCAATCTTCTCCGCCATTATCTCCTTAGTAGTTGGCAAGAATTCAATAAATGCACTATGGCTGGAAGAGATCTTGTTTAAAGAAGAGATGGAATTAGATTTTGCATCTTTAAATGCATTAACAACTTCTGAGCAATTGGCATCTTCTGAAATCCTTTTTCTTGATAATTTCTGTATTGCCATTAACTTCTAATCAAAGCAGCTAACAAATATTTAAGTTTTGGAAAATGCACAGATCTATTAATTTCATGAAAACCTAGAAAAACAAGTGGTTACCTCTCCAGAAGAATCACTTTTGATGTCTATTACTTGATTTTCGCCAAGGAGAGGCATTGATTTTTCTGGTTTTCTGCTCATTGCTTCTTCCAAAGCGAGAGTGCCAATGCTGGACTTTCTTGGATATGGACTGCTTGATTTTCTTTTAGGTCTTGGAGGAGGTATATCTATATCATGAACTTGTCCTGGGGCAATACCTTTCTCAACTGCTTCTTTTTCAAGCTGTAATTTTACTTGGTTTAGCCGTAGTCTTGTTTTTTTTTTTTTTCTATCAACTGTTTAGAACCCAAAATCTATATTTCTTTACTATGAACAAAAAGTGCTATAGGAGAGATAAAAATAACCACGCAATTTGGAATTGTAGGAATTGAGTTGTCTACCAAAAATAGAAAGGCATGTAGTAACACAGTAGTTCGTCTCCAAGTTCAATTGCCTAGATTGGACCATGCTAGCCATGGAGGTCGCCCATATAGAGCCAATCATTGGATATACAAAGCTTGATGTGAGTTGGGCCAATATATCTTGTTGAAGCAAGACCTAAGTCTGAAATCAAACCAACAAATTTTAATGCAAAAAGCCCTACCAGGCCTTTTTTTCTCCAAGAAGAGCCTGAAGTCTCCTCTTTAAAAGGTTTGAATCGAGTATGTTGTGAAAAATCTCTACCAAGGGTCCTGGAGACTGCACTATGGATGATGATAGGTACCCTATAATAGAAATTTGTGGATATATGAGCCATTTAAGTTGATCTCAAATACCAGATTATACCCTATGGTGATTTTGGCGAGTTTATATGTTTCACCTCTGAGTACCAGCTCTCACCTTCTATGCACTTAGCAAATTACATCATCTAATTATAAGGTACAACAAATAAACATACATAATTGTTGCCCAAACATATTTTCTGAAAAATCATAAGTTCAAAATATAATTTTATACCAAAAAGATATTCATTAGCTTGCATTCTCATATTCAAGTATTGCTACATCTCACTCCTAAGTCCTAACTAATCATATTTCAAATATATAGATATTTTTTGGCACTTAAAAATGGTCAGTGTCATATAAGTATTTATTAGCTTTCATTCTCTGTGTAGACATCACTATAACTTTACTAATAACATTTCTAGTAACATTCTTACAGTGTTAGGAAAGTGCAAAACCATATTTTGATGGTACGACAGAGATACCTGTTGGGTTTTGATTCCATTAGTAGGCATCACAATCTCACTAGCTTAATTTTCAATATTTCCATATTTTTGTTGGCCCTATAAAAATGCAAAATCTATTATGTGCCAAAAGGTATATGAACATCCATTCTCATATGAAAATATCTCCACATCTCACCGGACAACACTTGGAGTGTATATTAGGGTCTACCAAACCAGATTAAATCAGTCCAATATTTTTCTTTTGAATTAACTGGAGCATTCATTGATCGTCTAAGTACATATCCGTACTATCTTAAACGTGTCTCCTAGAATTTTTCCTCAATAGGCGCAATCCGACTTTCTCTCTAATATTTTAATTTCTTGTTCTGTCTATTCTTGTATGTATGTTCGCACATCCACCTTAACATCCTTATCTCTAAAACTCTCATCTTTTGCTCATGTGCTTGCGTTATAGCTCAATATTTAGTTCCATATAACATAGTAGGTTTAACCATCGTTTTGTAAAACTTTCCTTTAAGTTTTATAGATACTTTATGATCACAAATAATATATGACACTCCCCTCCATTTCCCGCTAAAATTTGAGTTTATCATTTACTCCTTCACGTGTCTCGTTTATCAAAACAATATCTGTAAACTTTATGTATCATGGTACTGTATCTTGGATGTGTCCAGTAAGTTTATTCATGACTAGTGTAAAAAGATAGGGACTTAGAGCTGATCCTTGATATAACTCTATTTTTATGGGAAACGCTTCAGTTAATCCACCTAAAGTCTTCACACTTGTCATTACATTCTCATATATATCTTTAATTAGTTCAATATACGCTATACTAACAACTTTCTTTTTTAGCATTTCTATATAATTTTCTTTGGAACTCTATCATAAGTTTTTTTAGGTCGATGAATACTATGTGTAAGTCTTGCTTACTTTTCAATTAGTTGCATAGCTTCTATTGTCGACCTCCAAGTATAAATCCAGATTGATTTTCGATCACCGTTATCTTCTTCGTTAGTCTTATTTCTATTAAGTTTGAATTATATGATAAAAATTTAAATTTCTATACTTATTTGACTTACTTAAATTGGCCGACCCCACCTAATGGGATAAAACTTAGTTGTTGTTGTATTTGACTTACTTAAATTACTTAAATTAAGTTAGTCATCTAAACGTTTATTAAAAAGTTGATGAAAATACCTCTTCCATCGTTCTTTTATTTCCTCGTTATTTACTAGTACCCTATTACATTCAGCTTTAATACATCTTATTTCAATAAGATCTCTTATCTTCCTCTTTCTCATTTTAGCTATTATACAAATGTTTCTTTCTTCTTTTGTATCCAATATTTGATACAAACATTTAAAAGTTTCATTCATAATTTCATTCACTATTTTTTTTTTGCCTCTCTCTTGACTACTGTATATTGTTTTAAATTTTTCTCGTTCTTAAAAATATATAATTTCTTATAAGCTATTCATTTTTCTTAACTTTTTCATGTACTTTATCATTCCACCACCAAAATTTTTTTACTTGGTAATGCACGTCCCTTTGACTCATCAAGTACACTCTTGGCTACTATTTTTTTACTTGTAATCATACTCAATCCTTAACTATGTTTTTCTTCCCCTTCTTTAACTTCCACCATTTAATTATAGGAGTCGTGCATATTTTCCTTCTATTGATACTATATTTGAGATATATATCGAACACTACTAACCTATGATGGGTAGTTAAATTTTCTCGAGAAATGACCTTTGCAATTTTTATAAATTTTTTTATCATTCTTCCTAACTATAAGAAAGTCAATTTGCGATTTATTATTTCCACTTTTGAACATGACTAAGTGTTATTCTTTTTTCTTAAAAATGTATTAGCTAGTATAAAGTCATATGCTATCGCAAAATTCAATATAATTTTCCCTTCTTCATTTTTTGTTCCAAACTCATAACCTCGTATACCCTATAATATTCCTTATTTCACTTCTACATGCCCATTTAGATCTCCTCCTATTAAAATCATAACAGTTGGCAGAATATTTTGTAACATATCATCTAGATTGTCCAAAAATCTAGATTTGGTATGTTCATCTAATCCTATTTAAGGTGCATATATGTTAATTACATTAATAGCTTCTTTCGCCACTACTATCTTGAGAGCTATAATCATATCCCCTTTCTAACTACTTCTACTACTTTGTCCTTTAGCGAATTATTGACAACAATATCTACTCCATTTTTTATTTACTCTTTCCTGTGTACCATAACTTAAAATCTTGATTATCTATCATTTTTATCTTCTCTCCTACCCATTGTCTCTTGTACACATAAAATATTAATTCTTCTCCTAATTATCGTATTGACTACCTCCATTGCTTTACTAGAGAGCGTTTTTATATTTCATGTTCCAAATTTTAAACTATTAATTTTTCTATAATATTTGTTTTCCCCGTATGAGAACTCTTGTATATTTAACACTACACCGAAGTTCTCATGGAGATATAGTGGTCCTTATTGATACGTTCCAGTCAAACCCTACAACGTGAACTCTTGCATATTTAACACTACATTCGAGTTCTCATGGAGATGTAACGGTCCTTGCCAACCCTATTACAGTCAGACCCTGCAACGCGTTCCTTTCGGAGAACATTCTAGCATTAACACAATAATTTGATGGATTCATTCATTGAATATTTATCTGAAAGTCCACGCTGACTAGCAACCTAACGCGTAACCCTCGCCCTTTCTCAACCGGGCTTGGGACCGGCTATGGCGGGGTTTGGTTGAACAAAATTAAAATCAAATTAAAATTATTGACTTGGTTTTGGTTGAACAGAATTTACTTCTAAACATCATTTTTTTTAGTTTTACTATTAAATTATAAGTTCCATGTAAAAAATTATTATGTCTTTATTACTTTGTGATTTTGCAAACTAAATTTTATTAGTAAGGTGTAAGAATGTCTACATAAAGTTACTTGGGAATAAAACCATGTATTTTGCACTTACCATAGTGCCAAAAATGTGAAAACATTAAACACATCATTAGTGAGGCCTACTGATTCTTACATATAAAAATTAAAGCCAATTGATATCTCTATGGCATAAAATCATGTTTAGACTAAATGATTTGTACAAAACTATGTTCTGGCAAAGGTCACTTTTGTGCAAACCAAAGTTATAGTGTTTTACAATCCATTTTAAAGATGTGTTAAGTTGGTAGAGGGAGGATTTTACTTCTCAAGAGATCAAGGATTCAAATCTCATAAAGGAGAACATTTTCAGTTTCTATTTAACATAATAAATTTCTCCAATCAATAAGTTACTTTAGTGAAACTTAAACCGACAATTAGCGGTGAACTCCGACAAGGTTTGGCCAACTTCAATGACCTATGAGATTTCAACAACAGTCAAGGTTATTTTTAAAAAATCATTCTAAAGAAACCCTATTTGGGTTTTTTTTTCCTCAAAAAGAGGGATCTTCCATTCCTTTTTTTGTTCAAACAATTAGGATATTTTCAGGTTCCCAAGATTTTTTTCCAATCCTGACACCATAGGAAACCAACAATGCACAAGCTCATATTTACAACTTTATAATAAATATAACAAAAAAAAATTAAATAATAGGAAAATACTAAATGCAAATAAGAAAATTACATTTTAGAATAAAAATTGCTTAAAATATAAGTACTATCCTATGTGTTAAAATGTTGCAAGCCTGTAATCACAATAGACCGTAAGGTGTTTTATGTGATTATAAAGTACCTCCAAAACTTAAAGAAAAGTCTTACAAAATGGCGGTTAGACCTGCTATGTTATATGACGAATGTTAAGTTATGACTTGAGCATAAGCAGATAATGAGAGTTAAAGAGATGAGAATGTTAAGATAGATGTGTGGACATACCAAGATGAACAGAATAAGAAATGAGAGCATTAGAGAGAAAGTCGGAGTTGTATCTATAGAGTGAAAAATTTGAGAGACGCATTTAAGATGGTACAGACATGTACTTAAACAGTCAATAAATGCTCCAGTTAGGCAATATGAAACCAATACGCACATCAAATGAGGAAGACCAAAAAAGACTTGGTTTGCAATAATAAAACAAGATAAAATTTAGTTAAGTATAGATGATGATATAGTAGGGATAGAGCCTAATGATGTAGAATGATCCATATAACCAACCCACCTAGTGGCATAAGTCTTAGTGGTTGTTGTTGTAGTATACGTATGCGGTATGCCCAAGCCCAGATTGAAAATTTGGCCTTAAAATATTTTCAGAACCCTTGAAACTAATAATGATCTTAATAATCTTCCTCTTAGATCTATATACAAACTGACAGCTAAAATGTATTATGTGAAGTGTGTTTATTTACAAGTTGATAACAGTGCATGTAAGATGCAAGAAGACGAGCATTTCTGCCAAGCACCCAACAAATCAAGGCATGTGGCAAACATTAAGGTAGTGACCACCAAAGAAATTAATAAAGACGGTCGCAAAAAAATAGACATAACTTGCATGTTGATAATTAAGAGAAAACATCATAAAAGAAGAAAATTAAAGAAAAATTTATATGGATAATGTTAAAACTTACCTGTAAATTTTATTCAACATGGGAACACTGCATCTTATAAGTACCGTGGCTCCTGTTTTCTCTCTTTCAAAATGATTGCCCATGAATTGACTATATATCTGGTTAATGATGCCTTCTAAGTATGATCAAAGAGAAAGGCCCTCTGAGAGCACATACTATAGTCTGTTTAATATTATATGACAAGATTCAGTGACTAGGTATGTCCTTAAAAGGCAGAATGATCTATGCAAGATATTTATAAGCACCATCTCTTGACCTAGAAATCATAGTCAACTCTTCTGGATTTAGTAGTTCTTCTCCAGTAAAAGAATACTGTGGCAGAAGAAATGGCAAGATGCCTTCTTTGTGATGGCAAACCTAGCGGATAAATAAGACTTATGTGATAATATTCCTTCTTTGTAATAAAAATAAAAATAAATAACTAGAATACTTAATAAGTAGTCCAATGAAATCAATAGTATCGCGTGATCGATAATTGATCTTTGACAAAAACGCTTTGAGAAACCAAAATATGACCACTATGAATCTTGATAAAGACAATGGGTTTAAGTGCGATACAACAAAATTAATTGTAATCATATGCCCCATTAATTGGATTTTACCAAACCGTACCCATCACTATTTTTCTTCCTATTTTACCCTTTCAATTTCAAAATTCCTTTCAAAACTTATTTCTTTCAATTTCTGCAAGCTAATTTCCAGAGTAGATTACAGCATGAATTTTACTAAGAATTAGCTTGTCGGAGTTCCTTTACACTTAATTTTCAGTTTGCAATATCTCTCAACCTAATGGTGCGTAAATGTAAGTGACCTAAATTTTTAAGAAAAACTTCAATAGTAAGAACTCAAGCATGATTCTCAAGCTTGATTCAAGTGTCCTGAGACTAGCAGGTAAAGAATCCAAGCAAATTTAGATTGATAGATATACATGAAATCGACTAGCAACCATGCAAGCTTAAGGCGGATCTACATTTAAGGCAAAGTGATGGGGCAAACCGGCCAGTATCTTAAAATTGGTAGCCTGAGCAAAGAACCAAATTAATTTCAGTGTACATGGTACATACTGACTACAACTCTTGAGTAAGTGAATGATTATTCAGGCTCATGTGGAACAATTTCACTATCAGAGAGTGTTTCCAGACAAGTAAAGTCTTTCAAGAAGTAACTGCAACAACAGAGAAATTACCCTTCTAGTTGAATTAAGCAACCATCAAAATATCCCCTCTATAAAAGAAACCTAAAACATTAGTAATCAGTGGATTCCACTTATGGATGTGTATAAAAGAAACTGACCTTGGTGAAGAACTTTTGTGCATGACTCCTAATTTGTACTGCCGTCTTTGTGCCAATATGTTCTGTAACAAGCCCCATAAACCAAGAAAAAAAGTTGATAGATTAATCGGTGATGAATTTCCACTTACTGCTACAAATAACAGCAATGTTTTTGTTATCCTTTCTACTTGATATGCGGCAGTAAGGACACTAGGAACTCGACTTTGAAAAAAAAAATCAGGGGAGAAAAGGCTATATTCAGTAAAATGCCATCACGATCAAATATCCACGAACCTTCAATGCGTTGCCATGCTCTCCCATAGAGTTTCAAAGCTTCAAGAAAGCGGGTGTGCTCTTCCTGAGTCCACTTCTCCCTTTGCTTAGTGATCGTATACGGCTTCCTTTTCTACATGACAAGACCTTTATGCATGTATTCAAAGGGGGAAAAAATACAAATTGAGACGTCTGTGATCCCAGACCTTAATAACACTCAACTCTTCATCGGAGGAGTTCCCTTCCATACTCTTATCTCGAATCGATGAAGCAGCGCGAACAAAAAACAAATCCACCCTCAATTTCTCCAACCAGATGCTCGATTTGGAGCAGCAGGTGTCTCACTAAAGCCACATCACCGTCATCTAACAGCACACAAGAAGAACTCCGAAATAAGAGGAAATAAAGTGACTTACCTCCTGATCCCAATCAGTCCAGTCGCCTTGATCTACACCCAAAAGAAAACAAGAGATCGACAACAAAAGAGGGGCCGACAACTGAAACCTTAGGTAGCAGAAGCTCGAAAACACCTCAGGCAACAACTATGGGGCATCACGAGCACTAAGCCATCCCCACTAAAAGCCTCTTCTGCATGCTAGAGTAAATCAGATACGAAACCTAGAGGGAGGAAGAGAGACGAAGCGTTGACTTACCTCGGATGGAAGCGGAGGTCGACGGCAATGGCGACCGGAGAAGGAAGAAGCGGCGGCCGTGAGCGGAGGCGGCCTAGTCTCCTCGACGGGTTCCGGAGCAATCTCAGCCACGAATTTTCTCGCGGCTTTCCTCAACCCTCAGCAATAATAAATGAAAACGAAATTTAAATGAAATATATGGAGGAGAAGTTTAATTAATTATTTTTTTTAATTAATAATTCCGTTTTTTTTTTTGTGGCTGACAGCAGCAGCAGAGAGTGCCTGCAAGAGACTATGCTACGTGGGAGCCATTTGGTGGTTAGGATGCTTGCGCGCGCCGCCGCACGAAGAAGTTCTTATGCGGAGATAGATCCTTCGTCGGACAGACGGCTCAGGGACGGTCCTCACGTCGAACGACGAGGACGTCCGCATGCGGGCGATCGCGCTAACTGCGAGAATGCGGCGGAAAGTGCATGGCGTTTTGTCAAAGTGCGTTACTCGCGTTACACGTGGCACTTGTGCTCTCTTATCCGGAACCTGCGACCAACTAGTGGTTGTTTCAATCGTCGGCAGTCCAAGATGCGAGGGATTTGTGAGGGCAAAAATGATAAATCGCTATATATATATATATATATATATATATATATATACACACACGGAAATCTTATCCTGTGGCACGCATCCATGCGATTTAGTACGGCGGCATTAAAATTCATGCTAGATCGATCCACTGATCGATCCAGTATGCCCCGATCGATTAGTGAATCGATTCAGTCCGCCTGCGTGTTAAAATGGATTGATCCACTGCACCGATCCACACGGATGCGTGCCGCAGGATATCTTCTCTCTCATATTATATATATATATATATAGGAATTTGATATCCTGCGCGTCCGCACAGTGTGCGACTGTACACGCACGCAGGATATATGTGATTTTAGTTTTTTTTTATTTTTTTTATTTTTAAATTAAAAAAAATAATTAAAATATTTTTTAAAAATTTTATTTCTAGGGTTCAGGTTTTGGGTTATAGTATCAAAGCTATTTTTTTTTTAGATTTTACCTTTGGGGTTCAGACTTCCTAATTAAATTATAGTGTTTGGTTTTAAAAAAAAATTAAAATAAAATCAATTTAAGTATTTATTGAGTATTGTAATATGTTAAGGGGATATATTAATGTATTAAGAATTTATATAAGGAAATGTTAATTTTTTTAATTAATTTTTTGAATTTAAAATATTAAAAAAAACAAAATAAAATAAAAAAAACAAAGCGATCTCCCTGCGCGACGCGCACAGTCGCGTCGCGCAGGATTTCAGCATTTTTTTTTCTTTTAAATTTTTGAATTAACAAAATAATTAAAATATTTTTTAAAAATATAATTTTTATGGTTCAGGTTTTGGGTTATAGTATCAAAGCTATTTTTTTTATTTTACCTCTAGGGTTCAGATTTTGGGTTATAGTATCAAAGCTATTTAGGGTTCAGGCTTTGGGTTATAGTATCAAAGCTAATTTTTTTATATTTTACCTCTAGGGTTCAGACTTTGGGTTATAGTATCAAAGCTATTTTGTTTTTTAAATCTTACCTCTGGGGTTCAAGTTTCCCAATTAGATTATAGTGTTTGGTTTTAAAAATAAAATTAAATTAAATTAATTTAAGTATTTATTGAGTATTGTAATATGTTGAGGGGATATATTAATGTATTAGAAATTTATGTAAGGAAATGTTAATTTTTTTAATTGATTTTTTTAATTTAAAATATTAAAAAATAAAAAAATTTAAAAAACAAAGCTTGATCTCCTGCGCGACGCACACAGTCGCGCACTGTGCGCATCGCACAGGAGATCAAAACTCTATATATATATATATACTCTTCTACTTCCAACCTTAAATACAAATGATCTTTTTCAACTTTTGACTCGCACCAAATGAGTTAAGATTTTAACTCACAATTATACTAAACTCACACCAAATGAGTTAGAATTTTTGCTCACAACTAAACAGTTGGTCATATCCTTCTTATCCTTTTTTACTTGACCGTGGGTGACAGCAAACATGGTCATCTGACGCAACCTAAACTTGATTTTTTTTTTTTAATTTCTCTCTTCCTTCGCACGGGCTTATTTGTTCTCGTTCTCTTCCTTTGCTCGTCTCTCTCTCCTAAAACGAAAGTCCTAAACCCTCTTCACCGTGACTTCACTCCTCTCTTTCTCCGCTTCCAACCCTAGATACAGGTCATCTTCTTCAACTCTCAGCTAGCGCCAAGTGAGTTAGGGTTTTCCCTCACAACTATACTGAGCCCATGCTAAGTGAGTTAGGGTTTTTCACTCACAACTAAACAGTTGGTCATCCCCTTCTCTCCTTTTTCTACTCGTGTTTCAGAATCCACATTCCATATCGACCTTATGAATTCTAATTGTTGATTTTAAGGTTCCGCCACAAACGTTGAGTTGGTTTTCTTTCAAAACCAGCACCGACGTGGTGGTTTTGAAAGACTAGTACAAACGTTGAGTTACTTTTCTTTTAAAACCAACACCAACTTATTATTGATCTTTCAAAATTAGCATCAACTATCAGCAATGACCAGTACCACATTGGTGCTTGTTTTTCAAAACCAACACCAACTACCAACACCGACCAGCACCACATTGGTGCTCGTCTTTCAAAATAAGCACCAACTTAGTGCTTTTTAAAAAAAAAAAATAGCACCACATTGGTGTTAGTTTTTTGGTTTTTAAAACCAACACTTACGTGGTAGTGATTTGAAAAAAAAAAAGATAATACATCCAAAGCAACAAAACCATTAAATATGAAACTTCCAAATGATACTTAAAATTTTATCTTCTAAGCCTTACTGTCAATCAACTACAAAATTAATCAAGAAACATGATAAAATATCAATTATAACGTTGGTGCTGGTTTTGTAAAATTATCAGCACTATGTTAGTACTAGTTTTGCAAAACTATCAGCATTGCGTTGGTATTCATTTTTAAAAAACAACACCAACGTACCTAATATTATCAAGTAATTTTTTTTCTAAATTTTGTATTATTATTATTATTATTATTATTATTATTATTATTATCATAATCATTTTGTAATTCACATTTATCTCTGTAGAATTCTTTTCTTTCTTGCCTGATCAAAGAAATTTACAAGTATATTGCATTTTAGATGAGATTCTGATTGCAGTGAGCTTAAAAAATCAAGCAAGAAATTATTGCTCGACTTATAATTATCCAATAACTGATATACTATTTGTGCTCCCACTAGTATTGTTGCTCGATTTTTTAAATTAGATATTCTACATCAATGGAAGAAAATCTCTATGATGATCAATTATATATTCCCCAATCTGATGATGATCGAAAGCTAAAAACTAGGATGAAATTTGCATCATTGAAGGAGATATTTTCATTCTATAATTAATATGTATGAGAAGTCAGATTTAGTGCAAGAATAAGCAATAGCCGGAAAAATAAGAAAACTAATGAAGTAGTCTGAAAAAAAAATTATATGCTTTAAAGAAGGACATACAGATGTTTAACGGAATATGCGGACATAAGGTGATAAAATCAAAATGACAAGAGCACGTGGTGAAGTTAAAACTAGATGTAAGTCAAAATTTTCATGGACTTAATTAGGTTATCACTAACTTCATTGAAAGTCATAATCATCCACTCTCATTTCCTATAAAGGTGCATTTGCTACGCTCATATCATAGTGTTTCGACAGTACAGAAAGCATTGACTCAATAGTTTTTAGAGACTAATGTGTCAACTTGTCAACAAGTAAGATTATTGGATATAGAGCATGGAGGCCCTGAGCATGTAGGTTGCACAGAATGAGATATTAGAAACTTCAAGAAAGAGCTAAGGGATGAACAAAAGGGTATCGATGTCGAAATACTGATTGAGCTATTTACCTCTAAGAAAGAGAAGAATTCGGGTTTTTTTTCTTTGATTGCGATATTGATTCAATAACAAATTTGGTAGGTGTTTTTGGGCGGATCATATTTCAAGGAGGGCATATAGTGTATTTGGTGATGAGTTATATTTGATACGACGTATAACACCAATAAATATGGGTTGATTTTTATACCATTGGTAGGAGTTAATCATCATTATCGAACAATTGTTAAGTGATAAGAAAATTGAGTTTTTTGTTTGGTTGCTTAAGAATTTCATAGAAATCATGCCTAAAGGTGCACCAAATGTGATCATCACTGATCAGGATTCTACTATGACGAAAGTATTGCCCATGTTTTCCCTCAGATAGTGCATCGATAATGTTTGTGAAACATACTGAATAAATTTCCAAATAAATAATACCCTTTGATTTTTTGAAGCTACTCTCAAAGCATAAAGAATGTCATTACAAATGCTACAGCACCTAATGAATTTGAGAAGTCATGGCAAGAGGTTATCAAATGTGATAACTTGGAGAAAATTAATTGGTTGTCGTTGATGTATGAATTGCGGCACAAGTGGGCTCCAATTTATTTTATATATATATATATATATATATATATATATATATATATATATCGTAAAAGCAACAGGACGAATTGCTCAGATACCCGTGAGTGAGGGTTACTTGGGTCGTGTTATAAATGCTCTGGCTAAACCTATTGATGGGAGAGGTGAAATTTCAGCTTCTGAATCTCGGTTAATTGAATCTCCTACCCCAGGTATTATTTCGAGACGTTCTGTATATGAGCCTCTTCAAACGGGGCTTATTGCTATTGATTCTATGATCCCTATAGGACGCGGTCAGCGAGAATTAATTATTGGGGACAGACAGACCGGCAAAACAGCAGTAGCCACAGATATATATATATTCTGCTAGAATGTCAAGTAGTTAGAGATCTGAGAGTTCACATTCTTTTTTCAAGAGATATGTCTCAAATAAGAATGTATTGATGGATTTTATCACCCATTTCAATAGGGCACTAAGACATCAAAGACACAATGAGTTAGTTGCGGACCATATTGATATGAATGAACATCCCAAGATTAAGAGAAACTGACCAATGAAAATTCAAATGGTTAAGTTATACAAAAAAAAAATGGCCAGAGTTTCAAAGTGAAATAAGTGATAGTCATGGTTATTATGTGTAACGAGTATCTACATTAGTTGACTTAGTAATTTACCATGTGCTGAATTTTCAAAGTTGTTCTTCGTGTAAACCAAGGGTGCTCACACATCACCAACAAAGGGATTACATATCCTGTAGTTGTAAGAAATTTGAGTTTAAGTGCATTCCATGCATGCATATGTTAGTTTATTTTCATATCAACTAAGTGTTTCATTTTCCTAATAAGTATATACTCAAACAATGGACATGAGATGCAAAGATTAATCCTAGTTTTTCTTTGGTAAAGGAAAATATAACCGATGACCTATAAAGCTTTTTGATAACAAGACACTCAAGGTTATCCTTTAAAGTTACAGTATTAATTGATGATGCATCCTTAACGGATCAAGGGACAAATTTCTTGGATTAACAATTAGATTGTATCTATAGCAAAATTCAAGAGATAAATATTAATAGAATATGCAACAATGAAAGTCAAAGAAATAAATCCATGGATGGGACCCTTGGTATTGTTAATCCATATTTAATAAGAACAAAAGGATGTGGGAAGGGATTGAAATACTCAAAAGAGAAATCAACCTCAAAATATAGGATATGTCATGGATGCGGGTTTCGAGGTGTGTCACATGACAAATGTAACTGTCTAATTTTACAGCAAAGATATGTGTCAATTAATTCTATATTTGTATTATAATTTAAATTCCCAATCAATTAGTTTTATTAAATTTTGTAAATATGATAATATGTTGATTTTTAGATCAATTATTGATAATCAAAATGTGACAAGCGATGATAATATATATGAAGAAGATTTACCATCTGTAGTTGGTACTATCAAAATTTTTTTATTAAATTTTAGTAATTGATAAAAAAAATTAAGTTAGTAATTGTCATTATTGTTACAAGTTCAAACAACATGCCTTGGATGAATGATGGTTTAGCATCTTTCTTGCATATGTATTCTTGATTTTGATATTGCAACATCATCTATGTTATTTGTATTCTTCAACATGCTTACGAGTAAAAGGTTTCATTAACTAAATTATAGCTTGAGAATGGTGAAGTAACTACTTTGAATTTTTATCTATATGAATTGGAGTTTATATCTTGTAAAGATCTAGAATACTGATGAGAATGAGAACCTACAGTGACTTGTTGCTATATCTTATCTACCAGTCATAATGTTAGATTTCAACCTTATACTTAAACTATTTTACATTCCATTTGATACTTACACGTTATTGCTAGTTATATTTCACAACTTGAAATATATTATGATTTTTCTATTTGCTATCTATCCTGAATCTGGGTTTGTTTCAGTTAGATAGGATTGCTAACTTATTCTATTCATGCAAAAATAGAGCATTCTCATGTTTTATGATTACACACAGAAAACTAAGTCTTTTACTAGTTTAGAAGTAGATTGGTTTAAGCCTTTTATGATTATATTTTAGTATATCTAAATGCAAATATTTCTAGGCTCACAAAGGGTACAAACTTTGAAATTTCATTCTGTATAAACCAATGTGGTTATTGCAATTTTCTTACTTTAATTTGCATCACACATAGGTTTATATATGAGAACTAGATAGACCCATACCCTAGCCAAGTTGAAGTTCCCTTAGTATTCGGATTAGGAGTGCTTCCTTAATTTGCAACTGTGTGAGACATCACATTTGACTTGTTTGGCCTATGCGTAGATAATTTTTTGAATATGAACTAGAATTTGTAAAATTGGAATTTGTAATTCTTGGATGATATTTTATATCTATCATATTTTTCAAAAGTTTACATTTATTTATGAAACTCAGTTTTGTATGTGAATTCTACCAATATTGACAGTGAAATGATATGATTGTATAGAAGCCATTGATGTTGTCATTCATAAAATGTGATATAGCAATTGAAATAGGATATTGAGTTTGAAGAACCCAAGAGGCAATGTTGTTGCTGCTTTTGCAAGAACAATACCAACATGGTGCTACTTTTGCAAAATCAGCACCAACATCAATGCCACTTGGCACACGATAATAGATTCTTGTGCGAGTCTCAGAACTATGGTTAGAGGGCATAAATACATTCTATTGATGTAGTGAGCACCAAACGATCAAACCTATATTTTGATAATGGCAAAGGGTTCAAAGTTTAGTTGTCTTGTTATCTGACAAGTGTGATTGAGCTTGTAGGAAAGTCCTAAGTGTTCTTAGGTAAAAGTCCTAGTGGATACTAGGCAGGTGGAAAATCCTAGGAGGAGGTAACCCTAGGTCCTAGGGGGTGGTAACCCTAGGTTATGGAAACCCCTAAGGGGAGGTAATCCTAGGTGGAAAGTCTTGGCAGGTCGTGAACTTTAGGCGAAGTGCTAGATTCGGGGGCTCTATGTGAAAACACTGGTGGTTGCGGACCAGGTGAAAGTTTGGGCGGATCGTGGAGTGAACATCCAGCATGAAGACCTGAAGTCTTGAGCATTAAGCAAAAGTTCAGTCGGTGTGGAGGATCGGTCTGGTAAAAGGTAAACTCTCCTTAGAGGAGTAGGTGAGGATGCATTCCTTGAAGAGGGAATAGTAGGTGTCGGTTCGACCTAGGATTTTCATAGAAAATCTAAAAGTCAGAACCGGACAGTCCGAAGGCTGTTAAAAGTCATATATTGCTTTACTATTATTTGCTATTTGTCTAACTCTATTTTATAGGGAAACTAATAATTGTGTAGGGTTAATTTTGGCATTGATCGGTCGATCAAACCTCCAAACAAGCATAGTAGATTTCTAAGTCAGCTGATCGGGTTCGACCTAAGGATCGGTCGACCAAACTTGGGGTTCAGTCGATCGATCGATGGATATGCGTCAACGTGGTTGGGTCAAGTGGATTGGATCAGATAGGCCAGCAAGGTCAGTGGGATCGGTCAATCGAACGGCGAAATCGGTCGACCGAATAAAGACTCTTATCCAAGCAGAAGTATGTGGACGAGAAGCTGGGTAGGTTCAGGGGGTTCGGTCGACCGAACACCTGGATCATCGATCGATCAATGTCGAGTCAAAGATTGATCCTGAGATCAGTGGATCTGGATCAGGTCTGGCTCGGCTATAAAAGGAGGGTCGACTAGAAGCTTCGAGACAACCGAATTCAAAACTACTTACTCTCCTGTGTGCTGCTCCCAAGCACTTCGACAATGAGCAACTGCTGCTCCAACAATCGACAAACTTCTAGTTACTCTTTTATTGTTGGTAACACAGTTTCTTTTCATTATTTTTAATACGTGTACTTGCATATCTGTAAAGTCTTTATGAATTGATAGTGGATTGTCCAACGTAAGCAATCAACAATCGTGGGCCTTGGAGTAGATGTCGTCACAGGCTCCGAAGCAAGTAAAAATAAAGGTGTTAACTTGGTGTTTGTTTTACTTGTTCTTTATTCCATTGCATTTACCTTGTGTTTTCTGAAAAGTGATAAAGCCATGAGTGCTATTCAATCCCCTCCCCCATTAGCACGTCTCGATCCTACACATTCTACATTCTACACAGTCAGCCCTTCTATCTCGTACCAAAATTTTAGAAATCTAAGGCCTCTAGGTCAATCAATGGGTTTTAGTCAAAACCCATTGATAAACCTAGAGGACTCTAATCCAACCCATTCTATGACTTATGGGTTGCAGGAGTCTGAATATGCCCTCATTTACTCTTTTTAGTGCTTCCTAGTATTGCTCCAAATGATTTACATCTTTATGTATATTGTGGTGCTAGTTTGAGAAGATCAGCACCACGTTAGTGTTGCTAATAAGCCCTAAACCCTAATAATAATTTAATGACCACTTATATAATTTAAAAATAATGAATTTATGGAGACTCATCAATTAATTAATTATGACCTACATAATCTAGTCATTGATCTGTAACTTTTATAGAATGACCACTCATAGCTGCCATAAATTATACAACCACTCATACCTATCATAAATCATGGCCTGTGAATAATGGTAAAATTTGACTTTATCATAAGGGAAACTATGGGCTCGTTATACACCTATTCCCAGATTGAATAGTTATAGCACCTCTATTTTATTATAAAATAGAGGGAGCCTTCTTTAATGACATCTAAAGGTAAATGAGTAGCATAACTATGGATTGACACCATCTTCTCGACATCACCTTTATCATTCCTATCATGGCATTCACTGTCTTTATCCAAAATCTAGTAGTATTTCTTCCTCCCAAAGCGGGAATAACAAGTAGTCATGTTGCCTTTTATGATATAGTGTAAGCTTTTATATGGCAATAGGCAACCTGTTTAGGGTTTCGAAAGGAATATCTTTACTATGAACACCAACATCTAGCCCCGTTCAACATACGTTGATCAAGTTGGACCACTCATGGAGTGGACACTGATCACCCAAACATCCTTTGGTAAAAACAAAGAGCCTCAGGAATGCCCTGAGGAATGCTCCTGGAGTAGCTAGAGGATGATTGCTTCTACGAACTTCTCCCATCCACGACTAAATTATACAAGGGAGATGAAAAATAACAGACGTTGTTTGGAGTTCAGAACACTGTGTATGTTGATCAAGGCTGATTGCTCATGGAGAATACTATGGACGCTAATCGGCCAAAATTCTCCTAGCCCGACCAATGTACACTAGGGAGATGGAGAATAACAAGGTACACAAACTCTACAGATGGTGTGATTATTATGTATTTGTGTTAAACATGGTGCTTGAATTATATTCTCACAACAGCTGATGTAAATGTATTGTTAAGCTAATAATATTTGTAATGTCGCTTGATTTATATTGTAGCAGTTACTGGACAGTAGTAGTGATGTGTGATAAATCTGCAAGTACATAAAAGTGTCATCAAGTAATAATAAGATCGAATCCACATGGACTGGTGATCAAGTACAAGTCTACCAATCAATCCTAACAGTTTAGACCAAATCATAAGTGATGGCTGTCACAAACGTGAATCAAAGTCTAAATGTGAAAGGGAAACAAAGAGGGTAAGAGAGAGAAAGAAATCAAAGAGAGATGACAATAGAAAGGTAAAGTATGATCCAGATAAGAAGACAGAGCATGATCACAGAGTAGGAAGATAGAACGTGATCACAGAGCAGGAAGACAGAACATGATCATAGAGGGAAGTGCAAAGAAGGCAGAGGAAAGGCAATCAGAGAAAATGATCATAGGATTTTGATTTCACCTCCAAGCTAGCAAACACTTGATCTATATCTCAATTCTTGTCCTCAACATTAGCTTATGTGGGTAGATAATCCAAAAGTATCCAATGTGAAACTTTTGCTTCTACAACGATATATCAACCCTATTCATTGTCTACTTTTAGAAGGATCATAATTAGTGATCATAATGTAAGGCAAACCCTGTCACTAGATCTCATGACCCCTAATTACCCTCTTTTCTTACTCTGTGACAATGAATTAGGTTTGATCCATTAAGTTCTATGATCACCTAGGGTTCCTTATGGTAATCTGGGTTACACTTTCGTATCTAACTCTCTGTGTCTTGGTTTTCTATGGGTCAGAGGGTCAAGTTCTCCTTTCGATTCATCACCAAATCCTCATAGGATATGAATCTCATATTTTTGGTATCAAGATCGTGTTAAAATAGTAGATCTACCCCATAATCCAATACATTATAGGAATAAGACAGTAAACATGCATAGATCAAAGAAAAGTATTTACATCATATAGAGGTTACTCCCTATCCCTAGAATCCAGGAAATTACCCC
The DNA here is from genome assembly GCF_018446385.1 of Zingiber officinale. Taxonomy (NCBI): domain Eukaryota; kingdom Viridiplantae; phylum Streptophyta; class Magnoliopsida; order Zingiberales; family Zingiberaceae; genus Zingiber; species Zingiber officinale. The sequence continues at coordinate 19,952,619 of NC_056006.1, read as the reverse complement.
ATAAATGAGGGATTACAATCATCAAACATGATTAACAATCTCAGTCAAATAGTTTCTAATGTAGAGAAAACATAGAAGGGGAATAAATGCTCAGATTGTTCAATGAATCTTCCTCCTAGCCGCTCCCGATGGCTCCTTAATGTGTGGATGGCTCCAAAACACTTCAAAGACTCCTCCGTCTCCTTGGAGTCCTTCGATGACCCCTGATCGAGATCCCCAATATGATCGAGTGAATGCCCTTTTATAGCCGTTGGAATCAATTACCGACCCAGGCCATACCGCTAGGCATAGTCGCCCATGGTCAGGCGGTGAGCTCAAATCTCGCAGGTCACGACCTGTGCTGCTAGGCACGAGAGACCATGGTGTGGTGGTTGAACCTGCCACAGCTCATGCATCTAGGCATGGGAAAGTAGTGGTAAGGAAACAAAGCTTGCTGGGGTTGTGCCACTGGGCACAACCACCCTTGGCAAGGTAACCGAACCTACCATGGGGCATGCCACTAGGCACGTCCGCCCGAGCTTCTTTGGCTTGATCTTTTCACTCCCTATTTTGTTTCAATCTTCACTCTTGTCATTCAAAATATACGAGAGCAGTATCTAGGAATAATAAAATATAAAAATGAAGCATAAAATTAGGTTGTCTTAAATCATGCATGCAAAAGTGGCTTGAATGTAGTGTGCAAATATGATGAAACCCCTATATGTTGGAGCAATCCCAATGGTCCGTGCGACCATGTGTTTTGGTATTTGGACAAAGAGTTTAAGTTAGGTTCACCCTTGTTATTTGATATGTGTACTTGAGTTATGCAGGACTGCAGGATACACATGTGACTCTGGTTGATGGTTTCGGGTCCGGTGAAGGATGGAGCATCAGAGGGACCGTGGACAATGCAGCAAGGACAAGGGTCGAGAGAAGCGACTTCGAGGCATACACGAAGGATGACATTGGGGATGAGCCGCGGGCTTGAATGCATCCGAGGGGCGAGAGCCAAAGGAAGTAGGCTTGAAGGCAAGAGGTTAAAGCTGCAAAGGAAGTGTCAAATGAGTCATAAGGGTGAGGGTACTGTTGGTGCAACCTTAGGTCAAGGTTGACCTGGTTGACCCGACTCGAGGTGACTTGACTCGAGTTGTATTTTGATGTTTGACTTGGGAAGATTGTCGGTGCAACCTTAGGTCAAGGTTGACCTAGTTGAGTTGCATGTCGATGTTTGACGAGAAGAGAGTTGTATTCTTGATGTTTGACAAGAATAGGTGTTTGGGAGATTGTAGGTGCAACCTTAGGTCAAGGTTGACCTGGTTGACCTGATTCGCGAAAAGTCCAAGTATGGAGACTTGGCACTAGAAAAGTCCAAGTACGGAGACTTGGCACGGGGAAAAGTCCAAGCAGGTAGCTTGGCACGCGGAAAGTCCAAGTATGGAGACTTGGCACGGGGAAAGTCCTAACTGGGATGTTAGGCAGTGTGGAAAGTCCTGGTGAGTGAAGCCAGGCAGTGGGAAAGTCCTAACTGGGATGTTAGGCAGTTGGAAAGTCCTGGTGAGTGAAGCCAGGCAGTGAGAAAGTCCTAACTGGGATGTTAGGCAGTGTGGAAAGTCCTGGTGAGTGAAGTCAGGCAGTGGGAAAGTCCTAACTGGGATGTTAGGCAATTGGAAAGTCCTGGTGAGTGAAGCCAGGCAGTGAGAAAGTCCTAACTGGGATGTTAGGCAGTGTGAAAACCCTAGTGAGTGAAGCTAGGTGAAAGTCCTGGTGAGTGAAGCCGGGCAAAGGAAAATCCAGATGGATCAAGGATGATCGGACATCTGGTGTTGAGAAGGTCAAGTAGGTCAAGGGAGTGACCTGATACTTGACACGAAGAGAAAAGTCCAAGTGGGTCAAAGGGATTGACCGGACACTTGGTGAGGAGTCTTAGCAGGTCAAGGGAGTGACCGGATGCTAAGCATGATGTACCAACAGGTCAAGGTTGACCGGATGTTGGTTTGGGAGACTTGGGACTTGGTTTGGGCAAAAACCAAGCTCTGGATCGGTCTGCAGACCGATCAGTGATCGTTAGGTATCGATCGGTCCGTGACCAATCGATAACAAGCGAAGGTGGGCTTCCGATCGGTGCGGGACCGATCGGCCTGATCGGTCCCGGGACCGATCGGGGGAGTGGGATCGGTCCGGACCGATCAGATTCCACGAGAGTTGGGCAACTCTGGAAGCCTTCGATCGATGCGGGACCGATCGGCCTGATCGGTCCCCACGACCGATCGGGTCAGACCAGCATCGAGCCTGATCGGTCCACGTTCTAGCCGTTGCGTAGCAACGGCTAGTTTCTTTCTTGTATAAAGGGGTCGAGGGCTGCTGCTGCACACTTACTTCTTCTTTTCTTCTAGAACTTCTGTTCTTCTGCTGCTGAAGCTTCTGCTTCAACTGAGCTTTGATTGAGCTCACCTCCGAAGCTTCGCGTGAGCTTCCAGTCGTCGACCAACTGCTGCGTTTGGGTTGTGAAGTTGCTGCTTCACCTCCAGTCGACAAGAAAGCAAGCAATTGGTAGAGTGCTATTGTATTCATATTGTATTGCTTTTCTTACTATTCTTGTACTCTTTGTTTGCTGTTGCAAACATTTGTGGCGAGGTTTCTCCACCCACAAGGAGTATATTGTATTAGCCGGTTCTCCGGGAGCTCATCCACCGACGGATTGACTGGACTCGTCCACCTTACGGACACGCCGAGGAGTAGGAGCCCTAATCTCCGAACCTCGTTATATCCTTGTGTTAAGGTTTGGTTTTCTTCTCTTTCGTTTCTTTGTATTTTCCGCTGCGCTAACACGTTTTGTAGAAAGAAACGACGATTTGGGGTCGGCTATTCACACCCCCCTCTCTAGCCTCCGTACGAAGGAACCTAACAAGTGGTATCAGAGCGAGGCCGCTCTTCGACGGATTCACACCCGTGGGAGCACAAGCTAGAGATGGATCAATTCGGATAAGACATCACCATTCCACCCTTCTACAACGACAACTTCGCATATTGGAAGGTAAGGATGATGTATTTTCTTAGGACTAATATGTGGAACTGGTTTTGTGTACAAGAAGGGTTTACTCCTCCAATGGATAAAGAAGGAGAGCCTCTAGAGAAGAACAAGTGGACGAAGGAACAAGTCCACCAATCCACGATCAACAATGAGGTAACTAAAACAATTGAATTTTCATTACCTACTAATGTTTTGTGTAAGATAGGTAAATACAACAATGCCAAGGAGTTGTGGGATAACTTGGCCAAGTACCATGAGGAGAGCTCCACTTCAAGCCATGAAGAGGAGCCTAGTGAGACAAGTAGCTCACATCATGGAGGGAGCGAATTGGGAGTTGAGGGCTACTCAACATCCAAGGAAGAAGAGGAGGAGAGTTCCTCTTGTTCAAGTTCGGAGCAAGAAGAAGAAGTTCCCACCTCCGGAAGGGTTGAAGAAGAAAGCTCATCTACATCCACAACCCTAGGTAACTCAAACACTGTGATTTCAAGCAAATTACACATAATGTGTTTTGAGTGTAGGAAGTTTGGGCACTACAAGAGTAAGTGTCCAAAGAGGGTTAGAAAGACTCCACCTGCACCAAAGGTCAAGGAAGCCGGGGTCCCGACATGCAAGAGCAAGAAGCACGTGGTGTGCTTCCAATGCAAGTAACGGGGACACTATAGGAGTCAATGTCCAAGGGGGAGGCAACCTCACAAGGACAAGAGGCCAAACACATGTAAAGGGGGAGCTAAGGCAAACCCTAAGGTAACATTTAAAGCTCATTCTTGCAATTCTAGTAGGATGCATGCTAGTAGTCTTATTGCCATTGTCAATAATGATAAGCATGTTAACACTAGAAATCGATACATGTGCTTAGGAGCCAAGCATGTTAGCCTAGATAAGAACAATTCTAGAAATGCTAACCCTAGAATTAACTCATCTAAGGCTAAGGAAAATCTAGATAGAAATCCCAAATCATCTAGACACATGCCTAGGAATACCTCAAAGAAAAATGATAAATCAAAACTTGAGGTATTAGAAAAAGAAAATCAAATCTTGAGGTCAAGACTTGATTCTCTAGAAAAGGCTCTTAAGGATTTGACTCTAGGGTCTAGGGGTCAAAAACCCAAGTCCAAGGACAAGAAAGGTTTGGGTCACAAACCTAAGTCCCAAGTGGTCAAGCCCACTTATCATAATGTTCCATTCGATTATGGAACAAAATCTAGGGCTAGGAAGACCATCACCAAGGTCACAAGGGGAGTCACCCCTAGAGTTGATCTTGATGAGTCCCAAATGACCAAGGCTTTAAAGCCTAAGAGGGTCATTAGGAGGGTTGCTAGGGAAGTTATCCCTAGTGAATATTTAGTGAACCCAATGAGCTCTAATAGGTATTGGGTTCCTAGGAGCATCTTCTCTACCTCATAAATGGGTTAGAGAGTGTCAACTCCGATTAGAAGGGTAGTTAACCCAACTTTGAGGAAATTGACACTCAAGGAGCATTTTCAAGGTTTTGAGAACTTTTGAAAATGAAATGAAATTACCATTTACTCCTTTGAAGAGTTAAATGTGCCTAAAGATTGGAAATTTCATTTTTAATATCAATTGGCACAATTTGGGAAAATCTAGAGAACTCTCGAGGAAAAATGAAACATGCCAAGTTTTGAGGATAAATTTGATCTTTAAGTGGCATGAATTAATCTAGAGTTCAAGAAGTGTCAAAATTAGGATTTTGGCATTTTGGGGCAATCTAGGATTAAATTTGAAGTTAGCCAAGTGGTTAAGGATACTTAGATAGGTAATCTAGGTATATTTATTTATGCTAAATCTTGCCATGATTGTTTGCCCCCACATGTCATGACATCATGTTTAGTTTCATTATCATTTGAAATGTCATGATAATGCTTAGGCTAGTTTTTATGTCATGTTTATTTAAGTTTCAAACTTTATGCCATGACATCATGACATTGGCACATGTTTTCATTTATGATACCATTTTATGCCATGTCATCATCTCTTGCATTAATAATCAATTGAATTGATTTAAGGATGAAAAACACATCTTGATATTGAGATCAAATTTGTGTTTTGAAAATGCATGAGACCTTAGTCTAAGATACCTAAACCCATATCTCACATCAAAATTGCCATGGATGTGTTTGATACACTTTAGATGTGTGTGAGATATTAGGATCATGAATTAGGATCAAGGTGCATAGTTCTTGTACCTAGATGAGCCTAATTCAAGAAATGGAGGATCATAGGGAAAGCTTGTGTACAAGTCATGTACATTTAGCCCTAAGATTATGGTCCTAAATTAAAAGGATTAAAATCATTTTGAAATTGATTTGGAAAACCTTGATGAAGCCATCTTAGTGATTGCATTCATCATTGAACATTGTGATACAAAGTTGAGTTAAACTTGAACTATTTCAAAGTTTTTGAACTTTGTATCAAGATTGAAAAATAGAAGTTATTTTCATAGAAAATTATTTTTCCATGATAGTATATGTTATGAGGAATGTATCCTCAAAATTTTATAATTTTTGAAATTTTCTAGAATTTTTAAAGGGTTTCTGAATTTCGGAAGAGGAAAATCAGAAATCTGTGTTTAGAGCCTTGATCGGTCTGCGGACCGATCCAGGGAAGCATGGATCGGTCTGCAGACCGATCCAGTGAGATCCAGTGCGATCAGTGAGGTGTGGATCGGTCACTGGACCGGTCCAGATGGACTCTGATCGGTCTGGGGACCGATCAGGGCGTGCCAACTTGCCTGATTTCAGTCTGTTGTCTGAAAGTTCAGCTAGAAGTTGGGTTCTGTGGATTTCTAAAGGTTTGGAACTCACAAAGACATTGTTGGTGCAATGGTCAAGGGGGAGTTGACCTTTAGGGGGAGTTGACCTTTAGGGGGAGTTTTACCTAATTCTCAAGGGGGAGTTGACTTTTAGGGGGAGTTTTTACTCCTTAAGACTTTTGAGAATTAGTGATATGGGATTATCACTAAGTTGATTGTTGAGTTTAGTATCAAGGGGGAAATTAAGAGTTTCAATGAAAGGTATGAGACTTTCATTAGGAAGAAACTCTTGACCTTGATACTCTCCTTTTTCTTTTTGATGTGTGTCAAAAAGGGGAGAGTGTTCATTGGAGAATTATTGGAGAACCCAAGTTAGGTTATCGGGTTAACCTAAGCTAGGGGAAGAATGTCAAGGAATGTTCGAGGAAGAACATTGGAATTCTTTTTGATGTGTGTCAAAAAGGGGGAGAATTATTGGAGAACCCAAGTTAGGTTATCGGGTTAACCTAAGGGGAGAATGTCCAGAGAATGTTCAAGGAAAGAACATTGGACATTGGAAAATGGTTGGAAAACCTAAGTTAGGTTATCGGGTTAACCTAACTTGATTATGGGTTTTGTCAAACATCAAAAAGGGGGAGATTGTTGGTGCAACCTTAGGTCAAGGTTGACCTGGTTGACCCGACTCGAGGTGACTCGACTCGAGTTGTATTTTGATGTTTGACTTGGGAAGATTGTCGGTGCAACCTTAGGTCAAGGTTGACCTAGTTGAGTTGCATGTCGATGTTTGACGAGAAGAGAGTTGTATTCTTGATGTTTGACAAGAATAGGTGTTTGGGAGATTGTAGGTGCAACCTTAGGTCAAGGTTGACCTGGTTGACCTGATTCGCGAAAAGTCCAAGTATGGAGACTTGGCACTGGAAAAGTCCAAGTACGGAGACTTGGCACGGGGAAAAGTCCAAGCAGGTAGCTTGGCACGCGGAAAGTCCAAGTATGGAGACTTGGCACGGGGAAAGTCCTAACTGGGATGTTAGGCAGTGTGGAAAGTCCTGGTGAGTGAAGCCAGGCAGTGGGAAAGTCCTAACTGGGATGTTAGGCAGTTGGAAAGTCCTGGTGAGTGAAGCCAGGCAGTGAGAAAGTCCTAACTGGGATGTTAGGCAGTGTGGAAAGTCCTGGTGAGTGAAGCCAGGCAGTGGGAAAGTCCTAACTGGGATGTTAGGCAGTTGGAAAGTCCTGGTGAGTGAAGCCAGGCAGTGAGAAAGTCCTAACTGGGATGTTAGGCAGTGTGAAAACCCTAGTGAGTGAAGCTAGGTGAAAGTCCTGGTGAGTGAAGCCGGGCAAGGGAAAATCCAGATGGATCAAGGATGATCGGACATCTGGTGTTGAGAAGGTCAAGTAGGTCAAGGGAGTGACCGGATACTTGACACGAAGAGAAAAGTCCAAGTGGGTCAAAGGGATTGACCGGACACTTGGTGAGGAGTCTTAGCAGTCAAGGGTGGCCGGATGCTAAGCATGATGTACCAACAGTCAAGGTTGACCGGATGTTGGTTTGGGAGACTTGGGACTTGGTTTGGGCAAAACCAAGCTCGGATCGATCTGCAGACCGATCCATGATCGTTGTGTATCCGATCGGTGCGGTGACCAATCGGATAACAAAAAGGTCAGGCTTCGATCGGTGCGGGACCGATCGGCATAAACTGATCGGTCCCGGGACCGATCAGGGGAGGTGGGATCGGTCCGGGACCGATCAGATTCCACACAAAGAGTTGGGCAACTCTGTGAAGCCTTCGATCGGTCTGGGGACCGATCAGCACAGGGCCTGATCGGTCCCCAGACCGATCAGGCTGAAGCCTGATCGGTCCAGGTTCTAGCCGTTGCGTTGTAACGGCTAGTTTCTTCGCTGTCTTCTTCGCAGGTATAAAGGGGTCGAGGGCTGCTGCTGCACAAAATGTTCTTCTTCTTTTCTACTAGAACTTCTGTTCTTCTGCTGCTGAAGCTTCTGCTTCAATTGAGCTTTGATTGAGCTCGCCTCCGAAGCTTCGCGTGAGCTTCCAGTCGTCGACCAGCTGCTGCGTTTGGGTTGTGAAGTTGCTGCTTCACCTCCAGTCGACAAGAAAGCAAGCAATTGGTAGAGTGCTATTGTATTCATATTGTATTGCTTTTCTTACTGTTCTTGTACTCTTTGTTTGCTGTTGCAAACGTTTGTGGCGAGGTTTCTCCACCCACAAGGAGTATATTGTATTAGCCGGTTATCCGGGGGCTCATCTACCGAAGGATTGATTGGACTCGTCCACCTTACGGACACGCCGAGGAGTAGGAGCCCTAATCTCCGAACCTCGTTACATCCTTGTGTTAAGGTTTGGTTTTCTTCTCTTTCGTTTCTTTGTATTTTCCGCTGCGCTAACACGTTTTGTAGAAATAAACGACGATTTGGGGTCGGCTATTCACACCCCCCCCTCTCTAGCCTCCGTATGAAGGAACCTAACAGGTACGAGTGCACGAGAGATTGTACTCGGAGTAAAATCCTAATTTTAGGATTTCACTGTAGCAGTACTGCAGCGTTACTGTAGCAGTACTGTAGCAATACTGTAGCAGTCGACTGCGTGTTTTAGCAGTCGACTGGTGCAGTCGACTGGTGCAGTCGACCACGCAGTTGACTTGGTGTGAACAGAATGGTTCTGTTCGTTCGGTCAATGTGGATCAGTCGACTGTATGTTTTAGCAGTCGACTGCTCAAACTAGCAGTCGATTGGTATCGAGCCGTTAGGATGTAATGGTCAAATTTCCACAGAGGGCAGTCGACTGCATGTTTTGGCAGTCGACTGGTAGGCGGGGTTTTCAACCCGTGACCTATATAACCAAAGGTTGGGAGCTTGGTTATAGTTGACGAAATAGAGGTGGTTAATCTCTATTAGTAGTCTACTTGTGCCCTAACTTGTAAAGAGTCCTTGGTGAGAATTGTGGTGAAGTTTCTCCACCCACAAGGAGATACGTAAGCTAGCCAGAGATCTTTCGGGGAGTAATCCACCGACGGATAGGGATCATCCACCTTACAAACAGCCGTGGAGTAGGAGCAAGTTATCTCCGAACCACGTAAATGAGATTGTTAGCGGTTTGCATTCTTTCTTATTCTTGTCTTTAGATTAGCTTGTTTGTTTTGTATTTCCGCTGCACAAGCTAACAAGTGTAGGAAGCAAGGATTTGAGGATACCGTCTATCCAACCCCCCTTTTAGCCGGCCACCAATCCCCAACAAGTGGTATCAGAGCGAGTCCGCTCTCCGTCGGACTAACCGCCGAGGAAGCAAAGATGACCGGCTTGATTGAACCTCCAAAGTTTGAAGGAGGAAGCCTTGGGGACATCACATTTTGGATGATGAAGATGGAAGTCTTCTTCAACACGGATTGGGACACCATGATGGTGATCAATGACCCATTCGAAGTACCAAGAGACAAGAAGGGAAAAAGACTTCGACCACGACATTGGACGGAAGAGCAAACCTCACGATCGGAGGCAAACTCAAAGGTAATATCAATCTTAATAGATATATTGTCGTCTAATGTGATGAGTGGTGTAGGTGAATATAAGAACGCCCATGATTTGTGGAGCAAAGTGAAGATGGTTCTACGGGAAGAACCTAAACCTACACAAGAAGAAGAAGAACCCAAGGAGATGGGTTTAATTGCTCAAGTTGAGGAGGAGCAAACGGAAGTTGAGTCATGCTCAACATCCGAGGAAAAGAAGGATAAAGAAAGGTCACCCACAAGTGTGGATGAGGAAGATGAAGCATCATCAACATCCTTAAGGGTTGAAGAAGAATCCAAGACAAGTGAAGAAGAAGAAGAAGTCTTGGAAGTCAACCTAGTGAGCACCTCCACCAAAGCAAAGTCAAAAGATCACATTATATGCTTCGGGTGCAATGAGAATGGATACTACAAGAATAGATGTCCTATGGGTAAGAAGAAGGTAAATCCTAAACCCAATCAAGTTATTTTAAATTCTAATGTGGGTTGTAAGAATGAAGAAGTCCAAAAGAAGAAGATGTGCATCATATGCTTCACGTGTGGAGAGAAGGTTCACTACCACACAAAATGTCCCAAGAAGGGAGAGATCAAGAAGCTAGCGCAATTGAAGAAATGTGAGAAAGAGAAGAAGAAGAATGGAGGCTCATGTCAAGGGGGAGCTCCAAAGGTAAAGGGTAAGGTAAACCCTAGTTTAAATTTGAGGTCAAATTTAAATTCCTCCATGCATGCTAGGAAAAATAATGATTATCATTATGTAGCAATGAAAAATTTTGGATTTAGATATCATGATAGAAGTAGGGTAATTGTCGATCAAAACCCTAGGAAATCTATGCATGAAAAATCTAAAAACAATAGACCTAGGGAGACCCAAGGTATTAATCCCAAGAAGGGGAGACATATGCCTAGAAAAGTGGGTAAGTCTAGGAATGTCCAATGTGGACAAATTAACTCTCGGGTTAGGAATCTAGAAAAGGAGAATCAAGCTTTAAGGGAAAAGCTTGATAAGTTAGAGCAATTCCTTAAGAGATTCAATGTTGGATCTAAGGAATTAAATATGGTGTTGGGTAGCCAAAGACCCAACCATGATAGATCGAGTTTGGGATACCGATCTAGTCCCTCCAAGGCTAATAAGAGATCATATGCTAGGGTAGCAAATGATCGTGGCAAGGGAGAATCCTCCAAAGCTAAGGGAAAGTCTTATGCTAGGGTTGCATATGACTATAGAAAGGAGAAGCCAATAAATGACAATGGAAAGTCATTTAAAGGTAAGGAAAAATTAACCAAGGACAAAGTGTCCAAGGTTAAGAAAGTTAGGTTTGTAGGCCAAGTGTCACCGGAGATGCACCGATGTGGCCTAGCCATTGTGGATGAGTCACCTAGGGAGGTGGCTAGGGTTAAGAGCTTCAAGGGGAGCTCTAAGAGTCAAGTTGGGACCCATGGAAAATGGATCTCAAGTGGGTACTACTTGGGAGTCTAGATTGGGTCATGAAATGTGCCAAGTGGTTTGGAGACGAACTTGAGTCTCAAACCTAGGGTTTTGGCACAATTGAGTTGTGTTTCATGCTTGAAAATATGACATTGGGGTCATATGGCATGATAATTGATTTTGGATGTATAGATGCCATATAAACTAATGCTAAGGATGCATTGTGGGTTAGTATGGGCAAATACATCAAGAGAAAGCCAAAACTAGGACTTTAGGTCAAAGTTCAATTGAATATTTTAGCTAGATTTGTGTTTTTTGTCAATCTTGGGATTTGTGATAAATATATTTTTATATATATTTTTTCCAAGTAGATACTGATAAAATAGACCTCTCCACAAAATTTGGGATTTTTTTTAGAGGTCTGTGGAATTTCTGGCGCATTTCTGAAGTTGGCCAGAAAAGGCTAATTTTTTCATGAATAGTGTACCAATCGATTGGTACAGTTACCAGTAGATTGGTACAGTTACCAGTCGACTGGTAACACTGTTCACGAGCACATAATGTCTCTGTAAGCTCGTTTTCATGGGGGCAGTCGACTGGTACTTCTTGCAGTCGACTGATACCAGTTTGAAAGTGTTTTCAACACTGGATTTTGACCGGATCAGTTCGTATAGATGTATGAGATCCATGGGGGATATATACATGAGTTTAAGATCAGTTGGATGATAACTTTTCAATAATTGGGATATTGTTGGAAAGCTTTTTGGATGTTAGGCAAAGGGAGAGAAGTAAGGTTTAGTTGGGAAAACCTGAAAGTACCTTTGCATAGGGGGAGCCTTGGGATAGGTTCTTAAAAAGCCCGTTTTAAAAATCCTAGCTCATTGGGGAGCGTAGGTGTAGGGGAGCCTTGGGATAGGTTCAAATACATATTGCATTGTTTTCCATTCACCGTTGTAAGTCCAAGTGTGTAGCCTTGGCATCGTAAGTCCATTGTATTAGCATGTTTATTTGCTATTTATTTTCCCTAACTTAAACGTATTGCCAAACACCAAAAAGGGGGAGATTGTTGGAGCAATCCCAATGGTCCGTGCGACCATGTATTTTGGTGTTTGGGTAAAGGGTTTAAGTTAGGTTCACCCTTATTATTTGATATATGTACTTGAGTTGTGCAGGACTGCAGGATACACATATGACTAAGGTTGACAGTTTCGGGTCCGGTGAAGGATGGAGCATCAGAGGGACTGTGGACAATGCAGCAAGGACAAGGGTCGAGAGAAGCGACTTCGAGGCATACGCGAAGGATGACATTGGGGATGAGCCGCGGGCTTGAATGCATCCGAGGGGCGAGAGCCAAAGGAAGTAGGCTTGAAGGCAAGAGGTTAAAGCTGCAAAGGAAGTGTCAAATGAGTCATAAGGGTGAGGGTACGAGTGCACGAGAGATTGTACTCGGAGTAAAATCCTAATTTTAGGATTTTACTATAGCAGTACTGCAGCGTTACTGTAGCAGTACTGTAGCAATACTGTAGCAGTCGACTGCGTGTTTTAGCAGTTGACTGGTGCAGTCGACCGCGCAGTCGACTGGGCGCGAACAGAATGGTTCTGTTCGTTCGGTCAGTGTGGATCAGTCGACTGCTAAAACTAGCAGTCGATTGGTATCGAGCCGTTAGGATGTAACGGTCAAATTTCCACAGAGGACAGTCGACTGCATGTTTTGGTAGTCGACTGGTAGGCGGGGTTTTCAACCCGCGGCCTATATAATCAAAGCTTGGGTGCTTGGTTATAGTTGACGAAATAGAGGTGGTTAATCTCTATTAGTAGTCTACTTGTGTCCTAGCTTGTAAAGAGTCCTTGGTGAGAGTTGTGATGAGGTTTCTCCACCCACAAGGAGCTACGTGAGCTAACCAGAGGTCTTCCGGGGAGTAATCCACCGACGGATAGGGATCGTCCACCTTACGGACAGCCGTGGAGTAGGAGCAAGTTATCTCCGAACCACGTAAACGAGATTGTTAGCGGTTTGCATTCTTTCTTATTCTTGTCTTTAGATTAGTTTGTTTGTTTTTTATTTCCGCTGCGCAAGCTAACAAGTGTAGGAAGCAAGGATTTGGGGACGCCGTCTATCCAACCCCCTTTCTAGCCGACCACCGATCCCCAACACTATATACTTCACACTTATCAAGTAGCTAGTTGACAGTAGTTGCTACATTGTGTATGCCGAGAGTTTAATGTACCAAAGACTAACAGATGGTGTGATTAATATGTATTTGTGTTAAACATAGTGCTTGTGATATAAAAACTTGGGTATGGATAGTAAAGCTAATATTGTGTATATATGATACTTGTATATATGTATTTGTAAAATATAGAAGAGCTATGGTTTCATCAGTTTTATGTGATTTCTACATTGTATTTGTAACAATCTTAGTAAATGCGACCCTATAGTCAATGTAATAAAATACTTATAATATAGTTGATTTGGTGTTAATAATATTGTTAATCAATTATTGAAGATTGTTGTATATGAAATGTGGACTTTATATTGAATAGTCACATAAATCAATTTGTTGTCAAGTCAAATAGAATACACAATGTCATTGGCACGGTGGTGTTAATATGTGAAAACCATCACTAACGTCTGTACCACTTGGCATGCGGCCATAGATTCTTGTGCATGTAAGTCTTATAACCATGGTTAGATGGCATATATACATTTTATACACTCATTCTTTCCATCCCATACTAAAATTTCAAAAATCCAAGGCCCCTAGGTCAATCAATAAGTTTTAGTCAAAACCTATTGAGGGACCTAAAGGATCCCGATCGGATCCATTCCAAGTCCTATGGGTTCACATGGCTCACAGGAGTTCTAATATGCCCCATTTACTCTTTTTAGGTCTTTCTAGAATTGGTCCAAATGATTTGAATCTTTGTGTACATTGTGATACTGGTCTGAGAAGATCAGAACTACCTTGGTGTTGATCTTCGAAAACCAACACCAAGCCTGGTGGTGAGAAGCCAAGGTCATATCGTTGCTAGTTTTGCAAAACCAACACCAACATGGTTCTACTTTCGTAAGACCGGCACCACGCTGGTGCTGGTTTTACAAGATTAGCGCCTACATCCGTGCCACTTGATACACAGTCATAGATTCTTGTATGAGTCTCAGAACCATGGTTGAAGGTAATATATATATTCTATACATTCACTCCTCCCATCCCATACCACAATTTTAAAAATCCAAGGCCACTAAGTCAATCAATGAATTTTGGCCAAAACTCATTGTTGGATCTAAAGGACCTTGATTGGATCCATTCTAAGACCTATGTCACATGGCTCATAGGAGTTCAATTATGCCCTCATTTACTCTTTTTAGGCCTTTCCAGCATTGATCCAAACGGTTTGAATCTTTTTGTACATTATAGTGCTAGTCTAAGAAGATCATAACCACATTGGTGCTGATCTTCGAAAATCAACACCAAGCCTAGTGATGAGAAGCCAAGGCCACGTTGGTACTACTTTTGCAAGACTAGCGCCAACATGGTTCTTCTTTCACAAGACTAGCACCACGTTGGTGTTGATTTCTCAAGATCAGCACCAACGTCCATGCCACTTGGCACACAGCCATAGATTCTTGTGTAAGTCTCATAACCATGGTTGGAGTGCATATATACATTCTATTCACTTACCCCTTCCATCCTATATCAAAATTTTAGAAATTCAAGGCCCCTAGTTCAATCTATGAGTTTCGATAAAAACTCATTGATGGACCTAAAGGATCTCGATCGGACCCATTCTAAGTCTTATGGGTTCACATGGCTCACAGGAGTTCAAATATGCCCTCATTTACTCTTTTTAGGCCTTCCCAGTGTTGGTCCAAATGGCTTGAATCTTTTTTTAGATTGTGGTGTTGGTCTGAAAGGATCAAAACCACCTTGATTCGGATCTTCGAAAACTAGCACCAAGCCTGGTGATGAGAAGACAAGGTCACGTTGGTGCTGCTTTTACAAGACCAACACCAACGTGGTTCTGCTTTTGCAAGACTAGCACTATGTTGGTGTTAGTTTTACAAGATCAACACTAACGTCCGTTCCACTTGGCACACAACCATAGATTCTTATGTGAGTCTCATAACCATGGTTGGAGGGCATATATACATTCTATACACTCAATCCTTCCATCCCATACCAACATTTTAGAAATCCATGGCTTCTAGGTCAATCAATGGGTTTCGGTCAAAATCCATTGAGGGACCTAAATGACCCCAATCATATCCATTCCAAGTCTTATGGGTTCACATGGTTCACAAGAGTTCAAATATGCCCCATTTACTCTTTTTAGGCCTTTCTACTGTTGGTCCAAACAATTTGAATCTTTGTATATATTGTGGTACTAGTTTGAGAAGATCAGAACCACTTTGGTGTTGATCTTTGAAAACCAACACCAAGCATGGTGATGAGAAGCTAGGGCCACGTTGGTGCTGCATTTGCAAGACCAACACCAACGTGGTTCTACTTTCATAAGACCAGCACCACGTTGGTATTGGTTTTGCAATATGAGCACCAACATCCGTGTCACTTGGGATGCAGCCATATATTCTTGTGTGAGTCTCAAAACCATGGTTGGAGGACATATATACATTTTATACACTCACCCCTTCAATCCCATACTAAAATTTCATAAATCCAAGGCCCCTAGGTTAATCAATAAGTTTTAGTCAAAACTTATTGATGAACCTAGAGGACTCTGATCGGACTTATTCCAAGACCTATGGATTTATTTGATGCACCATATATACCTTCTTCACACAAATTCATAATTTACTCACCATATATTACTGAGAAGACCATCAAAAGTGGTCCTGAGAATGCTTCACTCAAATTCATCTATCAAATTATAACTTAGATGGTTTAGATACAAAAGAACTATACATGTTAATGTAAAATATTCAGTTATATGTATTATCATCCCATACAAAAATATTGTGTACAAGTTTAAAACACTCGACGAGATTTGTCATACTGGAAACTTGAAAGCTGAGTGGTCCATAATCTTATTCCTAACTGAAAATTTGTAAGTCTTCATGTGTCTCTATGTGAAATTTATAGCTATCCCATAATATAGTGATTCAAGGTATCGTAATACCAAAAATACACAGTTGTATGTATAACAAAGAATTAAAAGAATTAGTAATAAATGATTAACTATTAAAGCTAATATAAATACTTACGATGAAATTTGTTTGGGAGCAGACACTTTCCTGACTATGAATGCATGGGCATGCATTGTGGCATAGAGTTCAGGGTGACAGTTGTCATAAGATGATTTCTCCATTGTTAAAAAAAATTGAAGCTACAACCATCAAACATACTCGATCATCAACTAGAAAGCATATGATGTAGTTTAAGATACAAAATACTACGTACTAAAAGATTTGATTGCTCTAGGTATATTCCTTTTTCCTTTATAGAATTATAATGTATAATCTCATATTTTTTTTAAATCAAATGTTATAAGGTGATAGTATTTAGATGGTTCGTGATGCACTAGACAGAATATGTATCTGAAGCCATTATTGGCATTGGTTATAACTGTATGTACGAATGCATCATTCCCCATCACAGAGAACATAACCTATGTAAAAATCAAAGTCAGAGCTATTGAATGTAACAAACTTTTACCGTTAAAAGAAAAGGAAACTCAACCTACATGGAAGTCAGGCGCACAGAAGATCGATGGGTGGTAGGCACGATCACTACGCTTCCCCTCATCAGCTAATATTGTACGATAAGCATCAATGCATTCTCCATCGATCAATATATTCTAGTCAAATATTGTTAATAATGAATTCATGTATAATATGATTACATTTGTTGACCATACTGCCTATTTTTGTCGAGCCACACCGGAAAAAATAATGAAGAAGCAATTAGTCTTGCATTAAAGTGGAACAAAAGATCAAATCAGGAGAATAAAAAAATTATTAATGTGAGAATAGTTATCTTACTTTAACTTCTTGATCATCTGCACTGAATCATCGACAACTGAATCTAATTTGTTGTCAATATAGTCTTGGACTTGCTTGACAACTTTGTTCTTCATCTTATCCAAGAGTTGAATGGGATCTTTTTCGTTTCTTCAATGTCTTTACCTTTTGGAACAATTGTGTCTTTGTTAATTATTTCATGGCCACTAGCAAGTTCCTGTTGACCACCCATTCCACTATCCATTTCACTTCCACCCCTCCTTGGTGACTGGGTAGACTCTATAACAACTATTTACTTATCAAGCTTATGGATTTTGCCTTTCCTCTCATAGGAGACCTTTTTTTAAGTACAAACCTTTCTTTTTATACCAATATCGGTAGGCCATTATAGTGTGGGTACTAGTCCTAGATGCTCTGACTTAGACTATTAAGGCATCCTTATGTAGTTGAACTATTACACCCTCATTTGATTCAATAATCAAATCTTTTAAAGCTACCAAACATTCCTTTTCATCAATTAACAATTTGAGCTCATTTATCATGTTGTCTTTTTCAAATATGACATTGTCCATATCTTTTTTCACCTCTTCAATGCGATTAAGAAGTTGTTGATTTTCTTTTTCCTTCTCAAAGATGATGAAGGAGCAGTCTCTTTTAACTTCATCCACATATTGAAGATATTCAATTTATTTATCCTTCTAAGAGATTATAAGGTCTTTTTCCTCAAAATTTATGCAGGTTTCTTTTTCAGGGTCATGCTGTGAAGTATTAGGGGAGTAGTGTGAGACTGATGCAACAACAATTTTAGTTTGTTGAGTTGATGGAGCAATTTTTAATAACATATAGGTCTCTAAATTTGCTGGAATTACGTCAATCAGCACATAATCTGGCGACAGATGATCTATCATGCTTTTGACATTGCTTATATGAGAGGGAGATTTTGTCCATCTCAATGACTTGGGAAACACATTCGGCTATTGTGAATTCATGATAAGTATGCTCACACATCCACACCTACAACATGATCATAATATGTAAATTAAATAATAAAGAGTAGTACTATGAAAAAATATTCTAACTTATAGCCAATAAAGTTGGAAATCCCTTCAGGATGGGAAACGATGTTGTACCAACCAGTGCTTGTGGTTTTGGTCTCAATGTTATTGCCAACCCAATTGACTCTATTTAAGGAGTCATGTAATTATAGAGCGCACGACACTAATTATACCAGACTAGGTTATCAAAATCATCTAGATAGTCTATTAGTGATAGCACAGGTAACTTAGGAATGCTGCTCGTAGTAAAAAAATACATACAAAAAAAAATACTAAATAATCAGCTGACAATACAACTTATCAGATATTAGATTTTAAGGGGGTTGTGAACTCCTTATAAGTTTTTCCAGCTCCTTGCATGTACAACTTTTATCCTTGAAATGCTACAAACATAGTGTGCTGGAGGCATCATCTGATTCCATTGGTATTGGTTCTCCTCGGACTGGTAACCCAAGAATGATCATTACATCAGTCCTTGTGAAGTTCAATTTTTTTACCATGGAAAATGAAGGTCTTTTGCTCAACATTCTAATTATCAAACATATTTTAAACAAGACCTCTAATATATAGATTCAACGGGATGTCCAAAACCCAAGCAAAGGGAAGCTTAGGATCAGCTATGTTTGTTCAGTACTTGGGGGCATAGATGCAACCAATTTTCTAAATTTAGAAACGTTGCTTTTTCCAATCTATTCTCTTCATATGACCTCTCATAAGGTGACTGGTTCGAGCATTAACTGCACTAGATGAATTTGAAGACATCTCGAACTACAAAATTATAAATAACCAGTGAATATATTGTATATAGAACAGGAAAGTCCAAGCTTTGACGGGAAGACTTCCTAAACTCTTAAACGCAGATTTAGGCAATGAACCGTAAACCTATACTCCTATCGGCATAAACTCTAATCCTCCAATACTAGAAAACATATTGAAAAACCTAGGATAGACCATCAATGAAATCAAATTAAAGTAACATACAAGGTTGAAGAAGAGTCAGGAGACACTCGAGATGAAGATCGCCAAACTTTGGTGTTGTGACAAACACTTCAAGAACAGCAACACATTGGTATTGTTCTTTATGAAGTTAACAGGCCGGGTTATGGATCAGGTCCATATAAAGTTAATGGATCGGGTATGAAATTAACGACTCTAGTGCTCATCCCTTAAGAACAACACCACGTTGGTCCTAGTATTTCAAAACTAAAACCACGTTGGTGCCGGTCTTTCAAAATCAGCACCATGTTAGCAATGGTCTTTCAAAACCAACACTACATTGGTACTGGTCTTTCAAAACTAGTACCACATTAGAGCTAGTCTTGCAAAACCAACACCACATTGGTGTTTATCTTGCAAAATGAAAAAAACAAGTAATATTAGAAACAAGTAACTTTATTAGTAAAAGATTTAAAAAGGACAATTTTACAGGTGGTCAAAAAATATTTTCACAATCAAAAATTTAAAATGAGTGATCAATTAGATTCCGTAGTAATAACATTATTAATTTTATTAGTGAAATTTTAAAGGACAATGAGAGAGTATTATTATAAAAAGAATAAAAATTACAAAAAAATAATAGTAAATAATTAAAATGTTTTTGATTTTCTATAGTATTTTATAAAAAATATCAATTACTAATAAATATATGTAATAAATAAATTACAATGAGGGAGAAGAAAGAAACAGAATATGATACAATTTGTAATTAACATCATTTGTCGAAAAGTCTTGTCATAATTCAAAACGTCGCAAAACATTTCACTATTTTTCTTACCTTTTCGAGGGGTAAGATAACTTTTCCTTATAGTAACTTCCTATCACGAATAGACAAGACTTCCATAGTTTCTTTATAAATGTATATCCAAGACCATTCTTTCACATTCACTTCTTAACATTTTGTTTATTCACATCTCTTCTATGCCTCATTCATTTCGTTGTCTGTGTGGATGACACAAAATAGTCGATAGATGAGACCTTGTGAGGGGGCGTTAAAATGTCCTTTCCTTTGGAGGAGTCCTCTTTGGATTCCAAGTGACATCTTACTATTCTTTTCTTTACCATCTAACTAATTTATTTCATTTGCGGCACATACATTTGGTTTCTGAATCTTATGCTCAATCTAGATATGTTAACTGAAATAGGATCTCTAACTAATAGCCTGAACAAGAGGTGGATTCCGCTCATATAATGCTCTTAACGTAGCAAAGAGACCAAGCATGAAGGGAATTGAATGATGCCCTCGGTATGGAGAGAGTACTCAATGCAAAATTTTATTTTCTGAGCCAAATTGACCCGAGGAACTGGCACTAAAAGATTCTATTAACCGGAGGACCAAAGTCTGTAAAAGGGTGGAGTGGGTCCAAAGTCAATTAGTAAGTATAACCCTCATAACTCATCCGGGCATGAGCAAGTCACATACTTGATTTATAAGGGTATTAATGTAAATGGAATTATTGGTCAGATTGTCTCTTAAGTGTTTCCATCATCTGTAGATTATTGTTATTGCTCAGTTAAAGAGTGATTAAGAGAAAAATAAATATAAATATACACCCACAGATTACTGGAAAAAGCATTGATCCCACTCATGGATATCAAAGAGTGATTTTTTTATTATCTAATGAAAAGTCAATCTTTCATAGATTACACTTCGGAGAGCCAAAGTCTGAAACATTGTCAATAAGTAGTGTCATTAGAAGGTACTTAGAGATGATTTTCCTATTGGTGTTTATGCTTTATCCTATGGTTAATAGCGTCTTCAAGTACCGTATCAACCTCGCGTAGTTGTTGGCTCAATAAGTCAAAGTTTGTCTTTGAGTACTCTCTCTCTCTCCATAGAGTAGCAGTTAGTTCACTTCACGCTTGATCTCTTTACTGTATTAAGGTCCTCATACGAGGAGTGTAAAATATCGAAAATAGGCAAATATTGATAAGGGAATTTTCTGAAATTTTTAAAAATTTTTCGGGAATTTTTCGGAGCTCGTATGGACGAGTTAACGTGGATAAAAAAAACAGGACCCGGAAAAGCCTGTTTAGGCTACTCCATTTAAGTGAGGAAATATTTATATTTACATTTCCTTTTTCTTTTATTTTCTTTATTTTCAGTTTTTCTTCTCTGCCTCGCCGAAACCTCGCGTGCACGAGCCCCCCCCTCGCCGCGACCTTCTCCTCTGCCCTAACCGTCGCGCTGCGGTTTCTTCTTCTTCTCTCCTTCGACAACCTTCTCGCCACTGCCCGAAGCCTTCCTCTGCCGCCGCCGCCTCACGGGAACCTCGCCGAACCCGAGTTCCCTCTTCTTTTCCCCTTTCTTCGTTGATGAGCCCTAGCGTCTTCGCCGAAGTGCCGGCATCCGAGCCTAGCCACCGGCGACGCACGGAGCAGCGCCACACCCCTCGGTGCCCTAGCGCCGATCACCGCGCAGCGCCTTTTTCCCTCTACCCTAGATCTTTGCCGCCGGCCACCGCGAGCCCTAGCTGGCCATCGGCGCCTGTCGTCCCTTGCCGTGGAGATCCTCATAGCCACCGCCCCTCTCCGATCTCCTCTGTGCCAGCCACCAGGTCCGACCCAACGCTGGCTGCCGGTTGATTTTCTGTGCCCTAGGCGCTGCTATGAGGTTTGAGCCGACCAACAGATTCACTGCCGCCACCGTCGGCCAAATTCCCTCACCTGTGCCGCTGATCTGGAGCAACTACTGTCGTGCTTCTACTTTGTGTGTCGCTGGGAGTCGAGAGCTCGAGAAGGCGACAGAGGGCAGCAGTGATTCGGCAGTGGGATTTAAGGTAAAGGTTTAAGGTTTGATTTTCGATTTTGTACTCTGTTCTTGTTGTGTTGTGAGCAGCACTTGTTTTGGGTGGAAGATCATGCTAACTAAGTATAGTGGTCTTTAATTGTAGATTCATTTCGCTGGTAGTGTATCGGGGTTCCACAGCAGCTGTGATTTTTCCGGCCATAATTTTCAGCAACATCCTTGCTGTGAGAAGTGAGGTAAGGAATAGGGTTTTGATCATGTTGTTGACGATTGATAGATTGGTTAATAACTAACATTAACCTAGGTACATGTGTTAATTAGGGTTTGGCCCTAATTTAGTGTCAGGGACTTTTATTTAGCTATTTATAGGAATGAGCTAAATAAAATCTATATATATTGCTGACACAAGACTTGACGCGAGACGAGTATCTCGGAGTCAGATTTGGATCATTTTATCGGAGGTGGGTACTTTTGACTTTATGTCTTTGATATACATAATAGTGAATTTAACAAATTACATTAATTATGTTTCTCATTCTGTTTCGGTTAATCACTACCCAAAACTTGATACATGCTTGATTGATTGATTGGTTTGCATCTCATGTATACTTTACCTGTTTATACATGCTTGTAGGGGTAGTGATATACCATGCTTCACCATGTTCAGGATCTAGGTTTTATACCTTCTGTGTACCTTTGATTTGATTCGTTGACCTATGATGTATTTTTATATATATACATGGTTTAGCTCAGGATATTTTGTGGTTAGTGTCATGCACCATTTGCATGATTGCATGTTGTGCGATAGTCCGCTCCATCATTGTTGAGCACATCGCCAGTTGCATGGATCTGCACACACCACCACTCATGGGTTAGTGGTCGATTCAGGCAGAGTGTGTTGCAGCAGGGACTCTGTTAGACACCGTTGGTTCGCTCATAGGTAGTGTGACATAACGTGTTATCCGGCAGGGATTCCTCCCCGTCATCGTGTACCGGGAGATGAAAGTATTGCGCTCCCCCATTTATGATTTGGGGTAGAAAGATAGGTGTACTCTGACAGCATCCCGTCTACTCGGTCACTCATCAGGAGTAGTGACGACAGAGTGCACGGTTGTCACAGCCCTACCCACTCGGCCTCACTATTGTGTGAGATGATCTACTGGCGTCAGGGGTGACCAGGACGCATCATTGGCATCATATGCATGATGCATTTATTGCTTGTATTTGTGTTTGCTGCATTTTTATGCTGCATATTGTTTAGATACCTATGTTTGACATGCATACAGGATTTCTATACCACTCGGACTGTTTGTCCTTGTACCCAGGTTCTGGTTAGTACAGTTTCTCTCCTGTTTACTTTAGTTTGCATTTACCTTTATTACATCAGGAGACTGTACGCATGATTAGTGTTAGGTGTTATTTCCTTACTTTTGTATATCAGTTGTACCTGCTGAGTGTTGGACTCACCCCTCCTCCATTGTTGTCATTTTTCCAGGTTGATGTGTCAGGAGAGAGTTCCAGTTGCTAGTCCCCTGCTGACCATGAGGGCTTTGTAATCTTTTGGTTTTCTTCTTTATTAGTCTATGTTCAGACTTATTCTGTTTTTGATACTATGAATTTTTGATACTATGGATCTGGTGTGAATTTTATGTGTTGATGGATTTTATTTCGATATGTTTTACTACATGCCTGCCTGGACGGCAGAAGAGGTGAGTAAATCAGATTTGAGCTTTACGAGTGTAGTGGAGTAGGGTTGATTTCGAGTCAGAGTATTATTCATTCCGTTTACTTGTTATATAAACTGTGTGGAATGTCTGTGTATTGTATTTTATTTCTGCTATTATTCCAGCCGCCTGTGGCTGAGGTATGTGGATATGTAGAAAGTTTCAGATTGTCCGCCGTACAGGGGAGATGCTGCCGAAATTTCTTTGGACAGGGACTCCTCCGGGGCGTGACAATTTATTTGGTATCAAAGCCAAGTTTGCGAGTCAAACTGGGCATTTATTTTGGATTTATACGGATTTCTATTGTGGTTATGTTTTGGATTTCCGTTTCGGATTTATATGGATTTCCGGCGATCTTCTCGTTCGGAATTTTGAGGTCAAGTTGGGGACTGGACAGCGACGGAACATCTCCAGATGGCAATTAGGTATGATGTTTATTTTATGATTGTTATATTGGTAGTAATATCTGTAATATAACTTAACAGATATGAGGAGATCTACGCGTATTGCGGCGAGACGTGGTGCTGGACGACCACGTACGAGGACCACGGGATCTCTGGATATGCCAGAGATGCCTACTGTTGATGAGTCTGTCAGGCAGGGACAGACTCAGCATACTGCGGGCGCGTCGGGCTCTCAGACCCCGACGGCTCCTATAGAGGTACCTACCTCGGTTATGCCGAGTGTACCTATCCCTACTGTAGTTCCGGTACCATCAGAGGTACCATTGGCGTACCCGACATCTGCTCCAGAGCAGCCTACGACGTATTCAGTACCACCACTACCTGGACCTACAGTGTACCCGTCACCAGTGGCATCTGTGCCCCCAGTGCCTACAGTAGCAGCAGCTGCTCCACCTCCGGTATTATTACCTACTGTACCTCCAGTCGCAACCACTTTTGTTCACCCGGCAGTACCACCGACGGCTTATGCTCCAGGTTATTCAGCAGCACCGGGAGCACCTCCTCCGGTTTATTCCGCGGTACCACTTGTAGCACCAGTTCCAGTGGTTCCGCCAGTTCCTGCAGCCGTCCCGACACAGCTCACTGATATTGTCGCAGCACGAGCTAGGATTCCAGTATTAGCAGAGTCGATGAAGACTCGATTCACACTCTTCCGAGGAGACCTTGATCCGGGTATGGCCCTGTCATGGATAGAGACTATGGAGCAGACCTTCTTCTATATGGCTTGCTCCGAGTGGGAGAAAGCAGAGCTGGCCGCTTTCCATTTACGGGATGAGGCTAGCGCCTGGTGGATTACACAGCGTTCTATCATCGGCGAGCGGAACATTACTTGGGTCAGGTTCAAAGAGGCTTTTGAGAGCCGTTTCTTTCCACTATCATATCAGATGGCTCGCCGGCAGGATTTCATGAGTCTGCGTCAGAATAATCGCACGGTGACAGAGTATAATACTGAATTCAACCGGTTGGCTAAGTTTTGTCCAGAGTTAGTTGCGGAGGACAGATCTTGCATGATGCAGTTTATACAGGGACTAGATGGCTATCTGCAAGTAAGGCTTGCCAGTTTAGAGATCGTATCTTACTCAGATGCACTGGATCGAGCTTTGATGATAGAGTTAGCTCAGTAGAGAGCATTTTCGGACAGGAAGAGGAAGCATACGGGGCAGGCATCCGGACAGATCCAGCAGACACCGGTGACAGGATAGTAGCAGAGTAGTCGCAGTCGGTCAGGTCATGGTACTTCTGGGGTATCTCGTAGGCCTCAGAAGTCAGGGCGGTCTTCTTCAGGACGTTCCCGATTTTCTCAGCAGAACCGGCAACCACCTTCCAGCGATACTCACTGTTTTCCGATGTGGATCCAGAGATCACCTTACCCCAGCTTGCTCTCTGGGACAGCCAGTTTGCTATTATTGTAAACTGCCTGGGCACTAGAGCCGAGATTGTCAGCCGAAGGCTCAGCACACGGTTTCCGGAGGGTCAGGTCAGAGGGGACAATCTAGTCAGTCAGGGGCATATCGAGGAGGGCAGAAAGCCCAGTCTTCACATCGTCAGTAGGGGACAGTTTCACCTGCAACAGCAGCATTTGGCATGCTTGGACAGGAGTACTCCAGTGCTTCCATAGCACCCCAGAGTTCTGTTCTAGGACCTTATTATCCGACGCAGGGGCAGTATCAGATGCAGCCTCAGCCTCTAGGCCAGTACCAGACTCAGTCCCAGTCATCGGCACAGTATCAGTCACCGTCCTCTCAGTCTCCTCTGGCACATTATCCAGCACCGCCTCAGTGGCAGGCTTCTGCCCGCCGCAGCAGCCGCTGGCAGTGTTACCCCCTCCTCCTCCGCTAGAGACTGGACGTGTCCATGCGATTACCAGAGAGGATGCGCAGCGAGCCGACAGATCCGTTTTCCGCGGTATGATTTCTATTTATGTATTTTCCACTGATATATTGATTGATACTGGTAGCTCGCACTCTTTTATATCCCGTACCTTTATGCGGGAGATTGGTAGATTACCTACTTTTAGACTGCAGCGATTGACCGTCTCCCTACCGTCCAGTAACACTTTAGACGTCACCCAAGAGGTCAGAGGTTGCCCGTTAGACTTTGACAACATGATACTTATGGTAGATCTTCTAGTATTGGAGATGGTCGAGTTTGATATCATTCTTGGCATGGATTGGCTATCAGTATATCATGCTACCGTTGATTGCCAGACGAGGGTGGTCACCTTCCAGCCTCCGAACCAACCCTCGTGGAGTTTCACTGGCATCAGAGACGACGACATCTCGATTATTTCAGTGATTCAGGCTCAGAAGCTGTTGTCACATGGCTGTCAGGGTTTTCTGTTATCTTTGATCAATATTGAGGACAGCAGTAGTTCGCAGCTCTCCGACGTTCCTGTAGTCCGAGAGTACCTAGATGTATTTCCAGAGGAGCTGCCAGGTTTGCCTCCTAGAAAGCAAGTGGAGTTCGCGATTGAGCTGATTCCGAGGATCGCACTGACATCGAAAGCTCCTTATCGTATGACACCAAAAGAGTTGAACGAGTTGAAGGTTCAACTCCAGGAGCTTTTAGACAGGGGATTCATTCACCCTAGTGTTTCTCCATGGGGTTCATCGGTATTATTTGTCAAGAAAAAGGACGGCACTATGAGACTATGTATTGACTATAGACAGCTGAATGCAGTTACCGTCAGAAATAAATATCCTTTACCATGGATCGAGGATTTGTTTGATTAGCTCAGAGGTACATCAGTGTATTCTAAGATTGATCTGCGATCTGGATATCATCAGTTGAGGGTCAGAGACTCAGATATCCAGAAGACAGCTTTCCGTACGAGATACGGTCATTATGAGTTTTTGGTAATGCCATTTGGGCTTACCAATGCTCCAGCGGTGTTTATGGACTTGATGAACCATATTTTTCTGGAGTATCTGGATCAGTTTGTTATCGTTTTCATTGATGACATATTGGTCTATTCGCATTCCGAGGAGGAGCATGCACAACATCTTCGTATAGTCTTGGAGACTCTTAGACGACATCAACTGTACGCGAAGTTCAACAAGTGTGCATTCTGGTTATCCTCAGTCGGTTTTCTGGAACACGTGGTTTCTAGCAGAGATATTTCAGTTGATCCTCAGAAGATCGAGGCTGTCACCAGTTGGGAGCAGTCGAAGTCAGTTCAGGAGATCCGCAGTTTTCTGGGATTGGCCGGATATTACCGATGTTTTGTCGAGGGTTTCTCGCGTATTGCTATGCCGCTGACACGCCTTACTCAGAAAGGCGTGAAGTTTGCATGGTCCGAGGATTGCGAAACCAGCTTTCAGGAGCTAAAGCGGAGATTAGTGTCGGCTCCAGTTTTGGTTTTACCTTCTGGAGAGGATGAATTTGTACTCTACACCGACGCGTCTCTTCAGGGTTTGGGCGCTGTTCTGATGCAGCACGGCAGAGTAGTCTCTTATGCTTCCCGTCAGTTGAAGGAGCATGAGAAGAACTACCCAGTTGATGACTTGGAGTTAGCTGCCATCATCTTTGCTCTGAAGCTTTGGCGTCATCATTTATATGGTATCACATTTGAGATTCTCACTGATCATAAGAGTCTCAAATATATTTTCACTCAGAAGGAGCTTAATCTCCGACAGAGGAGATGGATGGAATTCCTGAAGGACTACGATTGTACCATTAGCCACCACCTGGGGAAAGCTAATGTGGTTGTCGATGCACTCAACAAGAAGTCCAGAGGGACTTTGGCTTGTCACCGAATTTCAGTTACAGACTTGATTCAGGGTTTCTCTGAGTTAGACCTTGAGGAGCAGGGACAGACAGAGCAGGGTGTTCTTGTTACTATGGTTGCTCAGTCGTCGATCAGGACGAAGATCCGAGAGGCTCAGGCTGGTGATCAGCATTTGTAGTTCATTAGCAGTCAGATAGCTTCCAGGCAACAGACCGAGTTTACACGAGACGAGGAGGGTGTTATATACTTCCGAGGCAGATTATGCGTACCTCAGTCTCATCGGGTCTTACAGGAGCTACTTCAGGAGGCACACCGTTCTCGATTTGCGATCCATCCAGGCGGGACCCGTATGTATCGAGACTTGATGCGTTCCTATTGGTGGAACGGCATGAAGAAAGACATCGCGGATTTCGTAGCTAGATGTCTTGTTTGTCAGCAGGTGAAGGCTGAGCACCAGAGACCTGCAGGATTACTTCGGCGGATTCCTATTCCTAAGTGGAAGTGGGATCACATTACCATGGACTTTGTGGTAGGGTTGCCGAGGACACGATGAGGTCATGACGCGATTTGGGTAATCGTTGAACGATTAACCAAATCCGCGCACTTTTTAGCGATTCGGAGGACTGATCCCCTGGATCGATTGGCAGATCTGTATTGTCGGGAGATCATCAGACTACATGGTGTTCCGTTGAGTATCATCTCGGATAGAGATCCACGGTTCATGTCTCATTTCTGGCAGAGTCTGCAGCAGGCCTTGGGCACACAGCTCCGTTTCAGTACAGCTTTCCATCCACAGACAGATGGACAGTCAGAGCGGACCATTCAGACTTTAGAGGATCTCTGAGGTCATGTGTTATGGATTTCGGAGGCAGTTGGGAGGACCATCTGCCGTTAGTAGAGTTTGCCTACAACAACAGCTTTCATTCGGCTATCCAGATGGCACCGTTTGAGGCGTTGTATGGTAGACCTTGTCGGACACCTGTCCTCTGGGATGAGGTTGGAAAGGCCCAATTGTTGGGACCTCATAGAGTTCAGCAGGATGCAGAGTTGGTCCGTACTATCAGACGGAGGATGTCAGAGGCGCAGGACCGCCAGAAGAGTTATGCTGATCGGAGACGCAGACCACTAGAGTTCTTTGTTGGCGACCATGTATTTCTGCGAGTTTCACCCACGAAAGGGGTGAAGAGATTTGGCCTCAGAGGTAAGTTAGCTCCGCGGTACATTGGCCCTTTCGAGATCTTGGAGAGGATCGGAGCGGTAGCTTACCGACTGGCACTACCACCGTCCTTGTCAGGCGTGCACGATGTATTCCACGTATTTATGCTGAGGAGATACATACCTGACCGGACACATGTGCTGGCAGATATCTCAGTTCCAGTTCAGCCTGACATTACTTATGAGGAGGTTCCGGTACGAATTCTCGACCGGAAAGAGCGTCAGTTGCGGAACAAGACTATCCGGCTGGTTAAAGTCGGATGGCAGCATCATTCGGACGAGGAGGCTACTTGGGAGCTCGAGGATACTATCCGAGCTCGATATCCCCATCTTTTAACATGAGGTATGTGATTTATTTACCGTTCAGCATTTATACTCTATATCTGTTGTTAGTACTTGCTGATGGTAGATAATAAAATTTAGGGACCAAATTTTTATTAGTGGGGGAGAATGTAAAATACCGAAATAGGCAAATATTGATAAGGGAATTTTTCGAAATTTTAAGAAATTTTTCGGAAATTTTTCGGAGCTCGTATGGACGAGTTAACGGGGATAAAAAAAAACGGGGCCCGGAAAAGTCTGTTTAGGCTACCCCATTTAAGTGAGGAAATGTTTATATTTACATTTCCTTTTTCTTTTATTTTCTTTATTTTCTGTTTTTCTTCTCTGCCTCGCCGAAACCTCGCGTGCCCGAGCCCCCCCCTCTCCGCGACCTTCTCCTCTGCCCTAACCGCCACGCTGCGGTTTATTCTTCTTCTCTACTTCGACAACCTTCTCGCCACTGCCCGAAGCCTTCCTCTACCGCCGCCGCCTCACGGGAACCTCGCCGAACCCGAGTTCCCTCTTCTTTTCCCCTTTCTTCGCTGATGAGCCCTAGCGTCTTCGCCGAAGTGCCGGCATCCGAGCCTAGCCGCCGGCAACGCACGGAGCAGCGCCACACCCCTCGGTGCCCTAGCGCCGATCACCGCGTAGCGCCTTTTTCCCTCTGCCCTAGATCTTTGTCGCCGGCCACTGCGAGCCCTAGCTGGCCTTCGGCGCCCGTCGTCCCTTGCCGTGGAGATCCTCACAGCCACCGCCCCTCTCCGATCTCCTCTGTGCCAGCCACCAGGTCCGACCCAACGCTGGCTGCCGGCTAATTTTCTGTGCCCTAGGCGCTGCTGTGAGGTTTGAGCCGACCAACAGATTCACTGCCGCCACCGTCGGCCAAATTCCCTCACCTATGCCACTGATCTGGAGCAACTACTGTCGTGCTTCTACTTTGTGTGTCGCCGAGAGTCGAGAGCTCGAGAAGGCGACAAAGGGCATCAGTGATTCGGCAGTGGGATTTAAGGTAAAGGTTTAAGGTTTGATTTTCGATTTTGTACTCTGCTTCTTGTTGTGTTGTGAGCAGCACTTGTTTTGGGTGGAAGATCATGCTAACTAAGTATAGTGGTCTTTAATTGTAGATTCATTTCGCTAGTAGTGTATCGGGGTTCCACAACAGCTGTGATTTTTCCGGCCATAATTTTCAGCAACATCCTTGTTGTGAGAAGTTAGGTAAGGAATAGGGTTTTGATCATGTTGTTGACGATTGATAGATAGGTTAATAACTAACATTAACCTAGGTACATGTGTTAATTAGGGTTTGGCCCTAATTTAGTGTCAGGGACTTTTATTTAGCTATTTATAGGAATGAGCTAAATAAAATCTATATATATTGCTGACACAGGACTTGACGCGAGACGAGTATCTCGGAGTCAGATTTGGATCATTTTATCGGAGGTGGGTACTTTTGACTTTATGTCTTTGATATACATAGTAGTGAATTTATCAAATTGCATTAATTATGTTTCTCATTCTGTTTCGGTTAATCACTACCCAAAACTTGATACATGCTTGATTGATTGATTGGTTTGCATCTCATGTATACTTTACCTGTTTATACATGCTTGTAGGGGTAGTGATATACCATGCTTCACCATGTTCAGGACCTAGGTTTTATACCTTCTGTGTACCTTTGATTTGATTCGTTGACCTATGATGCATTTTTATATATATACATGGTTTAGCTCAGGATATTTTGTGGTTAGTGCCATGCACCATTTGTATGATTGCATGCTGTGCGATAGTCCGCTCCATTATTGTTGAGCACATCGCCAGTTACATGGATCTGTACACACCACCACTCATGGGTTAGTGGTCGATTCAGGCAGAGTATGTTGCAGCAGTGACTCTGTTAGGCACTGTTGGTCCGCTCATGGGTAGTGTGACACAACGTGTTATCCGACAGGGATTCCTCCCCGTCATCATGTACCGGGAGATGAGAGCATTGCGTTCCCCCATTTATGATTTGGGGTAGGAGGATAGGTGTACTCCGACAGCATTCCGTCCACTCGGTCACTCATCAGGATTAGTGACGACAGAGTGCACGGTTGTCACAGCCCTACTCACTCGGCCTCACTATTGTGTGAGATGATCTACTGGCGTCAGGGGTGACTAGGACGCATCATTGGCATCATATGCATGATGCATTTATTGCTTGTGTTTGTGTTTGCTGCATTTATATGCTGCATATTGTTTGGATATCTATGTTTGACATGCATACATGATTTCTATACCACTCGGATTGTTTGTCCTTATACCCTGGTTCTGGTTAGTACAGTTTCTCTCCTATTTACTTCAGTTTGCATTTACCTTTATTACATCAGGAGACTGTACGCATGATTAGTGCTAGGTGTTATTTCCTTACTTTGTATATCAGTTGTACCTGCTGAGTGTTGGCCCCGCCTTCATTGTTGTCATTTTTCCAGGATAATGCTGTCAGAAGAGAGTTCCAGTTGCTAGTCCCCTGCTGACCACGAGGGCTTAGTAATCTTTTGGTTTTCTTCTTTATTAGTCTATGTTCAGACTTATTCTGTTTTTGATACTATGGATTTTTGATACTATGGATCTGGTGTGAATTTTATGTGTTGATGGATTTTATTTCGATATGTTTTACTACATGCCTGCCTGGACGGCAGAAGAGGTGAGTAAATCGGATTTGAGCTTTACGAGTGTAGTGGAGTAGGGTTGATTTTGAGTCAGAGTATTATTCATTCCGTTTACTTGTTATATAAACTACATGAAATGTCTGTGTATTGTATTTTATTTCTGCTATTATTCCAGCCGCCTGTGGCTGAGGTATGTGGATATGTAGAAAGTTTCAGATTGTCCGCCGTACAGGGGAGATGCTGCCGAAATTTTTTCGGACAGGGACTCCTCCGGGGCGTGACAAGGAGACTCCACCTTGATTTAGAATTCTCACCAAGAACCCTATTCCTGATAGCACAAATAATTTTAGTAAAGAGCTTCAAGGAGCATACATGTGGACCATAAAAGAAATAAGGTATCTTAGGTGAAAAAGAAAAAAAAACAGAGTATTAATGACACCAGGAAGCAGAACAATCCTCCAGGTTGACTGAATCCATGGGAGAGACAAAGCATGGTTGGAATCCCCAAAGGATCCCTCTAAGGGCATAGGAACTTTGACACCTCCCATGGAGGGCCTCGTCTTACGGCCACCTCCGGGTAGTGTAGCATTAGGAGCTCCCATTCACTCTCTCAGATGATTCCGGACCATTCTGCCAAACCAAGGAGTAAATAGATGAAGAGAAGGAAGAATGATCAGAGCATTACTAATGAGAAAAGAGGGTTGGGAACGCATCCTTATAAAGGGAAAATAAGTGTTATTTATATTGGTGCAGTTGACACCAATGATCAAATCTGAGTTTTGATGAAGGACAAATGGATTAAAGTTAGATGTTATGTTTGTCTAATCTATCTACCAAGTATGCAGGATATGAACTTAATGGGTCTAGAGGACCGAAACAATAGACTGAAATCTGGCTAGGTTGACAGCTAGCATAAAATTCATATTGGTTGAGATCTAGCAGAAGGAAGTCTAGTTGGGTTGACAACTAGCTAAGTCCAGATTAGTTGAGATCTGAAAGGAAGTCCTAGTGGGTCAAGAGACCTGACATCAAGGAAGTCTGTGATTGGTAAGGTAAGCACTGGAGAAAAGTGATCCAATGAGGGCGAGTCACATTTAGGGACTTTAGACATAGGTCCAATTTAGATTCATTTTAAAAATCTAAATTGAGACCCTAACTAGATCCTATTCTTGGGGAGATAGGATCTAATTACTAAACTTCTTATTTTTATTGTGCTAACTTTATTTTGTAAGTTAGATATTTTATGTTAGACTAATACATTTTGCAAGGGAAAAAGAGCACAAAATACCTTGGGTGAACAGTACCCAAGGCGTCTTCCATGTGAAGGAAGGTGGCTTAAGCTGGGCGATGGAAGGCGCCTTTGATAGCTTGGAAGGTTCCTTCAGTCGAATAAAATTTCACTTCGTCAATGATAAGAGGCGAGCTATTCGGGATAAAACTAAGTGGATGGAAGGCGTCTTCAGTGCTATGGAAGACACCTTCAATGCTCAATAAAAGAGTGTTTCAGCAAGCCTTCAAGACGCATCTCCTCTACAAGCTTCTATGTGTTCATTCGATCTTCCAACTGCTCCAACTTTGTGCTGATATTCTGCTACGATACTGCCACACCCGACTACTGCAAACAAGCCATCACTGACACATGAGAACTCTCACTCTGACATCTTAATGTTTGTAACTGGTTTCAATTTTGTACTTACTTTAAATATCTGCAAAAGGAAAGTGTAGGTTTGTTACACTTTCCTATTCTTTTATTTGTACTTGATTCCCTCTTTCGGCAGTTCCCGAAGAGACTTTAGTGAATTACCCATCGATAGATCCAAGGGGCCTGGGTCTTGGAGTAGGAGTCGCCGAAGGCTCCGAACCAAGTTAAACCGCTTGAGTTCTTGTGCTTTCTCATTTTTGTTTTTTATTCGGCTACGCGCTCTTTGTTTAAAAAAAAAGGTTAAAAAGATAAGTTTTCTACATGATTCACCCCCCTCCCCTCCTCACGTGTGTAATGATCCAAGGCGTATCATCTCATTTAGATAACCGTAAAAGATGATGGTTCAAATCACAATAAGGATTAGAAACTCCCCTTTGGAGTATGTTCAATGCATGACAATTTTATTATGACCAAAAATGTGAAAATGGCAATTTTGTCATGACAATTCTATAAATTCTATCCTTTTATAATAATACTCTCTCATTGTCCTTTAAAATTCTACTAATATAATTAATAGTGTTATTACTATGTGACCTAATTGATCATTGATTTTGAATTTTTTTATTGTAAAAATATTATTTTACTACATATAAAATTGTCCTTGTTAAAATCTTAGTAAAAAATTTATTTGTTTCTAATATTATTTATTTTTTATTTTACAAGAACAATGCCAACGTGGTGCTGGTCTTGCAAAACCAGCACCAACGTAGTACTGGTATCTTTTCAGAGTAGCACTACAATGTATATAAAGATGCAAATCATTTGAAATAACGCTAGGAAGCACTAAATGAGGGCATATTCAGGCTCTTATGATCCATATAAACTCATAAGACTTGGAAAGGGTCTGATCAGAGTCCTCTAGGTCCATTTATATATTCACACTGACTCTCTTATAATTACCTGACTTCTTGTTGTGGATAATCAACTGTGATACAAACCCATTTGTCAAAGGGTGGTGATATTTTAAGAGAAAATTCTTTTAATTCGGATACCTATAAGAATGAAATGGAAAAACTAACATCAACTATAATTTATACTACAATACTAGCATAAACAGGAATATTTTATTCTCGCCAATGCCTCAAAATCTGATGATGATTTTTCATGATGTCCAAGAGAGTTGTAATGATTGAAAGTCATTGCTTTTGTGTCGATAGCCAACAAGTGAAAGTGTGCATCACCTGTGTTAATAGGTATAAATATATACTTAACCTCTCCCTCTACCATATATATTTTTATGCTTTGTGTCATGACACTCTTCCATAAAAATTTTGATGTTGACTATAATTATGGAAAGAGATATATAAGTAACTAATTAATACAACATATTCAACCATTATACAATATCCGATAATTTAAATTCCTTAAAGTGAAGATGGTTGAAATATATAGAGAGTTATTGTATGACATACTAGATGAGGAGGCCTCCCTAAATATAATTGAACAATAGATATCAATTAACTCCCCTCTTGGAAAAACATTAGTATTTACACCAGATAATAAGGAAGTCGTAGTTAAACAAAAAGGTGCTACCTCCTAAACAAGTTCTGTAATAGGTTTAAAAATCACATCAATAACTTTCAATAAGGTAAATAAATATTAGAATGTATGAATTTTTAAACTTGTGATAGAATTACTATACAATGAGGGGCTGAAACGATCATACTTTAATTTTTCTAATGTATTTAATAAGTAAGTCACATCTTTATCTTGTTTTTCCTTCTTGGGAGTTTTAAATTGTTTTTTGTCATGCTACCATAAACAAAAAAAATATATTATAATTAGTGATTAAAATCAAACTACTCAAACTAATTGATGTGTAAATACAGACTTATTGCAATGGCTTGCAATCTCATTTTGTTAAGTTTGACAATTCTTTCAACCTCCTTCTTGGCCTCTGCTTTAGAATTTCCTTCAGAAATTGAGATAATCTCTCCCTCTTCTTGCTTATTGTAGTAATCAATTTTTTCTTTTCCCCAGTCAAGAACAACTCCTTGTCTTGTGATGTTCTCAGAAGGCTTGTAGATTTGTATCTTGCTTCTCTTCTTCTGAGGTAAAAGCTTGGACCACATAGGAGTATCCCTATAATCATAGCACTTTAATCATGTCCTCTCCTAGTCCTTGTTTATGAAGCAACTGGTTCAGGATGAGGATCCACTACAGGGTCACTTGATTTAGCCAAAATGTCTTGCTTTTCTATTATTCCAAGTAATTATTTATCCCTTTCATTTAGCTATATGTTCTCGATTGTTAGCTCCTTGATTCAGTTCTGATGAATAATAAAATTAGGGTATTCACTATCACTTGAGCATCTGGGTTCTATATCATATATTGGTGATGTCTCTAATGGATGTGGAGTATCATCGAGATAAGGGAGATTTTCTATCAATGTATTTTCAGAAGGTGTAGAAAATAGTTCATTAATAACCTATCAAATTAAAAATAATTATTTAGATAATGCAAATGAAAGTTAGGTGATAGTCTTCCATATTTGCCTCTTCAGGTCAGACTTGGTCCAACAAAGCTCTTACCTTGCTAATATGTGAAGGAGTATACCTCCATTTATTTATTTATGAACCTTCAATATTATATGGTTTCTGAATTGGGATATGCTCTAAAAACCATGCCTATTTCATTATATGCTATCTTAAATACATAATAATGTCCATATAAAAAATTATATTTACCATTAAAAAAACTTATAACCAAAAGACCAGTAAATCCCTTTAGGTATGGAACTGAAGTGGTCATTTTATATGTCTAACTTGATGAAAAAAGATCCCTAATGGTAGGTAATTGGAGAGCAAAAAATTGATGAGTCACTTCAACTCAATTGAATCTACCTAGATTTTTAAAATCATCTACAATATCTATAAAATATAATGGAACCTTGTATGTAGTAGAAGAAAATAACATACAAACAAATATATACAAAATATATAATTTATAAAATACTTAAACATCATGATCTACTTAAACTCTATGAGAATAGAGTTTAAGAAACTCCTTAATTTTTTATCTAGTAGGTTCTTTTTTAATAGAGAATTGAACAAAAAAGAGATCACTCGATGCACTAGTTGAGTTCATAGGAACAGAAGCACCTCTATCTAAAATACCTAACAATAGAGATGAAAGATCGAAAAGAATTTAGATATCTCTATAATGGTATGATATTATCTACTTTAGGCTTAAGCCCTCATGGTTTTGCTCTTGAGCTCTACCCAAAAGGCTTCATACTAATGGAGATACCTTTTTCTTATAAATCCATGATATTTCTTATGTGTTTTCAATGTGGGACTATATTTTCAACCTTACAACCCCAACAATCCCCCCCCCCCCAAACAAAGGATCACAGGATTCCCCCTCAAGTATCGAGTCACTCTTGACCTGCTCAGGGTCTCTCCTACTTCATTCAAGGTTTCACCCACATGGTTTAATCTTGGATCATGACTCTAGCTCATGCTTCTTACGGTGGTTAGTTCGATAAAAAGAGACCTTGCTTTGATACTAATTGAAGGATTGAAAAGAATTTAGATCTCCACAATGGTATGATATTGTCTACTTTGGACCTAAGCTCTCATGGTTTTGCTCTTGGACTTTGCCCAAAGGTCTCATACCAATGGGGATATCTTTTTCTTATAAATCCATAATTTTTATTAGTGTTTTCAATGTGAGACTATGTTTGCAATCTTAAACCCCAACAAGAGATACATCTCTTCTAGTAAAAGTAACTGGGACACTTGTAAATTTACAATGATTAATTTTCTACTATTTACTTATAACTATCAAAACTAGAAAATGTCCCTGAAAATTTAAAGGTTTGAAATGTTGAATCTCAACTTTGAAATATATTGACCAATAGACAACGAATTTGTTGAATATCTTGTATGTCCAAAAATACAGCAAAGGGGAGCTAACCCATGATCCCGTACTTTCATTGTTGGATGGCCAAAAAAATATTAAAGTGACCTAAAACATTGGTCCATTGGAATTTATGGCTAAAATCAATTGATGATTGGAATTATTCAGAGTGTATATTATTAACATAAATAAATAAATGTACATATGCACAAATAATGGTTCTAAGATTTTGACATTGATATAACAATATGTTTTCTAACTTCTATGTCTTTATCAATATGTTGGGGTGGTGATAGTTTTCATATGCTCCACATTTATGTTGGTTTTTTAGACATATACTAAAACACGTTGGTGTGACTTCTGTATTTTTTAAAATTGGGTGGTGCTGGTTTTGAGAAACCAACACCACATTAATGGTGGTTTTCTAAAACCAGCACTAATGTGACCATTTTTAAAAATCAGCGCCAATGTAGTAATCAATGGATTTTTGAAAACCAGAACCAACGTTGGTGTTGATTTGCAAAGAACGGCGCCAATCACCAACATGTAGCCAATGGGATTTTGAAAACCAGAACCAACGTTGGCGATGGTTTTACACATGGAAAGTGCTGATTTTTGAAAACTATCACCAACGTTAGTACTGGCCTTCAAAAACTAGCACCAACATGTAATCAATGGGATTTGAAGACCAGCACCAATGTTGTAATTTTTAAAAACCAACACCATCATATTCTTCGAAATCAAGCACCAAAGTGTTCTCCCAGTGGTTTTTAAATAGCTGGTTCTTGAAACTACGATGGGTAAAAGACAAACACTAAAGATACATTCTGTAATACCCCGGTTCTGAGATTCTGGTTAAGTATGACTTAAAAGGTTAGATGATACTATCCATATCACCAAGGTGCACCTTCCTTTTCGGAAGCCCAAACTTAAGAACTCCAAAGTTAAGCGTGCTTGGCTTGGAGAAATCTGAGGATGGGTGACCTCCTTGGAAGTTTTCCAGGGTGCGTGCGAGTGAGGACAAAGCACGCTGAAAGGACCTCCGGTGGTCTGTGAAGCTAGTCATCAACCCGATGGGCAATTCAGGTAGCGTTCCCGGTTCGGTTCGGGTGGGGCCCGCCCGAGCCGGAGCGTTACAGATGGTATCAGAGCGACCTTGCGACCGTGAGTGCGCCTGTGGTAGGAGCACCCAGGGCACCACCTAGCGAGGGAGATTCTGGGATTTGTTTGTGGTGTGATTTGTGGTTACACAACGAGGACGTTGTGTCTTTATGTGGGGGTGATTGTAATACCCCGGTTCTGAGATTCTGGTTAAGTATGACTTAAAAGGTTAGATGATACTATCCATATCACCAAGGTGCACCTTCCTTTTCGGAAGCCCAAACTTAAGAACTCCAAAGTTAAGCGTGCTTGGCTTGGAGAAATCTGAGGATGGGTGACCTCCTGGGAAGTTTTCCAGGGTGCGTGCGAGTGAGGACAAAGCATGCTGAAAGGACCTCCGGTGGTCTGTGGAGCTAGTCATCAACCCGATGGGCAATTCAGGTAGCGTTCCCGGTTCGGTTCGGGTGGGGCCCGCCCGAGCCGGGGCGTTACACATTCGCAATACCTTTTTGCGCCATCCTAAAACAAGAGTAGAAGAAGGAGAGGAGGGAGATGACTAGTGTAGTTGTAAGTGAAAACCTTAACTCACTTGACGTGAGCTCAGTATAGTTATGAGCGAAAACCCTAACTCGCTTGGCGTGACTTGAGAGTTGAATAAGATGACCTATATCTAAGATTGGAAGCGGAAGAAGAGAGGAGCGGATTCGCAATGAAGAGGGTTTAGGCCTTTCATTTCAGGGGAGAGAGGCACACAAAGGAAGAGAACAAAGAACAAATAAGCTCACATGAAGGAAGAGTGAGATTAAAAAAATTCAAGTTTAGACCATATCAGATGGCCACATTTGCTGTCGCCCATGGTCGCTATATATATATATATATATATATATATATATATATATAGCGACCATAGGCGACAGTAGACGTGACAATTTTTTTTTTTTTTTAACTCCCAGTTATGCCAATAAGATTTTATCTTTAGAATTTAGTAGTTAGATTATAGATTAAGTATTCAAAATATTTTTAAATATCAAGAACAGATATATGGTATATATATATATATATATATATATATATATATATATATATATATATATATATATATATATATATATATATATATATATATATATATATATATATATACATATATATAGAGAGAGAGAGAGAGAGAGAGAGAGATGTTACCCTAAACATCCTTACCCTGCACATTCATGGGCGATCCTCACAGGTCCAGACTCTTGGGCACCCCGATTTACTTTTGAGAGTTTAGGAACTTGGACTTGTGAGGGCCCCAATGAGTATGCATGGTAAGGGTGTGTAGGGTAACTTTCTCTATTCAGATTAATTAATTTGTTTTATCACATATAATATATTAAATTTGTGCTATATATATATATACTCTCGAATCCATTATATTAGATGGATATTTAAAATATGAAAAATTTAGAATTAGAGTTATTATAAATCCGACCTACTAGAAGTTGAAAGAAGAATTGAATATTCAATTCAATTATTAAATCATTCATTCCAGAGTTTGATATCAATTGAGTAAATCTTATTTTGATGGGGCATACAAGGAAATAGGCAAGGTCGGTCTTGAAACAATTCATATATATAGGGGTATTATCCTGTACACCCCATTCGTGGACGATCATAGGTGACTCTCACTAAGCCCGAGCACCCAAACTCAGTGAGAGTCACCCAGCCATCACCTACGAACGGGATGTGCAGAGTAACAACCCTTTTATTTATATATATACATTAGATATCAAAGCATTTGACTCGACTAATCTTGTGGATGGTTGGCACGGCTATATGGATGTTTCTCATTAGCCATCTGGGTAAATCGGGGAAACAAAAGAGGCCCATTCTGACAGCTAACATTCTCGAGTCCGTTATCCATTAAGAAAAAAATCCTCTATAATATTTCGCAACCAAATTTCGAACTCCAGATGTCTGATCTATTACTAAAAGACCTAACCATAATACCCTACCTAGGGACAACTTATACCTAAACTTGATATCATATAAGATATTATTAGGAAGGAAATTGTCCTTCGAATCTCTAAAGATATGTGTATGTCTCATCTATAAATATGAAAGACGACTTGCATGCAAACCTAATTGTTGATAATGGTCGGCCATGAATATTGTCTACCTAATGATTTAATATGAGTTATCTATCCTCCCATATCATGATACTTTTTTCATCTTATTCATGATGATATTAAGGATTTTGAATACCATGCAAATAGATTGATTAATTTTTCTAACAACTTAAACTCGAGCGAAAAAAAAATGATTTAATAGAACGACCTCCATTAGCCTTTTTTTTTCTTTGGAGTAAGAAGCTAGTTTTTTCTTTAGTTCAATAAAATAACTTCATCAATAAACAGACTTTGATCTTTCTCCCTGATTCATCTACCAAGTAAATCCATAATACAATTTATATATACTTAGAGGTCAACCTCTATAATATTTCCTTCCTATTGAGATTTAAATTTTGATCCTCTCGTTTATTCTCTTAAGTGTTTAATACTGTATCACATCCATTGAGGCTAGACACAATACATCCAATGCTTCGTATCTTTATAAATCCATCATTACAAAGTTATATGTTAGGACTTGTACGAATTAGAGAGGGAGGAGGGTGAATAGTTTTAATCATTTTTCTTTAATGTTTTGTGATTGTTGTTGAATGCGCAACAAAATCCTTACTTCAATCTTGACTCTACATGCACAACTTTGTGATTTACTTAATATTCACCTCCTTGAGATGACTAATATAAGGATTTACTCCTAGCGATCACATCCACTAAAAAATCCCTCCTCCTCGGAAATTTTCTGAAGGCGGAGAAGCCTCTCCAATGTGTTCTTACAAGAACAAGGGCAAACAATATAAGATACAAATGAATATGAAAGTAATAACACTTTACACTTGAATACCTTACTTGATTTTTTGTAGCTTGGAAATACCTTTTGATGGTCCGAAAATACAGCAACACTATCCTCCAAAACCCCATGATAGTAAAAAAAAACTCCTAAAAACTTCTCCTTTACATCGGGATTGATTTTCGCCTATCAGTCAACTGATCTTACTCATCAATAGATTGATATGGTCTTTGACCGTTGTTTGATATGGTCTTTGACCGTTGAACAACCTCTGAACTTTTTGAAATCTATTTGATTTTGTTGATAATTCGAACATCAATCAACTGATATTCAACATCAATCGACTGAGAGCATCAGTCAAACAGAGCACGCAAGTCTCACTCTTGTGCACTTTAATTCGACACTAATCGAACAGAACAAGTGAGTCTCACTCACTTCTATTCTATTTAATTTGACATCAATTGATTGATGTGAATCATCAGTTGACTCAGTCAAATCAAATTAAGAAAATTTAACTTGCTTTTGTTCAGTTTCTAAAGTCATCAATTGATTGATCAAACCCATCAGTTGAGTCTAGCAATAGAATTGACTTGCTTCTGTTTGGTTTCTAAAGTCATCAGTCGATTGATCAAACCCATCAATTGATTAATAGTTGAGTTTGACAAACATAGATATATGAATAAGCTCTGTTTCGCAATAAAAATCACCTAGTTATGATATATGAATAAAAAGTTATAACATTTAGAAGTTTGTTCTGTCGAAACTTCCTCGTTCTATGCTAAATCCCTATTAGACTTCCGACTGGCAAGTGTCCGGTCAACTGTGACCTATTTGGACTTTCCGTCTCATACCAAGTATTCAACTCCTAGCTAATCAATCCACTTTGGACTTAACCTAATTCCCAACGAGGTTTATCTAGTTCTCAACTAGGTCTTCCATCACCTATCCCCACTAGGAATTTCATTGCCTAATTTTCAACTAGGACTTCCATTGCCTAGTTCTCAACTAGGACTTCCACCGCCTGCCCCCGCTAGGACTTCGTTTACCAAGTTTTCAATTAGGTCTTCTACCGCCTAGCCCCGTTAGGACTTCCATTGTCTAATTCTCAACTAGAACTCCTATTTCATAATTCTCAACTAGGTTTTCCACCACCTAGTCTTGCTAGAACTTCTATTACCTAGTTCCTAACTAGGTCTTCCACCGTCTAGCTTCGCTAGGACTTCTATTGTCTAATTTTTAACTAGGTCTTCCACCGCCTAACCTCGCTAGGACTTCCATTGCTTAGTTCTCAACTAAGACTTATATTGCTTAATTCTCACTAGAACTTACACTGCATATTAATCAATCATCAAAATCCCAACTCAAGTCAACTCAAATTGGGTCAACTTGGTCAAGCCTATCAAAAGTCAATTGCACCAAGATTATACTCACCATTATTTTGAGTATATTCATTCAACAATCGTTAGTGATCTTGAGGCATATAATTAATTGAATCATAGATGCCTTGATCTTAATAATTGTTGTGTTTTTTGTTTGGTT
Source organism: Zingiber officinale (assembly GCF_018446385.1). Classification (NCBI taxonomy): domain Eukaryota; kingdom Viridiplantae; phylum Streptophyta; class Magnoliopsida; order Zingiberales; family Zingiberaceae; genus Zingiber; species Zingiber officinale. The sequence goes on along the minus strand of NC_056006.1, from coordinate 19,909,920 downwards.
CTTGAGGCTAGGAAAAGGTAGCTTTCAAGGAACTAACAATTAGGCACCTCATCACTTCACCTTCATATTCTGGCATACAAATGGAATTAATGTGATGTGTGACAGCCAAAAGATACTGAAAGGAGCATAAACATGAGATTCATACAATGCAATGCCAACCAGAGGATGCCAATCACAATCTAGCGATATCTTTTGTAGAGAACATTATAATTAGTTCACAAATCTATGATGTCGCTGTACAATATCTCACTAAGTGGAGTCGTCTTGAGAAATAGATGCAATGCGAGTCCCGCTCAAGCACGCTTAAAAATCTATGGAGTCGCTCTGTGCATTAACTTTCCTCTGTTTAAGTTAATACTTTTGAGAAAGATGTTTTTGAGTGATTAATGCCTAAGAATTGTTTAGGTACTTTGGCATCACTTTGAGAGCATAAGTTGTGATTATTAGAATAAATTTTAGAATAGGTCAATTTTAATTTTAATAAATTTAAATATTACTTAATCTTTTATTATTATTTTTTTCGGTTTAGATTAAGTTATATTGGAGTTTAGACATAGTTATGTTATCTTACAAAATTGTCATACGTTAACTCCGAACGATCCACACAATTAATCTCATAATCATCTATAGAAAGATAAATCAGGAAATAAAATATATCATCATATGAAAAGATATTTCTGTCAATTTGATTGGAAATTGACCCTTGTTCGATTCTATGAATCTAAGCTTTCTCGTATCATTGGTAGTGATCATTGTAAGGGACTCCTTTGTGTCACGTAAGGTCAGAGGGCAGTGTAGATAGTGAAGAATAACAATAAGCTTTCCGCTTTCTGTTAATTTATAGTTTTGATATTTGCTCAGTGCATAAAAATCCCCGCGGTTTAAGTGCATCTCCAACGGCAACTTTATACAAGCTTCTTATTTTCTTTATGCTGACGTGGTAAGAAAAAATTAGGAGTTAAGTTTGAGTTTTTGAACCCAGTTTCCTAATTTCATTCTTCATTTTCGATGGGGTGACAAAAAACCTTTTTTACCATAAAACTGCTGAAGATGCCCTAGATCATATTGATTGTATTATACATGTAGGCTAAGACTCCCCTTCTTTCAAAAATTCACCATATTTTACATTTTTACCTAAAGTGTATTTCTTTTCTAAAATACTTTTTACTTATTGCACCCCAAATTAAAATAAATTTTGATTTTTTTCACTTAACCCCAAATCGAATTGAGGTAATAAAAAATAAAAAAATATATCATCAGGTAGTCATTGATTACCTTAATAATTTTAAAATTATATCAAATTAATATTACTGCACTCCTAAAAACATCTAAATTTATCTATATATTTTATTAAAGATTATATATTTGTTTTTGAAGTTCAATGAATTTTAATCAAAGTCATTGATGATGACTCACAGTTTTAAACTTTTAATTTGTTCTGGTTGGTCTTCTGATTTTTTTTTATATTTTTTATTTTCAAATTAGAGTCTTAATTAAAAAAATTAAAAACTTAAAAATTATAAAAGAAGGGTAATGTAAAAAAATCAAAAATTTTAATTTTCCATTTTAAATTGCTAATTATAAGAAGAAAATAAAAGTAAACAAAACTTTAAAATTAGTTTAATCAAACTAACTTTAAGATAAAAATTATTATTATTTTACAAAATTGAGCTATTTTGATAATGGTAAGAGCATCCACATAGATGTCCTATTCAAAAATTTTACTTTAAATTTTGGATATGATAACTAAAAATCTTTGCATCAACTATCTTATCTATTCCCTAAATTATGTATTATGAATAGTACTTCTCTAAATTTAGAGAATGGATTAAATTTCTTAAACATTAAAAAAGGAAAGAGAAGAAATAGGGAAACTTATGTATTAAAAAAATAAATATCTAAATATTAATAAAATAATATTTTACCTTAAACTATATATTTTGAATAGAAAAATTAGTATAGATGCTCTAAATGTTCATACTCAATGCAACACCCAGAAAACCCTCTTGGCACGATTAGATCAAGCCTGTGCCATAAATTTTCAGAACCATTACAAAAACCACATCAACTCATTCTTGAATAGCACACGCATGCTATCCGATGATGCACTTTCTTTAATATAATTTAGGATAGACTGTAAAGACATCTACTATGAGTGTAATCATCTTACATTACAATAGCACAACATAATTTTTCATAAAATAAAAAATAACACTATACAACTGTGCCCTAGGGACTTTGTTGCTATGATGCTAAAAGGTAGAATAAGTTTCTTAGATAATGAGAATTTAAATCTCACGCTAAGTATTTATACGTCATGAGGTACAGTATAGTGGTAAAAGGTAATGATGATGTCATGGGGTACAGTATAGTGGTAAAAGGTAATGATGATTACAACCAGAGTTTAAATCTCACACGGAGTATAATTTGTGGAGTTGGAATTATTGGATATATGTAAATAAAAAAAATTGGAAAGGAAAGAAATTTTATTATGAATGAGACTCTAGTCTCATATTTAGAGTTTAAGATATATTGATTGATTTATATGTATTGATAATTTGAATAAATATAAGAGAGATTTTCTCTCATATGTGGTACGCGGGGGGCTACAGTCACATGCAACACATTTCATAATTTTCACTTGTGGGTAGAGTCATCAATTTGGGTTGGACCCATCAGGTTGACTTGTCTCATCAAATAATTTAAACAAGTTGGGTTGAAATTTTATCAACCCATTTCAAGATGATCTAGATGGGAGATTGATTTGCGGGTTGAGAAAAATAAATTCTTATAATCTTATTTTATATTTTAATAGATTCGTGGGTTTGACCCATTAACTCATGATCCATCTTAAATTGGGTTGAGATTTTCCTAATCCAACAAGGTCACGGGCCACCCCACCCCCACCATATGACATATTGGATTGACCAATTTGTGTGCACTACTTGTGGGAGCCATGAATACATAGCTAGGTCACGAATTGCTTACCATGATTGTAACCTCCCAATTAAGATTTTAAATCACTCGCACGGGCTTTGAACTCATGACAAGGTTATAAATCACTCATGATGACTATAAACTTGTAGCCAAGCCCATGAATTGCTCACCGTAAAATGGAATCACCGATAAAAAAGCGTTTTACAATCATTTGTGAAAGGGAAATGAAAAAATGGTTTACTATTAATTTATTTAACATTGGAACTTGTAGTATTGATTTATTTACATCAAAACTTGTGCTATATTAAATCAAAATAGCGGTTCGTAATCGTCTCATGTGCGAAATTATTTTCGACAATTTATCAAATCACGCACTTAAATATTTTAATTGACCAAAAGACGTATGTTACTTTAGATTTTACCAAAGGACGCATTTTTTCAAGTGCACTTCCCTTTTTATCCTTCTGACAAATTAAACCTTTTTTTTGTCGTTTTTCTTTACTCTCTCTTCTCTTTCCTATTACCTCTTTCATCAACGAAATGTAAGATTTAGTTATTTTTTTGATAACATTTTAATACATTTAGAGAAGCTAAAATAAACAATGGATAGCATAGTTAAACTCCTTGCAACATCAGGAATCCACAGGAACTGAAATAGGTGTAATCTGAGGTCTCTAGGTCCATCAGTGGATTTTGACCGAAACCCACTGATGGACCTAGAGACCTTAGATTACACTCATTTCAGTTCCTGTGGATTCCTGATGTTGCAAGGAGTTTAACTATGCTATCCATTGTTTATTTTGACTTTTAAAAGGTGTTAAAATAGCAGAAGAAAAAATCAGCAAAAAGGCTCCAAATCAGACCCACGTTGAGCCTGATATGAAATCATATCAGGCCCACGTTGGGCCTGATATGGTTCAACGTGGGCCTGATATGATTCCATATCAGCCTAACGTGGAGCCTTTTTGCTGATTTTTTCTTGTCCTATTTTAACACCTTATAAAAGTCAAAATAAATAATGGATAGCATATTTGAACTCCTTGCAACATCAGGAATCCACAGGAACTGAAATGGGTGTAATCTGAGGTCTCTAGGTCCATCAGTGGGTTTCGGTCAAAACCCACTGATGGACCTAGAGAGCTCCGATTGCACCCATTTCAGTTTCTATGGATTCCTGGTGTTGCAAGGAGTTCAAATATGCTATCCATTGTTTATTTTGACTTTTAAAAGATGTTAAAATAGCAGAAGAAAAAATCAGCAAAAAGGCTCCACGTTAGGCCTGATATGGAATCATATCAGGCCCACGTTGGGCCTGATATGGAACCATATCAGGCCCAATGTGGACCTGATATGATTTTTCCTTGAGCTTCATACAATGTAGAGAAATTAATTTGATGATAGAAAACCAAGAGTTCTGTTAGTCCTATGATTTAATTGTCTTTTTCTCAAGCATGTTGTGCAAATTGATTCTCTGTTCCTCTGAACATTGTTTTATCAGTATATTGCAATATCTGCTAATACCTTTGCCTTAATACTGCATCATATCTTCTGTATTCTCAACATTACCCTCATGATTCACATTACAGATCATCCTTGGCTGCAGAATGCCAATAAGGCACCCAATGTAAATCTTGGTGAAACTGTTCGAGCAAGACTCCAGCAATTTTCAGTGATGAATAAATTTAAAAAGAAAGCTCTTAGGGTGAGAATATTTTCTTTCATGATTTCTTTCTGTGTGAATGCTTGACATTTGTCCAGCTGATTATTCCAAGACACACCTAGTATTATTATGTTCATTCTAAAACTGTGTTAATGCAGGTGATAGCTGAACACTTGTCTGTGGAGGAGATTGCCGACATAAAGGAAATGTTTGAGAATATGGATATCAACAAAAAAGGGCAGATAAATTTTGATGAGTTAAAGTATGGTTTGCACAAGCTCAGACACCAGGTTGCTGATTCAGATGTCAAAGCATTATTGGAAGCAGTAAGTTATTGCTGAAGATGCAATCTTTTTTTTTAAAGTAAAAAAAATTGACTGTGGGTTATGACAATCACACCATTTCCATTGGCATTACACAATTATGGGGTGACAAGGGAAAACAAACACAAAGAATTAGGCACAAATTCAAGCCACAACCCTACTAGATCCATCAAGAAATTCATCAAGAGTTGCTGACCAAACAAGATCCAAAGATGGACCTATCAGCAATATACTGATAAAACAATGTTCAGAGGAACAGAGAATCAATTTGCACAACATGCTTGAGAAAAAGACAATTAAATCATAGGACTAACAGAACTCTTGGTTTTCTATCATCAAATTAATTTCTCTACATTGTATGAAACTCAAGGAAAAATCATATCAGGTCCACGTTGGGCCTGATATGGACCATATCAGGCCCACGTTGGGCCTGATATGGAACCATATCAGGCCCAACGTGGGCCTGATATGATTCCATATCAGGCCTAACGTGGAGCCTTTTTGCTGATTTTTTTTTCTGCTATTTTAACATCTTTTAAAAGTCAAAATAAACAATGGATAGCATATTTGAACTCCTTGCAACACCAGGAATCCATAGAAACTGAAATGGGTGCAATCGGAGCTCTCTAGGTCCATCAGTGGGTTTTGACCGAAACCCACTGATGGACCTAGAGACCTCAGATTACACCCATTTCAGTTCCTGTGGATTTCTGATGTTGCAAGGAGTTCAAATATGCTATCCATTGTTTATTTTGACTTTTATAAGGTGTTAAAATAGGAGAAGAAAAAATCAGCAAAAAGGTTCCACGTTAGGCTGATATGGAATCATATCAGGCCCACATTGGGCCTGATATGGTTCCATATCAGGCCCAACATGGGCCTGATTTGGAGCCTTTTTGTTGATTTTTTTCTTCTGCTATTTTAACACCTTTTAAAAGTCAAAATAAACAATGGATAGCATAGTTAAACTCCTTGCAACATCAGGAATCCACAGGAACTGAAATGGGTGTAATCTGAGGTCTCTAGATCCATCAGTGAGTTTCGGTCAAAACTCACTGATGGACCTAGAGACCTCAGATTACACCCATTTCAGTTTCTGTGGATTCCTGATGTTGCAAGGAGTTTAACTATGTTATCCATTGTTTATTTTAGCTTCTCTAAATATATTAAAATGTTATCAAAAAAATAACTAAATCTTACATTTCGTTGATGAAAGAGGTAATATGAAAGAGAAGAGAGAGAAAAGGAAAACGACAAAAAAAAGGTTTAATTTGTCAGAAGGATAAAAAGGGAAGTGCACTTGAAAAAATGCGCCCTTTGGTAAAAACTAAAGTAACATACGTCTTTTGGTCAATTAAGATATTTAAGTGCGTGATTTGGTAAATTGCCGAATTATTTTTTATTTATATTTTAATTTAATCAATAATAATTTTTTAAATTAAATTGATAAAGTAATACCAACTCACCCTTTTTTTTTTAATAATAAGGTAAATAAGATATATCAAAAATATATAGAAATCAATAATACTATCGGTCTCCTCACATCCGGCATCAGCCAGATCAGATGAGATACTCGTGTGACATCCGATTGGTGTATATACAGGCACATCAATTTACATCATCGTCAAACACAATCACAGACATAATCACGACTGTACATCTCCTACGCACCGATGTATATCATCATCATCCATGTGATCCCATCACTCGTGACTTCTTCTCATCGTCGATCATCCCAACATCCCGTCATCCTCCCAAATATCCGGTCATGCTCCGCTAGTCCGGCAGCTCTGATCTCCGTGTGCAAGTTGATCCACAACATCCCGGCACAATCACCAGCAGAAGAAATGGGTGACTCGGTGTTGACGGCATCCGGAAACACGCTGTTCCCTGGCGACAACACCCCAAAAAAGTGCCTCCTAGCTCCTCCACCATGGCAGCCGCAGCCTCCCCACACCCCCTTATCTCAACGCCGACAGCGCCATTAACGGAAAGTTGTCTCCGCTCCCTCCCTCCATATGTGCTCCATGGTCTACACACCATCAGGGAGCTTTCTCTTTCTTGAAACGCTGAGCCGAGTGGTTTCTTCGCTCCCCAATTGTACGCGGCTCCGGCAGGTTGGAGGGCTGAGACCTTAATGGAGGAGAAGGTCATTACCCACCGGCCTTAATTGTGCCCCTCGGGTGGTCGGTTGCAAACCCAAGTTAGAACTCAAAGCCCACTTCCATAGCTCAAGTTGCCATTTGGATTTGAAATTCAAACTTCGTTTCCCCAAATCTGTCACCTTTTGAAATTTAAATCTCCCTCCCGATTATAAACCAGCTGGCCACCTTTCCCAAGTGTCTTCAAAGAATGTGCCCCTCCATTGACTTTGCCTGAGCCGCCCCTTGTCCGGCCGGTTGCCGGAATCCTGCATCCAATCGAACTCTCCCCTCCGATTGTAAAATAGAGCAGCCAAAAACCCATGCTTCCCCGTCAACGCATGGGCCTAGCAGCCCAGTCCCCCCTCCCTCTATCACCCGTCTCTTTACTGGGACTTTATGGTACTTGCCAACGAGGAGCTCTTTGTGATTTTTGCAACTATCCATTGTTGGATTTTTCGGATCGCGAAAATTATTTTTTCTGTCGCGGAAACCCCGAAACCCCAAGCCACGGATCCGTGCGAAGAATAAAACTTTCGAAAAATACGAGTACGAGTTTACTAACCTATAGATCTACACTAGAACTATATATTAAATAGATTTACCCTTGATGTGCGCCCTTCGCGAATTCCGCTCATTCAAGGAGCCGGATCTCGAAAGTGTCAAAATAGATACTCCTCTAGAAGTATCCACACAAACAAATAGGTGGAGAAAAACCACACAAAAGGTGTGCTAGCACCTTTGGATGGTTCGGCCAAGATAGGAGGAGAGGGAGAGAAGGAAGAGCTTGAGGAGGAAGAAGAAAAGAGAGATACACACAAAAATGAAAACTCCTCCTCAATTGCCTTGATGTGGCCGGCCACATTAGGAGGTGTAACCCCCTTCACATTAATCACAATTAATGTGGAGACCATTAAAGTGAAGAATTGTAACCTCCATGAGGTGACATCTCACTTAAGTAACCATGATGATGTGGAGCATCATCATTGGTCCACATCATGCCAACTCACTAATGATGTGGCATAAAGTCAAGTCAAACTTAACTCTTCCTCTTCCTCTCAAGTCAAGTCAAACTTGACTTAATCTCTCTCAAAGTTGATCTAATCCAACGATTTAATTCAAGCAACTTAATATAATGAATCTAATTCATTTAATTAAATTGATTCAATGAGTCATAATCTAAATTAGACTCATTGAACACATGAATCAACTTGAGTCCAACTTAATTAGCCAAATTAGGATTACTCTTAATCCAATTTGATTCATCAAATGAATCTAATCCTCTTGGTTCATCATATGAACCTAATCTCCATCTAATTGTCCTTAGTGTGTGACCCTATAGGTTCTTGTAACGTTGGCAATGCCCCTAAACTCATTTAGGAGCATAAGTAATGAGCGGTATCTAGCAACACATCATTACTACACAAGTTACAAGAATGTTGAGATCCAACATCACCTTTGTGACTACTAATTGTGACTCCTCACAATATATGACAAGTGTCCTTCTATCCAAGACATATAGATTGATCAATGTGAAGCATAGGCCGTGTCATTCTCTGACCAATCTAAATCTTGAACTCCAAGTAGACTCACTAGATCAAACGAGCTCAATATCTCATATTGACTCATTTGGGCATGGCCATGCACTTCGTGGTCTCACTCTATCAAGAATATCGATGTCACTCCCGTCATATAGGAGGGATAGATCTCATCTACATCACTCACATCCCTCTGCATAATTCGTTACATATCCAGTAATCGCCTTTATAGTCCACTCAATTACGGATGACGTTTGACGAAACCAAAGTACATAACTCCTTATGTAGGGATCTATGGTGACTTCAGGTCCAAGGACTAGTAGTCATACTAATAGCCACATGAGAAAGTATATGACACTCATATAACGATCCATGATACTTTCTCAAGGCGGGTCATTCAGTATACATTCTCCAATGCATACCTATGTGTCAACTTGATATCTTTATATCCATGACTTGTGAGATCAAGTCATCGAGTTGACCTACATGCTAGTCTTATTGCATTAACATTGTCCCTGAATGTTAATACTCGACTAGGAATGATTAAGAGTAGTATTCCCTATATCATCTCACAATCGGTTCAACTAACCGATTGATATAGGTGAGAACGTTCTACTTAAGGACGCTATTATACTTAGTTTATTTGGCACAAATACAAGTAAATATAATAACAAAAAACAAATGCCTTTATTTATATAAGAATATGATACAACAAGTCCATAATACAATCATCAAATGATTGGCTCTAGGGCTCTAACTAACAATCTCCCACTAGCACTAGTGCCAATCAGTGTAGGCTCTAAGCCCCAATGACCTAGTGTGACCATCATGCTTCCTCTGTGCCAAAGCCTTGGTCAAGGGATCTGCGATGTTAGCCTCTGTAGGTACTCTGCATATCTTCACATCTCCTCTCTCGATAATCTCTCGAATGAGATGGAAGCGCCGTAGTATGTGTTTGGTCCGCTGGTGTGAGCGAGGTTCCTTCGCCTGTGCTATAGCTCCATTGTTGTCACAATAGAGCTCAATAGGGTCAGCGATACTGGGAACCACCCCAAGTTCAGTGATGAACTTGCGGATCCAAACTGCCTCCTTTGCTGCCTCTGATGCAGCAATGTACTCGGCCTCTGTCGTAGAATCAGCTACTGTGTCCTGCTTCGAACTCTTCCAGCTCACAGCACCACCATTAATGCAAAATACGAACTCTGACTGCGATCGATAATCATCCTGATCGGTCAGGAAGCAGGCATTACTGTAACCCTTTACAACTAGCTCATCATTACCTCCATATATCAAGAAATATTCTTTAGTCCTTCTCAAGTACTTAAAAATATTCTTGACCGCTATCTAGTGACTTTCACCTAGATCTGACTGGTCTCTGCTCGTCATGCTCAAAGCATACGAGACATCAGGTCGAGTACATAGCATGACGTACATGATAGATCTTATGGCTGAGGCATAAGGGATCTGATCCATGCGGTCTCTCTCCTCTCTAGAAGAGGGACCTTGAGTTTCGAAAGACTCACGCCATGTGACATCTCCAGAAATCCCTTCTTGGAGTTCTGCATGGCAAACCGAAGGAGTACCTTGTCAATGTATGTACCCTGCCTTAGGCCAAGCAATCTCTTAGATCTATCTCTATAGATCTGTATCCCTAGAATGCGGGATGCTTCACCTAAGTCCTTCATTGAGAAGCAACTCCCTAGCCAAGTCTTGACAGACTGAAGCAAAGGGATGTCCTTCCCAATGAGTAGTATGTCATCCACATACAATATGAGGAAGATAACTATATCCCCTACAACCTTCTTGTAGACACAAGGCTCATCTCGTTCTTGATGAAACCAAACTGTTTGATCGCATCATCGAATCGAAGATTCCAGCTTCGAGAAGCTTGCTTTAGTCCATAAATGGACCTATGCAGCTTGCATACTCTGCTAGTATGTTGTGGATCTACAAAATCCTCAGGTTGTGTCATGTACACATCCTCGAGTAGGTTTCCATTCAGAAACGCGGTTTTGACATCCATCTGCCATATCTCATAGTCATGGTATGCTGCAATAGCAAGCATGATCTGAATGGACTTAAACATCGCTACTGGAGAAAAGGTTTCATCATAGTCAAAACCATGAATCTGCTTGAAACATTTAGCTACCAAGCGACCCTTATAGATTAGTCCATCCATGTCAGTCTTTCTCTTAAAGACCCACTTACACTCAATGGGTTTTACCCCTTCAGGTGGATCAACCAAAGTCCATACTTGGTTGGTGTACATGGATTACATTTCGGATCTCATGGCCTCTAGCCACTTCTCGGAATCTGGTCTCATCACAGCTTCCTAATAGGTGGTAGGCTCATCCTCTATGAGCACAACGTCATCATAGTCAGACAAGAGAAATGAGTATCACTCTGGCTGACGACGTACCCTATCAGACCTGCGAAGAGGTATGTCTACTTAAACTGGTTGTTGTTCCTCAACTCTTTGTGGAACAACATCATCCACAACACTTTGTGATTCCAGTTCAACTTCCATCGAGGCTTCAGTGCTATGGTCTGCATCTTGAACTTCTTCAAGCTCGAATGTACTCCCACTAGTCTTTCTAGAAACAAAGTCCCTTTCTAGAAAGATTGTGCTGACTGGGAATGTAGAAGTAATATCCCTTAGTTTCCTTGGGATATCCAATAAAGTAGCACTTGTCGGATTTGGGTCCTAACTTGTCTGAGACTTGACGTCGAACGTAAGCCTCACAACCCCAAATCCTCATGAAAGACACCTGGGCATCTCTCCCAATCCATATCCTATATGGTGTCTTTATCACGGCCTTGGATGGAACTCGGTTGAGTATAAAAGCTGTCGTGTCTAGAGCATAGCCCCAAAGGTATGTCGGAAGATCTGTGTGACTCATCATAGATCATACCATATCTAATAGGGTACGATTCCTCCTTTCGGATACACCATTCCACTGTGGTGTCCAGGAGGAGTGAGTTGGGATAGAATCCCACACTCAGCTAGGTAGTCACAAAACTCATGGCTAAGGTATTCTCCACCTCGATCTGATCGAAGTATCTTAATACTCTTGCCAAGCTGGTTCTGTACTTCATTCTTGAATTCTTTGAACTTTTCAAAAGATTCTGACTTATATGTCATCAAGTACACATAACCATATCTACTGAAGTCATCAGTAAATGTGATGAAGTACTTATAACCGCCTCTAGCAGCGACATTGAAAAGACCACATACATCACTATGTATAAGTTCTAACAAGTCAGTCGCTCTCTCACTGTGCCCACTAAAGGGAGTCTTGGTCATCTTGCCTAAAAAGCATGACTCGCACGTCTCATAAGATTCAAAATCAAATAAGTCCAGCATACCATCCTTATAGAGCTGGGATAAGCGCTTGTCATTTATATGACCTAAGCTACAGTGCCAGAGATAGGTTTGGTTCATGTCATTTGACTTGAACCTCTTGGTATTTATGTTATAAATAGGACTTTCAAGGTCTAGAATGTAGAGTCCGTTCATCAGAGGTGCACTACAATAGAACATATCTTTTAAGTAAACAGAACAACATTTGTCCTTTATTATAAAAGAGAAACATTTCTTGTCCAAACAAGAAACTGAAATTATGTTCTTAGTTAATGCAGGCACATAACAACATTCATCTAATTCTAATACAAGCCCAGAGGGCAGAGATAGATGATAAGTTCCTACAGCAACAGCAGCAATCTGTGCTCCATTGCCTACGCGTAGGTCCACCTCGCCCTTCGCCAATGCTCTGCTATTTCTCAGCGCCTGCACATTAGTACAAATGTGAGAAGCACATCCGGTATCTAATACCCATGATGAAGAAATAGATAGATTGACTTCTATAACATATATACATGAAGTGGAAGTCTACTTCGCTTCTTCTTAAGATCTTCCAGCTACACCTTGCAGTTCCTCTTCTAGTGCCCGGTCTGACCGCAATGGAAGCAGGTAGCATCCTTGGCAACCCCTCCTTTAGGCTTCTGTGTCTTGCCTTTGCCCTTGGCTTGGGACTTTCCCTTGCCTTTGGGCTTGCCCTTATGTTTCTGAATCATCAGAACAGAGTGAGGCTTTGCCTTCTTAAGGTTCAGCTCAGCAGTTCTTAACATGCTAAGTAGCTCGGGCAGTGGCTTGTCAATTTCGTTCATATTGTAGTTTAGAATGAACTGACTATAGCTATCCGGCAAGGATTACAAGATCAGGTCAGTGGCCAGCTCTTGGCCAAGTGGGAACCCCATCCTTTGTAGGTTCTCTATGTACCCAATCATTTTGAGTACATATGAGCCTACGGGAGCCCCATCTGACAACTTGCACTGAAATAATGCCCTTGAGATCTCAAATCTCTCATGCCGCGCTTGTCCTTGATACAGTTGACAAAGATGTTCAACCATATCGTAAGTGCCCATTAACTCGTGTTGCTTCTGAAGCTCAGAGTTCATGGTCGCGAGCATTAGACAGGACACATCTAATGCGTCATCTTGATGCTTCTTGTAAGCATCTTTGTCAGCTCGCGGGGCATTGGCAGGAGGAGCCTCTGGAATGCGCTGCTCCAGAACGTACAGTTTACGTTCCTGGGTGAGAACTATTCTCAAGTTCCTGTACCAGTCCATGAAATTTGCTCCGTTGAGCTTGTCCTTCTCAAGAACAGAACGCAGGGAGAAAGTGTTCGTATTCGACGTCATGGTTATCTACAACAGAAAAATGTAGAAAATAAATATCATATTCTTTAAAATCATTTAATTAGGCCTTTAACTAAATGATGCTCCCACTGAATTCTATAATTCATGTGGGACAAGATCCACATCATACTAACCCTTGAGTTAGCTTTGGCTAATACGCCCAAGACTTAGTATGAACGGTAGGTAACAAATTACCAATTACATCTCTATGCAACTCTTGTTTATAGGATCATTATCCGTAGTTATATTAAAACTTGAGTTAGCTTTGGCTAATACACCCAAGAATTAATATAAATGTGATTTATGTCCTATCTTTCCAACCATTGGAAGAATGCCTATAGTTGTACTCGATCCAACCGAGTTAACTAGGAATACTCAATCTAATTGAGTTTGTATTCGCCCATGCGTTGATAAGCGGGACCAAGATTGTCCCTCCGTACCCTACCAAGATAATATGTGTTGCTCTGCTTTGGCAGATTCAACAACACATGTGATCGAGGTAGTGATAGGTATCACGGCACGGTAGGCATTAGAGTTGACGTGATTTAGATCTAATCTAAACGATGATGCGTATCATATACTCGATTTAGATCTAATCTAATCGTGGGGTGCATCATGTGCACGACTTAGATCTAATCTAATCGTTAGACACTAATTAATTACTTAATCATGCATCACATATACACAAGCAATTAATTAAATTAATTTGTGATTAGTCATGACCCTACTACGATCTTCTCAAGCCAATGAGAAGATCGGATGGTCAACCTAGGGTCAACAGCTTCTCAAGCTCCTCCCTTTGACCACCTTGTGTTGCTCGCGCCCTCCTCGTAACTCCGTCTCGAGTGGACCTTCCACGGCTCCAATTTTGTACATTACAATTTTGAAACTCGAGTTACATTCGAGTCTAAACTAATTTCAAGCAAGAATAAATAGAGAAGGGCACGACGCGTAGGTCGCGTATTAAAAATACAACACATACAATCACATGACGACACACAGGTCGTATTATGAATTACAACACAAAATATACCAATCCAATTGGGTCTTTTTGGGCCATGACTATCACAAATTATACATAATTCTAAATTATGTATTTTCTATAATTTTCTACAATTTTAATACCAACTTTTACAATTTTTACGAGCAAAAATTTCTGACGGTCCCGTTTAACGATTTTCGGGCACAATCGCGGAACGAATCCCCTAGCGGGGCCAGGGGCAACGCACCTACCCGCGATCTAACCATCGCGAGGGTTCCTTAGCGATCCTACAGCGCCTTAGCTCGCTGTCCCAAAAAGTTTTGAGGCGAAACCTTGCCGTTTCAGAAAAATCTTCTCGGTAGTCGAAGCCTATAAGTGTCGAAACACTTGTGCTTCGCTTCTACGAGAAAATTACTCATAAAAAACCATAAGAATTTAAATTTACAGAAAATAACAGAAGCTATATTTTTCATAAAAATCAAAAATAAACTCGTACAAGTCTTTGCACATGGCTCTGATACCACTGTTGGATTTTTCGGGCCACAAAAATAGCTTTTTCGCGTCGCGGAAACCCCGAAACCCCAAGCTACGGATCCGTGCGAAGAATAAAACTTTCGAAAAATATGAGTACGAGTTTACTAACCTATAGATCTACACTAGAACTATATGTTAAAGAGATTTACTCTTGATGTGCGCCCTTCGCGAATCCCGCTCGTCCAAGGTGTCGGATCTCGAGAGTGTCAAAATAGACACTCCTCTAGAAGTATCCACACAAACAGGTAGGTGGAGAAAAACCACACAAAAGGTGTGCTAGCACCTTTAGATGGTTCGACCAAGATAGGAGGAGAGGGAGAGAAGGAAGAGCTTGAGGAGGAAGAAGAAAAGAGAGATACACACAAAAATGAAAACTCCTCCTCAATTGCCTTGATGTGGTCGGCCACATTAGGAGGTGTAACCCCCTTCACATTAATCACAATTAATGTGGAGGTCATTAAAGTGAAGAATTGTAACCTCCATGAGGTGACATCTCACTTAAGTAACCATGATGATGTGGAGCATCATCATTGGTCCACATCATGCCAACTCACTAATGATGTGGCATAAAGTCAAGTCAAACTTGACTCTTCCTCTTCCTCTCAAGTCAAGTCAAACTTGACTTAATCTCTCTCAAGGTGGATCTAATCCAACCATTTAATTCAAGCAACTTAATATAATGAATCTAATTCATTTAATTAAATTGATTCAATGAGTCATAATCTAAATTAGACTCATTGAACACATGAATCAACTTGAGTCCAACTCAATTAGCCCAATTAGGATTACTCTTAATCCAATTTGATTCATCAAATGAATCTAATCCTCTTGGTTCATCATATGAACCTAATCTCCATCTAATTGTCCTTAGTGTGTGACACTATAGGTTCTTGTAACATTGGTAATGCCCCTAAACTCATTTAGGAGCATAAGTAATGAGCGGTATCTAGCAACACATCATTACTACCCAAGTTACAAGAATGTTGAGATCCAACATCACCTTTGTGACTACTAATTGTGACTCCTCACAATATATGACAAGTGTCCTTCTATCCAAGACATAGATTGATCAATGTGAGGAATAGACCGTGTCATTTTCTGACCAATCTAAATCTTGAACTCCAAGTAGACTCACTAAATCAAACGAGGTCAATATCTCATATTGACTCATTTGGGCATGGCCATGCACTTCGTGGTCTCACTCTATCAAGAATATCGATGTCGCTCCCGTCATATAGGAGGAATAGATCTCATCTACATCACTCACATCCCTCTGCATAATTCGTTACATATCCAGTAATCGTCTTTATACTCCACCCAGTTACGGGTGACGTTTGACGAAACCAAAGTACATAACTCATTATGTAGGGATCTATGGTGACTTCAGGTCCAAGGACTAGTAGTCATACTAATAACCACATGAGAAAGTATATGACACTCATATAACGATCCATGATACTTTCTCATGGCGGGTCATTCAGTATACATTCTCCAATGCATACCCATGTGTCAACTTGATATCTCTATATCCATGACTTGTGAGATCAAGTCATCGAGTTGACCTACATGCTAGTCTTATTGCATTAACATTGTCCCTGAATGTTAATACTCGACTATGAATGATTAAGAGTAGTATTCCCTATATGATCTCACAATCGGTTCAACTAACCGATTGATATAGGTGAGAACGTTCTACTTAAGGACGCTATTATACTTAGTTTATTTGGCACCAATACAAGTAAGTATAATAACAAAAAATAAATACCTTTATTTATATAAGAATATGATACAACAAGTCCATAATACAATCATCAAATGATTGGCTCTAGGGCTCTAACTAACATCCACAACCCGAAACTGAGAGCCTGCCCGACAAAACAGTGCAGCGAAAGGCCCTGCTTCCTCTCTGGTGTTTGAGCAACGCAGTCAAATGAGGCTGTCATTGTTTGGCTCCGGCGAAACTGTGCTCCCACAGCTTTTGCCGCCACTTCCCGTCGCCAGCATTCATGTGGTGTGACTCAACCAGTGGAGGAGGAAGTCCCCTCCCCCATCAAAACCGTGGATCCTAGAGAAGAGGAGCTCCAGTCGGCCAAGTTTCCACATCCCCTTCCCTACTTCGCACCTTCTCTTTAGAAATTCTAGAGAGAAAGAAGAACATTTCTCTTTAAACGGATGGTAGGGAGGAAATAATCCTCTCAGGATGGTCTAATGACTAGCACATTAGGTGTTAGTTATCATGAGGTCTGGGGTTCGAATCTCGACAGAATTGAGTTAAATACCTCCCTTATGTATTAGTCACTATTTCAAAAGCTAGTAACTGTTCGTGATTTACCTCCTCCGTGTTGATCCTAGGATGAATTGACGGAGAACTGAGGACGAACGTATTTAACTTTTATCATCATGATAGGAAGGACAGATGTACCTTAACATTTATTAGTATTAGATTAAATAACTTTATTATAATGAAATAATAGATTAATTTCTTTCTAATAAGAGCATGTTTCTATATTTGGGAAAAAAGAATTTTTTTTTAATCTTTTAGCCACTTTATAGTCTATTATAAATTAATTTTATAATTTACTTTCCTTTAAATAATTTAAGAATAAATTATAAGGGATAAATAAGATAACATAATCACTTTTTATTAAATTAAAAGGTTTATGCAAATATTATGAGCACCCTCTCTAAAAGAAAATATATATTTAATCATTTGAGTCCTATTCGATTTCCGTTGACTAATTATTAATAATAATTATCATGTAAGTATCTACTCTGCTGATTAAAAATTTTATAAATAATATAATAATCGCCATTAATATTAACCATTCAATTGTTATTGACTATTAATATTAGAGATTATGATGATAGAAGGATCATATAAATAGGATGCAAACAAGTTAAATTGAACCAAGCGTTGTGGTATTTAAATTTATTTGATAAATTAATCCAATCAAGTCAAGCTAAATTTAAAATGAATCAAGTTGTTTGTTTTGATTTAGAAATCTCACCTCGATAATACGACGGTAGAAATTCACCTGATATCTAATAACAATGACGTTGACGTCTTCTCCTATATCTTTTCCTGTAGCATAGTGATTATTACGAAGAGTAATAAGCATCAAAGGGCTCACCAAGAGTTCCCTTAGTGAAGTCATTCTAATGCCTAAGTCATATCGGTGTTTTAATAATAGAGGAAAAATATAAATGCGAGAGCTTGAGTTAGGGAGCCTCCCTTACCCGGAGCATATACCTAGCCTAATCTTTATATGAGAGGAGTAAGTATTGGTGCAGTTGGTACAAATGATTAAATTTAAGTTTTGATGAATGACAAATATATTAAAATTAGATGTGTTATGATCTAACATTTCTATCAAGTATGCAGGACTTGACGGATCTAGAGAACCTGACACTAGGTTGAAATCCAATTATGTATATTGGATCTGATAGCTGATGTAAAAGTCTAGATAAGTCAAGGAGTAACCCACTATGAAAGAGTACGCTAGTGGACAAGAAAAAAATAACACAACGATTCTGAGGAACGAGAAGCCCGAGCGAAAGGACACTCAAGAAGGCCAAAAAATATATTTGGGTGAGCCCTATTCCGGATGGCCGAAATCACCCAAGCGAGCGGGGCTGGAGCGAAAGACCTGGAGGAAGAGTCAACAGGAGGTTGACTATGCTCCGAGCATGTGGATGGCCCAGACCCAAGGGGCCCCAGGCTCGCACCCTGGTCGAGCTGGTTCAGCCCGGTCCAAGCGCTCAAAGCAGGCCCAAGTGCCCGGACCAAAAACTTTATTGAAATGCCAACTGTCGCGATCTGTTACGACGAGGATAAAATTTTATCTCCCTCCAAGTGTCTGAAACTCTTTCAGGCATTCCAATCAGAGCTATAAATACAACCCTACTTTCAAAAGCTAAAACCATTTGTAAACAATTCCATTTGAATTTAACTTTGTAATTGTCAGCTTTGACTGCTGTAAGAGGGCTTCTCCGCCTGAAGGAAACTTTAATGGGTTTTCAACGTCTTGAATTAGCAATCCCCTAATTGCAAACCAAATAAAATTTCTATGCCTCTTTATCTTTTTAATTAATTTCTTAATTCATTTTTATGCAAGTGTTTATTTTAATCAAGCTGTAAAGTTCAAGAAAGGTTTTGTTTGTTTTATTTTGTGGAGAGTAATTCACCCCCCTATTGCCGGCTACAAGAGACCAATAATTTTTTATCCCAAAATTGTCGTTGCCCAAATCTGCAACAAAAGAATTCAAATTTGTTGCCAAATTTTGGGATTACTTATATTTTTATTGTCAAATTTGTCACCAATTTTACAACAACATAATATTCGTCATAAAATTGGTGACAATTTTGGCAACAAAAATATAATGCCCAAAATTTGATGACAAAAATGATTTTCAAATTTTGGTAAATATGTAAATCTGTGAAAAATCAATTTCACACCAAATTCTAGGACAAACACCAGATTCTAGGACAAATCTGTAGATTCATCCTAGATTCTGGGACAAAATTTGGAATGAATCTCTGGATTCATCCCAGAATCTAGGATGAATCTCAGAATTCATCCCAAAATCTAAGATGAAATTTGGGACAAAAAATAAATCATCACAAATTTTTCAATGCATATTCAGTTTCGATAATTTGGCGACGAATTTTCTTTATCGCTAAATTCGTCCCTAAATAAAAAAAATAACCATAACCAATTCATTTCTATAATTTATCGTGTTAATACAATCCAATCTAATACATTTATAAACCTATTTACAATAAATTTAATTAACACATCCTATTTAACATTATCACATCTTATTACACATCCTAATTAAAATTATCACACATCTTATTACACATCCTATCTAACATATATACACATCCTATTAATATTTGAAATAAAATCTACAATAATACAAGTCCAATGTTGTCAATATATAATCATACAAAAAAGTCAAGAGAAGCATATACAATGCATACAACTCATGGTATGTAACAATATCCAACACTCTAAGTAGTTAAACAAGTCAATTCAAAAGAAACTACAAATACATCAACTCATCTTTTGCTTCCACAAAAATTTTCTTCTCCATTCAATCTTCTTTTCCGGCATCAAACAAACAAACAAATAAAATAGATCATTTTTAACAACAAAAATAATTACTTAAACTAACAAGAAAGATAATTACTCGAACAATTATCTATTTACACATATAAGAATGATTTTGCTTCTATAAGAATCTAAAAGCTTAAAAGTTCATAAATACTATAAGAACATAACAATATAATACAAAATGAATATAAATGATTATCTTGTAGAATTTACTAAAAGCGAAACAATTTACTAAAAAGACAAGTGCATGCAATATGTCAAATCGCTAACAAAAGTTCTTCCAAATATTTAATCAATTTATTTCCTTTGTATTTGAACAAACAAAGTCTTGACATCAAAAAACCAAGACTTCAAATGCAACTAATAAAAAAAAGACTTACAAGTACAACCTATTCAACTCATATTTCAACCAAATTATAATGTAAATGCACCTTCATCTCTCTGACAGAGTCAAACTAGCAACACATAAATAAGATAACTCTCATTTTTAGCCCTAGGTATTGTCCCTCTATAATTTCATCCCAGTCAAATTTTATACAAATTTCATTATCATTACATAGAATTAATAGAATTAATGCCACATATTTTAAAAGCAAGTTTACATATCAATCTGTGTTGGAGTTTCAGTTTGAAGCCAAAAATGGTATGGTATTAGTACCTGTGCAAGCATGTTCGGAAGAAGTGTGAATGTGCCAAGGTCAACTCAAAAGGGTTTAAATCCTATAACCTTTTTCCTACTAAAGTTGTTTAACACCAAATATGTCTCTAATAAGTAGAAAGTTAATTGAATTCAAATTTAATAAGTTGGAAAAATCTAACAAGCATCTTAGTAACGAACATAGATATACCTAAAACAGGTGAAGCAAAAAGAGTATCTCCAAACATACTAAGCTCACAGGAAAATGAGGCTTGCACATAAAAATATTACAAACTCAACAATCAAATATAAGGGTAACAATAATTTATAACTATTTGCAATCCAATTGAAATATGTAACAAACATCACTAACATAAAGAAAACTATACTAAATATGAATCAATTTGAAATTAACGGTAACCAATATATTCTAAATTGAATGCAATGCTTTGTAGGTTCGAGGTCCATCATGTGCTCGTAAGTTTTTAGATTATTTATCAGAGATAAAAGAAGATGCAGGTCTATCATGTTATAGTTTTGGATCATGGCTTTAATGGTTGGCATGCTTCTGGCAACCCTGTTTGCCAATGCACTACTAATCCTTGCACAGGTAATTGTGCTTAGAAATTAAGTGAACAACTTATCAAAGTAATAAGTGCGCCAAATTTTCATGAATACACTATTTAATTGTCATCAATATTGGGTGAAGATTGATCTGATAAAAATTGAAATAGATAGAAAACTTCATATATAAAACTGATTGAAAATCAAAATGGTTGTAGTTGAAAGTGAAAAAAATCATAATATTACAATTAGATAGTCTAAATGCTATCATGGATTGTAACAGTCCACATAATTTGTTGTCATCTAGTGCACGACAAGCAAGCAGGATCTACCTATGTACAACAGTTCAATAAGAATTACAATCTTCCAAAATTTTCTGCTCTAAGATGGCTAGTCGTCAGTGTTGCAGATTATTAACTATCCTAGCCTCTAAGATCATTGTAATCTATCTTGAAGCATCTAAATCTGAACATATAAACTCTACCCAATTTGTGTTGTCGTATATAATTTCTATGTAACCCAACGACTAAACCGATCCTTAAGATGAAGGTAGGAATAATAACGTCACACCACACCAGCAGCCCTCCTCATGACGCCCAGCCTGACACAAGTAAATGCAGCCACAAACCAAAACTCATTCAATGTCACAACTACAAAAAGCACATGGAACATCCCAAAACCAAACAGAGACGAAAAAAAAGAAGGGAGAAACCACACGCGTCGGATAAAGCTAGTGATCCACTACTCCCTTTCAGAAACATCAAAACTAACACGAGCCATGGAGAATTTATCAACACGAACTAAAGCAACTAAAAATCACCAACCAAAATGAAACATGATGGCGCGATTGGAATTTACGAAGAGGAACAACGAGAAGGAGATAGGAATGTCGGAGAAGAGACCCCGGGAGAAGAGCACATGAAGGCAGTCATGAAGAGAGGAAGCCTTCGTGAACATCGCCAGGAGAGACGAGCAAACGAAGGCAGTTTGGGACGCGGCCACGCCCGGCCACCAAGGGCTAGACGCGGCCACGCTCGGCCACCAGGGGTAGAACGCGGCGACGTCCGACCACCAGGGGGCGGACGCGGCCACGCCCGGCCACCAGGGGGCGGACGCGGCTACGCTCGGTCACCAGGGCCAAACGCGGCAAGCAGGAGCCGGCCGAGGGCATGCAAGACCGGCCACGGTTGAGGAGGAGAAAAGAGAGGAAAGGGGGAGCTTACGCTTCGTTGCCATCGCCGCCGTCTCCTTCGCTGCCGTCACCAGGGAGGGGGAGATCGAAGACAAGAAGCAACACGCGCGATCGGGAGAGTGAATTAGGGATCTCGGGTGAGAGGGGGGACATTATAAGTCCCAAATTTTGGGACTAGAAGAGAGTTCGTCACAAAGTTTGGGACGAAAAAGGTTTTCATCCCTGAGTATAAAAAATAAAAAATTAATAAATTAATAAATCAATACATTAAAAATAAATTTAGAGAATTCGGAGTAATATGAAATTTGTTTCTATATTTCATGTTATTCTACTGATCATAAAATAGTCTCCAACTTAATTTTGATCCAATATATTAATTGTAGTAATTTTTAAACACGAGAATAATACAAACACATAAAACTTGTTTCATAAAATTCTGATATCTATATATCCACATTTAGGATTTCTGTTTATGTGTTCTTTTTATTTTTTTTTTCAATTATGGGACAAATCTTAGGATTCATCCTAGATTTGAGAATAAATCTTGAATTCATCCCAAATTTAGAGATGAATCTTGGATTCATCGCAAATTATGGGATGAATCTAGAATTCATCCCAAAATAAAAAAAATAAAAATAAAAATAAAAAGTAACCAAAGCCCTAAATATAGACCTAGAGATATTAGAATTTCATAAAACAAGTTTTCATGTATTCGTATTATTTTGATGAACATAAAAATACCCTTATCCATAATTTTGACTCCATATATTGAGTGTAGTAATTTTTTACATTAATATAACCTAATTTGTGTTAAAAAAAATACTACACTCAATATATAGGGTTAAAATTATAGATGAGGGTATTTTTATGATCAGGAAAATAATATGAACATATGAAAACATGTTTCATGAAATTTTAAGATCTCTAGATCCATATTTAGTGTTGCTGACACACATATTATATGTATTGAATAATAACTTTTTAAATTAGGAGTAAACTACACATATTTCCCTTTACTATGAAAAATAAGATAATAGATAAAAATGATGTATGAGGATATTTATATGATTAGGAAAATAATACAAACATATAGAAACTTATTTCATGTAACGCCCCAAATTTTCTCAATTAGAGTCCTAAAAGTAATTTAAAAATATTTAAAAATGCTATATAAATATTCTAGGGATTTTTAGAAATTTTTAGAGTATTTTTATGTAATTTTTGGAGGTCGTTTGGTATTTTTACAAAACGAAGGAAGTTTCGACAAAAAAATGTACAAGTTGAGAATTGAACCCATGACCTTTGACTAGATCAAAACCCGGCTGACCAGGTGTACAAACAGATTTTTCTATTTAGAAAAGGTAGCGAATTTATTTAAGATAGTTAACAGAATATTGGATTATAAAAGGGATAAATTGATCTTGGATTTGTTTGTTTAGAAAAGGTAGCGAATTTATTTAAGATAGTTAACAGAATATTATAAAAGAGATAAGTTGATGTTGGATTTGTTTGTTTAAAAAAAGTAGCAAATTTATTTAAGATAATTAACAGAATATTGGATTATAAAAGGGATAAGTTGATGTTGGATTTGTCTGTTTAGAAAAGATAGCGAATTTATTTAAGGAGTTAACAGAAATATTAAGTTATAAAAAGGGATAAGTTGATGCTCTGTTTTCCCGTGACTTAAACCATTCTCTCCTTCTCTTCTGCGTACGATGGCGGAGCTCGGGAAGAAAATGAAAGGGAGTTAGGGCATCATCTCCGGCGGTCGGCCAAGGTCCTAGAAGCCCTTTTTGTTCGGTTGTGAGTCCAAGAATCAAGGTAAGTGCTTCTCACCTGCAGTAGGAGTAGTTTCGGACCTTTGTTCTTCTTGAATTCGAAGCATAAGAAGCGCTTATAGTGTAGGTTTTTAATTAAGCCTATAGTGCAGATTTTAATTAAGCTTATAATGTAGATTTTTATGTAGAGCTTATATTGCAGATTTTAATTAAGCGCTTATAGTGCAGATTTTTAATTAAGCCTATAGTGCAGATTTTAATTAAGCTTATAATGCAGATTTTTATGTAGAGCTTATATTACAGATTTTAATTAAGCGCTTATAGTGCAGATTTTTAATTAAGCCTATAGTGCAGATTTTAATTAAGCTTATAATGCAGATTTTTATGTAGAGCTTATATTACAGATTTTAATTAAGCGCTTATAGTGCAGATTTTTAATTAAGCATATAGTACAGATTTTAATTAAGCTTATAGTGCAGATTTTTATGTAGGCTTATAGTGCATATTTTAATTAAGCTTATACTGTAGATTTTATGTTTGCATAGTATGCAGAAATAGTGTAGCATAGAATGCAGAATCTTGATTAGAATAGTATGCAGAATTTTGATTAGCATAGTATGCAGATTTTTGTTTATGCATTTCAAAGTTAGAATTTGTTTAAACATTTCAGTTTTTAAAGAAGCATTCTTTTATTGGAGTTATTAACAAGTATAAGAAAGATAAAGAAAAGAAAGAAAAAGGCCAAGGCCTTAAGTAGATCCCAAAGTCAAGACTTTAGGGATTTTGGCACACAAGGTGCTCGTTAAAATGCCGAGGCATTATATATTAGAAGTATTAAAAGATAACAAGTATTTTACTTTTATCAGTGGCACTGTACTGGACTCTCAGTTGTCCTTGGGTTGGGCTCCCATAGTCGTCCCTAGGTTTAGATAACCTAGTATGCAGGACTCTCAGTTGTCC
Organism: Zingiber officinale; assembly: GCF_018446385.1. Taxonomy (NCBI): domain Eukaryota; kingdom Viridiplantae; phylum Streptophyta; class Magnoliopsida; order Zingiberales; family Zingiberaceae; genus Zingiber; species Zingiber officinale. Next base: position 19,884,859 of record NC_056006.1, on the reverse strand, counting down.
TTGGGCTGGGCTCCCATAGTCGTCCCTAGGTTTAGATAACCTAGTAAACCCTACTAGATTCGGGACCAGCTATCTCGGGTCTAGTTAGGGATGCGCGCATAGCAAATACAGTTGTCGGGCCCAAGAGGAAAGTTGATTATTATTTTGAAGTATTATATGTATAAGTTTTTGAATAAGTAAAGTAAGTTTTACATCAGTATAAAAGTATTAAAGAAGAAGTTTTTAAACAAGTAAAATAAAAGAATAAGTTTAGAACAAATGAAATAAGTTTCATTTTATTTTAAAAGCAGCAAGTTGAGTTTTCTTTTATGCTAGCATGTTATTTAGATTAGTTTATTGTTCTTTGCTATTAGAAGAGCATGAGTAGCTTTACATGTTTAGCATTTCAGTATGTTTGTTTCTTTTACTAGTAGATGAGCATGAGTAGTTTCCCTTTTGAGCATTCAGTTTTAGTTTTCAGTATATGTACATGCATATCGAGATTTTGTGAGTTAGATAGCGCTTACTAAGCATTTTGCTTATAGGTTGCATTTCCTCTTACTGCAGATACAGGAAAAGAAAAGTTATAGCAAAGGAAGGCGACAAGGAGGTGCGGATGAATGTGTGATGCCTAGACTATAGAAGCCTTGGGATTTAGCATAAGAATTTATTAAGATTGTCATTTATTAAGAATATATTAGATGAGTCATTTAGTCTTCTGCTGCTAGTTAATTGTATGTTTTGAGTTCTCTGAGAGTTTTAGGAATTTCTATCAACATGTGAACAAGGATAGTTAAGTAAAGTTATGTAACAACCCAATTTTCCCTATTTCAAGTTCTAAAAGTCCATAAAAATATTGGTAAATACCTTTAAAATATTCTAGAGATTTTTAGGAATTTTTAGAGCATTTTTACGTAATTTTTGGAGATCGTTTGGTATTTTTACTAAATGAAAGAAGTTTCAGCAAAAATAATATTCAAGCCGAGATTCGAACCATGGACCTCGGACTTGAACCGAGCCTTAACCGAACCAAGCCAACCAACTGATCCGCGGGTATTTCGTGAAAAGATATGAAACGAAATATGTTTAAGTTATAGTAAGGATCAGAAATTAAACCTAGGTTATAAAGGGTTAATTTCTTTCCCCGAGCCCTAATCCCTTTTCTTCTTGTTCCTTTCTCCCGACGCATGCGACGGCGCTGTGCTTGGGCGAAGACGAAGCCGAGTTAGGGCGCTTCCTCCAGCGGCCGGCGAGGGGTTTTTCCGAGAATCCTTCTCATCCTCGTGACCTCCTCGACGTGAAGAGTACGTAGACGCAAAGAAGGCGTGGTGATTTCAAGTCTCGCCGAACCCTAGCAGCCCTCTCCTTCGGTTGTAAGTGCAAGCACATCGCAGTAAGTACTACTCACCTGTAGTAGGAGTAGTTCCGAGTATTGCTTTGATGTCTTGGCTTTCGGAATTGAAGTTGTATGGATTTTGAAGTCTTTTGATTTCTACCGTGAGCTCTTTGAGAAAGGATTGGGGTTTTTGTTTGATGATACTGCCGTAAGAGAAGGGTTGGGGAAATAGAAGGAGGAGATTTCTTAAGATTTGTTCCTGGTTGTGTGGAATTGCCATGGTTAGTGTCGTTGCTCAATTTTCTCTCCTTGCTGTCACAATGAACATGAGATGTTATGTGTCGTGTAGTGCTAGGTAGGTTGAATTCTTCAATTCTTCCATGCTTTGTGGAGATGCCATTTCCGGATTATGTATATGTATTCTTGGAATTTAGTTTTGTTTCCAAGCAATGAGCATGAATTAGTTAGATACTTTCGTGGCTTAGTTTAGCATTTCAGCTGCAGATTTCTTGCTAAGATCCGAACAAGAACAACCCCTAGATTTCAGATCAGCTTTAGACTCTTCTTCTTGCTGGGTTACTAAGTAGGAGTGGTATTCTTTTGATATGCAGCCCTAAACTTGTTTATTTCCAGCAACCGGGCATGAAAACTTCTTTTCACAGCAGTAGAGTTTTATTCCAATGAGCAGATTGCTAATTTTTCTATTAGTAAAACTTGAGTAGTATTGTTTAGTTTTTCCCTTTGCTATTGAACATGCATGATCGGACTTCATGTACTATTTCTTTGCTATAGATTTAAGCATGAGCAGTAGTTGAATGTGTTTAACTTTCACAGCTTGATCTTCACAGTATGCTTAACTTGATTCCATTGCGTGCCTAGTAGTTAAATCTATTTTTACAGCATGTTTAGAAAGCCTAAAATCACCTTCCTTTGCTCTATTATATGGCATGATTAGTAAGTTCAAAGTCACTCTCCTTGATTTGGTTTTATAACATGCTAGAGGGTTCAAACTGATTTCCCTAGTGTATTTGTATATAGCATGCTTAGTTAATTGTAATCTTATACCTGTTAAATACATTTACAAGACTCTAATAAACTCTAATAAAAGAGTATGAGAAGTATGAGTCAAGAAAAAGACTAAAGTCTAGTTAAAAAGAGATAACAAGTAAGTAAAGCAAGAGGCTAGTACCCGACATCCAAGAGCTTGTCGTTAAACAAATCCATGTGACCATTTCCGAGGTCTTGGCCCTGGTAGACCGAGGTCTGCTCTTTTAGGATTGGTGGCTCGCAACCCCAACCTATTAGGGAACGCGCATGAGATGGTACTAAGCCTGGGCCCAAAGAAAAGAAAACCAAAGAAAAGAAAAGTTAAGTAAGAAGGAACAAAGAAAAGAAAAGTGAAGTAAGAAGGAAGAAAGAAAGAAGAAGAAAGTAAAAGATAGAAATTAAAAGATTAATTTCTATTACAAGGATATAAGAAAATATAATAAGTTTTATGCTTAGAATAAATAAAAAGTTAGTTTCGTTAATTCTAAGCTTACAGTGTTGATTTCTTATTATCCTGTTAGATAGTGAGCATGTTTAGTATTCAGTTTCATTTTCTGTATACCATGAGCACATGCAGATTTGCTTTAGCATTTCAGTTCCAGTATTATTGCATTACTTTTATGCACTTCGAGTTTTGTGAGATAGATTAGTACTTACTAAGCGTTTTCGCTTATAGATCTTGTCTTCTTTCCTCCTACTGCAGATAAAGGAAAAGCTAAGATATGAAGGGAGGCGACAGGGTGGTGGTGATGATGGATGTGTGTGGTGACTGAACTATGGAGAGGTCCAGAGAGGACTAGCAAGACTTATTTATTTAGAGTTTATGTCTAGTTTATTTTCCTTATTTCTGTTATGAAATTATGAGTTTATGATTGAGTTTGATGTGCATTGTAGCTTATTATGCTTCATTCTGGGAGCTTGAGTTTAGTTCATGTTGCTAGATTAGTTTTTGATTATGATATGATTTATTACTGCGTGGTTGTGAATAAATTGTGATCCAGCCGCATGTGGCTGTGTATATATCTTGTGTATTATAGATTTGGTCACCGGTACAGGGGAGATTTTGCCGAAATTTTCCGGTAGGAATTTCTCTGAATCGTGATAAATCTAAGTGTCGCTAATAATAGCATAAGTGACACTAGTAAGTAGAGTAGGAGTTAGGTAACGGTCGCCCTTAGAGAGTAGTAAGTAAGAAGAGTGGTTGTTACAAGTTAGTAGTCCAGTAGCGCTCGCCCTCGCAGACCAGTAGTGAGGAGGGTGGGGTGTTACATTTCATGTCATTCTGAGATTTCTATGTCTATATTTAGGGTTTGCAATTCTTTTTCTTTTTGTATTTTTTCAATTATGGGGCAAATCTTGGATTCGTCCTAGAATTGGTGACAAATCCAAGGATTCATCCCCAAATCTAGGATGAATCCATGAATTCATCCCTAAATCTAAGATGAATCGAGGATTCGTTCCAGATTTGGAAAAAATAAAATAAAAATAAATAAATAATCAGAAATCCTAAAGATGGACTTAAAGAGCTCGGAATAATATAAAACCAGCTCCTATGACCTTGTGTTATTCTACTGATCCAGTAGTGAGGAGGGTGGGGTGTTACATTTCATGTCATTCTGAGATTTCTATGTCTATATTTAGGGTTTGCAATTCTTTTTCTTTTTGTATTTTTTCAATTATGGGGCAAATCTTGGATTCGTCCTAGAATTGGTGACAAATCCAAGGATTCATCCCCAAATCTAGGACGAATCCATGAATTCATCCCTAAATCTAAGATGAATCGAGGATTCGTTCCAGATTTGAAAAAAATAAAAAAAAAAATAAATAAATAATCAGAAATCCTAAAGATGGACTTAAAGAGCTCGGAATAATATAAAACCAGCTCCTATGACCTTGTGTTATTCTACTGATCATAAAAATGCCCTCAAATATAATTTTGACAAAATATATTGAGTGTAGTGATTTGTTTAACATGAATTAGGTCAAATTCTTATTAAAAAAATTGCTACACTCAATATATTGGGTCAAAATTATAGATGAGAATATTTTTATGATTAGGAGAATAATACAAACACATAAAAACTTGTTTCATAAACTTTCGATATCTCTAGGTCCACATTTAGGATTTTCGATTATGTGCTTTTTTCGTTCTATTTTTTTTTTTTTTCAATTTTGGAATGAATCCTAGGATTCATCCCAGATTTAGGGATGAATCTTGGATTCGTGGCAAATTTTGGGGTGAATCTGATTTGTCGAAGAATTGAAAAAAAAATAAATAAAAAGGAAAAAGCGACCAAAGCCATAAATATGGACCTAAAGATATCAAAATTTCATATATCAAGTTTCTATGTGTTAGTATTATTCTGCTGATTATAAAATTCCCTCATTTATAATTTTGATCCAATATATTGAGTGTAGTGATTTTTTAATATTAATGTGACTTAATTCATGTTAAAAAAATTACTACACTTAATATATTGGGTCAAAATAATGTATGAGGGTATTTTTATGATAAGAAGAATAATACAAACATATGAAAACTTATTTCATAAAATTTTGAGATCTTTAGGTCCATATTTAGTATTACGGACACACATATTATATGTGTTGAATAATAACTTTTTAAATTAGGAGTAAATTACATATATTTCACTTTACTATGAAAAATAAGATAATAGATAAAAATGATGTATGAGAATATTTATATGATTAGAAGAATAATACGAACATATATAAGCTTATTGAGTGTGGTGATTTTTCTCATAAAAATGATGTAAAATACCGGAAAATAGGCGAATATTAATAAGGGAATTTTTCGGAATTTTTGGAAATTTTTCGGGAATTTTTCGGAGCTCGTATGGACGAGTTAACGGGGATGAAAACGGGATCCGGGGAAAAAACCTGTTTAGGCGACCCATTTAAGCGAGGAAATGTTTATTTTATATTTCTTTTTTTTTTCATTTTCCTTTATTTTCCCTTTTCCTCTCCGTTTCTTTTCCTCTCCCCGCGCGTGCCGTGCCCTAAGACCTTCGACGCCGTCTCCTCCTCCTAACCGGCGCCGACGGCTTGCCCTAACCGCCACCACTCGGCGGTTCTCTCCTCTCCTATCCCACGCGTGCATAAGCCCCGGACCAAGGGAGAAGCCGACGCCTTCTCTTCTCTGTGCTTGTGCCCGCGCGACACCGCCGTCCGCCTACTTTTCCTCGGCCGAGACTTTCTTCTCCTGTGCCCTAGCACCGGGCCCACTGCCGCCAGCGATGCACGGAGCAGCGCCGGTCATCTTCCTCTGTGCTCGTGTCTAGCTAGTCACCGGCGCCCGTCACCCCTTGCTGTGGAGATTTCAGCGCCGCCGCAGTTACCACTGCTTAGTTCTTTGCTGTGGGGCAGAGCCCTTCTGATCTGCCCTAGTACTGTTGAAGCCTTCAAGCCGTGTCTGAGACCTCTCTATCGGGTCATCCTTCTTCGTCATCAGATGCCGGCAGGAAGAAAGCTACCGACACAAGTTTAGGGTAAACATTGATTTAATCTTATTTAGTTGTGGAATTTATTGTGGGTTTAGGCATTTAACTATGTTAGGTGTCTGATTTTAGAAATGTTGATTTGTTGGGCAGCAACTTGACCTAAGGTCACCACCCACCATTTGATTGGATCTGCTGCCATCGTTGAAAAGAGGAAAAATTACGTATCTGTTGAGGTGAGTTTGGGAAGATGAATTTAATGATTTAGATGGTTTGAGCTATTGGTATTATTTTTGTTATGTAAGCATAGGATTAATTATATTAAATCCTGGGTAGACCTTATATGGTGATTTCCTTTGCAGACATTGTTGAAGAGAGAGCACTAACCGCTGTGATCTTCCTTTTGTTTGATCCAGAGGTAAGGCTTAATGAATACAATCAAATATGTTAGTTGATTTTGATTGATGGTGTAAATAGGGTTAATGAAACTAACCCTAGATGGTCGATGGATTAGGAATTAGTTTAGCTATTTGTTTATAATTAAATTAGCTAAACTGTATGATTTAACACAGGAGTTTGACGCGAGACGAGTATCTCGATTTATCGGATTGGACCATTTCTTATTGGAGGTGGGTACTTTTGACTTATGTCATTTGATATGCTTAGTAATTAAATTAACATGTTGCATTAATTATGTTTCTTATCTGTTTCGGTTAATCACTACCCAAATCTTACATGCTTGATTGATTGATTGGTTTTGCATCTCAGGTATATTTTACCTGTTTATACATGCTTATAGGGGTAGTGATATGCCATGCTTGACCATGTTCAGGACCTAGGTTTTATACCTTCTGTATACCTTTGGATTGTTTTGGATTCGTTGACCTTTGATGTATTTTTCTATATATATGGATTAGGTCAGGATGTTTATATGGTTATTGCCATGCATCATTTGCATGATTGCATGCTATAGTCCGCTCCATTATTGTCGAGCACATCGCCATTATATGGATTCGCACACCACCACCCGGGTTAGTGGTCGATCTGTGTGTGCGCAGGACTCTAGGCACCGCTGGTCCGCCATGGGTAGTGTGACACAACGTGTTATCCGACAGGGATTCCTCCCGTCTTTGAGCACCGGGAGATGAGAGCATTGCGCTCCCATTATGATTTGGGGTAGGAGGATAGGTGTACTCCGACAGATCCCGCCACTCGGTCACCATCGTGAGTAGTGACGACAGAGTGCACGGTTGTCACCCCTACCCACCGGCCTCACTTTGTATGAGATGATCGACCGCGCCGTGGGTGACCAGACGCATCATCGCATCACGCATGATGCATTTATTGCAGGTTTGTGGTCACGATTTATACGTATTGTTCGATACCTATGTTTGACATGCATATGATTCCTTATCCCTGATCGACCTTATACTCGGGACTCGTTAGACAGATTCTCCTGCTTATTTCGATGCATTCTTATCTTTCTTATCGAGACTGTACGCATGATTAGTGCTAGGTGTTGTTTCTTTACTGATATCAACTGCATCACCGAGTGTTGACTCACCCCGCCCATTGTTGTTATTTTCTGACGCCGCTGAGGGAGTTCCATTAGTCCCCATCGCACGTAGTGTACCCGCCGGTTTTGAGTTGTTTCATTTTAGCTTTCACCAGAGTTTATTTTAGTTTTGTTTTGACTTACATATGGATATTGTATGGAATCTTCCGTTGGATGGACTTTCCAGATGATTTGGATTTACTTTATTATACGCCGCCGGACGCGTAAGAGGTAAGAAAATCGGATTGGGCTTTACGAGTGTAGTTGAGTAGGGTTGATTTAGTCGAGTATTATTATCGTGGTTGTACCGAGGTCAATATATATATAAACCGCGGTGATTGATTTTATTATCATATTATTCCACCACCGTGGTCGAGTATTTAGTGCTTGTAGAAAATTTTGATTGTCCGCCGTACAGGGGGGAATTTCTTCGGACAGGGACTCTTCCGGGCGTGACAATTTAGTGGTATCGAGCACGCTTATACGATCTTTGTCTTCGTATTGATGTTTAGATAACTCGATACCAATTTATTTACTTGGTATCGGAGCGCCAAGTTTGGCGATACTTGTTTTTCAGACATGGATTTTCGGATTTATCCGATACCAATTTATTTGCATCGAGCGTTATGACACCGCTTGTATTCGAGAGTTATCGGATACCGTTGTTGGTATTCGGATATTTGTTAGCAGTTCAGTAGTCAAACCGGCATTATCGGATTTTCGATATGGTTATGTTTCGGATTTCCGTTTCGGATTTATTTGGATTTTCGGCGATATGCTTGTTCGGAATTTTGAGGTCAAATTGGGGACTGGACAGCGACGGAACATCTCCAGACGGCATACAGGTATGATGTTTAATTTGATAATTATGACATGTATTAGCACTTTATCTTTAGTACTTGTCTGGTTGTTGTAACACATATTATATGTGATGGGATAGCCATTGAGCATGATTGATCTAATAGAGATCAAGGATTATAGTCTCTGGTGATTTTTCAGATCATACCATCAGTAGTTTTGGCTTCTGTTACTACTAGTAGGAGATTGAGGCATATACCAGCCTCTGCTATTGTTAGCTGGGTAGTGGATGATACCCATATATTCCTGTGGACTTAGCCAGGAGAGTTTTATACTCATATCTTTTGGATATTAGGGTACCAGGTACGATGGAAATTGGTCATTGGGGGTTACCATGTTTGATCATTGTTGAGAATGGTTTGAGGTTGAGGGATATTGTGAGATAAGATATTATGATATGTTGATTTCTAATGATTTATGAGAGTAAATGTTATGTGGTTGTCTGATGATCAATTACTAGATATTTGTTTTGATGATTTATATTTGGGTTGTCATTGATGGTGACATAGTGAGTGTCATTTATGATATTCACAGGTTTGATAATTATGATTGGTGATCAGATTATAAATTGGGTGTTGGAGAGTTTTACGGTTGAATGTACCTATGAGATTTTAATAAATCTGGTTGGTTATGGATAGTTAACAGGATGAAAAAAAATGATATATGCTTCCTCTGGGGCTATGTGGAAAAATAATGATTGATATTTTGAATGTTAACTTGCCCTCATGTGGAGTGGAGATTTATTCATCTGATATAGTGTGGGCTGATGTTTTTGAGGATGAAGATGAGAGTGTCTTGATGTTCTTAAATTCTGACTTTTCTTTTGGGTCGTACACATTTCTACATATGATATTATGTGGTTGGATATACCTTAGTTGCTTGTGGAGGATTAAGGTATTTTTGATTAGTTAGTAGATGAATGATTTAGTTTTGTTGGTTGATCAGTAGAGGATTGCCATACTCTATTTTTAGAGGTTCGAACCTTTAGGTTATTTGTGCTTAGTTATGTATCTAGAGCACATTTGAGTACATGTTTTGTACTGACGTGAAAATGACTGATTTAGCCATATATCATTATCGGCTTGGATAGGTTATAGAGGATCGATGTATCATATTCTATGAAGACTTTGACCATGGACTGTGTATACCTGGTGGGATAACTTAGAGGGTGCATTGGGATATGTGACCCTACTGATGTAAGGAAGTGTAGAGCTAATTGCTTAACACTTATGGGATACAATCGTTACTAGTGTATACGGGAAGAGTACATTTGGATTTATGATGATAAAATTTTCCCCATTAGATATAGTCTTGGTAGTGTATGACATTGACTTGCAATGTTATACCATGAGGTGTATATCTTTCTTGTCCGATGCTAGTTCCTTTGAACCTATAGCAGGGTGGTTACTGGATGATTAGACTGCTTTATTTTGGGTTGCTTTTGATTGATGTATTCATGCTTGATACATATGCATGAATTTTGTTTAGATATACTGTAACCCATGAGTGTTGGTAGCATAAGGTTGGTCTCTTTGATTGAGCTGGTATGCTGATTTTGCATGTCTATGTTGGATGTATATTATGATTGTTATGTGTTGTAGGAGTTCTGTGGTAGACTGTCCATTTGCAAGTAGTATATGTATCCATGTTCTGATATGGTTTGAAGGTTCCTGGTGGATTATAGATATGTAGTTCGGTGTATGTATCTGGATGAATTATTGAAGATATCTTGTTGATTAAATCCGAGATGTAGTATAAGTACATCGGTGGTGTTTTGATGGAGGCATTTTGTCGATTTAATCTGAGTTGGGATATGTACATATGTGTTTGGTGTGGTATCTGAGGTAACTTTTTGATTATGTTTGATTTGTGAGTGCACCTGGGTTTAGTATGCGTTATTGGAAGTATATGTTGGTTATAGTTTTGGCATTGGTGAAGATATGTTATGTGAGTGTTGTTTGAGGTATATTGTTGATTTTATCTACATTGATTTTGTACACGTGTTCGGTATGTATTGTTGGAGGTATCATACTGAATATACCTGAGTTGTGAGTATGTTTGGTGTATAATAATTGGAGGATTTTGTTGATCATACATATGTTGTGTGAGTATGTGTGCTAGGTGTATACATTGGTAGCAGTATGATGATTTTACTTATACTGAATGTAGAATGTGGAGTGACTGCATTATGTCATTTGTTGAATTAACACATCAACTAATTTTCCTATCAGTAGATGACCCACTAGGATGCTGATAGAGTTGATGATGTATTTGATTAGTTTCTAGGTTGTTATCTCCTAGGCTAACCACAGCGAATTTTAACCTAGTATATTGAGTGTGGTGATTAACCCAACTTAAGTCAAATTCGGGTTAAAAATCACCAAACTAAAAATGTTAGGTAAAATTATTATTGAGGACATTTTTATAATCAGGAGAATAATACGAACATATAGAAACTTGTGTCATGAAATATTGACATCTCTAGGTCTATATTTAGGGCTTTTAATTGTTTTTATTTTTTAATTCTGGGATGAATCCTGGATTCGTCCCAGAATTGGAGATGAATCCATGGATTCGTCCTAGAATTATTTTTTAAAAAAAAAAAAAGGAAAAAGTATTGAAAGCTCTAAATATGGACCTAGAGATGTCAGAATTTCATGAAATAAGTTTCTATATGTTTATATTTTTCTCCTAATCATAATAATATTCTCATCCATAATTTTAACCTAATATATTAAATGTGATGATTTTTTAACCCAAATTAGGTCAAATTTGGCTTAAAAAGTCATCACACACAAAACATTAGGTTAAAAATATGGATGACAATATTTTATGATTAGGAGAATAATATAAACACATAGAAACTTATTTCATGAAATTCTAATATCTCTAGTTCCATAAATAGAGCTTTCGATTATCTTTTTAAAAATTTTTAATTCTGGGATGAATCCTGGATTTGTCACAGAATTGACGACGAATCCATGGATTTATCCCCAAATTTAGTATGAATCCATGGATTCGTCCCTAAATATGAGATGAATCTAAGATTCATCCCAAAATTGCGAAAATAAAAAAAATCAGATGCCCAAAATATAGACCTAAAGATGTAACAATATCATATTTCTCTCCTGATCATTAAAATATCCTCATCTATAATTTTAACCTAATATATTGAGTGTGATAATTTTTTAACTTGAAATAGGTCAAATTCAGGTTAAAAAATTACCATACTCAAAATATTAGGTTAAAAATATGGATGAGGATATTTTTATGATCAAGAGAAAAATACAAACACATAGAAACTTGTTTCATGAAATTCTGATATCTCTAAGTCCATAAATAGGGCTTCTGATTTTTTTAAAAAATTTTTAATTCTGGGACGAATCTTGGATTCATCCCAGAATTGGCAACAAATCGATGGATTCATCCCCAAATTTGGGGTGAATCCTCTAGAATGGCAAAAATAAAAAAATAAAAAAAAAAGAATCAGAAGCCCAAAATATAGACCTAGAGATGTTAGAATTTTATGAAATAAGTTATTATATATTTGTATTTTCTCTTGATTATAGAAATATCCTCATCTATAATTTTATTCTAATATATTGAGTGTAGTGATTTTTTAACATAAATTAGGTCAACTTTGAGTTAAAAAATCATCACACTCAAAATGTTAGGTAAAAATTATGGATGAAGACATTTTTATAATTAGGAGAATAATATGAACGCATGAAAACTTGTTTCATAAAATTTTAACATCTATAGGTCCATATTTAGGACTTTCGATTATTTCTTAAAATTTTTTAATTCTGGGACGAATCTTGGATTCGTCCCAAAATTAAAAATAAAAAATAAAAAATAAAAAGTATCGGAAGCCCTAAATACCTAAAGATATCGAAATTTCATAAAATAAGTTTCTATGTGTATGTATTTTTCTCCTGATCATAAAAATGTGTTTATCAATTATTTTAACCTAATATATTGAGTGTCATGATTTTTTAACTCAAATTTAACCTAATTCATGTTAAAAAATTAACATACTTAATATATTATATCAAAATTATATATGAGGCTATTTTTATGATTAGGAGAAAAATATGAATACATAGAACTTGTTTCATAAAATTCCGACATCTCTAGGTCCATAAATAGGACTTCAGATTATTTTTTTATTTTTTTTTAATTTTTCAATTCTGGGATGAATTCTGGATTTATCCTAGAATTGGCAACGAATCTATAAACTCATCACTAAATTTGGGACAAATCCATGGATTCCTCCCCAAATCTGGAACAAATCCAAGATTCATTCTAGAATTGTAAAAATAAAAAAATAATAAAACATAATTGGAGGCCCAAAATATGGATCTAGAGATATTGAAATTTTATGAAACAAGTTTCTATATATTCGTATTTTTCTCCTGATCATAGAAATGTCCTCATCCATAATTTTAACCTAATATATTGAGTATGGTAATTTTTTACCTTAAATTTAATCTAATTCATGTTATAAAATCACCACACTCAATATATTATATTAAAATTATGGATAAGGATATTTTTATGACCAGGAGAAAATACAAACATATAGAAACTTGTTTCATGAAATTCTGACATTTCTAGGTCCATATTTAGGGCTTCCGAAGCTTTTTTTTTTAATTTTTGTAATTCTCGGATGAATCCTGGATTCGCCCCAAATTTAGGGATGAATCCATGATTTAGGGACAAATCCTAGATTTATCCCATCTCATTTTCGTTACAAAATTACCAACGAATATTTTATTTGTCATACAATTTGGAACAAAAATTTAATTTCGTTGCAATTTGACAATGAAATTTATGACGAAATATTATTTATTACTAATTTTGGGACGAAAATATTTGGTTGAAAAGTTCATTGCTAATTTGGGATGAATTTTTATTTTGTCATTAAATTTGTTGCTAATTTGGGATGAAAATTGTTTGTCCCTAAATTTCATCCTTAATTAATTGGTTTTTTATAGTGAGACTGATGTTTCGATAATAAAGGAGAAAGGTAAATGTGAGAAGTAGAGTTAGAGAATCTTCCTTGCCCAATTGAATCAACTCTGCTATTGAACGACTCGGTAAGTTAGATCGGCTTTAATATTCTGTTAACTAACTATTGCTTAAATACAACTTGATTCGGGTTTTATTAACAAACCCGCGGCTGGTCTGTTGGTGGGCTGCGTTCTGCTTAAAGCCCAACTCGAGGGATCGAATCCCAGCTGCAACCATTTTATTTTAAATATTCCAACTTATGCTTAAATATATTTGTTCTCCTATCTAGTTAACAAATCGAGCACAGCTCGGTTGGTCGGGCCGAGTTCTGCTCGGGCCGAGGAGCTCGGTTCGAAACCTAGCTTCTTCAACTTATTTTCCTTCTTATTATTCTCCATTACCATGTTCTACATCATATACATTTCATCTCATTTATTATTAACAAAACGTTTCCAGACCAGTTGGTTGGCTAAGTCCGGATTCGGGTCCGGGGTCTTGGGTTCAAAACCCGGCTTCAACATTTTTTTGTCACAACTTCTTTCTTTTGGTAAAAATACCAAACGACCTCCAAAAATTCCATAAAAATACTTTAAAAATTTCTAAAAATATCTAGAATTTTTCTAAAGCATTTCTAAATTTTAATAAGGTCTTTTAGGACTCGAAATAGGGAAAATTGGGTCGTTACAATTCTCCCTCCCTTATAAAAAGTTCGTCCTCGAACTTAGAATAAATCTGGGCATTTCTATCTCATACTTTCCTCACGCTCCTAAGTAACTTCCTCGTGCTCCTGGTTCTAAATGACTTTCACTAACGGTATTCTTTGTTCCTTAGTCTCTTAACTTCTCGGTCCTCTATCATTCATATCGCACCATACCCATCAGTGGTCCTTGGAAGGCCTGTTATAAAGTCTCTGGAGACCATAAGTGCATTAGTCACACCAAATGACATGACTATAAATTTGTAGTGTCCATATCTAGTCCTGAAAACTGTTCTGGGTGTATCGCTTTCTTGTTATCATTATCTTTCTAGTTCTAATTACTTAACTGGGACTTCTGACTCTCTACTGTCTTATCCTCTATCTTGACATCTAGTTATGCCAAAAAAAAGACTAGATATCTTCTCTACCCTTTCTAAACATACTTATGCATATGTATATAAGAGAAATAAAACTAAAAATGTCTCTATTCTTCCTAAGCATATGTATCAAAACATAGGAAAATTAAACAAGAAACTTCTTCTTACTTAAGCGCATATAAACAGATACTCTATACTGCAAATAATAAAGAAAACATGAAAGGAAAACTTAAATACTTTCTTACTTGAAGACGGCAAGGATGATGCTGATGTGTGATGCTGGAGAATGGGAACTGCTCTGATACCAACTGTAACGACCCACCTTTCTACTACTACTACTACTCTCTAAAGGTGACCGTTACTTGACTACTAACTCTACTTAACCGGTACGCTACTTAACTTCGAGAAATCCTTACCGAAAAAATTTCGGCATAGTCTCCCCTGTACCGGTGACCCCAAACTGGGATACAAACACTATATACACAGCCACAGGCGGCTGGAACATATAATTTCACAACCACGCAGTATAATAGCTCAATAAAAATATGAAACTACTCTAGCAATGACAACAACCATATCACTCCAACAATAGGAGGTATCAAACTACAAATGCGGAAATAAACTCAATTTCAATATAACATTAAAAGAGAACTAAGGGAAAAGTCTTGACAATTTTGCCAGCTAATTCTGGATCTCTCCATAGTCCTGGCATCACACACACTGTCACAGCATCTCCTTGTCGCCTTCCTTTCATACTTTAGCTTTTCCTTTATCTGCAGTAGGAGGAAATGCAGTCTATAAGCATAAAGCTTAGTGAGCGCTATCTACTCACAAAAACTCAATATGCATGTATATGAATAAAAACATGCTAAAACTGAATGCTAACATGTAAAGCTACTCATGCTCATAAATAGCAAAGGAACTAACTGAAAAGCTAACATGTAAAGCTAATCATGCTCATAAATAGCAAAGGAACTAACTGAAAAGCTAACATGTAAAGCTAATCATGCTCATAAATAGCAAAGGAACTAACTGAAAAGCTAACATGTAAAGCTAATCATGCTCATAAACCAATAAAGGAATCATACTAACTGAAAAGCTAACATGTAAAGATAATAAAAAAACTATCATGTGTATCAATAAGAAACTGAATTAATACCTAAGCTAAACTAATTAATGCTAAACTGAGTCTAACTTGTATTCACATAACTAATTTGTGAAGTTTTGAAAACTATTTACATAATAGATCAAAATAATAATCATGCTGCTGATGGGCCCGGCAACTGTACTTGCTGTGCGCGCATCCCTAACTAAACCCGGGATTGCAAGTTCCGAGTCTAGTAGGGTTTACTAGGTTATCTAAACCTAGGGACGACTGTGGGAGCCCAACCCAATGGATATCTAATCCAGTACAGTGCCATTGCTGAAAATAAAATACTGATTTCATAGCTAATTTTCTTATCTTGCTTTTACTAGGTTATCTGAACCTAGAACTAGGTTATCTGAACCTAGAGGCGACTGTGGGAGCCCACCCATTGGATCGTAGTCCCATATAAGCTGAAGCAAGACTAAATAAGTTATTTTAAATGCTTCTACTGCATTAACTGAGCTATTAAAATGCCTACTGTAGCATTATATTGAGCTAAGCATTTTATCAAGCACTTGGTGTGCACTAGAACACACTCTACGTACTGAAAATCTGTATACAAAGCTTAACATAAATCTGCATGTAAAGCTTAATAAAAATCTGCATAATAAGTTTATCAAAATCTGCATACTAAGCTTATCTAAAATCTGCATGCTATAAAAATAGGACTGCTCATGTTATTCCAATAGCAAATAAGAAACTAGAACAACTTAAGCATGCTGTGATTGTAAAACCAATTCAACTACTAGGCATGCAATAGAATCTAGAAAATAAAGGAATCATTGCTGCATGGAATTAACAGTATATCATGCTTCATCAGGAAATACTAAACAGCAATGAAAGGAACTCAACTAAGTTCTGCATTTGCTAATAAAAGCATGCTTATTCATATCCAGCAAATAGCACAAAACAAAACTAATACATGCTGGAATTAAAACCTTTATAATGCTTGTTTCAATGATATAAATGAAATATCAATCTGCACATGTACAAGACTAAATTCAGGACATGCATGCTATAACAGAACACAAGCATCAAGCAAATAAATACCTTTAAGCATGCTATAACAGAACATAAGCATCAAGCAAATAGGTCCCTAGCTACCCTATTCTATAAAGCATGATCTGGAAGCCATAGGAAAAATCCGAATACAAAGGAAGGAACTAAAACTCAACCTTAAGCTTAAAACTGTTCATGCTCGAAACATTAGTTAGGGCATCCAAAAACCAAACTTAATCATGCATATTCTTCCTTTAAGACTCACGGCAGAAAACTAAAGGAACCAACAAATTAAACTAACTCATAATACTCAATGTGCATATATTTGTATATACATCAAAACTGAAGCTAAAATGCCTAATAAACACATGCTGGTCCAGTAAGCTATAAAGGAAATCAAATTGGCATGTCTAATTAAGCTACAAAAGAATAAGTCTACTAAGGAACATAAACAACCTTGAATCCGATCCAAAATTTGCTCACAAGAAACAACAAAGCAGAAAGGGAACACATCTTCAAAGAAAACCTGAACCTGTCCCCAAAACTATAAGTTATCTTGAAGAAATCAAGAATCCGAAATCTCCATACACGGCAGCAAGCTTCTAAAGCAACAAGATCTAAACTCTACAACGTAAAATCCGAAAGCCATGAAAACAAATCGAAGCTCGGAACAACTCCTACTGCAGGTGAGAAGCAACTCACCTTCGGTTCTTGGACTTACAACCGAGCAAGATAGCTTCTAGGGCTTCGGAGAAACTCACGATCTCGGCCTCTTCCTCGCGTCTTCGAGTTCTCCTTTACGAGAGGAGCTTGGATCGGTGAAGAACTCACGGAAGAAGACGCTCGCCGACCGCCGGAGACGAAGCCCTAGCTTCGTCTCTGTTTTCGCCCGAGAGGAAAAAACGCCGTCACGAGAGGAGGAGAGGAGAAGATTTTTGTCACGGGGAAAACCTAAGTTCTCTTCTTATAACTTTAATATTCTGTTAACTAACTATTGCTTAAATACAACTTGATTCGGGTTTTATTAACAAACTCGCGGCTGGTCTGTTGGTGGGCTGCGTTCTGCTTAAAGCCCAACTCGAGGGATCGAATCCAAGCTGCAACCATTTTATTTTAAATATTCCAACTTATGCTTAAATATATTTGTTCTCCTATCTAGTTAACAAATCGAGCACAGCTCGGTTGGTCGGGCCGAGTTCTGCTCGGGCCGAGGAGCTCGGTTCGAAACCTAGCTTCTTCAACTTATTTTCCTTCTTATTATTCTCCATTACCATGTTCTACATCATATACATTTCATCTCATTTATTATTAACAAAACGTTTCCAGACCAGTTGGTTGGCTAAGTCCGGATTCGGGTCCGGGGTCTTGGGTTCAAAACCCGGCTTCAACATTTTTTTGTCACAACTTCTTTCTTTTGGTAAAAATATCAAACGACCTCCAAAAATTCCATAAAAATACTCTAAAAATTTCTAAAAATCTCTAGAATTTTTCTAAAGCATTTCTAAATTTTAATAAGGTCTTTTAGGACTCGAAATAGGGAAAATTGGGTCGTTACAAAAGGCTGTCCGGGCGCCCGGGATGGATCAGGGCGCTCGGAGGTCCGGACGCCCGGGACCAAATTCTATCCCCTGCGCGACTTCGCCACGTGTAGCATCCTGGTTGGTTGGCCACGTCACACTCCAGGCACCCGGAAGGGATCCAGGGGCCCGGAACCGCATATAAAAGGAGGGTTGAGGTGCAGCTTCAAGCAACAACAAATTCTAAGTGATCTTTCATCTACACGCT
Source organism: Zingiber officinale (assembly GCF_018446385.1). NCBI lineage: Eukaryota > Viridiplantae > Streptophyta > Magnoliopsida > Zingiberales > Zingiberaceae > Zingiber > Zingiber officinale. The sequence continues at coordinate 19,866,608 of NC_056006.1, read as the reverse complement.
GCTCCAAAAGACGCTCCGAAGTGCTACTACAAGTACCCGACGACCCGAAGCTTCAGAATTAGCATTTCTTGTTGTCGGTATAATTTTTGATAGCTTTTATTTGTACTCATAATTGTAATCTTTTAATGAGCTTATAGTTGTTGCCCACCGGAAGCAATCAAGGATCGCGGGCCTTCGAGTAGGAGTCGACTTAGGCTCCGAACGAAGTAAAATCGACTTGTCTCTTTGTGTTGTCTCTTTATTTTATTTCCGCTTATTCCGTTGCACGTTTTAACTCCGATAGTTTTCCGATAATCGAATGAAATAGCCACGAGCGCTATTCACCCCCCTCTAGCGCTTCTCGATCCAACAATTGGTATCAGAGCGGGGTCGCTTTGAACTGGTGCAACCACCATTCAAGCTTTTTTTTTTGTGGCTTTGTCGTGTTTATAGGGTAAAATACATTTGAAAAATACATTTTCGAATTATTTTCAAAATTATTTTCGAAAAATACATTTTCATCCTTTCACGATTTATTAGTATTGATAAAATATTGAATTTGACAAAATTTGAAATAATATTTTTAAATATTTTTTTTAATAATATTTTATTATTATTTTATTATTTTTTCTTGAAACTCGTAAATTTCTTTTTCTATCCTTCTACCACACTACTAATCCAGGATTAAGTCCTGGGACAAGTTTTTTGCTCATTTTCTCGTGCAAGATTCAATGGCTCTCCAAGAATGCTATAGCACCACTCGACCACCGCTCTTCTCCGGTGAAGACTTCGGCTACAGGAAAGGCCGAATGGAGTCGTACCTACAAACCGAGTTCGATGTCTGGATGATCACCAAGACCGGGCTCAAAATACCAACTGACGGCGCCGGCATGCCACTACCGTTCGAGAACTGGGACGCGAACCTTATCAAAAAGGTAGAAGCAAACGCAAAAGCAACGTATACACTTCAGTGCGGCTTAACGAATAAGGAGCTGAATCGCGCCGGCCCATTCTCAAGCGCCAGGGAGCTGTGGGAGAATCTGATTCAGTTACACGAAGGTATTACGATGGTTGCAGGTACAAGTAAGACAGAGAAACATATGTTGAAAGCAACCTGGTCTGAGTCATCAGATGAATCCGGATCCGTTGAAGAGCAACCGAGCCTTCTCGCTCTACCAGTACTAGCGAACATTATCGACACCGAGTCCGAGTTCGAGTCCGATTCAGAGACCGAGAGCGAATCAGACACCGAGTCCAAGCGAAGCCACGGATCCGCATCCGTTTCCAAAGGACCAAAGCCCACAGTAAGTGCTTTAATGTCTAGTATTAACTTAGATGACTCGCAAAATTTAATTCCATACTTGCTTAAAAAATTGGCTAAATCCAACGTCCGGGTTAAGTCGCTAACAACCCTTAAGGAAGTGACTGACTCGAGTTTTTTAACTGAGTCAGTTCAAATTGGAAGTTCAACTCAAGTCCAACAACTTGAGGAAGAAAATTCCAATTTGAAAGCTCAAATTAAAGAACTCAAGAACACATTGGAACAGTTCACCTGGGGTTCCAAGAATCTGGATCTGATTCTTGGAAAACAGCGAGCCGTTTACAACAAAGCCGGACTTGGATTTAAGACCAAAATGAAATACAAATCGTATTTATCATTAGTTAATAGAAATAATATAAAGGTAGTCCAAGCATGGGTACCTAAGTCCAACTTGGTCAATCAAGTTGGACTTGGTCAATATTGGGTCCCGAAGGATCAAATACACTACCTCGATAGACCATATCGAGGCTATGATCCAGGGGGAGCAAAAAGAAAAACAATCTTAAAAATTTGAAATTCAAAATTCAAAATTTGAAATTCAAAATTCAAAATTTGAAATTCAAAATTAAATTTAAAATTCAAAATTAAATTACAAATTCAAAATTTAAAATTAAATTCAAAATTAAATTAAAAAAATTGAAAAATAGATGGAGGATCCAAACTAGCTGCCACCTCCAACTGAACTACCCGATAGGGTAACTGAACCTAATTTACCCGAAATGGGTAAAACAAGAATAGATTACCCGGCAGGGTAATTAAGGTTAGATTAAAACGGGATAAGTTTAACTTGAACCACAGTACTGGTGAAGTTTTTGGATGATAGTACGTTAGGGAAGCTTGGGCATCGCATGTCTAGGAAGATATGGCTTCGACCTGGTGCATTTGGCCAAGTGGAACTGACCGAAGCTACCCTTAATGGATCCTAACTAGTTAGACCAAGGTTTAGTTTTAAGTTCAGTGGGTAGGACTATTTGGAAAACCTTGAAGGCATGGTTACTTTAATGAGTTCCTTGTGACTCACCATAGCCCAGAAGTTTATCCAAAGAATGCTTACTTGTTGAACCCAAAACTAAATCTAAATCTAACACAAAGTTAAACCAAACCCTTAAATTGAACCTCAATTCATCTCACAAAAATTATAAGATTACCTAATTGAAAACTTAGATCGGGTGAGATGACTAAGGAATTTAAAATTCAAATTAAACTCATCACTATAATTCTATAATCAATTAATCAATTTGAAAAGTCTCTTAAAAAACTCTTTTCAAAAATCATTTTTAAAATCTTTTCAAAATTTAATTTCAAAATCTTTTCAAAATCATTTTAAAATCTTTTCAAAACTTAATTTCAAAAATCATTTTAAAAATCTTTTTAAACTTCATTTCAAAATTATTTGAAAAATATTTTTAAAATCATTTTAAAAATCTTTTTAAACTTCATTTCAAAATTATTTGAAAAAACTTTCAAAATCATTTTAAAAATCTTTTAAAACTTCATTTCAAAATCTTTTAAAAAATCTTTCAAAACTTCATTTCAAAATCATTTTAAAAATCTTTTAAAACTTTATTTCAAAATTATTTCAAAAATCTTTTCAAAAAGCATTTTAAAATCTTTTCAAAACTTAATTTCAAAATCATTTTAAAATATTTTTAAAATTATTTTAAAAATCTTTAAAACTTAATTCTTTAAAATTATTTAAAAAATATTTTCAAAATCATTTCAAAATCATTTTAAAATCTTTTCAAAAATCATTTTAAAATCTTTCTCAAAACTTAATTTCAAAATCATTTTAAAATATTTTCAAAACTTAATCATTTTAAAATCTTTTCAAAACTTAATCATTTTAAATATTTTCAAAAATTATTTTAAAAATATTTTAAAAATTATTTCAAAATCTTTTAAAACTTTATTTCAAAATCATTTCAAATTATTTTTAAAATTAATTTAAAATCATTTGAAAATCATTTCAAAATATTTTTAAAATTAATTTAAAATCATTTCAAAATCAATTTCAAAATTATTTGAAAATTCTTTTCAAAAACTTTTCAAAATTAATTTCAAAAATTATTTTAAAATCTTTTCAAAATCAATTTCAAAATTATTTGAAAATCTTTTCAAAAACTTTTCAAAATTAATTTCAAAAATTAATTTAAAATCTTTTCAAAATCTTTTCAAAATTATTTTAAATCTTTTCAAAATCAATTTCAAAATTATTTGAAAATTCTTTTCAAAAACTTTTCAAAATTAATTTCATAAATTATTTTAAAATCTTTTAAAAATCAATTTCAAAATTATTTTAAAATCTTTTCAAAATCAATTTCAAAATTATTTTAAAATCTTTTAAAAATCAATTTCAAAATTATTTTAAAATCTTTTAAAAATCAATTTCAAAATTATTTTAAAATCTTTTCAAAATCAATTTCAAAAATTATTTTAAAATCTTTTCAAAATCAATTTCAAAATTATTTGAAAATTCTTTTCAAAAACTTTTCAAAATTAATTTCAAAAATTAATTTAAAATCTTTTCAAAATCTTTTCAAAATTATTTTAAAATCTTTTTAAAATCAATTTCAAAATTATTTTAAAATCTTTTCAAAATCAATTTCTAAAATTATTTTAAAATCTTTTCAAAATCAATTTCAAAATTATTTGAAAATTCTTTTCAAAAACTTTTCAAAATTAATTTCAAAAATTAATTTAAAATCTTTTCAAAATTATTTTAAAATCTTTTAAAAATCAATTTCAAAATTATTTTAAAATCTTTTCAAAATCTTTTCAAAATTATTTTAAAATCTTTTAAAAATCATTTCAAAATCATTTTAAACTTAATTTCAAAATCTTTGAAAAATCATTTGAAAATCATTTTAAACTTAATTTCAAAATCTTTGAAAAATCATTTCAAAATTATTTGAAAAACTTATTTCAAAATCCTTTGAAAAATATTTGAAAAACTTATTTCAAATTCCTTTGAGAAATACCTTGGAAAACTTATTTCGAAATCCTTTGAAAAATACTTGAAAAACTTATTTCAAAAACCTTTGAAAAATATTTGAAAAACTTATTTCAAAATCCTTTGAAAAATATTTGAAAAACTTATTTCAAAATCCTTTGAAAAATACCTTGGAAAACTTATTTCAAAATCCTTTGAAAAATACTTGAAAAACTTATTTCAAAATCCTTTGAAAAATATTTGAAAAACTTATTTCAAAATCCTTTGAAAAATACCTTGGAAAACTTATTTCAAAATCCTTTGAAAAATACTTGAAAAACTTATTTCAAAATCCTTTGAAAAATTTGAAAAACTTATTCAAAAACCTTTGAAAAATCTTTGGAAAACTAATTTCAAAATCCTTTGAAAAATACTTGAAAAACTAACTTGAAAATCTTGCTCCCCTAAATTTACTAGACTTACAAGAATATGGAATTAGCCCTGAAGGAAATGGAGATTTGAAGTTTGAGCATGCTCATACTTTAGAGCTCTGATACCTGAACAAAACAATCTGGATAATTTAAAATCTATTTAACCTCCTGCTTGGACTTAAAGACCAGCTAAAATAAATAACCTAAATTAAACATTTAGTCACTCCCTCTTTGTATTAACAAATTCTTACTCCTATCTTTTCAAAATTAAATTTTAACGCTAAGTACCTTTTAAACTGAACCTACATTCTCAAAATTCATTGTTTGCAAAAGGCTTAGCTAAAGTGACTCATATAGCAACCTTCAAACTTTCTCAAACTTAGCCCCCTTATAAATTTTAACTCTAAATGCTAAAATAGTTTTCTAAGTTAAAAATATTCCGATTAACTAAGTTTCACAAGACTTCTTCTTCCTTCTCTCAGAAAGATTGTTTTCTTAAAATCTTAAAACTTGCTTTCAACTGATTTTTGATATATGGCAAAGGGGGAGAGTAGAAGAAAATTCAAAGAATTAAAGAAAATTAAAAGAAATTCAAATTTAAAAAAGTGAGCTTTATATTAAGGGGGAGTCTTTATATTAAGGGGGAGCTCTGCACTTAACTATCATTATGCTTGTATTTTCATGCTTATCTTTTAATGGCATTATTTTCTTAACTTTGAATTTTTGTTGCCATAATAAAAAAGGGAGAGATTGTTGGTACAGGAAGCATCCGACGATCGAACCTAAATTTTGATAATGGCAAAGGGATTCAAAGTCAAGATTCTCTGTTATCTAACATGTTGAATGAGTGTTTCAGGAAAGTCCTAACTGCGGTTAGGCAAAGGTGAAAGTCCTAGGGGGTGGTAACCCTAGGTCCTAGGGGGCGGTAACCCTAGGTGGAGAAAAGTCCTAGCTGCGGTTAGGCAAAGGGAAAACCCTAGGGGGTGGTAACCCTAGGTCATAGGGGGTGGTAACCCTATGCGGAAAGTCTTGGCAGGTCGATGGCTTCAGGCAAAAGTCCTAGGGGGTGGTAACCCTAGGTGGAAAGTCCTGGTGTCGCGAACCGGTGGAAGTCTGGACTGGCCGAGGAGCGGATGTCCAGCAGAAAGTCCGGAAGCATCGAGTCTGAGAAAAGTCCAGTCAATCTGGAGGATCGACCGGCAACAGGTAAATCTCCGTGGTGAGGACGCGTTCCCCGAAGAGGGAACAGTAGGCGTCGGGTCGACCTAGGGCTTCCGGTTGGAAATCCAAAGTCAGATTCGGACAGTCCGAAGACTGTCAATTATTACTTACTGTGTTTTATCAGATTCTAACATTGTCTTGCAGGGTATTTTGCTCGGACTAACCTTTGTTTGCAGGTGAGGAACCTGCTGGAGAAAGGCCTGCTGGATGGATGTCCGGGCGCCCGGGACCAAATTCTATCCCTGCGCGACTTCGCCACGTGTAGCATCCTGGTTGGTTGGCCACGTCACACTCCAAGCGCCCGGAACCGCATATAAAAGGAGGGTTGAGGTGCAGCTTCAAGCAACAACGAATTCTAAGTGATCTTTCATCTACACGCTGCTCCAAAAGACGCTCCGAAGTGCTACTACAAGTACCCGACGACCCGAAGCTTCAGAATTAGCATTTCTTGTTGTCGGTATAATTTTTGATAGCTTTTATTTGTACTCATAATTGTAATCTTTTAACGAGCTTATAGTTGTTGCCCACCGGAAGCGATCAAGGATCGTGGGCCTTCGAGTAGGAGTCGACTTAGGCTCCGAACGAAGTAAAATCGACCTGTCTCTTTGTGTTGTCTCTTTATTTTATTTCCGCTTATTCCGCTGCACGTTTTAACTCCGATAGTTTTCCGATAATCGAACGAAATAGCCACGAGCGCTATTCACCCCCCCCCTCTAGCGCTTCTCGATCCAACAGATACTACCACATAACCCTTGTGCTGACCAAGTCCTGGAAAATGTCACCCGACCTTCTTGTTGCCCGGGTCAAGGGCCAGCGATGTGGATCGTTATTTACCTCGGCATCATATTGAAATGATTGTTCAACTTTGGTTTGATTTCTTTTTATGAGCTTAAACTTGTTCGTTAGGATGTTATCGAGCTCTCAATTCAAATTTGTTTAATTGTTTGAAACTTTTATTGTTAGTTATTGATCTTGATAATACAAACTTTTTTATTCATTTATTTTTTTATTTTTGAATATATTGATAAGAGTTTTATTAATGAATATGATTCATAAATATTATTCACCAACGTTGATGCGATGATAATGAAGGGTTCCACCCCGTTGCCATGGTGGAGGTCAAAGTCAAGGCGGTCAATGCGTAGATGGCATCGGTCGGGCAGGCAAAGCATGCCTTGACAGGGGATAAGGCTCCAACTTGCCATCGTCTCCGACATGGGGAGCAATCAAACAACTGACACTCAAGGGAGACAATGTGCAGAAGCCGAGCGACTACCCCGCTCGGCCAGACAACAAAGATCGATGTGCAGAGTTCAACTTCGGCCGAGCGACTATCTCACTCGGCCTGGCAATAGGCTTCGGCCGAGTGACGACCTTGCTCGGCCTGTCATCAGGCTTCAACAATAACAAAATGAACCTTCGATCGAGCAGGTACACACTGAGGAATAGCGAGTTCTGGTTGACCGGGCGAGGCACCAGAGCGGTGGATCACCGGCCGAGTGGCCAACCCACTCGACCTAGCAATATAGTACATTGATATCCCTCAACATCCTTTTTGGAGTTGGTGTCGTCGACACTGAGCATGGACTACAAGGAGATCGTACGGCGGAACCTTCCACTGTCACTTCAGAGATATGCTCGGCCTATTAAGGTACTGTATCAGGAACACTTTACTGACAAGTCTTTTCAGGGAATGCTTTGAGAAGCGTGTTCACCTTGGGAAGCGTACATGCGCGCTACCGGAGCTCTATATAAAGGGGGTCCAAGCATCATTGGAGGTATGCGATATTCACTATTCATGCTATAATCTTCTTGTTGCTCTGCTTCATTCCTCATCGTTGGTGACTGACTTAAGAATTGGAGGGCCAACGCCGGGGACACCTTCCCTGGCTCTGGACTGACGTAGTCTGTGTTTCAGGTCCATGCGTCAGTGTCACATCCCCAGCTTTCCATCTCTTCGACTTTTGGACAGGATTATATTTGGCGTCGTCTGTGGGAACGTCACCTGCATCCGAGCCAAGAAGATAGAGAACGCTGGATGACTCACCACCGTGACACTCACTTAGGAGGAGCTTGAGATGCTCGTTCAAACCCGAGCAGCAAAAATGATCGAACAACAACAACAATAAGTGTTAGCCGATCGGCTAGCGCCGCAGCCTACAACATTGACGGCTGACCGGAGCGAGGCAAGAAGACTGAGCGGAGTAACTCTCTGTTGGAATGTATACTAAAAGCCTAGCTTTTTGTATAAACATTTATTTAGAAATAAGAATCACATTGGTCAAATGTCTACATTTATGCTAAGTGTAGTTGTCCATTTAATTTATATTGTAAACAACATGGTGTGAGGAGACACACGGAAGATCATGTTATCAGATCCTTATAAATTATAAATAGTAGCTCACAACTAAGATGGAATGGACAAACTATTGGAGTGGCTGTAGTGTAATTTGGTATTAGTTTATCTCGACTATAAAATTACACTAATACACTATGAGTGTATTGAGCAGGACCATTTGAGGTAGTTTCTTTTTATACTGATTATATAAAAGAACAAAACCTCTGTTATTATGAAAGTGCATACTCTTAATCATGATATAATAACAAGCACATATATTTAATATTTATTTCTTTAATTTATCAAAGGGTGAGATTTAGCTCGTTAAATCAATAGGCCCGATAAGTTGGAAAATAATATTATTTATATAGTGTGTTGTTGATTATGGAATGAAATTGTGTCCTAGTAATCTAGGTTGATGATGTCCCCTTAAGGAGTTTATAAGGATTTTCATGTAAACCCTACAGGTGGATCTAGTCCGGCATGACAATGAAGTTAAGTGGTACTACTCTTGGAGCTAGATATTAATTAAGTGAGTTGTCAGTAACTCATTTAATTAGTGGACATTCTATATCTTAAACAAAGGGAGATTAATGCACTCATAATAAGAAGGAGCACATAATGTAATTTGGCATTAGTGCGGTAGTTCAATAATAACTCTTTAGTGATATGAGTTATTATTGATGAACTTGAGTTGGGTGTTCGGGGCGAACACAGGAAGCTCAAGCTCATCTGGAGACCAAAACTAATTTCTCCTCTCGGTCCATGTTGTAGCCTCTATAAAATCTTGTATCCACAAAGTCCACTTCTTACCCAAGTAATGGACTGACCATATCCTTGCTTGGTGCAAGGGGTCGGCCAAGCATGAGCTTGGAAGCCAAGAGGTGGCCGGCCATTGCTTGGTGCCCAAGCTAAGGGCCGACCACATGGAGAATAAAAGGAAAATGAAGTTTTGTTTTGAAATAAAATTTTGTTAAAATCTTTTCTTATTTGTAGTTATCTACAATGGCTAAAAGAGAGATTTTATTTTGTTAAAATCTTTCCTTATTTGTAGTTATCTACAATGGATAAAAGAAATATTCCAATTTCCTTTTATAGCCATCCTCATGATTTTAAAAGAGAGTTTTAAAATTTTAAAATCTTTCCTTTTATAGCTATCTACAAAAGATTAAAGAGAGATTTTAATTTTGTTAAAATCTTTCCTTATTTATAATTATCTATAATGTTTAAAAGAAATATTTTAACTTTTGATAAAACTTTTTTTTTGTAACCATGATTTAAAAGGAGAAGTTTTAATTAATCTTTCCTTTTTGTAGTTTCCTATGTGTTTTAAAAGAGAGAGATTAATTTTAAAACTTTCCTTTATTGCCATGTACAATAGGAAATTTTAAAAGAGAGATTTTAATTTTGTTTAAAACCTTTCCTTGCTTGGAGCACAAGCTTGTGGCCGGCCACACCATGATAGAAAAGGAAGTTTTATTTTTTGTTATAAAACTTTCCTTTTTTGCCTTGACCAAGGATTATAAAAGAGAAGGAGAGGGTGCCTCTTGAGGTAACACAACCCTATTCTCTCATCTCTTTTCCTTGGTGTGGTCAGTCCCTTCCTCCCTCTTTTTTCTCTTCCTTAGGCCGGCGTCACTCCATCTTCTCTTCTCTTCCTTTCTTCTATCTAAGGTTGGCACTCATCTCTTCTTGGTGGCCGAAACTCGAAAGAATTGGAGAAGACTCTATCTTGGTGGCCGGCTATTTGGAGGAGAAGAAGAAGAGAAGGAGTTTCCTATTTTGGCATCCCTTGGTGGCTCGAGAGTCTTGAAGGAGAAGAAGTGGTTCAAGTGGATTCCATCTTGGTAGATCGTTGCCCACACAACGTCCAAGAGGAGGAGAGGAATACAATAGAAGATTAAGAGGTCTTTAGCTACAAAAAAGGTATAACTAGTTATTTGTTTCCACATCATAACTAGTTCATGTTCTTTGTTTAGATCTTGAAAAACCAAACACAAGAGGCTATCGGTTTTAGTTTATCGTTTTGTTATCGATTTTATTTTTAGATTTCATGTTTCGATATTGTGTTTCTATTGAGGTCTCTATAGTTAAACCTAGTTTACTGTGAGAAGTTTAAATATCTGGTTTCTTTGAAAGGCTTTGTCTAGACAGTGGTGGATGATCCCATACCCAAGAAGGCCTAGTGCCTCATCATGTTTGACCTGGAAGCCGATCCTTGAAATAGATATTTGATCAACTTCTGTAATATGGTTTAACTTAGGAAGATCACATCGATTAAACTTGAAGTAATAATGTTAAGTTTCGTTCCCAATTCAAGTTTAACTTCTGAAGGACAATTTGAATTACTAATGTTAAGCATCGTTTGCAATCCAAATTTAACTTCAATAGAGCACATGGGTAGCTAGGATAGTTCTATGCTTGTATAAATTTTTGTATAGGGGAACTAGGATGGTAATCCGAATAGCAACCAACAATTGGTATCAGAGATAAGTTTTAGCCTTTGTGTGTTTGGTTTTTAGTTTAATTATGCACATGTCATACATAATTAGGCATGATAATAGTAGGATGTGCAAATAGATTAACTCTGTGGTTACAGGCATCCTAGATCCAACTATTATGGCCATGTTGTGTTTGTGTGTGATTGGACCCTCGGACATGTCGAGTGCATTTTATGTGTATACATGATTGTAATATTGAATACAACAGGAGCTGTATTAATTATTAGGATTTTACATTTTGTTCGATCTAGATTATATGTACATTCCTTCATGGAATATAAGATCGATAAATGTAAAATTTTATTCTTATCGCGGATCATATCCTTGCGAGGCGTGGGACTATTTGAGGACCAGAGGCGCAACAGAAAAAGAAGCAAGATAGATGCGACAACTAGACCCGATGGTGGTGGCTAAAGATGGCAGCAGCTAGGGTTGATGACACACGGAGGACAGCTATGGATAAAGGTCATAATAGTTGAAAAATTATTTTTCTTATTTATTGTCTTTTATGCTGTTAGTGCTTGTGTTTGTGTGCTTGTATGCATTTTAAAATTCCTCATTCTAAATAACTAAGTGGGAGAGGAATTTAATTAAATTCCACGGTCTCTATTACTGGTTTGTAAGTGATGCATTCAAACTTACTCGTTAGCTCTGAGTGCCTTCCTCCACATCGGATGAGTTTGTTTGCGGATCACTAGATCAAACTTCCTTAATGGATGATTATAGGAAATTATTTAGGATGTGTGTGATCTTCTCCAACTGAAGGGGCACAATTCTATTTAGTGGACTTAGTATCAAGTAATGGTATACACTTAGGCACATTTAATAGTATCCTCCCCATCGGAGTCACTACTATTATTTGTGTGACCGAAGAAAAACCAACTATTAATTTGTCATAAAGCTAGGTAAAACCCCCTCTTACAATTGTTTGAATTTGTATCATCCACACTATCATGGCATACAAAATTCATGTTGTTTGAAGTAATTTTATTTGTCATAAAGTTAGGTTGACAAAATAAAATTAATGGGTAAAACCTCCTCTTACAAATAATTGAATTTGTATACGTTCACACTTTCGTGGCATAAAAAATTCATGGTGTTTGAGGTAATTTAAGGTTGACAAGATAATTAATGGGTAAGACCCTCCTCTTACAAATGTTTGAATTTGCATACGTCCACACTAATGTGGCATACAAAATTCACGGTGTTTGAGGTGTTGATGAATTTAAATGATATTGTTTTGAGGAATCAATATTATTTTAAATTCTAAAGTTTTGACCAAATATTTGATCGAAGACAGACCAACTATTAATTTTATTTGTCATAAAGATAGGTTGACAAGACAATAAAATTAATGGATAAAATCTCCTCTTATAAATATTTGAATTTGTATACGTCCACACTAACGTGACATACAAAATTCACGGGGATTTTGAGGTGTTGGTCTTGACCAAATATTTTTGTGATTCTTAGGATTTCAAATATTTTTTAATCCCCTATATGTTAGAGAATACACTTACTAGTTCCAATTATAATGATTGGAAACAAAACTTGGACACTAAGGTGGACTGTCCTCTCAGAAATGAGAACAATAAAGGTGTATTTTATTCATTAGTTGTTAAAACATGTTTAATGGTGTTATCTATCGGTACTTGGTGTGTAGATACGGGAGCCACTGATCATATCTGCAATTCATTGCAGGGGTTCTAGGAAACCTGACAACTATATGAAGGGGAAAACACCGTCTACATGGGCACTGCTACAAAAGCAGTAGCTGTTGCAGTAGGAGATGTTTATCCTTTGATAGGAATAAAACATTGATTGTCTTTACATACCATGTTTTAGAAAGAACTTGATTTCAGTTTCTAAAACTATTCAAAGAATGGATATTCTGTCTCTTTTGATAACAAAGTTGTTATCAAGAAAAATAGGGAAGTTATCTATTCTGGTATGTTGAATGACAATACTCCCACGATGCAACAAAAGGAAATTAATAACACATCTTCTAAATAAGAGGAAGAAACCTTTGGAAAAGAACCAAACATATCTTTGGCATCTAAGGCTAGTTCATATTAACTTGAGTATGATTCAAAGATTAATAGTCGATGGACTTTTAGGTTCATTGGTGGTGGAAAACTTTCCAGCCTGCGAGCCTTACTTGGAAGGGAAAATGACCAAGAGGCTTTATTAAGACTAAGAGGTATAGAGCTAAAGATGTGTTGGAGTTGGTTCATTCTGATTTGTACCTATGACTATCCATGCAAGAGGTGGTTTCAAATATTTCGACGACTATTCGAGATACGGGTACATTTACATGATGCGCTGCAAGTCTGAGTGCTTTGATAAGTTCATAGAGTACAAGGCTGATGTGGAGAAACGTCATGGAAAAATATCAAGACACTACGGTCTGATCGTAGTGGCGAGTACCTCTTGGGAGAGTTTAGGAGTTACTTATTACAAGTTGGGATTCAATTCCAACTGTCTGCACCAGGTACATCCCAACAGAATAGTGTGGCAGAATGAAGGAACGAGACTCTTATGGAAATGGTTAGATCAATGATGAGTTATTTAGAATTACCAAATTCATTTTGGGGATATACTCTGGAAACAGTAGTGTACATTCTGAATATGGTACCTTCTAAGTCAGTACCCTCTACTCCTATATAATTGTGGAATGAGTGTAAGCCTAGTCTGAAGCATATTCGGATTTGGGGTAGACCAACACATGTGCTAAAGGGAGACACTGATAAGTTGAAATCATGTATAGAAGTTTGCTTGTTTGTGGGTAATCCTAAAGAAACGAAAGGTGGGTTATTTTATAGTCCTAAAGATCAGAAGATCATTGTTAGCACCAATACCCGATTTTTAAGAGGACTATGTAATGAACCACAAGCCCATGAGTAAAATTGTTCTTAAGGAAATAATAAAGGACACGTCTCATCTAGTACCAATAGTACAAGATGAGAAACCACAAGAAACTGCAACACGTGTCACAAATGATGCACAATTACAGACAGTGTCTCGTCATAGTGGGAGGGTTGTTAGGCAACCTGAAAGATTCATGTTTGGGGAGAGTCTTTGGACTTGATCCCTGGTGAACGTGAACCTGATCCCCGGACATATAACGAATCACTCCAAGATAAAGATGCAGCATCTTGGCAAATAGCAATGAATACAGAAATAAAATCTATGTATTCTAATGAAGTCCGGGAGCTTGTAGAACCACCAAATGGTGTAAAAGTCATTGAGTGTAAATAGGTCTACAAAAGAAAAAGAGGGGCAGATGTGAAGGTGGAAACCTTCAAAGCAAGGCTTGTTGAAAAAGGGTATCGATTATGAGGAAACCTTTTCACCGGTAGTCATGCTTAAGTCTATCCAGATTCTTTTATCTATTGCTGCTCATATGGATTATGAGGCTTGGAAAATGAATGTCAAGATAGCTTTCCTTAATAGAAGTCTTGAAGAAAATATCCATATGATGCAACCAAAGGGATTCATTGCAAAGGGCAAAGATCATCTTGTTTGTAAGCTCAAACAGTCCATTTACGGTTGATGATTTGCTCCCTGTGAGTTACACGGATTCAGACTTCCAATCTGATAGGGGCAATAGTAAGTAAACCTCGGGGTTTTGTGTTTACTTTAGAAGGTGAAGTCATAACTATGGAGGAGTGTTAAGCATAGGTGCTTTTTCGGACTCCACTATGGAAGCTGAGTATATGGCAGCCATAAAGGCTATATGGCTCAGAAACTTCATGATGGACTTAGATATGATTCCTAGTTTGCCCAAAAATTATTACAATTTATTTTGATAATAGTGGTACAGTAGCAAACTCGAAGAAACTATGAGTCTATAAGGCAAGTAAACACATTGAGCGTAAGTACCACCTAAGACGAGACATCGTATAAACGAAGAAAAGTTGTTGTCGCCTAGATTGCATCAGATGATAACTTGGAAGATCCTTTCACTAAGGCCCTTAAGACAAGAGCTTTTAATGAGCATGTTGAGGGGTTGAGAATCAGATGTATGGCAGGGTATATGACAGCATAGTCTTTTAGTATAAGTGGGAGATTGTTGGATTGTATACTAAAAGTCTAGCTTTTTGTATAAACATTTATTTAGAAATAAGAATCACATTGGTCAAATGCTCACATTTATGCTAAGTGTAGTTGTCCATTTAATTTATATTGTAGATAACATGGTGTGAGGAGACACACAAAAGATCATGTTATCAGATCCTTATAAATTATAAATAGTAGCTCACAACCAAGATGGAATGGGCAGACCATTGGAGTGGTTGTAGTGTAATTTGGTATTAGTTTATCTTGACTATAAAATTACACTAGTACACTATGAGTGTATTGAGCAGGACCATTTGAGGTATTTTCTTTTTATACTGACTATATAAAAGAACAAAACCTCTGTTATTATGGAAGTGCATACTCTTAATCATGATATAATAATAAGCACGTATATTTAATATTTATTTCTTTAATTTATCAAATGGTGTGATTTAACTCGTTAAATTAATAGGCCCGATAAATTGGGAAATGATATTATTTATATGGCGTGTTGTTGATTATAGAATGAAATTGTGTCCTAGTAATCTAGGTTGATGATGTCCCCTTGAGGAGCTAATAAGGATTGTCATGTAAACTCTACAGGTGGACCTAGTCCGACATGACAATGAAGTTGAGTGGTATTACTCTTGGAGCTAGATATTAATTAAGTGAGTTGTCAGTAACTCATTTAATTAGTGGACATTCTATATCTTAAATACAGGGAGATTAATGCACTCATAATAAGAAGAAGCCCATAATGTAATTTAGGATTGCTGCGGTAGTTCAATAATAACTCTTTAGTGGTATGAGTTATTATTGATGAACTTGAGTTGGGTGTTCGGAGCGAACACAGGAAGCTCAAGCTCATCGGGAGACCAAAACTAATTTCTCCTCTCGGTCCCTATTGTAGCCTCTATAAAACCTTGTATCCACAAAGTCCACTTTTTACCCAAGTAATGGACCGGCCACATTCTTGCTTGGTGCAAGGGGTCGACCAAGCATGAGCTTGGAAGCCAAGAGGTGGCCGGCCATAGCTTGGTGCCCAAGCTAAGGGCCGACCACATGGAGAATAAAAGGAAAATGAAGTTTTATTTTGAAACAAAATTTTGTTAAAATCTTTCCTTATTTGTAGTTATCTACAATGGCTAAAAGAGAGATTTTATTTTGTTAAAATCTTTCCTTATTTGTAGTTATCTATAATGGATAAAAGAAAGATTTCAATTCCCTTTTATAGTCATCCTCATGGTTTTAAAAGAGAGTTTTAAAATTTTAAAATTTTTCCTTTTATAACTATCTACAAAAGATTAAAAAGAGATTTTAATTTTGTTAAAATCTTTCCTTATTTGTAGTTATCTAAAATGTTTAAAAGAGAGATTTTAATTTTTGATAAAACATTCTTTTTTTGTAACCATGATTTAAAAGGAGAAGTTTTAATTAATCTTTCCTTTTTGTAGTTGTCTACATGTTTTAAAAGAGAGAGATTAATTTTAAAACTTTCCTTTATTGCCATGTACAATAGGAAATTTTAAAAGAGAGATTTTAATTTTGTTTAAAATTTTTCCTTGCTTGGAGCACAAGCTTGTGGCCGACCACACCATGATAGAAAAGAAAGTTTTATTTTTTGTTATAAAACTTTCCTTTTTTTCCTTGACCAAGAATTATAAAAGAGAAGGAGAGGGTGCCTCTTGAGGTAACACAATCTTATTCTCTCATCCTTTTTCCTTGGTGTGGCCGACCCCTTCCTCCCTCTCTTTTCTCTTCCTTAGGCCAGCGGCACTCCATTATCTCTTCTCTTCCTTTCTTCTTTCTAAGGTCGACACTCATCTCTTCTTGGTGGCCAAAACTTGAAAGAATTGGAGAAGACTCTATCTTGGTAGCCGACTATTTGGAGGAGAAGAAGAAGAGAAGGAGTTTCCTATTTTGGCATCCCTTGGTGGCTCGGCAGTCTTGGAGGAGAAGAAGTGGTTCGAGTGGATTCTATCTTGGTAGATCATTGCCCACACAACATCCAAGAAGAGGAGAGGAATACAACCGAAGATCAAGAGATCTTTAGCTACAAAGAAAGGTATAACTAGTTATTTATTTCCGCATCATAACTAGTTCTTTGTTTAGATCTTGAAAAACCAAACACAAGAGGCTATGAGTTTTAGTTTATCATTTTGTTATCGATTTTATTTTTTGATTTCATGTTTTGATATTGTGTTTCTATTGAGGTCTCTGTAGTTAAACCTAGTTTACTGTGAGAAGTTTAAATATTCGATTTCTTTGAAAGGTTTTGTCTAGGCAGTGGTGGATGATCCCATACCCAAGAAGGCCTAGTGCCTCGCCACGTTTGACCTAGAAGTCGATCTTTGAAATATATATTTGATAAATTCTATAATATGGTTTAACTTAGGAAGATCTCATTGGTTGAACTTGAAGTAAGAATGTTAAGTTTCGTTCCTAATTCAAGTTTAACTTCTGAACTATAATTTGGATTAATAATGTTAAGCATCGTTTGCAATCCAAATTTAATTTCAATAGAGCACATGGGTAGCTAGGATAGTTTTATGCTTGTACAAATATTTTGTACAGGGGAACTAGGACGATAATCCGAGTAGCAACCAACACTCTCCGTATGGGGGCAGAACAGAAGGCTGACCGTCACACAAGGGGAAGTGTCGCCCGCGCCGATCCCCTTCCATCGCATCTTGTTCCAAACCCCCTCAGAAATAGCCCAGGTGCATCAAGAACGGGGATCGTCTTCAAATGATGCTCCCGTTCGGGATACACAAAAGGGCAAGGTGCCCCGAAGCAATGTGTCACCCGAATGGATCAACCGGTAGTTCTCAAAGGAGATCTTACAAGACCCTCTGCCCAAACACTATACCCCGCTGTCGATTGGGGCGTACAACGAATCGACCGATCTAGACGATTATCTGGATCAGTTTGACAATGAAGTCACGCTGCACCAGTATACAGACGAAGTGAAGTACAGAGTCTTTCTCACCACACTCTCTGGATCGACGCAATGATGTTCAAAGACTGCCAGACTATTTAATACGGAGCTTCAAAGACTTTCGAGCTGCATTCCAACACCATTTCGCCAGCAGCCAACGCCATCAGAAGAAGAGCATCAGCCTCTTTGCCCTGACTCAAGGGCCCAAGGAAGCGCTCGGAGAGTACATCCTGTAGGGCCGTGATCGTTCGATAGAAGGGGGGGGTGAATATCGATTCGAAAACTCGAGTGTAAAAGTACGCAGCGGAAAAGTAAATGAACACAGTTGATTTTACTTCGTTCGGAGCCTGTGACGACTCCTACTCGAAGGCCCGTGGTCCTTGACCACTTTCGTTGGGCAATTACTAGCAGTTCGAAAATGATTACAATTTAAGGTACAGTAATGCTAGCAAAATAAAGAAAGTACCGACAATAGAATTAAAACAAAACCAGCACTGAGTCGGAGAGCTTTTCGTGGTGTCGTAAGAGCGTAGAGCAGCAGAGCAAGCAGTCGAAGAGTTCTCAGTTGTTGTTTGAAGCTCCACCCCTGGGGCTTCTTTTATATGCTGCTCCGGGCGCCTGGATCCCTTCCGGGCGCCCTGGTGCGACGTGGCAAGTCCAGAAGCGACGCAGAGGATAAAAGTTGCCTCCGGGCGCCCGGACCACCTTTTTCCAGAAATTTCTTCTCCTGCAAAACAAGGTTAGTCCGAGGCAAAATATACCCTGCAACACAGATTGTTAGCACAATTTATAAAGTACGAATTAACAGAAAAAGTATGACTTAGATTCCGTCTTTCCGAGACCGGAATCTAGTCACGATCTCGACTTAGATATCCGAAATGGATCTAAGTCGGATCGACGCCTAATGTTCCCTTCCTGGGAACGCGTCCTCGGAGTCACTCCCCTCCAGTGACTTACCTTACTTACCTGCCAAACGTCCGGTCAGCCCTTCGACCCGTCTGGACTTCTCGCCAGCTATCCGGTCAGCCCGTCGACCTAGCTGGACTTCTTGCTAAGCGTCCGGTCAGCCCGTCGACCCGCTTGGACTTCTCGCCAGCTATCCGGTCAGCCCGTCGACCTAGCTGGACTTCTTGCCAGACATCCGGTCAGCCCGTCGGTCTGTCTGGACTTCTCCTGCACACTCGATCAAAGTGTCAGACAACAACAAAACTAACTTAACCCATTTGTCATTCATCAAAACCTAGGTTAGACCGTTAGTGCTACCCGCACCAACAATCTCCCCCTTTTTGATGGAATGACAACCTGGTTAAGTTAGTGAAAAGACGCAAAAACCAGGTACATGGTTTTTAAAGTTAGTTAGTGAAAAGACGCAAAAAATAGATACATGGTTTTTAAAGTTAGTTTTGATGTTTTAAATTTGGTTTAGCTAACTTAACCACCTAACCCTCCCCCTTTGGCATTCATCAAAAATAGACAAGGGTAAACAAGCATAGTGTAGAGTTACTGTAAAGATTTGTTAATTTAAGACATAGCTAATTTTGGAAGATATCTAAGTTTGATTCAAAAATTCAAAGATACTGATAAAAGTATAATTTTTAAAACCAAGTTAAAAAGATAGTCAAGTTGATTTGGGGGAGTCAAGTTGAATTTTAAAAAGTATAGGTTTAAAGTTAATCAAGTTTAACTTTTCAAACGTGTAAAATTTTTCAAATCAGGTTTTTCAAATTTAGATTTTAAGTAACATTTACTTTTCAAAAGGTAAATTCTAATTTTCAAATTCCAATTTTCAAACACTAAGTTGAATCTAGTTTTCAAATTTGATTTTTCAAAACAAAGCAAGAGTTTTTAATTTTTCAAAAAGGTAAAATTTTAGCCAAAATAATTTTGTTAAGGTTAATTTGATAAAAGATAAGTTTGGAAAGTTTAATTTTCAAGCATATGTTACAAAATTGAATAAGTTTAAATTTGTAATAATTTTCAACTTTAAAGTCAAGTTTAAAAATTAGGTTGGATTTTTAAACTTCCAATTTTTCAAACACTCATTTAACTTTTTGAAAACTAGTGTTCAAAACTAAGTTAGTTTAAAAATAGATGTACAAAGATATACAAAATTTTAATTAATTTCTCCCCCTGAACATGACACTTAAAATTAAACAGTTGTCTAACCAATTAGGTACTAACTAACTATCAGAAGATAGTAGCTTTCACTTGGTTAGTCAGATTAAGTTGATTATAAGCAGTCAGTGTTTGACTTGACTGATGAACTTAATCTGATTAATGTCTTATTTGTATTTAACGTTCAGACTTATGCCGATGCACTGAAATAAGCATCTTAAGTCCAGACAGTTGGCCTATGCATCTCACCCCTTTCTATGTTTGTCAAACACAAGCAAGGTAAACCTAAGGTGTTGGTGAGATGCTCAAAAACTAGTCCTATGGGTACATGCTTTCTAAGGATTCAAAACTAGTCTAAGGCCAAAACTGTTTTTGAAAATCTAAAAATGGAAAGTTTTGAAAACACACAAGTTTAACTTATAATTTGAAAGAACCATTTTTTAAAATAATTTTGAAAAATCCTAGTCTATTAAGCACATCCCTAGTTTTCGACGTAAGTTGCTAAATTCACTTTCAGGGAGTGGTTTTGTGAAAATGTCAGCTAAATTTGATTTGGACTCAATGTATTTGAGTTCAATATCACCTTTAGTAACATGATCCCTGATAAAGTGGTGCCTAATTTCAATATGTTTGGTTCTTGAATGATGCACAGGGTTCATGGTTAAGTTAATTGAACTTATATTGTCGATTAAAACTTTTACATTTGTGATATTTAAGTTGAAATCTTTTAGAGTATGCATCATCCATAATAATTGTGCGACACATTCGCCTATAGCAATGTATTCTGACTCAGTTGTAGATAGAGCAACACAATATTGCTTTCTACTAAACCAGCTAACAAGTGATGAACCTAATAATTGGCATCCACCACTTGTGCTTTTGCGGTCTAATTTACATCCAGCATAATCTAAGTCAGAATACCCAATTAGTTCAAAATTATTTGTCCTAGGATACCTGTAACGACCACCCTTCTTACTACTACTACTACTCTCTAAGAGTGACTGTTACTTATCTACTAACTCTACTTAACCGGTTTATTAAAAATCTCTAGGAAAACCCTACCGAAAAATTTCGGCAGAGTCTCCCCTGTACCGGTGACCATTTCCCATAATACAAACCAATAATAAACCATCAGCCACATGCGGCTGGTATAAATACTTCACAACCACGCAGTAATAATATCACAATAACTAAAAGGAAACTATTCAAGCAATAGTAAACAAATAGAACTCCAACGATAAGACATACCAAACTACAAGTGCGGAATAGACTCAATTACAATCTCAACTTCATCATAGTATTAAAAGAGAACTAAAATAACTAAACAGAAAAGTCTTGGCAATTTGCCAGCTCATTCTGGATCTCTCCATAGTCCAGCCATCACACACCTTCATCACCACCACCTTGTCGCCTTCCTTGCTAAATCTTTTCCTTTCCTTTATCTGTAGTAGGAGGAAGTGCAGTCTATAAGCATAAAGCTTAGTGAGCGCTATCTACTCACAAAAACTCGATATGCATGTATATAAATAAAAACATGCTAAAACTAAATGCTAACATATAAAACTACCCATGCTCATATATAACAAAGGAATCATGCTAACTGAAATACTAAACATTTGTAGTTCATCATGCTCATAAACCAATAAAAGAAGCATACTAACTGAAATACTAAACATGTATTGTTTATCATGCTTATAAACCATAAAAGAAGCATACTAACTGAAATACTAAACATGTATTGTTTATCATGCTTATAAACCATAAAAGAAGCATACTAACTGAAATACTAAACATGTATTGTTTATCATGCTTATAAACCAATAAAAGAAGCATACTAAACATGTAAAGCTACTAAACATGTAAAACTAAACATGCTGGATAATCTAGTAGCAAGAAACAAATAAAACTATTACTGCATGCTTCAAATAACAAGAAACTAAACTTTCTAATTCTAAACATATTTGAAGCTTGTTTCATTTGTTTCAAAACTTATACTTTAATACTTCAAAATAATAATAAACTTCTTTTGGGCCCGGCATTGTACCACTTTGCGCGCATTCTTAATAAGAATCGAGGTAGCTAATCCCGAAACTACTAAGATACTTCTAGGCCTTGTGCCTAGGGGCAACTTGGAGCCCATCCCTTGGACCTTGTGTCCGGTACATGCCCTTTAAAAGTAAAATACTTTTTATCTTTAAATACTTCTTATAATAAAATGCCTTGGCATTTATTTAAGCACCTTGTGTGCCAAAATCCCTAAAGTCTTGACTTTAGGATCTACTTAAGGCCTTGGCCTTTTCTTTCTTTTCTTTAGCTTTCTTATACTTGTTAATACTTCTAAAAGAATACTTCTTTTAAAAGAAACTGAAATGTTTAAGCAAATTCTAACTTTGAAATGCTTAAACCAAAAATCTGCATACTGAACTAATAAAAATTCTGCAATATTAATGCTCAACAGAAATCTGCACTAATACTTAATAAAAATCTGCACACTAATGATTAATAAAAATCTGCACACTAATGCTTAATAAAAATCTGCATATTAAGCTTAGTAAAAATCTGTTCTAAGATTGAGGTTCTGCATGCAATACTTATCAAAATCTGCAAGCAGTACTTATGAAAATCTGCTTATTAAAAATCTGCATGCTATAAAAAAAAAACTAGAAACTGATTGCTTTGAAGAAATGCTACTCATGCACATTTAATAACATAAAGAACTAGAAATCTGCAAGCTTAATGTACTGGACAATTTTGTTCCATGGCAGGGCAAATTGTAAGCTTTATTATAAAAGCTGAACTCCATAATTAAGAGGTTGTTCATGCTTGCTAAGTGATAAAAACAGAATTTCTAAATCACCCGGCAGTGCATACTTATTAAGCTATAAGCTCAAACGAAACTAAATCTTTTCATGATCGGTACCACATCAAGAAGACAAAAAGAACCAATTACTACGACAATTATTCCTCCTATCACGTGCTACAGCAGTGAAGAAGAAAAACAATTGCCACATGCCAATCTAATTAATTCTTTCATTTTTTTCCCAGTCCAACAAATTGAATTGTGATACCTGCAGCAAGGAAAACTAATTACTGCTATTAAACATGTAAATCGTTTCTGCCCATTGCCCTAATCCATAAGATCACAGCATACAATTCCTCCCGAAATTTTTTTTTTTTTTTTTTTGAGGCACGGCAGGTTACCAAAAAGGAGCTAAATGCCCATCACACTTCTCGCTTAATTTTCCTTCTCCATCTTCTTCCTTTCAACCTCACGGCAGAACCCTTTAACCCATCAATCGTCACAGAAATATCGAAATCCTTAGGCAGGTTACAACTAAAAGCAAAGGAAATCAATTCAGGTTCACGGCAGTAAATCCAAATACAATAGCAAGTTCCAAAACCAAACAAAAAGAGAAGATCAATATCGGGGAACTACTCCTACTGCAGGTGAGAAGCAACTCACTTGTTTCCTTGGACTTACAACCGAGAAGATGGCTGCTAAGGTTTCGGATAGGTGAAGGTCTCGGCGTCTCCTTCAGGTCCTCGTGCTCTCCACGACGAGAAGATCACAGTTGGGTGAAGACCGGCCGGAGAGAGCCCTTTTTCAAGCGCCGGAGACGAAACCCTAACACGGCTCTGTTTCGCCCGAGCAGAAGAGTCGCGCCGTCGCGTGAGAAGAAGAAAAGGGTTTTCGGCTCGGGAGAAAAGGAATTAGATCCGTTTAAAACTAGGGTTTCGATTATAACTATAGATTATATATATGTCGCTGCATATTTGATTAACACCGACCGCTAGCGCAGCTGGTCAGTTGGGTTTTGCTCGAAGCCACAGGTCTCGGCTTCGAACCCTCAGCCGCGCACTTTTAATTCCAATTTATTTTAAACGTTCCAACTATAGCTTAAATATATTTCGCTACATACCTGGTTAACAAAACCCGCGTAGCTCAGCTGGTTGGGCCGGTTTCTGCTTGGGCCGAGGAGCTGGGTTCGAACCCCTGCTTCTACAAACTTATTTTTCTTCTCTTTTATTTTATTTGTTCCGACTATAGCTTAAATATATTTCTCTCCATATAAAGTTAAGAAAAACCGTGTAGCTCAGCTGGTTGGGCCGGTTTTGCTTGGGTCAGTCCGACCCGAGATCGTGGGTTCGAATCTCACCTTCAACATTTTTTTTTTAAAAACTTCTTTCTTTTTGTAACCCTACTAAACGACCTCCAAAAATTACGTAAAAATACTCTAAAAATTCCTAAAAATCTCTAGAATATTTTAAAAGTATTTCCAAATATTTTTATGGACTTTTAGAACTTGAAATAGGGAAAATTGGGTCGTTACAATACCAAATTCCTACATTTGTTGTTCCCTTAAGATATCTAAAAATTCTTTTAACTTGTGTCAAATGGGATTCCTTAGCACAAGTTTGGTATCTAGCACACATACTAACTGCAAATAAAATATCAGGTTGGCTTGCAATTAAGTACAGTAGGCTACCTATTGCACTCCTATAATATTTTAAATCAACTGGTTTTCTATTTGGGTCATTATCTATGATTATGTTTACTGCCATAGGTGTTTTTATTTCTTTTGTATTTTCCATTCCGAATTTTTTAAGTAATTCTTTAGTGTATTTGTGTTGATAAATATAATTTCCTTCATTTGTTTGTTTGATTTGTAATCCTAAGAAATAAGTTAATTTTCCTACTAAGCTTATTTCAAATTCTTTTTCCATTAGATTAATAAATTCTTCTAAAAAATCTGAATTTGTTGAATCAAATATTATATCATCTACATATATTTGTGCAATAAATATGTTCGTATTTAATGATTTAACAAACAAGGTTGGGTCAATTTGACCTTGGTTGAATCCTTTAGATGTTAAGTAAGATGTTAGCCTTTTATTGCTAGAGTGTATACTAAAAGCCTAGCTTTTGGTATAAACATTTATCTAGAAATAAGAATCACATTGGTCAAATGTCTACATTTATGATAAATGTAGTTGCTCAATTAATTTATATTGTAGATAACATGGTGTGTGGTGTCACATACAGAAGATCATGTTATCGGTTCCTTATAAATTATAAACAGTAGCTCACGACCAAGATGGAAAGGAACAAACCATTGGAAGGTCGTAGTGTAATTAGGTATTAGTTTATCTTAACTATATAATTACACTAGTACACTTAGAGTGTATTGAGTAGGACCATTTGAGGTCGTTCCTTTTATACTGACTTTATAAAGGAACAAAGACCTCAGTTATTATGGAAGTGTGTGCTCTTAATCCTAATATAATAACAAGCACATATATTTGATATTTATTTCTTTAATTTATCAATGGGTGAGATTTAGTTCGATAAATCAATAAGCCCGATAAGTTGGGAAATGATATCACTTATAGTGTGGTTGTTGATTATAGAAGGAAACTGTGTCCTAGTGATCTAGGTTGAGAATGTCCCCAAGAGGAGCTCATGATTGTCATATTAAACCCCGCAGGTGGACTTAGTCCGATATGATGATGAAGTTGAGTGGTACTACTCTTGGAGCTAGATATTAATTAAGTGAGTTGTCAAGAACTTACTTAATTAGTGGACATTGTTATCTTAAACATAGGAGACTAACACACTCATAATAAGAAGGAGCCCAAATGTAATTTGGGGCGAGAGTTCAATAATAGTTCTTTAGTGGAATGAATTATTATTGATGAAATTAAGTTGTGTGTTCGGGGCGAACACGGGATGCTTAATTTCATCGGGAGACCAAAACCAATTCCTCCTCTCAGTCCCTATCGTAGCCTCTAGTATATAGAGATTTATACCCACCGCATACCCACCTTCTTACCCATCCAATGGGGCCGACCAAGCTAGCTAGGAACCCAAGCTAGGGCCGGCCAAGACCAAGTGGATAAGCCATGTAGGTGGCCGGCCAAAGCTTGGGTCCCAAACTTAGGTGGCCGACCACTAGAATATTAAAAAGAATTTTTATTAAAATTATTTCTTATGTGGATATCATGATTTTAAAAGAGAGTTTAAAAATTAAAAATTTCCTTTTATAGTTTTCTACAAAAGATTAAGAGAAGAGATTAAAAGAGATTTTAATTTTTAGAGATAACTTTCTTTTTATCCACATGTTTAAAAGAAAGATTTTAATTTATTAAATTTCCTTTTTATAAACCAATCATGAAGGGATTAAATTATTGGAGAAATTTTATAAATTTCTGGAGACAAATTAGGAAGTTTTAATTAATTAAAACTCTCCTTGTTTGTAGCTTTTATGTGGCCGGCCAAATAAAATTGAGAAAGAAAATTATTTTAATTAAATAATTTTTCCTTTTCAATGGAAAAAGAGTTAAGGTAATTTTAATTAAATTTTCCTTATTTGCCAGGATCAAGGATTATAAAAGAGGGGGTAGAGGAGGCTTCAAGGCGAACGACTCTATTCTATTTTTCTCCCTCTTTTCCTTGGTGGTGTGGCCGGCCCTATTTCTCTCCTCTCCTCTTGATTGGCCGAAACTTATCTCTTGGTGGAGCTTTTGTTAGTGGTCGGATCAAGGAAGGAGAAGAAGGAGAGAAAGCAAGCCTCGTTTCTAGCATCCCTTGGAGCATGGTGGTGGTGGTCGAACCTCTTCATCCTAGAAGATGTTTTGATGGCCGAAACTTGCAAGGAAGAAGAAGGTGATTGGTGGTTTCTCATCTCGGAAGAACGTTGCCCACACAACGTCCGAGGTTAGAAGAGGAATACGGTAGAAGATCAAGAGGTCTTTCTAGAAGGTATAACTAGTAATTTTTCCTTTCCGCATCATGCTAGTTATTTATGGAAATAATACCAAATACAAGAGGCTTACGAT
Source organism: Zingiber officinale (assembly GCF_018446385.1). Lineage (NCBI taxonomy): Eukaryota > Viridiplantae > Streptophyta > Magnoliopsida > Zingiberales > Zingiberaceae > Zingiber > Zingiber officinale. The sequence continues at coordinate 19,839,939 of NC_056006.1, read as the reverse complement.
TCTAGTATTTCGAATATGTTTTTCGATGATGTGTTCTTTTGTTTTATTTTTCCTTGTGATTTGATTGTTCTTTTCGGTTAACCTAAAGTTATTTTAGGAAATTAAATATTAGCTTTCCATAAAAGGTTTTGTCTAGTCGGTGGTGGTTGCTCCCATATCGAAGAAGGTCATGTGTCTCGCCACGTCAGTACTGGGAACCAATTATGGAAATTAATATTTAATGGAATTAATAACTTAAGGTGATTTGGGTCGAACTTGTTAAGTTCCGCAGGAGACCCAAGTCAAAACCTAAAAGAACGAATAGATTAAGTTTTGGATCAAACGTGTTAAGTTCCGCAGGCGATCTAAAATTTAATTTAAAAGAACACATGGTAGCTAGGAAAAGGTTCAGACCTTTGTACAAAATTTTTGTACAGTGGAACCTCTAGGTTTTCAAGTAGCAACCAACAATTGGTATCAGAGCTAGGGTTTTGCCTCTGTGTATTTGGTATTAGTTTAATTATGCACATGTCGTACATAATTTAGGCAGGATAATAGTAGGATGTGCTAACTTTGTGGATGCAGGATCCAACTATTATGACTTATAGTTATTATGTGTGTGATTGGACCCTTGGACATGTCAAGGGCATTTTATTGTGTGTGCATGATTGTATTATAAAATACGGAGGAGCTGTATTTAGTTTTATTAGGATTTTATTTTGATCTAGATACATGTACATTCCTTTTATGGAATATAGGATCAAAATGTAAAATTCTTTTATGTCATGGATCGAATCTTGCAAAGCGTGGAACCTTCTAAGGACCAGAGGCGCAGGAACTAGGAGCAAGATGGATGTGACAGACCCGATGGCGGTGGCCAAATATGGCAACAACTTGGGATGACACACGGAGGACAACAAGAGATAAAAGCCACAATAGTTGAAAATTAGATTTTCTATTTATTGCTTTTATATTGTGTTGTGTGTGCATGTTAGTTTACATATTTAGTAGGCTAGCATAGTTAAAATTCCTCATTTATAAATAACTAAGTGGGAGAGGGATTTTTAAGTAAATCTCATGGTCTCCATTACTGGTTTGTAAGTGATGCAAACAAGCTTGCGCGTTGGCTCTGAGTGCCTTCCTCCATAACGGATGAGCTTGTTTGTGGATCACTAGAATAGACTTCCATTTTTGGATGACTATAGGAAGTTAATTAAGAGCGTGTGATCTTCCCCAACGGAAGGGGCATAATCTTATTAATGGACTTAGTGTCAAGTAATGGTATACACTTAGACACATCTAATAGTATCCTCCCCATCGGAGTCACTGCTATTATTTGTGTGACCAAATGATACCAACTATTAATTTTATTTGTCAAAAAGTTAGGTTGACAAGATAATAAAATTAATGGGTTAAAACCCTCCTTTTACAAATGTTGAATTTGTATATGTCCACACTAACGTGGCATGCAAAATTCACGGTGTTTGAGGTGTTGGTGAATTTAAATAATATTGTTTGAGGAATCAATATTTTTTTTAAATTCAAAAGTTTTTGACCAAATATTTGATCAAAGACAGATCAACTATTAATTTTATTCGTCATAAAGTAAAGTTGACGAGATAATAAAATTAATGAATAAAATCTCCTCTTTGATTTTGTATACACACAATTCGTGGCATACAAAATTCATGGGGATTTTTAAGGAGTTGATCTTGACCAAGTATTTTTGTGATTCTTAGGATTTAAAATGTTTGTCAATCCCCTAGTAGTCATACTATAAGAAAGACTTAGTAATCTCAATTGTAATGATTGGAAATAGGACTTGGACATTAAGGTAGACTGTCTTCTTAGAACTAAGAATAATATAGGTGTATTTAATTCATTAGTTGAAATATGTTTAGTGGTGTTATCTACCAGAACCTGGAGTGTAGATACAGAAGCCATTAATCATGTCCGCAATTCATTGCAAGGTTCCAGGAAACCCGGCAATTAAATGAAAATTAAAACACCGTCTACATGGGCACTACTGTAAAAATGGTAGCTGTTGCAGTGGGAGATGTTTATCTTTTGATAAGAATAAAACATGGATTTTTGAGTAATTGTCTTTACGCACCAAGTTTAGAAAGAACTAGTTTTCAGTTTCTAAACTATTCAAAGAACTTGATATTCTGCCTCTTTTAAATAACAAAGTTGTTATTAAGAAAAAGAGGGAAGTTATCTGTTCTGGTACGTTGGTTGGCAATTTATAAATCCAATAACTCTCACGATGCAACAAATGGAAATTAGTAACACATCTTCTAACTTTAAGAGAAAGTAACCTTCGAAAATGAACCAATTATATCTTTGGCTTCTAATGCTAGGTTATATTAACTTGAGTATGATTCATTGGTAGCTGATGAACTTTTGGGTTCATTAGTAGTGAAAATCTTTCCAACCTGCGAGTCTTACTTGGAAGGAAAAATAACCAAGAAGCTTTCAAGTCTCAGGGGTATGGAGTCAAAGATATGTTGAAATTGGTTCATTCTGATTTGTGTGATCCTAGGACTATCCAGACAAGATGTAGTATTGAATATTTCATCTATTTTATAGACAACTATTCAAGATACAAATAAATTTACTTAATGTACCGCAAGACTAAGTACTTTGATTAGTTCAAAGAGTACTAGGCTGATGTGGAGAAACGACAAAGTAAAAAGACACTATGGTGAAATCATAGTGGCAAGTACCTCTTGGGAGAATTTAGGAGTCACTTATCAGAAGTAGGGATTCAATCCAAACTAACTGCACCTGGTACACCTCTACAAAATGGTGTAGTAGAAAGAAGGTATAGGACTCTTATGGAAATAAGTAGATTGATGATGAGTTATTTTACCAAATTCATTTTCAGGATATACTCTGGAAACGGAAGTGAACATAGTACCTTCCAAAGTCAGAACTCTCTACTTATATAAAATTGCTGAATAGGCGTAAGCTTATTTTGAAGCATATTTGGATTCGGGTAGTCCAGCACATATGCTGAAGAGAGACAATGATAAGTTGGACAGGAATTCACTTGTTTGTGGGTTATCCTAGAGAAATGAAAGTAGGTTTATAGTCTTAAAAATCAGAATGTCATTGTTAGCATCAATGACCAATTTTAGAAAAAGGACTATGTAATAAACCATGTGCCCATAAGAAAACTTGTTCTTAAGGAAATAATAAAAGACATGTCTAATCTAGTACCAATTGTACAAGATGAGATACCACAAGGAAACTGCAACACGTATCACAAATGATACACAATTGCAGAAAGTGCCTTGTCGTAGTGGGAGGGTTGTTAGGCAACCTAAAAAGATTCATGTTTTGGGAGAGTTTTTGGACTCGATCCCTGGAGGACATGAACCTGATCTCCGGACATATGACGAAGCACTCCAAGATAAAGATGCAATATCTTGACAAAGAGTAATGAATAACAGAATTAGAATATATGTATTCTAATAAAATCTGGAAGCTTGTAAAACCACCAAATGGTGTAAAAGTCTTTGGGTATAAAAAGGAAAAGAGGGATAGACAGGAAGGTAGAAACTTTCAAAGCAAGGCTAGATGAAAAAGGTAACTTTTTCACTGGTAGCCATGCTTAAGTCTATCCGGATTCTTTTATCTATTTGGTAAGTGGATATCAAGACAGCATTCCTTAATGGAAGTCTTGAAGAAAGCATCCATATAAAGCAACCAGAAGGGTTCATTGCAAAGGGCTAAGAGCATCTTGTGTGCAAGCTCAATCAGTCTATGGACTGATACAAAGCTTCAAGGTCTTGGAACATCCAGTTTATCAAAGTAATCCAGACCTTTGGATTCATTTAGTAACTGGATAAGTCTTGTGTATACAAAAGGTGTGATGGAAGTGTGGTGGTATTTCTTGTACTATACGTAGATAACATTTTTGGTAGTTGGAAACAATATCAAAATGTTGTCAGAAGTAAGGGTATGGTTGTCCAAACAATTCGATATAAAGGACTTGGGAGAATGTATATATTCTTGAGATCAAAGTAATAAGGGATCGCAAGAAAAGAATATTTTACTTATTCCAAGCTTCATACATCGGAAAAATCCTTGCTCGTTTTAAGCATGCAAAACTCCAAGAAAGGTTTCTTACTTTTTTAGGATGGAGTAACTTTATCTAAAGATATGTCTCTGTAGACATCAAAGGATATAAAGGAAATAAAGGCAGTTCTTTATGCTTCGGCTATCGGAAGCCTAATATATGCTATGCACGAGATCAGAAATCTGTTTTGCCAAGGGCATAGTTAGCAGATATCAAAGTAACCCTGGACAAGGACAGTGGACTGCAGTAAAGCATATATTGAAGTACCTTAGAGGCACTAGAGATTATATGCTAGCTTACAAGGTAGTTAATTTGGTCCTAGTGGGTTGCATGGATTTTGGCTTCCAATCGGATAAGGATAATAATAAGTCAACCTCGGGGTTTTGTGTTTACTTTAGGAGGTAAAGTCATAACTATGGAAGAGTGATAAGCATAGGTATTTTTCTGGACTCCACCATAGAAGCTTAGTATATGGCAAGCCTCTGAGGTAGCCATAAAAGCTGAATGACTCAATAACCTCAAGATAGACTTAGATATGATTTCTGGTTTATCCAAAGATTGTTACAATTTATTGTAATAATGTTGGTGCAGTAGCAAACTCGAAGAAACCATAAGTCTATAAGGCAAGTAAACACAATAGAGCGCAAGTACCACCCAATACGAGAAATCGTATAAACGAGGAGAAGTTGTTGCTGCCTAGATTGCATCAGGTGATGACCTATAGATCCTTTTACTAAGGTCCTTAAGGCAAGAGCTTTTGATGGGCATGTTAAAGGGTTGAGAATCAGATGTATGGCAGCAGATATGGTAGCTTAGTCTTTTAGTATAAGTGGGAGATTGTTAGAGTGTATACTAAAAGCCTAGCTTTAGGTATAAACATTTATCTAGAAATAAGAATCACATTGGTCAAATGTCTACATTTATGATAAATGTAGTTGCTCAATTAATTTATATTGTAGATAACATGGTGTGTGGTGTCACATACAGAAGATCATGTTATCGGTTCCTTATAAATTATAAACAGTAGCTCACAACCAAGATGGAAAGGAACAAACCATTGGAAGGTCGTAGTGTAATTAGGTATTAGTTTATCTTAACTATATAATTACACTAGTACACTTAGAGTGTATTGAGTAGGACCATTTGAGGTCGTTCCTTTTATACTGACTTTATAAAGGAACAAAGACCTCAGTTATTATGGAAGTGTGTGCTCTTAATCCTAATATAATAACAAGCACATATATTTGATATTTATTTCTTTAATTTATCAATGGGTGAGATTTAGTTCGATAAATCAATAAGCCCGATAAGTTGGGAAATGATATCACTTATAGTGTTTGTTATTGATTATAGAAGGAAACTGTGTCATAGTGATCTAGATTGAGAATGTCCCCAAGAGGAGCTCATAAGGATTGTCATGTTAAACCCTGCAGGTGGACTTAGTCCGACATGACGATGAAGTTGAGTGGTACTACTCTTGGAGCTAGATATTAATTAAGTGAGTTGTCAGTAACTTACTTAATTAGTGGACATTTGTTATCTTAAACACAGGGAGACTAACACACTCATAATAAGAAGGAGCCCAAAATATAATTTGGGATTGGTGCGGTAGTTCAATAATAGTTCTTTAGTGGAATGAATTATTATTGATGAAATTAAGTTGTGTGTTCGGGGCGAACACGGGATGCTTAATTTCATCGGGAGACCAAAACCAATTCCTCCTCTCGGTCCCTATCGTAGCCTCTAGTATATAGAGATTTATACCCACCGCATACCCACCTTCTTACCCATCCAATGGGGCCGGCCAAGCTGTTGGTGTGGGAAGCATCTAACGATCGAACCTAAGTTTTGATAATGGCAAAGGATTCAAAGTTAAGGTGAGTTGTGATCTAACATGTTAAATGAGTGTCTCAGGAAAAGTCCTAACTGCGGTTAGGCAGAGGAAAAACCCTAGGGGGTGGTAACCCTAGGTCATAGGGGGTGGTAACCCTATGCGGAAAGTCTTGGCAGGTCGATGGCTTCAGGCAAAAGTCCTAGGGGGTGGTAACCCTAGGTGAAAAGTCCCGTGTCGAACAGTGAAAGTCCGGACTAGCCGTAGCGGATGTCCGGAAGTCCCGAGTGCCGAGTAAAGTCCATCGATCCGGAGGATCGGGCAACAGTAAATCTCCGAGTGGAGTAGGTGAGGACGCGTTCCCGTAGAGGGAACAGTCGTCGGGTCGACCTAGGGTTTCCGGTTGGAAACCCGAATTGAGACTGTTAATACTTCATTTATAATATTTGTTGTATTATGTGCTAACTTTGTGCTGCAGGGTAGTGTTTGGGACTAACGTATCTTGCAGGTGCAAAGGAACAACTTAAAGCCTCGGATGAACTGTGTCCAAGGCGCCTCCATGGAGCTTAGAGGCGCCTCGGATGCAAGGCTGGAGCTGTCTGCAAGAAGCTGTTCAAGGCGCCTTGATGAACAGTGGAAGGCGCCTTGAACAAATGAAGGCGCCCTGTGAACAGTGGAAGGCGCCTTGAGTCTGTGATAAGATTCGACCAGTTCGCTCCTCATCTCCCCGGCTGACTCGGCTGTTCAAGGCGCCTTGGTGAACAGTAGAAGGCGCCTTGAACACCCTTTATAAAGGATTTCGACTAGCAGCTCCTATATAGAACTTCCAAGCAATCTTTCTGCCACAAGCTGCTCACGAGACGATCCCGAAGTGCTGTTACGAGACACCGACGACCCGGAGCTCCGAAATCTTCAGATTACGATATTGTCGTCGGTATAACTGTACTTTTTCATTATAGTTAACTGTAATACTTGTACTCTTGTCGAACTTATAGTTGTTGCCCACGGAAAGCGATCAAGGATCGCGGGCCTTCGAGTAGGAGTCGTCACAGGCTCCGAACGAAGTAAATTCTCTTGTCTTTCTGTGTGGTTGTTTACTTTCCGCTGCGTTACTTCTCCGATAGATTTTACGATTCCGATAATTGAACGATTTTAGCCACGAGCGCTATTCACCCCCCCACCTCTAGCGCGTCTCGATCCAACACAAGCTAGCTAGGAACCCAAGCTAGGGCCGGCCAAGACCAAGTGGATGAGCCATGTAGGTGGCCGGCCAAAGCTTGGGTCCCAAACTTAGGTGGCCGGCCACTAGAATATTAAAAAGGATTTTTTATTAAAATTATTTCTTATGCGGATATCATGATTTTAAAAGAGAGTTTAAAAAGTAAAAATTTCCTTTTATAGTTTTCTACAAAAGATTAAGAGAAGAGATTAATCTCTTTCCTTATTTGTAGTTTAAAAGGATGATTTTAATTTTTGGTAAAAACATTCCTTATTTGTAAATCATCTACATATTTAAAAGAGAGTTTAAAATTTGAAATCTTTCCTTATTTGTTGATTAAAGGAGGATTTTAAATTTTAAGAAAACTTTCCTTTTTAACCATGTTCATGATTTAAAAGAAAGTTTAAAAATTAATAATTCTCTTTTATTAGTTTCTACAAAAGATTGAGAAAAGATTTGATATCTTTCCTTATTTGTAGATTAAAAGAGATTTTAATTTTTAGATATAACTTTCTTTTTATCCACATGTTTAAAAGAAAGATTTTAATTTATTAAATTTCCTTTTTATAAACCAATCATGAAGGGATTAAATTATTGGAGAAATTTTATAAATTTCTGGAGACAAATTAGGAAGTTTTAATTAATTAAAACTCTCCTTGTTTGTAGCTTTTATGTGGCCGACCAAATAAAATTGAGAAAGAAAATTATTTTAATTAAATAATTCTTCATTTTCAATGGAAAAAGAGTTAAGGAAATTTTTATTAAATTTTCCTTATTTGCCAGGATCAAGGATTATAAAAGAGGGGGTAGAGGAGGCTTCAAGGCGAACGACTCTATTCTATTTTTCTCCCTCTTTTCCTTGGTGGTGTGGCCGGCCCTATTTCTCTCCTCTCCTCTTGATTGGCCGAAACTTATCTCTTGGTGGAGCTTTTGTTAGTGGTCGGATCAAGGAAGGAGAAGAAGGAGAGAAAGCAAGCCTCGTTTCTAGCATCCCTTGGAGCATGGTGGTGGTGGCCGAACCTCTTCATCCTAGAAGATGTTTTGATGGCCGAAACTTGCAAGGAAGAAGAAGGTGATTGGTGGTTTCTCATCTCGGAAGAACGTTGCCCACACAACGTCCGAGGTTAGAAGAGGAATACGGTAGAAGATCAAGAGGTCTTTCTAGAAGGTATAACTAGTAATTTTTCCTTTCCGCATCATGCTAGTTATTTATGGAAATAATACCAAATACAAGAGGCTTACGATTCTAGTATTTCGAATATGTTTTTCGATGATGTGTTCTTTTGTTTTATTTTTCCTTGTGATTTGATTGTTCTTTTCGGTTAACCTAAAGTTATTTTAGGAAATTAAATATTAGCTTTCCATAAAAGGTTTTGTCTAGTCGGTGGTGGTTGCTCCCATATCCAAGAAGGTCATGTGCCTCGCCACGTCAGTACTGGGAACCAATTATGGAAATTAATATTTAATGGAATTAATAACTTAAGGTGATTTGGGTCGAACGTGTTAAGTTCCGCAGGAGATCCAAGTCAAAACCTAAAAGAACAAATAGATTAAGTTTTGGATCAAACGTGTTAAGTTCCGCAGGCGATCCAAAATTTAATTTAAAAGAACACATGGTAGCTAGGAAAAGGTTCAGACCTTTGTACAAAATTTTTGTACAGTGGAACCTCTAGGTTTTCCGAGTGGCAACCAACATTCATACCATGCCCTGGGTGCTTGTTTAAGACCATATATGGCTTTCTTTAATTTAAAAACATAATCAGGGTGTTCTAGACTTTCAAACCCAGGAGGCTGACCTACATAAACTTCTTCTTTAATTAGTCCATTAAGAAAGGCAGACTTAACATCCATTTGGTATAGTTTGAATCCCTTATGGGCTGCATAACTTAGTAACATTCTAATGGATTCTAATCTGGCTACTGGGGCATAGGTCTCATCATAGTCAAGTCCTTCAACCTGACTAAACCCTTTGGCAACTAACCTAGCCTTATTTCTAGTAATTTCCCCAGTTTCACTTAATTTGTTTCTGAATACCCATTTTGTTTCTATTATTTTCTTATTCTTAGGTGGTGGTACTAGGTCCCAAACTTCATTACGCTCAAATTGGGCTAGTTCTTCTTGCATAGCTATAATCCAATCTGGGTCTAGTAGTTTTGGGTTCAATTTTTGAAATTAGAGAAATTTGACTTAGGTTTCTAAAGGATGATCTGGTTTGAACTCTCAAGTCTGGGTCACCAATTATTTGATCAGTTGGGTGATTTGGGTTAACCCTTATTGTTCTAGGGGGTTGACTCTCTTGATGTTGTTCCTCTTCTTCACAGTCTAGGGTTTGATTGGTTTCTTCAGAATTATTAATTTCAGTAGGTTGAAGTTGAGTTTGTCCTTGGTTTCTTCAAATTTTACATTTGTGGTTTCCTCGATTTTTAGCGTAATTTTATTATATATTCTGTAACCCCTACTGTTTAGAGAATATCCTACAAAAATTCCATTTTCTATCTTAGAGGCGAATTTTCCTAAATGTTCTCTAGTATTTAGGATGAAGGTTGGACACCCAAATACCTTAAAATATTTTATGTTAGGTTGTTTGTTATAAAATATTTCAAAGAAGGTTTTATTATGTCTTTTATTTAATGTTGTTCTATTTTGCACATAGCAGGCTGTGCTAACAGCTTCTGCCCAGAAATATTTAGGTAGGTTATATTCATTTAACATAGTTTTAGAGGCTTCTAGTAAGGTTCTATTTTTTCTTTCTACAATTCCATTTTGTTGGGGGGGGGGGGGGTTTAGGGCATGAGAATTCGTGATGGTAGCCATTTTCAAGACAGAATTTGTTAAAATTATGATTTTTAAATTCTCCCCCATTGTCACTTCTAATTCTTTTAATTTTATGACCTTTTTCATTTTCAATTTGTTTGCAAAAGTTTGTAAAGATTTCAAAAGTTTCGTCTTTATGTTTTAAGAATTTTACCCAAGTAAACCTAGAATAATCATCTATTATGACTAAACAGTATAAGTTTCCATTTATGGATTTGACTCCATGGGAGTCAAAAAGATCTAAGTGTAGAAGTTCTAATATTGAGTTGGTTTGTGGCTGATTTATTGGTTTGTGAGTGGATTTAGTTTGTTTACCTTGTTGACAAGCATTACATATGGTTGAGTCTATGTTAGGTAATTTTGGTAAGCCTCTCACTAGTCCATTTAATTTGCTTATATTTCTAAAGTTGGTGTGAGACATTCTTCTATGCCATAACCATGTTTCTTCTTTTTGTGTTAAATAACACTTAATGGAAGAAGTGGTTAAGTTGATGGCATAGATGTTGTCTTTTCTAAAACCTTTTAGGCTTATGGTAGGATTATCTAGATGTTTAATTAAACACTCTGTGGATAGAAATTTGACCTTATACCTAGTATCACATAATTGACTTATACTCAGAAGATTATATTTAAAATTTTCAACAAGTAAAACATTTGTAATTATAAAGTCTATTTTTAATTCAATATTACCTATACCAATTACCTTGAGTTTGCCGTTGTTTCCAAAGGCAACTGTTCCTAAGCTTTTGTAAGTGAGTTGAGTGAACTTGGTGTGATCTCCAGTCATATGTTTGGAGCAACCACTGTCCAAAATCCACTTGGTTTCCTACAGTAAGTAGGATTTAAAGTTAGTCTTTTTATTTTTTAGCAGGCATTATTTAAGTTTTAAAAATTCAAGTTTTGACATTAATTTTTAAGTTTGAAATTATTTTTAAGTTTGAAATTAATTTTTAAGTTTAAAAATAAAGTTTTGAAATTAATTTTTAAGTTTAAAATTAAAATTTTGAATTTAATTTTTAAGTTTAAAATTAAAATTTTGAAATTAATTTTTTAAGTTTAAAATTAAAATTTTGAAATTAATTTTTAAAATTAAAATTAAAAATTTGAATTTAATTTTTAAGTTTAAAATTAAAATTTTAAAATTAATTTTTAAGTTTAAAATTAAAATTTTGAAATTATTTTTTAAGTTTAAAATTAAAATTTTGAAATTAATTTTTAAGTTTAAAATTAAAATTTTGAAATTAATTTTTAAGTTTAAAATTAAAATTTTGAAATTAATTTTTAAGTTTAAAATTAAAATTTTGAAATTAATTTTTAAGTTTAAAATTAAAATTTTGAAAATTTAAGCCTTATTCATCTCACCCGATCTATATTATCAATCAGGGAATCCTATGATTTTGTGAGATGAAATTGTATTGTTAATTAAGGAGTTTTGGTTTAACTTGTGTTAGATTCAGATTTAGCTTTGGTTTCCACAAATAGGCAATCTTCGGATAAACTTCTAAGCTTGGTGAGTCACATGGACGTCATTAGAAGTAACCAACCTTTCGAGGTTTTCCGAATAGTCCTATCCACGGAGCTTAGTACTAAATCCTGGTCTAACTGGTTAGGATTCATTTAAGGGTAGCTTCGGTCAGTTCCACTTGGCCAAATGCACCAGATCGAAACCATATCTTTCTAGACATGCGATGCCCAAGTTTCCCTAACGTACTATCATCCAAAAACTTCACCAGTACCATGATTCAAGTTAAACTTGGTCTCTAATCCTAATTACCCTGCCGGGTTAGTTTGTTTTAGGTTACCCTGTCGAGTAAGTTAGTTTTGGAGATGCCAGCTATTCTGGAGCCTCCCCCTGAATTATTGACCATTAATTTAAATTTTGGTTTTAGGTTTGTGTCGATTCCTTTTATAGTTATGGTTAACTTGGTGATAATTTTGTTGATTTTTAAAGTGTTTAGATTTTGAATTTGATTTAGGTTTGTATTTTGGATTTTGGTTTGGTTTATTCGATTTTATATAATGTATTTTTTCTTTAGGTATATAATATTGATTGAGTCCTATTTGCGTGGTTAAGCACGCTTTCGGAACCCAAGCTAGATTGGTTGATTTGTATTGGGTTATTAATGATTTGAAGGTTTTATTTGAATTCGACTTATATCCTAGTCCGGTTTTATTATAGCATGCTTTTTGATTATTTAGGATTAAGTCTAAATTTTTTGATCTTGTTGTGAATTTTCTAACATTTCTTTTAAATTGTTAATCTCATTTTTTAATGATAAATTCTCCTCCTCAAGTGTTAGATCTTGAGTTGGATTTGAATTTTTGATTTGTTCCTTGAGGTTTTGATTTTCCTCAAGAAGTGATTTGTTTTCATTTTCTATTTTAATTAATTTACTATTTAAACAGGAAATAATTCTAAAAAAAAAATTGCTTAAATTAAAATATACCTCATTCGGGCCTTCGGAAACGAGTACGGACTCGTGGCTTGTTTCGGGTTCAGACCCGTCTTCATCTTCCGACTCGTCTTCTGTTTCAGCTTCGTGGGCCATCAGTGTGAGGTGGCTCTGATGTTTCTGCTCTTCTTCTTCCGATTCATCCGAGGAGTCATCCCACGTTGCTTTGAGTGCCTTCTTTTTGTTTAACTTCGGTTTGTCGAACTTCAGTTTTGGGCATTTGTTCTTGTAGTGTCCCTTTTTATTGCAGCCGAAGCAAGCCACATTCCTTTGATCTGAGGGAGAACTAATCTTTTGAAGGTCCTTTTTGCTGAAGCTCCTTTTTCTCCTGGTGAACATTTTTCTTACCAAGTTCACCAGGTATTCTTCGTCTTCGGAGTCTTGGTCGGAATCTTCTTCAAACTCAGGCTTGCTTTTCTTTTCTTTGGAGGAGCCTGCAAAAAAAGCTATACCTTTCTCGGCTCCAGCATTAGTTTGTTCATGTAATTCTAATTCACAGAAAAGCTCATCTAATTTTAACTTAGAAAGATTTTTAGAAATTTTGTAGGTATCTACGATTGATGCCCACAAACTATTACGTGGAAAAGCATTTAATGCGTACCTTATTAAGTCTCTATTTTCCATTTGGTGGCCTATCGCATGAAGCCCGTTGAGGATGTCCTTTATCCTCGCGTGGAGCTGATTCGCCGTTTCACCTTCCTGCATTTTTATATTAAGAATTCTATTCAAAAGCAGGTCTCGTTTTGTTATCTTGGCGTCGCTCGTTCCCTCGTGCAGCTCGATCAATTTGTCCCACAGCTCTTTAGCGTTCTTGTGTGGACCGACTCTATTCAGTTCTTCTCTTGTTGATCCGCACTGTAGAGTGTTGATCGCTTTATTTTCTGTTGACGCCTTTTTCTTCAAATCTGTTGTCCAGTCTTCAGGATCCAGTATATTCCCGGAGTTGTCCACTGGAATTTTATAGGGTTTCATAACGCTCATCCACTGGTCGAAGTCTGTTTTGAGGTAGACCTCCATGCGCTTCTTCCAGTACGGAAAATCGTCCCCGTTGAAGAGTGGAGATCGTACTGTGTTGAATCCTTCTGTCTGAGACATTTTAGTCCTGCGCACAGAAGAATAAAAACAAAAATCCCAAGACTTGGTCTCGGATTAGTAGTGCGGAAAGAAAAAAATATAGAAGTATCTAAATTGGTGTTGCACCAATTTAGATTTAATTGCAACGGGAAAAAAAAATTGTAAAACTGAAAACCGAAAAAAATTAATTTTTCACCCCCTGTCTGATTGGTGGTTGCACCAAATCAGAGTGGTACCTGCTCTGATACCACTTGTAGGACCGTGATCGTTCGATAGAGGGGGGGTGAATATCGATTCGAAAACTCGAGTGTAAAAGTACGCAGCGGAAAAGTAAATGAACACAGTTGATTTTACTTCGTTCGGAGCCTGTGACGACTCCTACTTGGGCAATTACTAGCAGTTCGAAAATGATTACAATTTAAGGTACAGTAATGCTAGCAAAATAAAGAAAGTACCGACAATAGAATTAAAACAAAACCAGCACTGAGTCGGAGAGCTTTTCGTGGTGTCGCAAGAGCGTAGAGCAGCAGAGCAAGCAGTCGAAGAGTTCTCAGTTGTTGTTTGAAGCTCCACCCCTGGGGCTTCTTTTATATGCTGCTCTGGGCGCCTGGATCCCTTCCGGGCGCCCTGGTGCGACGTGGCAAGTCTAGTCAGGATGCTCCACGTGGCGAGGCGACGCAGAGGATAAAAGTTGCCTCCGGGAGCCCGGATCCCCTCCGGGCGCCCGGATCCCCTCCGGGCGCCCGGACCACCTTTTTCTAGAAATTCCTTCTCCTGCAAAACAAGGTTAGTCCGAGGCAAAATATACCCTGCAACACAGATTATTAGCACAATTTATAAAGTACGAATTAACAGAAAAAGTATGACTTAGATTCCGTCTTTCCGAGACCGGAATCTAGTCACGATCTCGACTTAGATATCCGAATTGGATCTAAGCCGGATCGACGCCTGGGAACGCGTCCTCGCAGTCACTCCCCTCCAGTGACTTACCTTACTTACCTGCCAGACGTCCGGTCAGCCCTTCGACCCTTCTGGACTTCTCGCCAGCTATCCGGTCAGCCCGTCGACCTAGCTGGACTTCTTGCCAAGCGTCCGGTCAGCCCGTCGACCCGCTTGGACTTCTCGCCAGCTATCCGGTCAGCTCGTCGACCTAGCTGGACTTCTTGCCAGACATCCGGTCAGCCCGTCGACCTATCTGGACTTCTCCTGCACACTCGATCAAAGTGTCAGACAACAACAAAACTAACTTAACCCATTTGTCATTCATCAAAACCTAGGTTAGACCGTTAGTGCTACTCGCACCAACACATCCAGCACTTCAACCAAGTGGTCATGGACATCTCCTCGATCTCGTCCGAGACAATGATGAACGCCTTTACTCAAGGGCTTGCTGAGGGAGATTTTTTCCGATCGCTCATCAGGAAGCCACATAGGGACTTTAACCACATGCTCAAGAAGACCAACGAGTATATAAATGTGGAAGAAGCCCAAGCAGCTAGAAGAAAAGAGGTGTCGATCGAACCCTTGGCACCGACCAAGCGCTGACCATTGAGCAGCCATCAATTGCCCAAGGGGCCAAGGGCCGAAGGAGCGTAGCCACACCAGGAGACCAGAGCACATGCCATGCAACATGTGGGGTCTGGTCGGTCAAAGGCATCAAAGGGAAAAATATGGACGCCAATGTTTTATTCTTTCCACCAGTTGACAACCCACAACACGCATGATTGTCGCGGCCTGACAACAATTGTTAGCCGACCGGCTTCGCGTGGATATCATCATCAATCTCCTTCTCCCGATCAGCAACAAATGCATCAATCGACTGGGCTGCGAGAGAAAGAAAGAAGGGAGCCTGAGCGCCATCACCGTCAGCGGAGGGAGGACATCGATCCGTCCCGAGTCCCATTCGAGCAAAATAGGTCATCTTCTCGGGAAGAAGAAAATAGGAACAACGCTTCCCGAGGAGAAATAGGCATGATCGCCGAAGGGCGACCAACGGCAACTCCAACCGAGCTAGAAAGTCATACGCTCAGTGGTTAGAGATCCACACCGTGGGATGGAGCAAGGAGAAGGCCGAAGGCCCTAGATTAGCTTCGGCCCCAATGACTTGGAGGGGGTGGAGATCTCCCACGATGGCACGTTGATCATCCGAGCGGTAATCGTCAATTACACTATTCACTAGACTTTTGTTGATATAGAGAGTTTGGTGAACATTATTTTCATGTAGACATTTGATCAGTTACAAATTGATCAAAGTGAGCTGCTACCCATAGCGACCCTGCTATACGGCTTCACAGAAAATGAAGTAATGTCGCTCGGATAGGCCCGCCTAGCCATCTTTCTCGGAGAGGAGCCACTGAGGAGAACCAGGACCACCAATTTCATCATGGTAGACCCGCCGTTGGCCTACAAAGTCATCTTGGGTCGACCGACCCTCAATGAGTTCCGAGCAGTAGTATCTACTTACTGCCAAAAAATTAAATTCCCGGTAGATGACCGGGTCGGCGAAGTCAAGGGCGATCAGTTGGTCGCTCGGCGATGCTACGTCAAGATGGTCAAGTCCGAGGCGAGGAGCGCTCGGAAGACACTGCGATTGGAGGTAAATACGATCACTGAAAACCCCCTACCTTGGTGTACGAAGAAAAGGAGGAGGTCCAGATCTACCCCAGCCGAGAGGAGGCAACAACCTTCATCGCCGCCAACCTGGAGGAGGAGAAGAAGGCAGAGCTGGTTGTCTGCCTTAAATAAAATCATGATGTGTTCTCCTAGTTAACACACGAGCTTCCGGTATCTCCCCAAGCGTGGTTCAGCACGAGCTTCATGTCCGACCGGATGTTCGACCGGTGAAGCAAAGGAAAGGGATTTCAGCGCGGAGCAAAATGTGATCATCTGAGCGGAGATAGAGAAGCTGCTGGAGGCCAGTCATATTAGCGAAGTTTAATTCCCTAGCTAACTATCTAATATTGTGTTAGTTTCCAAGACGGGCAACAAATGGTGGGTCTACATTGACTTCCATGATTTGAATAAGGCGTACCCAAAGGATTTCTATCCGCTGCCCAGCATAGATCAGATGGTGGACTCGACGGCGGGCTGCGAGCTGATCTGCACGCTCGACGTGTATCAAGAGTACCATCAAGTGCCTCTCGCCCGCGAACACCAGGAGAAGGTCAGCTTTATTACGGCCGACGGAATGCACTGCTACAACGTCATGCCGTTCAGACTCAAGAATGCCAGAGCCACATATCAGAGGTTGATGAACAAGGTGTTCCGACGGTAGATCGATCGTAATATGGAGGCATACATTGATGACATATTGATTAAATTCTTCTGAGATGCTGACCTATGTACAGATATCAACGAGACTTTCCAGACGCTGAGTACATATGGCATAAACCTGAACCCGAGCAAGTGTCTATTCAGTGCAAAGAGTGGCTGTTTCTTGGGCTATATAGTCATCGAGCGAGGCATTGAAGTCAATCCGAGCAAGGTTAAAGCTTTGTAAGATATGCCTCCACCCCGGAACTTGAAGGAAGCTCAAAGGCTGATCGATCGGATCACGACGCTATCCAGGTTCATATCCAAGTCATCCAATCGAAGTCTATCATTCTTCAAGGTGCTTCGCCGAATCACAAAATTCCAATGGGACGTCGAGTGTGACCAAGCACTGAAGAGTTGAAGGAATATCTAAACTCTATGTCTGTATTAGCCAAGCCAATTGTTGGTGAGCCAATATGGATTTATCTATCATTCAACAAACATGTCGTTGGATCAGCGCTGGTTAGGCATAACGGCCAAGAGAAGCAATTTGTATATTTTATGAGTCATATATTGAAGGGCGCTGAATCTCGCTACATCGATTTGGAAAAAATAGCGTATGCTTTGATTCTCGCTGCTCTGAGGCTTCGTCCGTACTTCCTTACGCGCACAATCTGTTAGGACCTTCGGACGCGGCTAGAGAGAGGGGGTGTGAATAGCCGACCCCAAATTCACATTTCTTCCT
Organism: Zingiber officinale; assembly: GCF_018446385.1. Lineage (NCBI taxonomy): Eukaryota > Viridiplantae > Streptophyta > Magnoliopsida > Zingiberales > Zingiberaceae > Zingiber > Zingiber officinale. The sequence goes on along the minus strand of NC_056006.1, from coordinate 19,822,488 downwards.
ACAATTTGAGTTAGCGCAGCGGAAATAAAAGATAGAAACGAAAATGGAGAAGATCAAACCTCAAACGCGACGATATAACGAGGTTCAGAGATGATACTCCTACTCCTCGGCGTGTCCGTAAGGTGGACGAATCCTATCAATCCGTCGGTGGATGAGACCCCGGAGAACCGGCTAATAAAAACTCCTTCTGGGTGGAGAAACCTCGCCACAATCTCTCTTGCAACAGCAAGATCAGTGTACAAGAAATACAGCAAGAAGCCAAGAACAATATGAATGTAAAAACACTAGTTTGCTTGCCTTCTCGTCGACTGGTGATGAAGCAACCACTTCACGCCAACAACAACAGCAATTGATCAGTTAGAGTCCAGCCGAGGGAAGCTCACACGAAGCTTCAGTAATGGAGAGCTCAGCAAAGCTCTGATCGCAAGGAACAAGAAGCAGCAAGCCCTACTGTAGAGGCCCTTGATTTATATGAACCTGCGAAGAAGAAGAAAGAAGAAATCTAGCCGTTGTGTCTCAACGGCTAGACCTGGACCGATCAGGCTCCACCCTGATCGGTCCAGGATGGATCTGATCGGTCAGGGGACGGATCAGGCCTTATGCTGATCGGTCCCCAGACCGATCCCAACTCTCACAGAGAGTTGGTTGCGATCCCTGATCGGTCTGTGGACCGATCAGGCCCTAGGCTGATCGGTCCCCAGACCGATCCCAACTCTCTCAGAGAGTTGGATGCCAGAGCCCTGATCGGTCTGTGGACCGATCAGGCCATTCCTTCTCCAAATCTGTTTGGTTACTGATCGGTCACCAGATCGATCAGATGACCCAGTGTATCACTGGATCGGTCAGCAGACCGATCCAATTTCCCAGCCTTAAACCTAAAGCCTTCTTGATCTAGAGAACGAGCTACCGAGCCCTCTCCGACTTCCACGTCCGGTCCAGAGAACGAGCTACCGAGCCCTCTCTGACCTAGTCTGGAGAACGAGCTGCCGAGCCCTCTCCGACTTCGTCCGGTCCAGAGAACGAGCGACCGAGCCCTCTCTGACCTAGTCCGGAGAACGAGCTGCCGAGCCCTCTCCGACTTCGTCCGGTCCAGAGAACGAGCTACCGAGCCCTCTCTGACCTAGTCCGGAGAACGAGCTGCCAAGCCCTCTCTCACTTCGCCGAGCTACCGAGCTCTCTCTGACCTAGTCCGGAGAACGAGCTGTCGAGCCCTCTCCGACTTCGTCCGGTCCAGAGAACGAGCTACCGAGCCCTCTTTGACCTAGTCCGGAGAACGAGCTACCGAGCCCTCTCCGACTCCATCCGGTCCAGAGAACGAGACACCGAGCCCTCTCTGACCTCCCATGCCAAGCTTCCATACTTGGACTTTTCCCCGTGCCAAGCTCCCTGCTTGGACTTTTCCCGTGCCAAGCTCCCTGCTTGGACTTTTTCGTGCCAAGTCTCCATCCTTGGACTTTTCCCGTGCCAAGCTCCCTGCTTGGACTTTTTCGTGCCAAGTCTCCATCCTTGGACTTTTCCCGTGCCAAGCTCCCTGCTTGGACTTTTCCCGTGCCAAGTCTCCATACTTGGACTTTTCCCGTGCCAAGCTCCCTGCTTGGACCTTTCCATGCCAAGTCTCCATACTTGGACTTTTCCCGAATCAGGTCAACACAAGTCGGGTCAACCAGGTCAACCTTAACCAAAGGTTGCACCCACAATCCCCCAAGTTCCTATTCTTGTCAAACATCAAAATATAACTTCTCTATTCTTGTCAAACATCAAAATATACCTCGAGTCAGGTCAACTCGAGTCGGGTCACCCAGGTCAACCTTGACCTAAGGTTGCATCAACAATCTCCCCCTTTTTTATGTTTGACAAAAACCATAATCAAATTAGGTTAACCCGATAACCTAACTTAGGTTTTCCAATAGTTCTCCAATGTTCTTCCTTGAACATTCTCTGAACATTCTCCCCAAACTCCAATGTTCTTCCTTGAACATTCTCTGGACATTCTCCCCCTTTTTGACACACATCAAAAAGAGTGAATTAAGGTCAAGAGTTTCTTCCTAATGAAAGTCCCATGCCTTTCATTGAAACCCTTAATTTCCCCCTTTATACTAAAATCAACAATCAACTTAGTGATAATCTCATATCACTCATCTTCAGAAATCTTGACGAGTAAAAACTCCCCCTAAAAGTCAACTCCCCCTTGACCAATAGGTAAAACTCCCCCTAAAGGTCAACTCCTCCTTGACCATTGCACCAACAATGTCTTGGAGAGTTTCAACCCTTTAGAAATCTAAAACACCAACTTCCACAGCTGAAATTTCAGACAACAGTATGCCTGATCGGTCACCGGACCGATCAGGACTGGATCGGTCACCGGACCGATCCATCCTCTGGATCGGTCCAGTGACCGATCCAGACTTCCCTGGACCGATCAGGATCTCCTCTGATCGGTCCACGACTCTCTGATAAGAATTTCTGATTTTTCTCCCGAAATTCAGAAACCCCTAAAAAATTACAGAAAATTTTAAAAATTGTAAAATTTTGAGGATACATTCCTCATAACATATATTATCATGGAAAAATAGTTTTCTATGAAAATAACTCCCATTTTTTAATCTTGATACAAAGTTCGAAAGACTTTGAAATAACTCAAGGTTAATCCATCTTTGTATCAACTTGCTCAATGATGAATGCTATCACTAGAAAAGCTTCATCAAGGTTTTTCAAATCAATTTTGAAATGATCTTAAACCATTCAATTTAGGACCACAATCTTAGGGTTAAATGTACATGACTTGTACACAAGTTTTCCCTATGATCCTCAAATTCGAATTAGGCTCATCTAAGTACAAGAACTATGCACCTTGATCCTAACTCATAATCCTAATATCTCACACACATCTAAGGTGTATCAAACACATCCAAGTCAATTTTGATGTGAGATATGGGTTTAGGTCATCTTAAGCTAAGTTCTCATGCATTTTCTAAACAACAATTTGATGTCCATATCAAATTGTGTTTCTATCCTTAAATCAAATTAATTGATCATAAATGCAAGAGATGATGACATGGCATAAAATAATATCATAAGTGAAAACATGTGCCAATGTCATGATGTCATGTCATCAAGTATGAAAATTAAATAAGGCATGACATATAACTAACCTAAGTATTATCATGACATTTCAAATGATAATAAAATAAATATGATGGCATGACATGGCATATGACAAACAATGTATGGCAAATAACATATAAAGGTATAGAAAATACCTAAATCTAGCCTTAGTTGCCATTTTTGATAATTTTGATCATTTTACCATAAATTCTATATTCCTAAGTGTAATAGACCTAAAATCATATACTAAAGATTTTTAGATCACTATGTGCCAATTAGATTGATCCTAGAAAACTCCTCAAATGTGGTTAGCACATCCTAATTACCTTAGGAATAATTTTTAATTTCATTTTCAAGGCTTGATTACACACACCTTGAAAATTCCTAAAATGCCACCTTTTGCCATGAGTAGGTTAACTACCTATCCAATTAAGGTTGGCACACCCTAAACCATCTAGCGTGAAGGAATCACGCTCCTAGGAACCCAATACCTATTTGAGCTCATTGGGTTTACTAAATATTCACTAGGGATGACTTCCCTAGCAACCCTCCTAATGACCCTCCTAGGCTTTAAAGCCTTGGTCATTTGGGACTCATCAAGATCAACTCTAGGGGTGACTCCCCTTGTGACCTTGGTGATGGTCTTCTTAGCCCTAGGTCTTGTTCCATAATCGAATGGAATATTATGATAAGCGGGCTTGACCACTTGTGACTTAGGTTTGTGACCCAAACCTCTCATGTCCTTGGGCTTTGATTTTTGACCCTTAGACCCTAGAGTTAACTTCTCCAAATTCTTAAGAGCATTTTCTAAAGTACCAAGTCTTGACCTCAAGACTTGATTTTCCTTCTTTAATACCTCAAGCTTTAATTTTTCATTTTTCTTTGAGGTATTCCTAGGCATATGTCTAGTTGTTTAGGGATTCCTATCTAGGTTTTCCTTAACCTTAGATGAGTTAACTCTAGGGTTGGCATTTCTAGTATTGTCCTTATCTAGGCTAACATGTTTGGCACCTAAACACATGTATCAGTTTCTATGGTTATCATGCTTATCATTATTGACAATTGCAATAAAACTGCTAGCATGTGTCTTATTTGAATTGCAAGAATGTGCCTTAAAGGATACCTTAGGGTTTGCCTTAGCTCCCCCCCATAGATGTGCTTGGTCTCTTGTCCTTGTGAGGTTGCCTTCCCCTTGGACATTGGCTCCTATAATGTCCCCTTTGCTTGCATTGGAAGCACACCACATGCTCCTTGCCCTTGCGTATCGGGACTCCGACTTCCTTGACTTTTGGTGCCGGTGGAGTCTTCCTAATCCTCTTTGGACATTTACTTTTGTAATGCCCATATTCCCTACACTCAAACCACATTATATGTAATTTACTTGAAATTAAGTTGCTTGAGTTACCTAGGGTTGAGGATGGATATAAGCTCTCTCCTTTATCCCTTCCGGAGGTAGAAGCTTCTTCTTCTTGCTCCAATCTTGAAGAAAAACTCTCCTCCTCTTCTTCCTTAGATGTTGAGTAGCCCTCAACTTCGAATTCCATACCTCCATGATGTGAGCTACTTGGCTCACTTGACTCCTCTTCATGACTTGAATTGGAGCTCTCCTCATGGAACTTAGCCAAGTTGTTCCACAACTCCTTGGCATTGTTGTATTTACCTATCTTACACAAGATATTATTAGGTAATGAAAATTCAAAGATTTTTGTTACCTCGTCGTTGATTATGGATTGGTGGATTTGTTCCTTCGTCCACTTCTTCTTCTCGAGAGGTTCTCCTTCTTTATCCACCGGAGGAATAAAACCTACTTGTACACAATTCCAATTTACTAGGTTAGTCATAAGAAAATACTTCATTCGTACCTTCCAATACGCGAAGTCGTCGCGATCGTAGAAGGATGGAATCGTGATGTCTTCTCCAAGTTGATCCATTCTCTAGCTCGTGCTCCCCCGGGTGTTAATCCGACGAAGAGCGACCTCACTCTGATACCACTTGTTAGGACCTTCGGACGCGGCTAGAGAGGGGGGGGTGAATAGCCGACCCCAAATTCACGTTTCTTCCTACAATTTGAGTTAGCGCAGCGGAAATAAAAGATAGAAACGAAAATGGAGAAGATCTAACCTCAAACGCGACGATATAACGAGGTTCGGAGATGATACTCCTACTCCTCGGCGTGTCCGTAAGGTGGACGATATCAATCCGTCGGTGGATGAGACCCCGGAGAACCGGCTAATAAAAACTCCTTCTGGGTGGAGAAACCTCGCCACAATCTCTCTTGCAACAGCAAGATCAGTGTACAAGAAATACAGCAAGAAGCCAAGAACAATATAAATGTAAAAACACTAGTTTGCTTGCCTTCTCGTCGACTGGTGATGAAGCAACCACTTCACGCCAACAACAGCAGCAACTGATCAGTTGGAGTCCAGCCGAGGGAAGCTCACACGAAGCTTCAGTAATGGAGAGCTCAGCAAAGCTCTGATCGCAAGGAACAAGAAGGAGCAAGAGCAAGAAGTCAACTCTACTGTAGAGGCCCTTGATTTATATGAACCTGCGAAGAAGAAGAAAGAAGAAATCTAGCCGTTGTGTCTCAACGGCTAGACCTGGACCGATCAGGCTCCACCCTGATCGGTCCAGGATGGATCTGATCGGTCAGGGGACCGATCAGGCCCTACGCTGATCGGTCCCCAGACTGATCCCAACTCTCACAGAGAGTTGGTTGCGATCCCTGATCGGTCTGTGGACCGATCAGGCCCTAGGCTGATCGGTCCCCAGACCAATCCCAACTCTCACAGAGAGTTGGTTGCCAGAACCCTGATCGGTCTGTGGACCGATCAGGCCATTCCTTCTCCCAATCTGTTTGGTTACTGATCGGTCACCAGATCGATCAGATGACCCAGTGTATCACTGGATCGGTCAGCAGACCGATCCAATTTCCCAGCCTTAAACCTAAAGCCTTCCTGATCTAGAGAACGAGCTACCGAGCCCTCTCCGACTTCCACGTCCGGTCCAAAGAACGAGCTACCGAGCCCTCTCTGACCTAGTCTGGAGAACGAGCTGCCGAGCCCTCTCCGACTTCGTCCGGTCCAGAGAACGAGCTACCGAGCCCTCTCTGACCTAGTCTGGAGAACGAGCTGCCGAGCCCTCTCCGACTTCGTCCGGTCCAGAGAACGAGCTACCGAGCCCTCTCTGACCTAGTCCGGAGAACGAGCTGTCGAGCCCTCTCCGACTTCGTCCGGTCCAGAGAACGAGCTACCGAGCCCTCTTTGACCTAGTCCGGAGAACGAGCTACCGAGCCCTCTCCGACTCCATCCAGTCCAGAGAACGAGCTACCGAGCCCTCTCTGACCTCTCATGCCAAGCTTCCATAATTGGATTTTTCCCTGTGCCAAACTCCCTGCTTGGACTTTTCCCGTGCCATGCTCCCTGCTTGGACTTTTTCGTGCCAAGTCTCCATCCTTGGACTTTTCCCATACCAAGCTCCCTGCTTGGACTTTTCCCGTGCCAAGTCTCCATACTTGGACTTTTCCCGTGCCAATCTCCCTGCTTGGACCTTTCCATGCCAAGTCTCCATACTTGGACTTTTCCCGAATCAGGTCAACACAAGTCGGTTCAACCAGGTCAACCTTGACCAAAGGTTGCACCCACAATCCCCCAAGTTCTTATTCTTGTCAAACATCAAAATATAACTTCTCTATTCTTGTCAAACATCAAAATATATCTCGAGTCAAGTCAACTCGAGTCGGGTCACCCAGGTCAACCTTGACCTAAGGTTGCATCAACAATCTCCCCCTTTTTTATGTTTGACAAAAACCATAATCAAATTAGGTTAACCCGATAACCTAACTTAGGTTTTCCAATAGTTCTCTAATGTTCTTTCTTGAACATTCTCTGAACATTCTCCCCAAACTCCAATGTTCTTCCTTGAACATTCTCTGGACATTCTCCCCCTTTTTGACACACATCAAAAAGAGTGAATCAAGGTCAAGAGTTCTTCCTAATGAAAGTCTCATGCCTTTCATTGAAACCCTTAATTTTCCCCTTTATACTAAAATCAACAATCAACTTAGTGATAATCCCATATCACTCATCTTCAGAAATCTTGACGAGTAAAAACTCCCCCTAAAAGTCAACTCCCCCTTGACCAATAGGTAAAACTCCCCCTAAAGGTCAACTCCTCCTTGACCATTGCACCAACAATGTCTTGGAGAGTTTCAACCCTTTAGAAATCTAAAACACCAACTTCCACAGCTGAAATTTCAGACAACAGTCGAAAATCAGCATTTTGGCACGCTCTGATCGGTCACCAGACCGATCCACACTGCCCTGGATCGGTCCAGTGACCGATCCAGACTTCCCTGGACCGATCAGGATCTCCTCTGATCGGTCCACGACTCTCTGATAAAAATTTCTGATTTTTCTCCCGAAATTCAGAAACCCCTAAAAAATTACAGAAAATTTCAAAAATTATAAAATTTTGAGGATACATTCCTCATAACATATATTATCATGGAAAAATAGTTTTCTATGAAAATAACTCCCATTTTTTAATCTTGATACAAAGTTCGAAAGACTTTGAAATAACTCAAGGTTAATCCATCTTTGTATCAACTTGCTCAATGATGAATGCTATCAGTAGAAAAGCTTCATCAAGGTTTTTCAAATCAATTTTGAAATGATCTTAAACCATTCAATTTAGGACCACAATCTTAGGGCTAAATGTACATGACTTGTACACAAGTTTTCCCTATGATCCTCAAATTCGAATTAGGCTCATCTAAGTACAAGAACTATGCACCTTGATCCTAACTCATAATCCTAACATCTCACACACATCTAAGGTGTATCAAACACATCCAAGTCAATTTTGATGTGAGATATGAGTTTAGGTCATCTTAAGCTAAGTTCTCATGCATTTTCTAAACAACAATTTGATCTCCATATCAAATTGTGTTTCTATCCTTAAATCAAATTAATTGATCATAAATACAAGAGATGATGACATGGCATAAAATAATATCATAAGTGAAAACATGTGCCAATGTCATGATGTCATGTCATCAAGTATGAAAATTAAATAAGGCATGACATATAACTAACCTAAGTATTATCATGACATTTCAAATGATAATAAAATAAATATGATGGCATGACATGGCATATGACAAACAATGTATGGCAAATAACATATAAAGGTATAGAAAATACCTAAATCTAGCCTTAGTTACCATTTTTGATAATTTTGATCATTTTACCATAAATTCTATATTCCTAAGTGTAATAGACCTAAAATCATATATAAAGATTTTTAGATCACTATGTGCCAATTAGATTGATCCTAGAAAACTCCTCAAATGTGGTTGGCACATCCTAATCACCTTAGGAATAATTTTTAATTTCATTTTCAATGCTTGATCACACACACCTTGAAAATTCCTAAAATGTCACCTTTTGCCATGAGTAGGTTAACTACCTATCCAATTAAGGTTGGCACACCCTAAACCATCTAGCGTGAAGGAATCACGCTCCTAGGAACCCAATACCTATTTAAACTCATTGGGTTTACTAAATATTCACTAGGGATGACTTCCCTAGCAACCCTCCTAATGACCCTCCTAGGCTTTAAAGCCTTGGTCATTTGGGACTCATCAAGATCAACTCTAGGGGTGACTCCCCTTGTGACCTTGGTGATGGTCTTCTTAGCCCTAGGTCTTGTTCCATAATCGAATGGAACATTATGATAAGCGGGCTTGACCACTTGTGACTTAGGTTTGTGACCCAAACCTCTCATGTCCTTGGGCTTTGATTTTTGACCCTTAGACCCTAGAGTTAACTTCTCCAAATTCTTAAGAGCATTTTCTAAAGTGTCAAGTCTTGACCTCAAGACTTGATTTTCCTTCTTTAATACCTCAAGCTTTAATTTTTCATTTTTCTTTGAGGTATTCCTAGGCATATGTCTAGTTGTTTAGGGATTCCTATCTAGGTTTTCCTTAACCTTAGATGAGTTAACTCTAGGGTTGGCATTTCTAGCATTGTCCTTATCTAGGCTAACATGTTTGGCACCTAAGCACATGTATCGGTTTCTATGGTTATCATGCTTATCATTATTGACAATTGCAATAAAACTGCTAGCATGTGTCTTATTAGAATTGCAAGAATGTGCCTTAAAGGATATCTTAGGGTTTGCCTTAGCTCCCCCCCATAGATGTGCTTGGTCTCTTGTCCTTGTGAGGTTGCCTCCCCCTTGGACATTGGCTCCTATAATGTCCCCTTTGCTTGCATTGGAAGCACAACACATGCTCCTTGCCCTTGCGTATCGGGACTCCGACTTCCTTGACTTTTGGTGCCGGTGGAGTCTTCCTAATCCTCTTTGGACATTTACTTTTGTAATGCCCATATTCCCTACACTCAAACCACATTATATGTAATTTACTTGAAATTAAGTTGCTTGAGTTACCTAGGGTTGAGGATGGATATAAGCTCTCTCCTTCATCCCTTCCGGAGGTAGAAGCTTCTTCTTCTTGCTCCAATCTTGAATAAAAACTCTCCTCCTCTTCTTCCTTAGATGTTGAGTAGCCCTCAACTTCGAATTACATACCTCCATGATGTGAGCTACTTGGCTCACTTGACTCCTCTTCATGACTTGAATTGGAGCTCTCCTCATGGAACTTAGCCAAGTTGTTCCACAACTCCTTGGCATTGTTGTATTTACCTATCTTACACAAGATATTATTAGGTAATGAAAATTCAAAGATTTTCGTTACCTCGTCGTTGATTATGGATTGGTGGATTTGTTCCTTCGTCCACTTCTTCTTCTCGAGAGGTTCTCCTTCTTTATCCACCGGAGGAATAAAACCTACTTGTACACAATTCCAATTTACTAGGTTAGTCATAAGAAAATACTTCATTCTTACCTTCCAATACGCGAAGTCGTCGCGATCGTAGAAGGGTGGAATCGTGATGTCTTCTCCAAGTTGATCCATTCTCTAGCTCGTGCTCCCCCGGGTGTTAATCCGACGGAAAGAGTACTGTTAGGACCTTCGGACGCGGCTAGAGAGGGGGGGGTGTGAATAGCCGACCCCAAATTCACGTTTCTTCCTACAATTTGAGTTAGCGCAGCGGAAATAAAAGATAGAAACGAAAATGGAGAAGATCTAACCTCAAACGCGACGATATAACGAGGTTCGGAGATGATACTCCTACTCCTCGGCGTGTCCGTAAGGTGGACGATATCAATCCGTCGGTGGATGAGACCCCGGAGAACCGGTTAATAAAAACTCCTTCTGGGTGGAGAAATCTCGCCACAATCTCTCTTGCAACAGCAAGATCAGTGTACAAGAAATACAGCAAGAAGCCAAGAACAATATGAATGTAAAAACACTAGTTTGCTTGCCTTCTCGTCGACTGGTGATGAAGCAACCACTTCACGCCAACAACAGCAGCAACTGATCAGTTGGAGTCCAGCCGAGGGAAGCTCACACGAAGCTTCAGTAATGGAGAGCTCAGCAAAGCTCTAATCGCAAGGAACAAGAAGGAGCAAGAGCAAGAAATCAACTCTACTGTAGAGGCCCTTGATTTATATGAACCTGCGAAGAAGAAGAAAGAAGAAATCTAGCCGTTGTATCTCAACGGCTAGACCTGGACCGATCAGGCTCCACCCTGATCGGTCCAGGATGGATCTGATCGGTCAGGGGACCGATCAGGCCCTACGCTGATCGGTCCCCAGACTGATCCCAACTCTCACAGAGAGTTGGTTGCGATCCCTGATCGGTCTGTGGACCGATCAGGCCCTAGGCTGATCGGTCCCAGACCAATCCCAACTCTCACAGAGAGTTGGTTGCCAGAGCCCTGATCGGTCTGTGGACCGTTTGGTTACTGATCGGTCACCAGATCGATCAGATGACCCAGTGTATCACTGGATCGGTCAGCAGACCGATCCAATTTCCCAGCCTTAAACCTAAAGCCTTCCTGATCTAGAGAACGAGCTACTGAGCCCTCTCCAACTTCCATGTCCGGTCCAGAGAACGAGCTACCGAGCCCTCTCTGACCTAGTCTGGAGAACGAGCTGCCGAGCCCTCTCCGACTTCGTCCGGTCTAGAGAACGAGCTACCGAGCCCTCTTTGACCTAGTCCGGAGAACGAGCTGTCGAGCCCTCTCCGACTTCGTCCGGTCCAGAGAACAAGCTACCGAGCCCTCTCTGACCTTGTATGGAGAACGAGCTGTCGAGCCCTCTCCGACTTCGTCCGGTCCAGAGAACGAGCTACCGAGCCCTCTCTGGCCTAGTCTGGAGAACGAGCTACCGAGCCCTCTCCGACTCCATCCAGTTCAGAGAACAAGCTACCGAGCCCTCTCTGACCTCCCATGCCAAGCTTCCATACTTGGACTTTTCCCCGTGCCAAGCTCCCTGCTTGGACTTTTCCCGTGCCAAGCTCCCTGCTTGGACTTTTCTGTGCCAAGTCTCCATCCTTGGACTTTTCCCGTGCCAAGCTCCCTGCTTGGACTTTTCCCGTGCCAAGTCTCCATACTTGGACTTTTCCCGTGCCAAGCTCCCTGCTTGGACCTTTCCATGCCAAGTCTCCATACTTGGACTTTTCCCGAATCAGGTCAACACAAGTCGGGTCAACCAGGTCAACCTTGACCAAAGGTTGCACCCACAATCCCCCAAGTTCCTATTCTTGTCAAACATCAAAATATAACTTCTCTATTCTTGTCAAACATCAAAATATACCTCGAGTCAGGTCAACTCGAGTCGGGTCACCCAGGTCAACCTTGACCTAAGGTTGCATCAACACAATCATCGTGCTAACTAACAGTGTCATGGGACGAGTCCTTCTCAACCCAGAAGCATCAGTAAGGCTAATCAATTGGACGACCGAGCTAAGCGAATTCGATATTTAGCATCAACCCCGAGTGGCAATCAAGGCCCAAGCCTTGGTGGATTTCATCATAGAAATCTAGGGCGACGTGCCGACGGCAACATGGAAGATATATGTGGACGACTCATCCACTCGGCAAGAGAGTGGAATCGACATACTACTTATCTCATCTCGGGAAGACCGGATGCAGCTCTCCGTTCGACTGTACTATCAAGCCACTAATAATGAAGCAGAGTATGAAGTGCTGATAGCCGGCCTACAGGCAATTCGGCATGTGGGAGCAAGTAAAGTCCTCGTCCACTCGGAATCCCAACTTGCCACCCAGCAGCTATCCGGGACATTCGAGATAAGTAACGCTCGGCTAAGGCTCTATGCAGAGGCTTTCAAGAAGCTGAAGGCCAACTTCCAGGAGGTCATTATACAGAAGATCCCCCGCTCGGAAAACCAGGCAGCGGATGAGTTAGCGAAACTAGTTAGTTCGTTGACGCTGATCGTCATAGGTCAGCCGATCAAACAAGTCTCACTCATGGCGCACATCAACCGGATGGAGGGAATAACCCTCCCGAATGACTGGAGGATGGTCCTAACAGAGTTCTTGCGGTCGGGAGCTACACCTATCGATTTGGAGGAAGTCTGCTTATTGAAGAAGAGGGTCGGGCGGTTCACCTTGATTGGGGACCAACTGTACAAGAGAGCCTTCTCCCGGCCCGTCCTCAAGTGCGTTAGATCGGAAGACATCGAGTACATTATGCAGGATGTGCACCAAGGCTCTTGCGGAGGCCATCCGGGTAGCCGTGCATTAGCCCGAAAGATACTCCTAGTCGTATATTTTTGGTCAACCCTCCAAGAGGATGCTGCTCGAATAGTGGTCACCTGCCTATCCTGCCATAAGTATCACAACATGCCGCACCGACCGACCGAGGAAATGAAAGCGTCCATGGTATCATGCCCGTTAGACCAATGGGGCATGGATAGCGTTAGGTCTCCCCATGACGATCGGTCAGTGGAAGTTTCTGCTCGTTGCGGTGGACTACTTCTCAAAGTGGGTGGAAGTCGAGCCGCTTGCAAGAATCACCGAGCAGATGGTCATCAAATTTGTTTGGTAAAACATCATTTGTTGGTTCGGCATCCCACGTCGACTCGTATCTGACAATGAAAGATAGTTCGCCGATCAGAGGCTCAGGAAATGGTGCGAGGGCTATGGCATCCAACAAACCTTCACCTCTATGCCCTACACTCAGGGCAACGGGCAAATCGAAGTCACCAATCGGGAGATCCTCAGAGTCTTACGTGCTTGGCTCGACCACGTTGGAAGCAGATGGGTCGACGAACTCCCCAGTGTACTGTGGGCTCTCCACATGACTCCAAAGGAGGCGACTGGCGTAACCCCCTTCCATTTGGCGTATGACGGTGAAGTAGTTGTCCCCGTGGAAGTCGGAGTAAAATTCGATCGAGTGCAACACTACGACGAAGGAAACACCGAATGGAGGCTTATGGAGCTCGACTTGGTGGACGAAACGCGGGCGAAAGCAGCGATTCGGCTAACGATGTGCCGGCAACGAATGAAATAAAACTACAATAGGCGAGTGATCCCGAGGTCCTTCCAGGTTGGCATTCTCGTCTAGAAGAAAGTGAAGCCAGTCGACGACATCACCAAGCTCGAGGCCCCATGGATAGGACCTTTCAAGGTTATGCAGAAACTCCGTTCAGGCGATTACTATCTGGAGGATGAAGAGAGAAGGCGGCTCGAGAGGCCATGAAGCGCGAATCATCTTCAACCCTACAAGGCTGGATGAGAGGTGCGCGAGTGAATACTGTACTTTTTATATTTTTTGTATGTCTCCCGAACGCAGGCAAAATTTGAATAAAAAGAGAAGGCCTCTTGAAGTGCATCTCCCCCAATAGTCGAGCGACGACCTTAAACCCAAGATTATGTCAACGGTTGAGCGGCAACCTTAAACTCGAGATTATATATCGATTGAGCGGCGGCCTTAAACGCGTGTCTCCATCAACGGTCAAGCGGTGACCCTAAACTCATGTCTTCATCAATGGTCGAGTGGCGAACTTAAACTCGTGTCTCCATCAACGGTCGAGTGGCGACCTTAAACTCGAATTCGCATCAACGGTCGAAATACGACCTTAAACCCTTGTCTCCATCGACAGTCGAGCGACGACCTTAAACCCTTGTCTCCATCGACGGTCAAGCAGCGACCTTAAACCCTTGTCTCCATCGACGGTCAAGCGACGACCTTAAACTCGAGTCTTCGTATATTCTTCAACAACGGTCGAGCCATGACCTAAATCTGGGTCTTCATCAATAGTCGAGCGGCGACTATAAACCCTTGAGTCAGAGACTCCCATGCCAATCAGTCAGGTTTTGAGTTATATTAGAGCCACGAGCTCTAGAAGTCGAGTGGGCTTCCCTGGTCTTGGGCCAGCATATCGGATTTCAATCTCCCTCGTTCGAGGTCAAATGAGCTTCCCTGGTCTTGGCCAGCATATAGATTCATTGTCTCCCTCGTTCGAGGTCGAGCAGTCTTTAAAAGCTCAATAAGCGGGCAAGCATCGATGAATAGCCGACCGTGAACCTGGGCTACTCAAAAGCTCGAAGTTTTCAGAATATAGTGACCCTTCGGCACTATTCTTCAAAATACTCCCGGGGCCAGCGGGAGATTGCTGAATCATGAACTCTGAATACGAGAGGGATCGGTCGGCTGATAGACTAATCATGGATGAGGCCACGAGCTCTTGCAATACTCAAAAGGAGTTGAAAAACATACAAGGCGATAAAGCTTGTCCGAATGGACGAGCATGCATTTGAACTTCAAAAATTTTACATTTTACAGGAACGCTTGGCCTCACTTAAGATAGTCCAATACATCATTAGGCAACGTGATAGTGAGCTTGTCCCGACTTATGACATTGCTGGTCAGAGCGGCCGACAGATTGTTGGATCGAGAAGCGCTAGAGGGGGGGTGAATAGCGCTCGTGGCTATTTTGTACGATTATCGGAAACGTAAGAATTATCGGAGTAATTAAGCAGCGGAATAAAACAAAACAAACACACCGAGACAGGAGGATTTTTACTTCGTTCGGAGCCTTGATCGACTCCTACTCGAAGGCCCGCGATCCTTGATCGCTTCCGGTGGGCAACAACTATAAGCTCGATAAAATGATTACAAGATGAAGTACAAGTAACTGGAAAAACTAGTTATATCGACGACAACAGTAGAATTTTGAAGCTTCGGGTCGTCGGAGACTTGTGGCAGCACTTCTGGGTGTCTTTCGGAGCAGCACGTTGAAGAGATAAGACTTGGAATTTGTTGGTTTGAAGTGCTGGTCGAAACCCCCTTATAAAGGGTGTTCAAGGCGCCTTGAAGGCTGTTCAAGGCGCCTCCATGCTGCCTGGTCGTCCGCGTGGATCAAAACTGACCTGGTCGAATTTCATCCATTCAAGGCGCCTTATATCCCTCTCAAGGCGCCTTCCAAGGTGCCTTCTGCCTTCTCCAAGTCACCTCCAATAGTGCTTCGCAGCCAGCTCAGCCTTTGCACCCGAGGCGCCTCCAAGCTCCATGGAGGCGCCTCGGACACTGTTCATCCGAGGCTTTAGGTTGCTCCTTTGCTCCTGCAAGACACGTTAGTCCCCAAACACTATCCTGCAACACAAAGTTAGCACAATAAACATTATTGAAGAAGTATAGACAGTCCCCGGACTGTCCGAGTCTGACTTCGGATTTCCAACCGGAAACCCTAGGTCGACCCGACGCCTACTGTTCCCTCTACGGGGAACGCATCCTCACCTACTCCACTCAGGAGATTTACCTGTTGCCAGTCGATCCTCAAGATTGACTGGACTTTTGCTCAGCACTCGATGCTTCCGGACTTTTTGCTGGACATCTGCTTCCCCGGCTAGTCCAGTCTTTCACCTGGTTCGCGACATCAGGACTTTTCACCTAGGGTTACCACCCCCTAGGACTTTTGCCTGAAGCCATCGACCTGCCAAGACTTTCTGCATAGGGTTACCACCTCCTATGACCTAGGGTTACCGCCCCCTAGGATTTTCCCTTTGCCTAACCGCAGCTAGGACTTTCCTGAAATCCTCAAGTAGACTTGTTAGACTACAAAACATCTTAACTTTGAATTCTTTGTCATTATCAAAACACGAGTTCGATCGTCGGATGCTTCCCGCACCAACAGTCTCCCCCTTTTTGATTATGGCAACTCAAATTCAAAGTTAAGTAAATGAACGAATAGATAGATATTTTTAGCACAGGCAAATCTGCTAAGTATAGATGAACAAGGTAACTAAAGCAAGTTTGCCCTATATGCTCCCCCTTAACTTTTGCTCCCCCTTAACTTTTGCCTCCCTAATTTTTTAATGTTAACTTGAATTTTATGTTCACATTTTTACTTTTTCTACTCTCCCCCTTTGCCATAACTCAAAAATGGGCAATTATAGATATTTGATTGAGTTGTACACAGTTAAGGTCAGCAGGTTAGCTATGTTCAATAGGGTTTGAAAGTTAAGGTCAATTGGAACTTAGTTTAAGTTTTAGGACAAGGTTATTTATTTATTTAAGTTTAGTTGATCCTTAGGTCCAAGCATAAGTCATGTTCACTAGATTGATTTAATAGGTATCAGAGCCATAAAGAGCAAAACATGCTTAACAAAAAAATGAGTATTCTCTACCAACTGTCTAACCTTTAGTTACTTGCTGATTGTCTACAGGACAGTAGCTTTCACTAGGTTAGTCAAGTTAAATTATTTTGGTCCAGATAGACTTGACTAGAGCTGGAGAATTTAACTTGATTAATGTTTATTGCATATTTAACGCCCAAACTCATATTGATGCACAGATATAAGCATTCTTGAGTCCAGGCTATACCCTATGCATCTCACGTCGTTCTATGTTTGTCAATCACAATCAAGGTAAACCTAGGTGCTTGTGAGATGCTCTGGCTTAATTCTAGGGGAACATGATATCTAGGGGGAAATCCTAGGTTAATTCCAGAATTTTAACATCTAGGAAAAATTGGAGTTTTGAAAACTGTTTTTCCTAGAATTTGAAAAACAATAATGGTAAGATATCTACTCTACCCAACACATTCCTATTTGCCTTCTAAGTCCACTGAACTCAAGTTCAGGTAAGGGTTTTGTGAAAATGTCAGCTAGGTTTGATTTGGACTCAACATGGTTGAGTGCAATTTCACCTTTAGCTACATGATCCCTTACAAAGTGGTGTTTTACTTCTATGTGTTTGGTCCTAGAATCGTGAATAGGGTTTTTGGTCAGATTAATTGAGCTGATATTATCAATAAAGATTTTAGTATTTTTATAGTTTAGTTGATAGTCTTTTAGCGTATGCATCATCCATAACAATTAAGATGCACATTCTCCTAGAGCTATGTATTCAGCTTCTGTAGTGGATAGAGCAACACAATGTTACTTTCTGCTTGACCAACTTACTAGGGACTGACCTAGAATTTGGCAGCTACCACTTGTGCTTTTCCTATCTAACTTGCACCCAGCATAGTCTGAATCAGAATAGCCATAAAGATCAAATGTGCAAGTTCTTGGATACCAAAGTCCTACATTTAGAGTTCCTTTAATATACCTAAGTATTCTTTTAACATATGTTAGGTGTGACTCTTTTGCACAGGATTGGTATCTGGCACACATGCCTACTGCAAATAGTATGTCAGGTCGACTTGCAGTTAGATAAAGTAAACTACCTATGGCACTCCTATAGTATTTTGGGTCTACAGGTTTTCCTTCAGGGTCAGAGTCAATGTTTACGTTGGTTGCCATTGGAGTGTTTATAATTTTTGAATTTTCCATGTTGAATTTTTTAACTAATTCTTTAGCATATTTAGTTTGATAAATGTAGATTCCATCTTTGGTTTGTTTTATTTGTAAGCCTAAGAAAAAGTTGAGTTCTCCAACCATGCTCATTTCAAATTCACTTTCCATTAATTTAATAAATTCTTTCAAAAATTTTGAATTAGTTGAGCCAAAGATTATGTCGTCAACATAGATTTGGGCTATAAAGATTTCTTTTTCTATAGTTTTTACGAACAAGGTCGGATCGATTTGACCTTGATTAAAGTCTTTCGATATTAAGTAATTAGATAATCTTTCATACCATGCTCTAGGGGCTTGTTTTAGTCCATATAATGCCGTTTTTAATTTAAATACATGGTTAGGATAGTCTATGTCTTCAAACCCTGGAGGTTGACTTACGTAGACTTCTTCCTTGATAAAGTCATTTAAGAAGGCTGACTTAACGTCCATTTGGTACAATTTGAACCCTTTATTTGCTGCATAGGCTAATAACATTCTAATGGACTCGAGTCTTGTAACGACCCGCCTCCTACTGACTAGGCTGCGAGGTCGATCGTTACGTAATGCTGTGCTAAATTACTATTGCGAAAAATCTGGATTTATTAAAATTTTGCTAAACTATTATCTTTGAAATCTGATCTTAATATTCTAGGTGTACCTAGGAGTTGTACACATGCTAGGGGAGGTGTTTACAACTGATAATAAATTTTGGATCGATCCACAGATCGATCTGCTGATACTGGCACGGTAGGAAACTCCGGATCGTTCAACCGACCGATCCATAAACTACGCTGCAATCCCAGACGCTGCTGGATCGGTCTGCCGACCGATCTAGCGGGTCCCTGATCGGTCAATGAGACCGATCAGTGGCTTACTGATCGGTCTGTTGACCGATCAGTGAGCCATTTTTTTTTCGCGACCCAGCTCCTAATCGATCCACGGATTGATCAGGGAACGAACAGAAAGCTTCTGTTCGCAGAACCCAGGTCCCTGATCGGTCTACCGACCGATCAGAGACTCCCTGATCGGTCTGCTGACCGATCAGGGGTTTCTGATTTCGTATCAGGCCCCTGATATCAGCACTGATGCGTGCCAAGGTCATTACACAACACTATAAAAGCTAAGAGAAACATTCTACTAGGTAATGGCTAACATATTAAACATGATTAAGGCATAGAATACTAATTCATGGCATGTAAACATATGGAAACCAAAACTAACAAGGTTTTAAACTGTTCTCTTGCTAACTAACAGAAACATAAGATAACGCTTGCTATAAGTACTAATGCATACTGAACACGTTCTAATGCATAATAAAATAAAACTAGATCCCTAGAATCTTTATTCCAGTTCCTTCCACACACATCTTGATCTGCATTGACCTCCAGCCTCCACTGCTAGTCCATTTTCCTTTTACCTGTATCTGCAGTATAAGGAAAATAGTATCTGTAAGCTAAAAAGCTTAGTAAAAAACCATCTACCTCACTAAAACATACATACGATGCAAATATGATTTTAAATCATGCTGTTTGAAAGGATATGCTAAGTATACTGAATAAACTAAACATGGCATGGCATATAAGCATACAATCATGGCATATCTAAAGCTGAACATGATATCAATCACATGGTATCAATGAAGAACTAAGCTAATACTAAAAACTGAGCTAAGCTAATACTGAGCTACTGCTAGGACTGTACTGAATTCACGAACTAATTTGTGAAAGGTTGAAAACCATATACATATAGTAAGTAAAAATACTAAACATGCTGCTGATGGGCCCTGACAACTGTACTTACTGTGCGCGCATCCCTAACTAGACCCGGGATTGCAAGTTCCAAATCTAGTAGGGTTTACTAGGTTAGCTAAACCTAGGGACGACTATGGGAGCCCAACCCAATGGATATCTAATCCAGTACAGTGCCACTGAAAAGTAAAATACTGAAATAGCTAATACTATTTTGCTGAATCTAGGTTATCTAAACCTAGAACTAGGTTGTCTGAACCTAGAGGCGACTATGGGAGCCCACCCATTTGGACATCTAGTCTCATAAAAGCTAAAATAAAAACTGATCATGCTAATTAACATGTTCTATGGCATTTAACTAAATGTCCACTGTATCATAAGGCTGTGCTAGGCATTTTGTCGAGCATTTGGCGCTCTCTAACTCTCCTCTCGATCAGGGAGACCACCTTTAGGCACCCAGCAGCGTCTAAACCCCTATCTACAGAGGATACACATGCTCGGCCCATCTAGAGATGCTCACTAATCCCTAAATCTGTGAGAAGAGTTAAAATACACACTATATGCTGACAAAATTCAATAAAACTAATCTAGTGCATAAAAGAAAACACGCGAGAGCTACTTATACTGCAGGTGAGGGGTTTCTTACCTTGTGTGCTAGATTTCTTACAAATCTAATTGCTAGAAATTCCGGTGGAGATGACTTCTCGACGATTCGCTCGCGTCCACGTGCTCTACTCGCGGAGGGGAACGTCCTTGTGCTGAAATCGTCGCCCGAAAGTGACCTTGGAACCCTAGGGATGGAACCTAGTTCTTCCCTTGTTGTGGCACCGAGAGAAGGAGAGGGAAGAGGGTTGGCGTCGGCGTGAGGGTTTTGGAGAGGAGTTGCCGAACCAAGTTCTAAAAATAAACCAAACCCCAACTTAACTTTCCTATTTATACTAAGTAATTAATTCGGCCAAACCAATTATAAATATAATTGATTCCCTTTCCTTTCAGTACGGCCCTGCTGGGTTCACCGGTTACTAAGGCTAACTAAAGGTTTAGCGGACCCGAGAGGTCCCGGGTTCGATTCCCGCTTAAGCCATTTTACTTTTCTAATAATTTTTGCTACTTCCGCTACTCGGAAAATTCCGGAAAAATATCTAATAATTCCAGAAAAATCATAGAATATTCCTACAATAGTCTTGAGAATTTTCGGGCGTTACAATCCCCCATACCTTATAAAAAGTTCATCCTCGAACTTAGAATAATTCTGGGTACTTCTGTCTCATCTGTTGCCTCTTCTGCTGTGTGACTGTGCCAAATGACTTTGACTAATGGTACTTCCTTGTTCCGTAATTTCTTAACTGCTCGGTCTATTATCTGAATAGGCCAACTATCATAGCTGAGGTCTTCGCGGATCTGTACCGACTGGGGCTCAATCACCTGGGTGGCATCTGGGGTATGCTTCTTCAGCATAGAGACATGAAATACGTTGTGGACAGCTGACATTTCCTGGGGTAGCTCTAGCTCATATGCTACCTTGCCCACTCTTCTGCTGATAAGGTATGGTCCCATATATCTGGGACTAAGCTTGCCCTTCTTCCCAAAACGCATCACTCCCTTCATGGGAGCTACTCTGAGGAACACTGTATCTGCACCGTATATCAGCAATAGCTTTTCTGGCGGCTCTGAGCTGTCTCTATCCTCTGGCGGATCTGCTGTATAGCTGCTGTGGTATCTGCTACTAGATCTGTCTGAAGTTCTAGTTCTTTCTATTCACCACTCTCATACCAGCAGATTGGAGATCTACACCTCCGCCCATAGAGATCCTCGTAAGGTGCCATACCGATGGTGGCCTGATAGCTGTTGTTGTATGCAAATTCTGCTAAGCTCAGATATTTGTACCAACTTCCCTTGAAGTCTAGGGCACACGCTCGGAGCATATCTTGAGTACCTGATTTACTCGCTCCGTCGACCATCTGTCGAGGATGGAATCTGTCTTGAACTTTAACTTAGTGACTGTACACACTCCCAGAAGTGTGATGTAAATCTGCTGTCTCTGTCTGAAATGATGGTTCGTGGGACTCCATGAAGTCTGACGATCTCCTGGAGATACAACTGAGCTAGCTTCTCCATGGAGTAGGATATCTTGATAGCTAAGAAGTGGGCTGATTTAGTCAACCTGTCGACTATTACCCAGATGGCGTCAAAATCATTCGTGGTTCTGGATAGTCCCACTATGAAATCCATAGAGATATCCTCCCACTTCCATTCTGGAATCTGTATAGGCTGTAGAACTCCTCCTGGTCGCTGATGTTCTGCCTTAACCCTCTGACAGGTGAGGCAGATGCTAACATATCTGGTGATGTCTCGCTTCATCCCGGGCCACCAAAAATGGTTCTTCAGGTCTTGGTACATTTTGGTGGAACCTGGATGCATCGCATAGGGAGTCTTGTGAGCCTCATCTAAAATCTGTCTCCGTAGCTCCTCCTGATCTGGAACACAGAGTCTGTCACCAAAATACAACACCCCGCTATCGGACACTCTAAATTCTCTACTTTCTGATTCTGCTAGCCCTTGCTTGATTTTCTGAATTTCAGGGTCCTGCTCCTGAGCTGACTGAACATCACCAAGCAAGGTAGACTCTAAGGTCATAGTAGAGAGCTATCCGACTATGAGTTCGAGACTGAAATCTGAGATCTCTTTCTGTAGGGGCGGTGACATGGCTGCTAAAGATAATAGGGTAGCGCTGGACTTTCTGCTAAGTGCATCTGCTACCCTATTTGCTTTCCCTGGGTGGTAGAGGATGTCTATATCGTAGTCCTTGACCAGCTCTAACCATCTGTGCTGTCGCATATTCAGATCCTTCTGAGTGAAGAAGTACTTCAGACTCTGATGATCTGTATACACTTTGCACTGAGCTCCATACAAGTAATGTCTCCAAACTTTGAGAGCGAACACCACTGCTGCAAGCTCAAGGTCATGAGTAGGATAGTTCTTCTCATAATCCTTGAGTTGTCTGGAGGCATAGGCTATCACCTTGCCATTTTGCATCAGTACTGCTCCTAATCCCAATTTAGAGGCATCACTATATATATCAAACCTGTCTGTATTTTCTGGTAGAGTCAGAATAGGTGCACTGGTCAATCTCCTTTTCAGCTCGCTGAAACTGTTCTCGCAGTCCTCTGTCCACTGAAATTTTCTGTTCTTTCTGGTAAGAGCTGTCAGTGGGGAGGCTATCCTGGAGAAGTCCTCTATAAATTTTCTATAATAGCCTGCTAATCCCAGAAAGCTTCTAATCTCACTGGCGTTCTTGGGTCTTTTCCAGTTGCTCACAGCTTCTATCTTACTGGGGTCTACCATGATACCATCTTTTGAGATGATGTGACCCAGGAAGGACACCTGATCTAGCCAAAATTCACATTTCGTGAACTTGGCGTACAGCTGATTCTGCTGAAGGGTCTGCAATACTGTCCTCAGGTGCTCTGCGTGTTCTTCCTGAGTTCTGGAATAGATAAGGATGTCGTCGATGAACACGATAACAAACTTATCTAAACATTCCCTGAATACCCTGTTCATGAGGTCCATGAAAGTAGCTGGAGCATTTGTCACGCCGAAGGGCATGACTACGAACTCATAGTGTCCGTATCTGGTCCTGAATGCTGTCTTGGGTATATCCCCTTCCTTAACCTTCACTTGATGATAACCTGATCTGAGGTCTATCTTAGAGAACACTGCTGCTCCCTTTAGCTGATCGAACAGGTCATCAATTCTGGGAAGAGGATACCTGTTCTTGATGGTAACTTGGTTCAACGCTCTGTAATATATACACAGGCGCATGCTCCCGTCCTTCTTTTTCACGAATAATACTGGCGCTCCCCATGGTGAGTGACTAGGGCGTATGAAGCCTTTGTCAAGCAGCTCCCGTAGTTGCTCATGAAGTTCCTTCAGTTCTGCTGGAGCCATGCGGTTTGGTGCCTTGGAAATAGGGTTGGTACCGGGAATGAGCTCTATTTCAAATTCAATCTCCCTGTCGGGTGCTAGTCCTGGTAACTCTCCAGGGAAGACTGTTGGGTAGTCACATACGACTCGGACCTCTGCTAGTTGTGGGTCCTTATCCTGACTGGTACTGACTACGTGTGCTAAAAATCTCGTACACCCTGAATCCATTAATCTCTGTGCCTTCATAGCTGAGAGAAACCTCTTGGCCTTTCTCTTCGGTTCTCCGACGAACTCGAACTGTGCTTCTGCTTCAGGTTGGAATACGACTTTCTGTTTACGACACTCTATAGAAGCGCCGTATCTGATCAGGAAGTCCATTCCAAAGATAACGTCATAGTTGGTCATCTCTAGCACTATCAGACCACAAAAGAGCTCTCTGTCTGCTATAATGACCGGCACTGCTCTGAGCCAGTGCGTGGATGCCATGATCTCTCCTAAAGGTAATGCCGTCAAAAATCGACCCCTGAGTACCTCTGAGGGTATTTCTAATTTTTCGGAGAACATCCTGGCTATATATGAATGGGTTGCCCTAGTATCAAATAGAACAGTAGCACTATACTGTAAAATGCTAATCTGACCTGTGACAAATGTCGAGGCATTAGCTACGTCCTCTCTGGTGAGTGAGTAGATTCTCGCATTCGCCATAGCTAGAGGAGCTTCTAATCTGCCCTGGCTGATAAGTGGACCTTCTAGAGCGGCCTGCATCTGATATAACTGAGCTGGCTGGCTTGCATACTGAATCTGCTGTGGCTGAGGAAGACCGGTCTTGTTCGGGCACTGCTTGGCCATGTGCCCTTCTTGTCCACATTCAAAGCATCCTCGTGTGCCCTTGCGACAAACCCTTGGGTGAAATTTCCCACAAGTAGCACACTTTGGATAACTAGGTCGCTTGCTAGATGGTCCTCCTTTTGGGTCACTCCCTGATTTGTGCTTGCTGTTGGAGTTCCCTTTCCAGTTAAAGCTGTGGCCTTGTTGTTTTTGAGTGTGAGAGTTTCCTTGGCCTTTGGACTCTGAGGAGACTTGCTTCTGCTGCTTTATGCTGTTCTGGTAATGCTCTATGGTCAGGGCACTGCTCACTAACTCCTCTGTGGTTTGTGGCCTATGTATGCCACCAGCCACGTTCACTGCTATCTCTGGCCTCAACATCTTGAGCATCAACTGAATTCGTTCCTTCTCTGTGCTGACTAGCTCTGGGCATAGACGAGCCAACCTGTTGAATTTCTTCACGGCTTCCTCAACTGAAAGGTTGCCCTGACGAAACTCAGTGAACTCGTCGTAGTGGCGGTTTGTAACCCGCATGTGAAAGAACTCCTCAAAGAATTCTTTCTCGAAGTCTGCCCATGTCATCTGGTTTACTGGGTGCTTCGCTTTATTCTCTCCCACCACATGCGTGCATCTCCTGTCAGACAGAAGGAGGCGCACTTCACCTTCTCATGTTCTGGCCAGTCCAGAAGCTCCATCGTACTCTCCAGTGTTTTGAACCAGGCTGGAGCATCCCATGGTTCACTGGTGCCTGAGAAGTTCTCGGGCTTGACTCTCTGCCACTGGATCAGATAGGCTTCTCTCTTTGCCTCTACTGCTGCTGGAGCTACTGGTGTCGTAGGCTGGACTGGTGGAACCTCTAAGACCATCTACTCGGATTCTCTGGGTATCATTTTACCTTAAATTTTACATTGTGGCTATCTCTTGCTCAGCTACTTTACTGGTGCCCTAAATTGTCTGGGGGAGGCACTGAACTGCCTGCCTCATGCTGGGGCTCAGTAGCTGGTGTCCTTCTAGCTGGGCGTCGTCGTGCCATTTCTAAAGACATGGAGGACAGGACATGCATAACTAATACAATTATAATTGTATAACTATTGCTATCATGTATATACTATCACATACTAACATGCATCAGATATCTATAAACATGAGCTATAACAAGAAAGCAAGATACATAAATAAAGTAGAGGTATACTTACTTGGAAGCTGCAGGTTCAATGCTGATGTGTGTGTAGGAAGTATGGAACACTGCTCTGATACCACTCTGTAACGACCCGCCTCCTACTGACTAGGCTGCGAGGCCGATCGTTATGTAATGCTGTGCTAAATTACTATTGCGGAAAATCTGGATTTATTAAAATTTTGCTAAACTATTATCTTTGAAATCTGATCTTAATATTCTAGGTGTACCTAGGAGTTGTACACATGCTAGGGGAGGTGTTTACAACTGATAATAAACTTCGGATCGATCCACAGACCGATCTGCTGATACTGGCACGGTAGGAAACTCCGGATCGTTCAACCGACCGATCCATAACCTACACGAGACTCACAGCTTTGGATCGGTCTGCCGACCGATCCAAAGCTGTGAGTCTCGAGTCAAGCGTCCAGGTGGCTGTCTTGATCGCTGCTGACCGATCGGTGAGCCATTTTTTCGCGACCCAGCTCCGATCGATCCACGGATCGATCGGAAGCGGAACGATCTCAGTAATTCTCACAATGAGTCACTGATCGGATACTGATCGATCTGGCGACCGATCGGGTTTCGATTGTATCGGGCCCCTGATATCAGCACTGATGCGTGCCAAGGTCATTACACAACACTATAAAAGCTAAGAGAAACATTCTACTAGGTAATGGCTAACATACTAAACATGATTAAGGCATAGAATACTAATTCATGGCATGTAAACATATGGAAATCAAAACTAACAAGGTTTTAAACTGTTCTCTTGCTAACTAACAGAAACATAAGATAACGCTTGCTATAAGTACTAATGCATACTGAACACGTTCTAATGCATAATAAAATAAAACTAGATCCCTAGGATCTTTATTCCAGTTCCTTCCACACACATCTTGATCTGCATTGACCTCTAGCCTCCACTGCTAGTCCATTTTCCTTTTACCTGTATCTGCAGTATAAGGAAAATAGTATCTGTAAGCTAAAAAGCTTAGTAAGAAACCATCTACCTCACTAAAACATACATACGATGCAAATATGATTTTAAATCATGTTGTTTGAAAGGATATGCTAAGTATACTGAATAAACTAAACATGGCATGGCATATAAGCATACAATCATGGCATATCTAAAGCTGAACATGATATCAATCACATGGTATCAATGAAGAACTAAGCTGATACTAAAAACTGAGCTAAGTAATACTGAGCTACTGCTAGGACTGTACTAAATTCACGAACTAATTTGTGAAAGGTTGAAAACCATATACATATAGTAAGTAAAAATACTAAACATGCTGCTGATGGGCCCTGGCAACTGTACTTGCTGTGCGCGCATCCCTAACTAGACCCGGGATTGCAAGTTCCAAATCTAGTAGGGTTTACTAGGTTAGCTAAACCTAGGGACGACTATGGGAGCCCAACCCAATGGATATCTAATCCAGTACAGTGCCACTGAAAAGTAAAATACTGATATAGCTAATACTATTTTGCTGAATCTAGGTTATCTGAACCTAGAACTAGGTTGTCTGAACCTAAAGGCGACTGTGGGAGCCCACCCATTTGGACATCTAGTCTCATAAAAGCTGAAATAAAAACTGATCATGCTAATTAACATATTCTATGGCATTTAACTAAATGCCCACTGTATCATAAGGCTGTGCTAGGCATTTTGTCGAGCATTTGGCGCTCTCTAACTCTCCTCTCGATCAGGGAGACCACCTCTAGGCACCCAGCAGCGTCTAAACCCCTATCTACAGAGGATACACGTGCTCGGCCCATCTAGAGATGCTCACTAATCCCTAAATCTGTGAGAAGAGTTAAAATACACACTATATGCTGACAAAATTCAATAAAACTAATCTAGTGCATAAAAGAAAACACGCGAGAGCTACTTATACTGCAGGTGAGGGGTTTCTTACCTTGTGTGCTAGATTTCTTACAAATCTAATCGCTAGAAATTCTGGTGGAGACGACTTCTCGACGATTCGCTCGCGTCCACGTGCTCTACTCGTGGAGGGGAACGTCCTTGTGCTGAAATCGTCACCGGAAAGTGACCTTGGAACCCTAGGGATGGAACCCTAGTTCTTCCCTTGTTGTGGCGCCGAGAGAAGGAGAGGGAAGAGGGTTGGCGTCGGTGTGAGGGTTTTGGAGAGGAGTTGCCGAACCAAGTTCTAAAAATAAACCAAACCCCAACTTAACTTTCCTATTTATACTAAGTAATTAATTCGGCCAAACCAATTATAAATATAATTGATTCCCTTTCCTTTCAGCACGGCCCTGCTGGGTTCACCGGTTACTAAGGCTAACTAAAGGTTTAGCGGACCCGAGAGGTCCCGGGTTCGATTCCCGCTTAAGCCATTTTACTTTTCTAATAATTTTTGCTACTTCCGTTACTCGGAAAATTCTGGAAAAATATCTAATAATTCCAGAAAAATCATAGAATATTCCTACAATAGTCTTGAGAATTTTCGGGCGTTACAAGTCTAGCTACCGGTGCATAGGTTTCATCATAGTCTAAGCCTTCGACTTGACTAAACCCTTTGGCTACTAGCCTAGCTTTGTTTCTTATTATTTCACCGTGATCATCCAACTTGTTCCTAAAAACCCATTTGGTGTCTATTATTGATTTATTGATGGGTTTAGGTACAAGATCCCAGACTTGGTTTCTCTCAAATTGTGCTAATTCTTCTTGCATTGTAATAATCTAGTCTGGGTCAGGAAGAGCTTCATCTATTGTTTTAGGTTTAATTTTTGAAATGAGGGCAATCTGACTAAGGTTTCTATGGGATGATCTAGTTCTGACTCCAAGGTTTGGGTCACCCAGAATTTGGTCAGGTGGGTGAGAAGTACTTACTCTAGTTGGTCTTGGTTGTGGTTCAGGTACTGGTTCTTTTGTCTCATTAGGATTAGGTTGGATTTCATCATCTTCTATAGCTCTTGGATGGATGTCAACATTGTCAGTTATATTAGGTAAATTATTTTCTTCATCAAATATTACATTAGTTGTTTCTTCAACTTTCAAGGTGTTTTGATTATATACTCTAAAGGCTCTACTGGTTGAGGAGTATCCTAAAAATATTCCTTGGTTAGATTTGGGTGTAAATTTTCCTAAGTAATCTTTAGTATTTAAAATGTGAACTTTACAACCAAATACTTTTAAATAGTTTAGGTTAGGAATTTTATGATAGTAGAGTTCATACGGTGTTTTATTGTGAGATTTGTTTATTAAAATTCTGTTTTGTATATAATTTGTTGTATTTATTGCTTCAGCCCAAAATTGATGACTTAACTTATATTCGTTTAACATTGTCCTAGCGGCTTCTTGTAGTGTTCTATTTTTACGTTCTACTAGTCCATTTTGTTAGGGTGTTCTAGGACATGAAAATTCATGTTGGTATCCATTTATTTTACAAAATTGCGTGAACCTATGATTTTCAAATTCTCCCCCATGATCACTTCTTATTCTTTTAATTTTAGTATCTTTTTCATTTTCCGTTAATTTGCAAAAGTTACTAAATATTTCATAGGTTTCATCTTTTGTTTTTAGGAATTTTACTCATGTGTACCTAGAGTAGTCATCAATTATTACTAAGCAATATTAATTCTTGTTTAGTGATTTGGCTCCATGTGAGTCAAATAGGTCAATATGAAGGAGCTCGAGTATGGTGTTGGTTCTGTCTAGATTGGTTGATTTGTGGGTTGACTTGGTTTGTTTTCCTTTTTGGCATGCATCACATATTGAGTTTTCAATGAACTTTAATTTGGGCAAACCTCTAACTAGACCATTGTGACTCATTTTTGAAATGAGTCTAGTGTGAGTGTGACCTAGCCTTCTGTGCCACAGTTGGGTTTCCTCTTGTTGTGTCAAGAGACACTTTATTGAGGACATTGATAAGTTAATCGTGTAGATGTTATTCTTCCTAAGTCCCTTAAGTCTAATTTCAGGGTTTTCTATGTTTTTGACTAAACATCCCGATCTGTCAAAATTGACTAGATATCCACTGTCACATAATTGACTTATACTTAGTAAATTAAAGTTAAAATTTTCAACCAATAAGACATTTCGAATAATGAAATTGGAACTAAGTTCAATATTACCTTTTCCGATTACTTTAAGTTTACCGTCGTTGCCGAATGCAACCGATCCTAACTTTTTGTACTTCAGTTTAGTAAACTTCAACTTATCTCCAGTCATATGTCTAGAGCATCCGCTATCCAACATCCATTGATCTAACTCCTACACATGAAGGAGTTTGAGTTGGATTTAAAGATGGCTTATTTGAAGTAGACTCTTTAGATTTCTATTTTACTCAATTATATTTGAAGTAATTCAGCAAATACTTAAACCTATTTTGAACTTTTGAGTTGATATAATTAAATTTTGACAAGAATAATAAGGTTAGTTACCTTTGGAATAATATTAAAGATAGTTTTAAAATATTTAAGTTTAAAATAATTTTGAAATTTAAGTTTTTTAAAATAGTTTTGAAATTCAAGTTTTTAAAATAATTTTGAAATTTAAGTTTTTAAAATAATTTTGAAATTTAAGTTTTTAAAATACTTTTGAAATTCAAGTTTTTGAAATTTAAGTTTTTAAAATAGTTTTGAAATTCAAGTTTTTAAAATAATTTTGAAATTTAAGTTTTTAAAATAATTTTGAAATTTAAGTTTTTAAAATAGTTTTGAAATTTAAGTTTTTGAAATAATTTTGAAATTTAAGTTTTTAAAATAATTTTGAAATTTAAGTTTTTAAAATAGTTTTGAAATTCAAGTTTTTAAAATAATTTTGAAATTTAAGTTTTTAAAATAGTTTTGAAATTCAAGTTTTTAAAATAATTTTGAAATTTAAGTTTAAAATAATTTTGAAATTTAAGTTTAAAAATAATTTTGAAATTTAAGTTTAAAAATAATTTTGAAATTTAAGTTTAAAAATAGTTTTGAAATTTAAGTTTTTAAAATAATTTTGAAATTTAAGTTTTTTAAATAGTTTTGAAATTTAAGTTTTTAAAATAGTTTTGAAATTCAAGTTTTTAAAATAATTTTGAAATTTAAGTTTTTAAAATAGTTTTGAAATTCAAGTTTTTAAAATAATTTTGAAATTTAAGTTTTTGAAATAATTTTGAAATTTAAGTTTTTAAAATAGTTTTGAAATTCAAGTTTTTAAAATAATTTTGAAATTTAAGTTTTTAAAATAGTTTTGAAATTTAAGTTTTTAAAATAGTTTTGAAATTCAAGTTTTTGAAATTTAAGTTTTTGAAATAATTTTGAAATTTAAGTTTTTAAAATAGTTTTGAAATTTAAGTTTTTGAAATAGTTTTGAAATTTGAGTTAATTATCAATTTGATTTTAATTACTTAGTCATCTCACCCGATCTAAATTTTCAATCAGGGAATCCTATAATTTTTGTGATATGAAATATGGTTGAATTTTTAGGGTAAGGTTTAACTTTGTGTTAGATTCAGGTTTAGCTTTGGGTTCAACAGGTAGGCATTCTTTGGATAAACTTCTGGGCTATGGTGAGTCACAAGGAGCTCATTAAAGTAACCATGCCTTCGAGGTCTTCCAAATAGTCCTACCCATTGAACTTAATACTAATCCTTGGTCTAACTAGTTAGGATCCATTTAAGGGTAGCTTCGGTCAGTTCCACTTGGCCAAATGCACCAGGTCGAAGCCATATCTTCCTAGACATGTGATGTCCAAGCTTCCCTAACGTACTATCATCCAAAAACTTCACCAGTACTGAGGTTCAAGTTAAACTTATCCCGTTTTAATCTGACCTTAATTACCCTGTCGGGTAATCTATTCTTGTTTTACCCATTCCGGGTAAATTAGGTTCTGTTACCCTGTCGGGTAGTTCAGTTGGAGGTGCCAGCTAGTTTGGATCCTCCATCTATTTTTCAATTTAATTTTGAATTTTTAATTTCGAATTTTGAATTTAGATTTTGTAATTTGAATTTTGGATTTTTAATTTAATTTTGAATTTAGAATTTTGTAATTTTAATTTTGAATTTAGAATCTGTAATTTAATTTTTAATTTAATTTCGAATTTTGAATTTAGATTTTGTAATTTGAATTTTGAATTTTGAATTTAATTTTGAATTTAGAATCTGTAATTTAATTTTTAATTTAATTTTGAATTTTGAATTTAGATTTTGTAATTTGAATTTTTAATTTTTAATTTAATTTTGAATTTAGAATTTGTAATTTAATTTAATTTCGAATTTTGAATTTAGATTTTGTAATTTGAATTTTGAATTTAGATTTTTAAGATCGTTTTCATATTAGTTTTCCCTAGATCACGGCCTCGATACGGTCTGTCGAGGTAGTATATTTGATCCTTCGAAACCCAGTATTGGCCAAGTCCAACTTGATTGATCAATTTGGACTTGGGGACCCATGCTTGGACTGATTTACTACTTTGTTTGTTTATTAGGGATAAATAAGATTTATATTTCTTTTTACTTTTATATCCTAGCCCAGTTCTATTGTAGACGGCTCTTTATGTCCCAAGAATTAGGTCCAGATTCTTGGATCCTAGAGAGAATTTTTCTAAAGTAATTTTTAAATCTTTTAACTGATTCTTCATATTTGAATTTTCTTTCTCAAGTTGTTGTACTTGAGTTGAATCTTCAGTTTGAACTTGATCAGGTAAAGATTTTGAGTTAGTTACTCCTTTAAGAATGGTTACTTCTTTTAGAAGTGACTTAATTTTCAAATTTGACTTGGCTAATTTGCGAAGTAAATAATTGACTAAATTATTAAGCCTAGGAATACTTACAGCGGAGTCTGGCCCTTCGGAAACGGATGCGGATCCGTGGCTTTGCTCGGAGTCGGCTTTTGACTCGCTCTCGGATTCGATGATCTGGTCCCGGGCCATCAATGCGAGTAAACTTGTTTGGTCGAGTTCGTCGTCTTCGTCCTCCGAAGAAGATTCGTCCCAGGTTGCTTTTAGGGCCTTCTTCCTTCTTTGCTTTTTGGCCTCTTTTTGGTTGGGACAGTTGGCCTTGATATGGCCCTTCTGGTTGCACCCGAAACATGTGACTTCGAATTTTACCTTTGAGTTCGATTGGGCCTCCTTAGATTGAACTGCCTTCTTCAGATCTTTCTTGTTGAAGCCCTTCTTCTTCTTGTAGAGTTTCTTTACAAGATTCACAAATTCGCTGGCCAGTTCATCTTCTGAATCTTCTGAATTGAGTTCGTCTTCTGATTCTGATTCAACTTTTCGCTGTCCTCTTGATTCCCGTGTTCGACTCGTTTCTACAATCAAAGCAATACCTTTCTTGGATGGCTGTGCATTTGTAAAATACCGGAAATAGGCGAATATGATTAAGGGAATTTTTCGGAATTTTTGGAAATTTTTCGGGAATTTTTCGGAGCTCGTACGGATAAGTTCACGGGGATAAAAACGGGGCCCGGAAAAGGCCTGTTTAGACTATCCTATTTTAATGAGGAAAAGTTTTATTTTTCTTTTCTTTTTCTTTTTCTTTTTCCTTATTTTTATTCCTCCGTTTCTTTTCCTCTTCCGCGAGCCCGAGCTCTTCTCCCCGACGCCGCCGATTTTCCTCCTCTCTGCCCTAACCGCCGGCCGGCGGTTCCTCCTCTCCGAGAGCACAAAAACGCCGGCCACTTCTTCTCCCTCTCCTCCTCTCCTCTGCCGGAGCCCTAGCACCGCCGCCCGACCACCTTCTCCTCTGCTTGCCCTAGCCACCCGACGCCGAGCCACTGCCGTCGGCGACACACAGAGCAGCGCCGGTCATCTTCCTCCTTTCTCCCAAGTCCGACTTCTCTGTGCCCTTCTTCCTCTCTGCCGTGTCTTGGCACAGCGCCGATCGCCTCTCCCTCCGCCCGGAGCAGCGCTGCCGCCGGCCTTCCTCAGCCCTAGAGCTTTCCCTCCGATCGTCGAGCAGAGCTGTGCCCTAGCCTCAGCCGCGACACCCATCTCCTCGGCGCTACCAATCTGATTTGTTGTTCATTGTGCCCTGGTTTTCATTGCTGATCCGAGGTTCTCCCTTTTCCTCCCTAGGGTTTCTATTGTGGTTTGAAACATCAGTGCTGTTGTTGATTGGTTCTGACCGGGTTTGCAGATTGGGGTTTCCTCAATTGCAGTCATCTCATTACTGATTGGTTCTGTTGCCATTACAGAACGGCTGAAGAAGAATTGAGGTAAGAAGTAGAGAGTTGGATTCATGTGTAGGTTTTAAATGAAATCGAATAGTAGAATGGTTAGGGTTAATGG
The DNA here is from genome assembly GCF_018446385.1 of Zingiber officinale. Taxonomy (NCBI): domain Eukaryota; kingdom Viridiplantae; phylum Streptophyta; class Magnoliopsida; order Zingiberales; family Zingiberaceae; genus Zingiber; species Zingiber officinale. The sequence continues at coordinate 19,788,752 of NC_056006.1, read as the reverse complement.
AACTAATCCTAATTGATTTTTTAGTTAAATTCAATTGGGGTTCCTGAAGAAAATAGTTTGGTTTAGCTATTTTAGTTATAATTAAACTTAGCCAAACTGTACGATTTATTACAGGATATTGATTCGAGACGGTGTCTTGACGGGGGATCTGTTTTGGATACGATCCTTTTCGATTGGAGGCGGGTACTTTTGACTTATTGTCTTTGATATGCTTAGTAATTAAATTAACAAGATGCATTAATTATGTTTCTTACTTGTTTCGGTTAATCACTGCCCAATACATGCTACCTATTGATTGATTGCTTGTTTACATCTTGTATGGATATATATACCTGATTCCACATGCTCATGGGTAGTGATATAACCATATTTTACCATGTCAGGACCTAGGTTTGATACCTTATATGATCAGATACCTTGAAATGATTCATTCGCTTTGGTGCACATTATGATATGTCCAGAGATTGGTTTAATATATTACCATGTTTAGTGACATGCACCATTCGCATGATTGCATGCTGAGTGATTGATTGCTCCTTTATTGTCGAGCACTTTGCCAGTTTCATCACTGTTCGGTGCTCCGTTGTGACGCTCATGGGTAGCGAGATACAGCGTGGTAGCACGTCAGTTTGACTCTTCCGGTGCTCCGTTGATCCGCTCAGGGGTAGTGTGACGCAGCGTGTAGCACGTTAGAGATTCCTCCCCGTCATAGCGTACCGGGAGTTGAGAGCATTGCGCTCCCCCATTTATGATTTGGGGTAGGAGTACGTATGTACTTGACAGATCCGTCCACTCGATCACTCATCAGGAGTAGTGTTGCTTAGTGCACGGTTGTCACAACCCTACCCACTCGGTCCCACCGTTGATGTGAGTCTGGCGTCCGGGGTGACCATGACATTGGCATCATATGCATGATGCATTTACTTGTGTTTGTGTTTGTTGCACTTATATGCTGCATTGCTTGGATACCTTGATTGACATGCATCTGGTTCTATACCTTTCGGATTGTTTGTCCTTTTACCGGGTCTGGTTAGTACAATTCCCTCCTGTCTTCTTCGATTTGTAGTTACCTTTATTTTTATCAGACCGCATGATTAGTGCTAGGTGTTATTTCTTTACTTTGCATATCAATTGTACCTGCTGAGTGTTGGACTCACCCCGCCTCCATTGTTGATATTTTCAGGTTGATGCTGTCAGGAGAGAGTTTCCGTTGCTGGTCCCTGCAGACCTCGAGGATGTGATTGGTTTTCGTTTGGTTTCCTTTTTTGTTCTAGACTGTTTGAACTTGTTATGTTCTGGATTTATTTACTTATGGACATGGTATAGATTTTATTATATCGATGGATTTGGATTTGGTTTTTATTCTACTACATGCCTGCCTGGAGGGCAGAAGAGGTGAGTTCGTCGGATTTGAACTTTACGAGTGTAGTGAAGTAGGGTGGATTTCGAGTCAGAGTATTATTTTTACTGTTTAATTATCTTAACTGCGTGGTTGTGACAGCCAGAGGCTGAATAGATTATATATAACTGCGTGGTGATGTTTTATTTTGTTGTTATTATTCCAGCCGCCTGTGGCTGAGGTATTTGTGAGATGTAGAAAAGTTTCAGATTGTCCACCGTACAGGGGAGATGCTGCCGAAATTTTCTCGGACAGGGACTCCTCTGGGGCGTGACAGCATTAGTTTGTTCATGGAGTTCAAATTCACTAAATAACTTGTCTAATTTTAAGGACGACAAATCCTTAGAGACTTTGTAGGCATCCACCATTGATGCCCACAATGTACTCCTAGGAAATGAGTTAAGAGCATACCTTATTAAATCTCTGTTTTCTACCTTTTGCCCGATTCCATGAAGGGAATTCAGAATATCTTGAATTCGAGCATGTAAAGAACTTGCCGTCTCTCCTTCCTGCATTTTCAAATTGTATAGTTTATTAAGTAACAAATCACGCTTACTTACCTTGGTTTCTGAGGTGCCCTCGTGAAGTTCGATCAGTTTCTCCCATAGTTCCTTTGCGGAGGAGAATGGACCGACTCTGTTGAGCTCTTCTTTGGTTAGACCGCACTGGATGGTGCAGGTGGCTTTGGCGTCGGCTTCCACTTTTTTGATAAATGCGGGCTCCCAGTTCTCACAGGATGTAGGCTTACCGTCTGTACCAGTTGGTAGTTGCAGTCCTGTTTTGACGATCATCCAGGTGTCGAATTGAATTTTTAGATATATCTCCATTCGCGTCTTCCAATATCCGAAGTCTTCTCCGGAAAATAGTGGGGGGCGAACGGTGCAATATCCTTCTTGTTGGGCCATTTAGATCTACTAAAACAGAAACAACAAGATCTATTCCAAGACTAATTCTTGGATTAGTAGTGCGGGAAGAAAAAAAATAATAGGCTCAAGTGGTATTGACCAACTTTGAGCAGAAAATCGATTCGTGAAAAGAAATTAGAATATAGCTATGAGGCTAAATTCTAATCGACTTCGAACAAAAAAAAACCACGAAAAAATTTGTCTCGAATAGTGGTTGCACTGATTCAAGACGACCCCGCTCTGATACCAATTGTTAGATCGAGAAGCGCTAGAGGGGGGTGAATAGCGCTCGTGGCTATTTTGTACGATTATCTGAAACGTAAGAATTATCGGAGTAATTAAGCAGCGGAATAAAACAAAACAAACACACCGAGACAGGAGGATTTTTACTTCGTTCGGAGCCTTGATCGACTCCTACTCAAAGGCCCGCAATCCTTGATCGCTTCCGGTGGGCAACAACTATAAGCTCGATAAAATGATTACAAGATGAAGTACAAGTAACTGGAAAAACTAGTTATACCGACGACAACAGTAGAATTTTGAAGCTTCGGGTCGTCGGAGACTTGTGGCAGCACTTCCGGGCATCTTTCGGAGCAGCACGTTGAAGAGAGAAGACTTGGAATTCGTTGGTTTGAAGTGCTGGTCGAAACCCCCTTATAAAGGGTGTTCAAGGCGCCTTGAAGGCTGTTCAAGGCGCCTCCATGCTGCCTGGTCTTCCGCGTGGATCAAAACTGACCTGGTCGAATTTCATCCATTCAAGGCGCCTTATATCCCTCTCAAGGCGCCTTCCAAGGCGCCTTCTGCCTTCTCCAAGGCGCCTCCAATGGTGCTTCGCAGCCAGCTCAGCCTTTGTACCCGAGGCGCCTCCAAGCTCCATGGAGGCGCCTCGGACACTGTTCATCCGAGTCTTTAGGTTGCTCCTTTGCTCCTGCAAGACACGTTAGTCCCCAAACACTATCCTGCAACACAAAGTTAGCACAATAAACATTATTGAAGAAGTATAGACAGTCCTCGGACTGTCCGAGTCTGACTTCGAATTTCCAACCCGAAACCCTAGGTCGACCCGACGCCTACTGTTCCCTCTACGGGGAACGCGTCCTCACCTACTCCACTCAGGAGATTTACCTGTTGCCAGTTGATCCTCCAGATTGACTGGACTTTTGCTCAACACTCGATGCTTCCGGACTTTCTGCTGGACATCCGCTTCCCCGGCTAGTCCAGTCTTTCACCTGGTTCGCGACACTAGGACTTTTCACCTAGGGTTACCACCCCCTAGGACTTTTGCCTGAAGCCATCGACCTGCCAAGACTTTCCGCATAGGGTTACCACCTCCTATGACCTAGGGTTACCGCCCCCTAGGGTTTTCCCTTTGCCTAACCGCAGCTAGGACTTTCCTGAAATCCTCAAGTAGACTTGTTAGACTACAAAACATCTTAACTTTGAATTCTTTGCCATTATCAAAACACGAGTCCGATCGTCGGATGCTTCCCACACCAACACAAATGGCCTCCTGTGTGGAGCTGGTCGATCGTCCCATCTATGGCGAGATCGAAGAGGCGCAGAGCTCGATCAGCGACCTTCTTGTTAAAAACATCCGAGCGAAGGTAACTCTTCTCCATAGCCTCGAAACGGCTAGACTCAACTTCTTGGTAGGTCTTCAAGATCGCTCGGGAGGCCTCCAGTTCATCCTTGGCGATAGCCAATGCAGTATCCTTGTACGTAAGTTAGTCGTGAAGGGTCGTTTCTTCGACCGATGGACTGTGTCGCTCGGCGACCAAGAAGTCCTCAGCTTCCTTAAGATTTTGGGCGAGGGCCCAGGCCTTCTTATTCTTCTCCTCGAGGTCTGCGATGGCCCAATTCTTTCGTGTGTTGGCCGACTCGATTTTATTATCAAAAGTGGTAACTTATTTATTGAGCCGAGCCAGCATGGTGGCCTACCCGGAGCTCTTCTCTCGTTCGACCTCGAGCAGTTTATTGCTCTTCTCCAGGTAGGCTTGCAATTTGGCCACCTCGGCATTTGTTTGTTCCTAAGTGGTGGAGAATTGGTCGCCCGATGCCTTCAGTTACTTTACTTCCTACTCCAAAAATGCGAGTCTTTGACACATGACCAGACTCTCCACCCAGTACTGCAAATAACAAGAGAATATCAGCCATTATCGGGAATAAATTATGCAAATGAAAAACTTACCCCAGTGGACATTTGGGTGTGGTATCCGCGAGTGCCCCCGGAGGCATCATCGCTGCACACGCCCGGGCATCTTCCCATATCTTGGCGAGCGGCACCTGGATGATGATCTGGTGCTCCGGAGCTCGAGACTCGGCACTAGACTCGTGCCATTCCTTGATCGACAAGTGCAAAATCGTAGTAATGTGGTGTTGGTCGCTCGGGGCTGACTGCGCAGAAGTGGCCCGCTCAGACGACCGTGATGAAGAAGCCGACCGGATGCCCAACTTCTTGGTCTTTGATTTTGGTGGCAGGAAGGCCACTGGTGGCGCGCAAACAGTCCCCTGAGGCAGACCGGACAGGGACGACATCCTATCTGACGACTCGGGGGGAGTGGGCTCTTGGACAGAAGCGAGGGTTGATGTCTCAACCCGTTCAACGGAGCGCACCCCCGAAGTAGCAGAGCGCGAGGAAGCCTCCGCCCAGCGCCTCTTGCGCCTGATCAGTGGCTCAACTAAGGAGGTTGAGTCTGAAGCCCCCTCAACTTTGATGACCGGCTGTCATTCAGAAGGTTGGGAGCCATCGGTCGCTCCACCACTTGCCAGAGCGGGAGCGGGCTCTCTCTCGTCCTACGGCTCCTCTTGCGAGCCGACCGGCTGGAGGCCCCGACTCTCTAGTTCTTCAACAGCGGTCGCATTGATCACGGCGTCTACAAGCATTGCCTTGCCAGCTAGACGTGCACGCAGCATGACTTTGGCTGCAAGAAAAGAAATAAGTTAGACTCAAAAGAAAAGGTGAAGCAGTTTCATACCTAGGCTGGACGAAAGCTTGGTTCGGATCGGACTCAGGCCGAAGATGTAAAGGACACCCTCCAGCAGCAACTTGTGGATGTCATACTTTTGACCGACCAACATAAAAGTTGCATTCAGGTAGTCCAATCGGCTCTTATATTTCTTCAATGGAGGTTGAGGCACCACGTCGAGCTATTAGTTTGTGGGGAAATCTGGCCGCTCGGGAAAATGCACAAAGAAGAAGTACTCCTTCCAGTGTTTATTGGAAGTTGACATTTTATTAAAGAAAACTAAGCCCACTCGGGCTTGGAAAAGAAAGGTCCTCGGCTCGGACGACTTGAGATAATAAAAGTAATGGAAGAGCTGGGGAGTGAGTGGAATGTCGTGCAGATGAAAAAGAACAATCATCCCGCACAATAGTCGAAAGGAGTTCGACGCTAGCTAGTGGAGGGAGACTCGGAAATATTTACACACGGAAGAAAAGAAGGGGTGGATGGGAAACTGCAGACCGACGGTAAAATGGTCCCGAAAGAAGGTACTACAGCCGGGCGGCGGAGAATTCGACCGATCGGAAGGGAGAAGGAAGGATGACTTCATACTCGGGAGGAAGCTCAAAAGCAGCCTTCAGACTCTCAGCATCACCGATGTCAAATCGGGACTCCGTAGAAGTGTACCATAGCCTTGGGATGCCTACGGAAGGCTGCGATGAACTTTCCATTGCAAAACAACGAGGAGATTCGAAGGACAGAAAACCTACTGGCGGGATTATCGCCGGAACACTTAAGATGCCGAAAAACTCAGAAGACAGGGAAGAGCAGACGCTGGAAGATGAAAAAACTCGGAGGTCAGTGCGATAGGGAGGAAGCTTATGAGATAAAGGTCGATGAAGAAAGGATGTTGGGGGAGGTCGTCGGAGGAGCAATAAGGGAATGTCGCTAGAGCACGAAGCAAGCGACACCAAAGAGCATGAACGTGAAATGCGCAAAAGCGGCGACACACACGACTTATAAGCCTGGGGGTCGGCCGATTGGAGCCTCCGATCTAGGTTGCAGAAACCCAAGAAAAGATCGGATCGTTGAATTCAAACCGCCAAATATCACATCAATACCCTGTCACGTCAGGCATGCAGCAACGACAGACGTGACATGTGGCACATCGCCATGGGTTGACATTTAATGAAGATGTGGGAGCGTGCTCAACATTAATGCACGGAGATTTGCACGATTTCCTAGAAATTTGGGTGACGTAAGCCCTGCTCGCAGTCGCCCTAGATAGCCAAAGACGAGATTTTACCAGTAAAACTTTTGTCGTGACGATCGGATTGAGAGAGCATACCTACGGTCGAACGACAAGCTTCAACAAGTCGATCGGCAGGGAACGGTCACCTCCCAATCAGAAATCGTATAGTGTCGAAGGCCGATCGGGAGGAAATCTGCTAAGACAATTGTCCAGTCAGTCGGACTTACAGCCTTATTCGACTAGACTTGAGGGGAAAGCTTGTGATGCGGTGATGATGAAGGGCCCCACCTCGCTGCTACGGTGGAGGTCAAAGGAGGTTAAAGTTAAGGTGATCAATGCGTAGATGGCATTAGCCGGGTGGGCAAAGCATGCCCCGACCGGGGATAAGGCTCCGACCCGTCGTCGTCTCTGACACTGGGAGCAATAAAACAACCGACGCTCAAGGGAGACAATGTGCAGAAGTCGAGCAGCTTCCCCGCTCAACCAGACAACATAGATCGATGTGCACAGTTTAACTTCGGCTGAGCGGCTATCCCGCTCGGCCTGGCAACATGCATCGGCTGAGCGACGACCCCGCTTGGCCTATCGTCGGGCTTCGACAATAATAAAATGAACCTTTGGTTGAGCAGGCACACATTGAGGAATAACGAGTTCTGATCGACCAGGCGAGGCACCAGAGCGACGAATCATCAGCCGAGCGGCCAACCCGCTCGGCCTAGCGTTACAGTGCATTGATATCCCTCAACATCCTTTTGGGAGTCGGTGCCGCCGACACCGGACATGTACTGCCAGGAAATCATACGACGGAAGCTTCCACTGTCACTTCATAGATATGCTCGGTCCGTTAAAGTATTGTGTTAGAGACACTTTACTGACAAGTCTTTTTAGGAAATGCTTTGAGAAGTATTTCTACCTTGGGAAGCGTGCATGCCCGCTTTCGGAGCTCTATATCAAGGGGGTCCAAGTATCAGCGGAGGTATGCGATATTCACTATTCGCGCTACAGTCTTCTTATTGCTCCGCTTCATTCCTCATCGCCGGTGACTGACTTGAGCGTTGGAGGGCTAACGTCGGGGACCCCTTCCTTAGCTCGGTATTGTCGTAGTTTATGTTGTAGGTCCGCGCGGAGTCCACAGGAGGTCAGTGTGAGCGTCACATCTCAAGCTTTCCATCTCTTCGACTTTCGGACAGGATCAAACGTTATTTTCAAACATTAATGAGCTGATTTGTAATGTATTCAAACTTTTTTATTTTGTTTAACGAATTATTCAAATTTATTCATTTAATTAATCATATATATATCGAACGAATATAAATAACTTTTTACCAAATCAAACATCAAACTTCTTCATGAATATAATTCAGTTCATGCCCTACATATAACAATCATAGGTTACATCTATTTATGTCCAATAGTAACAGAGGTAATAGTGGAGGTCTAGTCGGTTCCAATGGCCAGTTATTTAAATTAATAATAATAATAATAATAATAATAATAATAATAATAGTAATAGTAGTGAATGTCTTGAGATGACTTTGTAGCTAGCCTATTGAGCTGGGGAACATAGAGAGAAGATCTTGGAGAGATCGGAGAGTAGAGCTCATGGAGCTTTGAATGGCGATAGTTCAAAGAGGAGAGTTTATGCCTTAGAACACATGTGATAATGGATTGGAGCCAGATCAGTATGACCTACTGATTTAAGAAGATAATTCAGAGTATCGCAATCAATTCTTAAAACGTATGTACATTCCGAAAAATATTGATTTATTTAATAACTTTGGGTTAGACCAGTCAACTCAATGATAACTTGATAGTTCAAAACTTATGAAGTGACGGTATGACAACGTGGGTCATGTCTCCTTATTAATAAGTGTTATAATATTTATCGTCCCATATAAAATTTATGTGCCATATATGAACACCTTTATTCATGATGAGATCCTCCATATCTCTTTTCATGATCTGCTTTTGGACGTCTTTTTAACCTGGTACGATGATTAATACATAAAATATTGTCATATAAAATGTTGGGGTCGAAATTTGGCATGATTGAATATAACCTCCCTCATGTCTTGGTCATTTGTATTAATGACTAGTAACTACCCGTGATTTACCTTTTCCGTGTTGACCTAGAGACGTGGATCAAAATTTAATCCAACTTTTACGGATTAAAAGATTTATTTCTTTTTCATTTTTTAATATTCATTTTAACATTAACCTTCAATTTTTTAATATTCATTTTAACATTAACCTTCATTTTTTTAATCCAATCAAAAATATATCATCAATTCAATTTTATTTATTAGTTTTAAATTTTACTTTTAATTTTTTTAAATTTTTTAATAAACTCACCTAGTCCATGCATCATGCATGACACACCAGGTGAGATTTTTTTTTTTATTATTTATTTATAAAATTTTATTTTATTTGTTTTTTTATAAACAAACACGTTGAATTGCTTAACACGTTCAAAGCCACATTGGCATTAACATCAGATTACATTGATTTTAACACCAATATATGGATTATAACCCCTAACAACTCACCAATGTGGAAGCACTTAGTAGGGTATAATCAAATCGAGCTAAGTCAAATAATAACAAACTCGAGCTCAGATCGATATACCTAAGTTCGAGTTGGGCGAGTTCGATTTAAACTTTAATTCTTAAGCTCGAGTTCAATCTCGACTCTTAATAACATTAAATAGTTCGTGAATAGCTCAAACACGATTTGATCAAATCATCTTGTTTAAAAATTAAATAAACTTAGTTGGAATTCGATCTGAAAATGGTTCATTTAAAAATTAAATAAACTTAGTTCAAAAATGATTTACTTAAAAGTTAAACGAGCTTATTCATTAATATATAATATTTATAATTTATGTAATATATATCTCATGAATTAAATACTGTTAAACTCGAACTCGATCGACTTGATAATATTTTCTGCTCGAGCTCGGCTCATTAATTTAATCGAATGAACTCGAATAATTTTTTTTTTCAATCGAGACCCCAATAATTCACGAATAACATAACTCATTTACATCCCTATCCTCTAGATTCTCCACCCTGCTTTTCATTATCAAACACCCCTTTCTATAATAAACGTATCCTTCTAAATATTGTCATTATCAACTTGGTTTTATACTTAATATAATAAAAATATCCCTCTGTTTTTTCTCTTGCTTAACACAGAACATTAAATTTGTGAATTTTCTTCTTTACCTCTCCTCTAGTTTTCAAAGCTTTGAAAGTTTATCAAGAATCAAAATTTATAGTACTCCAATTTTAAACTGTGCATCAACTTATGACCCAAGCTGGGACAATAAATGGTTTAGATGGTGCTGCTAGTTTTTGAGGGTTGGATTCACTTGGCTTGCCCGATCAAAGTTTACCTCTAATTTTAATATCAACCTAGTTTCTAATATTGATGATTTATTGTCCTATTAGGAGATATCCGAATCTTCTTTTTTACCTATTGCTTTGCCTATAAGTTGCATACCAACATTGTCAATTCTAGGGCTACCATCCATAACGCAACCTTCTTATTAAATTTAAAACATTTTAGATCATCAAATAATATAATGATATTGCTGAACAAAAACACTCATAAATATCTAATTCATTTGAATGCACTTTTGAAATTAATAACACATGGATCACTGAAGATAAGGTTAACACCTCAACCCAGACTTGTTAAAAAATTGAAGTAATTACTAGTTTACTACCCAATTCAAAAAGAGAGACATCACCACCTACCATCTAGTACTAATGTTCGACATGAAATAGAGTCAAACTTAAGTTAGTTGATCATATCAAAATTATTATAGGGTACTTACACTCTGCTCATAGTATTGTCAATTTTTATGTATGAGACTAAAAAGAATTTTAGATTTCTAATTAATTAATAAGAAAAATTCTTAATAATATGCAGCAACTGAGTCTCGAACTCTAGATTACTAATTTATTAATGAGAAAAATTCTCAATAATACATCGTAACTGAGTCTCAAATTCTAAATCACTGATTGATTGATGAGAAAAATCGCAATAATACACGATAGTTAACTCTTGAACTCTAGATTCATATTGATAGGTTTGTAGAAATTACTAATAAATCTTGATATATAGACACACACGAGCATACGTGTGACATGTGCTCGAGTAGCCAGGCACCTCGTGTGTTGCTTTTTTGTGTGCGTGTTTTTTTTTATTTTTTAAAATCTTAAATTTCTTAAATCCTAAACTTAAAATATTATACCTTAAATTTTAAATCTTAAACCCTAAAAAAATTAAGCACCCTAAATATTATATCATAGATATTAAATATTATACCCTAAATCCTAAATCTTAAACCTAAAAAAAAAATTACACATCTTAAATACTATATATCCGAATGAGCATCTAAAATTTTTTCATTTTACTTTTTTTTAGTTTGAACACTATAAAGCAACCTCTCTCTAATTGGTTTAATGTCAGAGTTAAAAAAATAAACAAAAAAAAATCTCTATCTGAGACGCCTGGATATATATAAGTACCTCAATCAAAATAAAAAAAAACAAAATTTACAATTAAGATGCCTTGATTTTATCAAAATAGTATATAGTTGATTAGATTTGAACCATCGCTGAACTCTGTAAGTTAAAATTTCTATTAAAATAATACATAGAAATAAATTAATATTTAAAAATATTTAAATAATAAAAATAGCAAGATTTGAATATTAGTTCAATGATATTTTAAAATAGTAAGTGCCTATTTGTATTCCAAATTCGAACAAATATTTAAGTGTTTTCATGACTTTTTTACTTTTTAGGCCTGAGGATTGTCTTCTTACCTTTCTTTCGGATTTAGTGGAGGCCACCAACCATGCTGCGGCTGAGTCGGCTGACCCATGTCGTGCACCCCCTGTCACGTGCCTAACCAACGCACTTAATCACATGCACAGGGAACGATCCGAGCCCGGTCCCCACCAGCACATATTTTACCCGAGGATGATTTATAATACAATTATAGCCGGATGATAATCATAATTAATTGGTTGTGATTTTTTTAAATTCATATTCCTATTTAAGAGGGGCGTCCTCTGAGTGACCTTCAATTACATATCTCGATCTAAATTATAACCTAAATAAGAAGGTAAACATAAGGAAATCACAATCAATTGTGATTGTGATCTTACCGCAATTGGATTATGGATCATCTCCTTTGATGCGACGATAGGAGGAGGCTCACCTGACACGGGGTCACCGGATAAAGTGGAGGTCAAAGTCAAGATCAACACCCTAGTGTCAAAGGGTCGAACGGAGGATACATGCAACGGCTAGTCGAGACATGTAGGACTCGATCGACGGGAGACATGTCCGGATGGACAAATCCTTCCAACTCGGGAGAATATCATAGACAAGCGCCCAAGTCATATTACCAAGACGTCGAGGGAGACCAAATAGTTTGTCTGAATTGAGGAAGTCAGGTTACTACACACACCGCATGCAAGAGCAACTGAAGTTGATAGATTAAAGGACTCCCAGCTAAACGGATACCCGCTCGACCAAGTAGCGGAATCTGATCATGGACAGAGCGGAGTCTTGGGCAAGCGGTTGATCCGCTTGGGCAAGCAACAAGATTGTGGTTCTTGTGACATCATATCATAGGACATCATGGAGGATATGATCACAAACATGTTGGAGGACGTGATCACGAACATATCGAAAAATGTGCCCACGCTTCGAGGAACGTCCACATCGTCCATCAGGACTATATATAAATGGGAGTTCATCATTGATGGGGGTACGTGTGATTGACTATTTACGTATAATTCTACTATTTTACTTTTCTATATTCCAATAACTGATTTGAATGTTAGAGGATCAATATTAAAAACTCTTTCTTTAACTCAGCACTGATATCATTTATTTTACGGAATAGAGTTGAATCTACATCTGATAAGTAAAATTGTCATATCTGAATTTTCCACTTGTCCATTTTTAGATACGATCACCCTTGTAAAAAAAAACTGCATCATAGGATCCGATCCGGGTCCCCACGGGTCAGAGAGGATGACAACTTTATTATACTTAGATGAATGGTAAATTCCTGAAGGAGACATTTTCTTCAAGAAAAAAAAATTTCTTCCGTTCTCTGACCATTTGACAGCCTACTGTAACTTGACCAGTGATCCAAACATGCCGTTCATTATATATATATAATTCAAATATCCACTTAGATGTAATCAATTTAATTTAGTTTCAAGGAATTTTTTTATTTTTTTTGAATGAATCCACTAAATAAAACGGCATTACGTAGGGACCACAGGACCAGAAATAAAAATCATGGGGAAGATCTGAACTGCATTTGGTGCGTAAATTAATGCTATCAAAATAATTCGAACCGAATTTATAAAGACGGTCCAAACCAACGCCGTGTACTCTGTTCCAGATCTCTCCGGATTTTGCGATTCCGGTGATCTTCTGTCTTTGCCATGGGTTCCAACGCCGCCGAGGCCGCCTCTGCGTTTCAACTTACGCCGGAGGAGGACGATGAGGCGTGCGTTCGCGCCCGCCAACTCACCACCGGCGCTGTCCTCCCCATGGTCCTCAAGACCGCCATCGAGCTCGGCCTCCTCCAGATGCTCGTCGACTCCGGCCCCGCGGCGGCGCTGGGTCCCGACGAGATCGCCGCTCGCCTGCCCACGCAAAACCCCTCGGCCCCCGACATGATCGACAGAATTCTCCGCTTGCTCGCCGCCAACGACATCGTCCGCTGCGCCGCCGCCGAAGGCGGCCTCCGGAAGTACTCCCCGGCTCCCATCTGCAAGTACCTCACTGACAACGCCGCCGCTGCCGGATCCCTGGGCAATCTAGTCTTGATGCATCAAGATAAAGTCATGATAAACATTTGGTGCTAAAACTGATCCCTCTGTTCGATTTCTTTCGCGAAATATAGCAAACGATTATTTTTGACGGCGAATCGAAACAGGCACGGCTTGAAGGAGGCGATCCTGAACGGCGGCCACCCAGTGCTGGCGGCGTACGGCATGACGACGTTCGAGTACCAAGCCGGCGATCCGCGGTTCAACAAGGTGTTCAACAACGCGATGAAATCCGTCTCCTCCCTCGTCGTCAAGCATCTCCTTCCCAAATACAACGGCTTCGACGGCGTCGGAGTTCTCGTCGACGTCGGCGGAAACGTCGGCGGCAACATCCACATGATCACCTGCTTCCACCCCCACATCAAGGGCATCAACTTCGACCTCCCTCACATCATCGCCGGCGCTCCGCCGTTGCCAGGTCCCAATACTAATTACTCACACACATCGTCAAAAGTAGTAATTAATCACGGCGATTCATTATACCGCAGGAGTCGAGCACCGTGGCGGAGACATGTTCGAATCAGTTCCCGCCGGCGACGCCATTTTCCTCAAGGTTCTAAAGCTTAAAACACACAATAATTAGCTACCATGTTGTCGATTTAATTTGCCCTGCATAACAAGTCGTCCTGCAGTTGATTCTCCATGACTGGAGCGACGAGCTGTGCGTGAAACTGCTGAAGAACTGCTGGAAATCGTTGCCAGAGAAAGGCAAGGTGATCGTGGTGGAGGTCGTCGTTCCGGCGGTGCCGGACTCGAGCGCAAAGTCGAAAGCCATCCTCCAGTTGGACCTGTGCATGATGGCGTACAACGTGGGAGGGAAAGAGAGAACAGAGGAGGAGTTCAGGGCTCTGGCGGTCGCCGCCGGCTTCCGCGGCTTCAATCTTTCTCCGGTGTTTGCCGACTCTTTTGTCATGGAATTCATCAAATAGATTGACTCACGTCTTCTTATGTATCGATTTCTTGATCCAGATCAATAAACTTTGTGGGTGTTTTTCATGATCTGTTGAATATGAGCTCGCAGATCTATCTCACTTTCTTTCTGGGTGTTTAATCTGTTGAAATCGAACAGAAATTTCATGGAGTTTTGCAGTCGATCGACATGAGGCTGCCTGTTTCCGCATGATGGCTCTGGACAAAATGTCGATAAAGTTGCTTGTTTTTTTACTAGTGGGGTTGCGTCTTGCCCACCATAATGTTAAAAAACGGGTTGTGTGTTGGTCATCATAATATTAAAAAAATAATTATTTCAATTAGACTCACCCATTATTTCTGCCATTATTTCTGGGATGATTAATTATCTTTGGAATTAACGATTCGATTTTATGAAAATATTTTATCAATCAAGATAAATCAGAAAATACATACGATATTTAATTCAGCATCTTTTAATTACGTCTCATATTTTTTAAAAAAAAATTCTATAAATATATCATAATTAACATTCGAATTATGAATTATTCTGAATATTCTATCGCACCACCACGATCCGGAGACTTAATTTATCTGCGTTAGCTAGGTTTAAATCTATCTAAAGGTTTTTTAAAAATAAAAAATTAAAAATTAAAAAAAAAATCCAAAGGGTGGTTTTAAAATTGAGATATCCAAAAAGCTTTTCCCTCTCATTTCTTTGTTTCACGTGGCTACAGCATTCTTGATATTATAAACTACAATTTAATTTTCTAAATCTTTTCTAGTATCGAAATTTATTATTTTAAATAAAGAATAATTTGTTTATAGTTTGGTGGAGGCAAGGAATCTTTTTGTAATTTGATGGAGACATTTCCAATGATGCTTGACACGTGCCAATGAGACATATTATTCTTAACTTCACCTTAAAATTTAATAGAATATAATGAAGTGCACTTTGTTATCATTATCATAAATTGCACTTCACTCTTAAAAATATTAAAATATTACTCCATTTATATTATTTTATATAAAATATCTCTATGTTAGAGTAATTTTAATTTAAATTTAAAATTATTTTGATCAAATTACTCAATTTTAGGACTATTTTGACTGGAAGAATTTCAACTTTACAGTTGTTTTGACCAAAGTTGATCAAGCTACTTTGACTAAAATTATTCCCAGATGATTAGACTGGTAGTTCAGAGTATTATAATTAGATCAGTTGAGAATAAATAATATTTTGGATAATAAATTATAGATCATATATTTTTTTTTCAATGATAAAGATAACAAACAAACTAAAAATGAGAAGGACGTCTCAAATTAAGCGAAATATTAGAAGAGATATTTTTTTCTAAGAAAAAAAATTAAATAGAGACCCCTTTTATAATTTTATTCTAAAAATACTCCTCAATTTAATATTGTTGTAACATGTATAAACTACCAGACAGCTTCTGTGATGTGTTTAAAGTACTTTTATGATTAAAAATTTACACTGTATAAAAGTTATTAGGTAGTTACTATAACATGTACGTAGAAGCTATGCAATAGCTGCTATAATCTGTTGAGGGTGAGTTTAAGATTTAAGATTGTAACAAGTACATAATAGCTTATACAACTATTTTAAAATTATTTTGATAAAGTTTAAATAATTTTAACTAAGTTAGTAAATAGTATTTTAATATACAAATATTAAAAGATCCTAAACCTTAAATTTTAAATCCTAAACTCATATTAAATATATTATAATACCTACTGAATAGTTTGTATACGTTATTACAATTGCTACTATCTTAAATCCTAAATTCATACTAAATACATTGTAGTACTTACTGAATAGTTTGTATACATTATAACAACTACTGTGTAGTTTTTACATATTGTAATAACTACAGGGTAGCTTGTATACAATATAAATCTTAAATTCTAAATTCACCGACAGTTATTTGGTAGCTTCTACATGTTATAGTAATTACCTGATAATTTCTACATGTTGTAGAAGTTATTCGATAGCTTCTATATATCGTAAAGTTTCTCGATAACTTCTATAACAATATTGGATTAATAGGTATTTTTAAAATAAAATTACGAGGAGACACCCATTAATTTTTTTTAAAAAAAAACTAGATGTGCTTTCGATGATTCCTACAATTTAGGACGTTCTGTTAAATTTTTGTCCAAAATATTAAGGAGCATTGCCTACTGAATTTATAAATTTATATTTAAAGTTATGAAATTTAAATAGAAAACTATTGCTATTGGCAAATATTAAATATATTTTAAATTATATAATTGTTTTGAAAGGATAATGAAAAAGCTTTTTGATTGTATATTTATAATAACTTATATAAAATCTGAATTATAAAAAATATATTTATGAATCTATTTATGAAAAGGAATAATTATAATCAATTTATTTAAATTTATATTTTAAAATATAAATGAAAATGAATTGTAAACCTAAATTTAATCATAAAAAAAGTCATGCTCATATTTCATTATATAATTTCTCTTTTAAAACTTTATACTCGTTTTAATTAATTTTATATCTCAATAATGCCCGCTAATTGGAAACTATATTAATCCTATAATTATTACAATTGTAATTGTTTAATTATACATGTGAAATATTTTACTCGTTAAGTAATAATTAGTAACTTTATAATACTAGTAATAACTAGTAACTTATAATCACATCATTAAAAATTAAAAAAATATGTTACCATCGAATGCAAATTTTAATAAGTTACTAATTATTCTTCGCTTTAAATTAATCATCCATTATTTATTCCTATTTATTCCTTTATATTAAATTTCAAATTAATTTCAAATTTAATTGTTCAATTGATCTTCCATATCTGTATATTTTTTAATTTCATTACTATATAATCTAATTACTTGGCTTGGCACATGAATCCTCCTAAACTCGTCTAATTAATCTCTCAACCATCTTCGATACCGACTTTGTTAAATTCCTCGTTAGAAATTTACACATCATACTTAAGAAAAAACACCCAAAATCAAATTAGAAATCAATGCCATTATTCATCATTAAAAGCTAAAACCTCTAGTTAGAAATATGCACATTAACCTTGAGAAAAAATAACCAAAATCAAATTTGAAATCACTAGTGATAACGTTCAATTGTTGAGTCTTGTATACGAAAAGTGAGGTAGATTTTGTCCTTTAAACTTTTCCTTCTAAACCTATGTTTAGAGAATGGGATTGACTCTTCTGTCCGATTGGTTCGGAACATTTTCTTTTCTATTTCTGATAAGAAAAGGAGGCAAGTGGACAAAACTTTAGGTTAATACCTTGTATGGTTTTCAAGGATCTCAATTTGTTTGCTATATTCATGGCTTCTATTCGCTAAAGTTTAAGTGCTCATGTCAAAATGGAATTTTCATGCCTACTAATTGAGATTGCCAATGGAGGAGGGAATGGGCTTGTGAAATGCACACTATGAATCTATTTTGTTAGATTGCAAAGTATACTAAAAGTTGATTGTCTAAAGTAGAGTGCTCTATTTGGATATTCCACAACTTCAATACACTTTAATAAAAGTAAGAAACTTTACTTTTTCTATTAAAATATCCTTAAAATGTGTTTTATATATATATATATATATATATGAAACACATTTTAAGGATATTTTCATAGAGAAAAAGTTTTCTGTATGTTCTTATCTTGCACACTTCTGTATGATTCTTATAGGTTTGGGCATCTAGGTGTCCATCCGGAATGGACATCTGGGCGCTCGGACCCGTGAAAATCACTCAGGAGTATGTAGGATAAGGGTGCAGGGTATCTCTCTCTCTCTCTCTCTCTCTCTCTCTCTCTCTCTCTCTATATATATATATATAGTTTTCACTTTCTTTAGCCTAAACCCTAAAGCATAAACTTTAAAAAAAATTAACACTAAGTGTTCACGGATAGGTATGTGACATAACATTTCCGTGTATATATATTATTTTTAAGAATAAAATATCTTAGTGGAATATAATATTTCAATAATTTCATAATAATACTAATTCTGAAGGGTAGTCTTAACGCCACGATAAAATTATTGTTATGTGACTATTGGAATTTTATTGATTTGATAGTATTGGCAGTGATGATCCAATAACTTGGTCCAATTAATCAGCTCAACAATGTGTCGTTGACTTGAACTGATGGAGAGTATGGTGACGTTGAGCTTGTCCCATTTATACTCTTGAAAACATCATGTTTATAAATATCATCATGCATGAATAACAATAAGACTGCGTGGATATCAAATAGACAAAAATAAGATGAAACGATAAATGGTCAAGCTCAAAGGTAGATCCGCTACCTTAGCGGCCCCCCTAGTGTCGATCCCACGGATATGGAATAAATGGTCAAACTCAAGAAGCAACATAGAGTAGATATCAAGATAAAAATAACTACTATGCAACCAATACAAATAACAGATCATACATTAAGGTCAAAGAAACGATAAATGGTAAGAGAAAAACCCTAACTGCAGTTAGGAAAGAGAAAAATCCAAGTGGATCAAGGTGGACCATACATGATGATCATAAGTCCAATGGAAAGTAGACAAAGAGAAAGTCCAAGTGGGTCAAAGGTTGACCTGACACTTGATATATGAAAAAGTCCAAGTGGATCAAAAGGTTGACTAAACACTTGGTGGGGAAGACCCAACATGTCATAGTTGAACAGATGTTGGGCAAGGAGAACCCTAGATTGGATCAAGTGAGTTACGATTGATCAATCAATTAGAAAATTAATTGGGATATGCTAATTGATTGGGTAATCGATTAGAGTGGCGTTTCTCACAAGGTGCCGGAATTGATTGGGGCAATTGATTATAGCTATGTTAATTGACTAGGATAATCGATTAAGAAGATCTTAATCGATTAGGTAGTTTGTGAATTGATTAAGAGTTGTTTGTCGTGAGAAGCACAGTGAGTTGGGGAATTGATTGGCCAATCGATTCAATCCAAACCAATCGATTGGCATAATCAATTGGGAGAAGTTCACGAAGCACAGTAGGGTTTGGAATCAATTGAGCAATCAATTAAGACTCTGTTAATCGATTGAGCTAATCAATTAAGACTTTTTCAAGAAAACAAAAGGTTGGGGAATTTATTGGGTAATCGATTAAAGTTTTCTGAATTGATTGAGATGACTCATCAATCAATTAGGGTTCAAAAAAGGATGTGTTCTATAGGTGTTCGAAAGGTCAAATGTCGTGGCAATCGATTAGGGAAAAACTGAATCGATTGGATGGTGTCAAAGAACCCTAGAAAAGGATTTTTGTGAATATTTTGAAGTATCTCTTGGAAGCATTCAAAGCTGTCAATTCTTGAGCTTTTGGAAGACTAGTGTTGCTGCACTTTCCAATCGATCAAGAGGCAATCCATAGCAACAAAAGATCAAGAGCAAGGTTCCTTATTGTTGTATCTATTTACTTGTTCTTGTTGTATCTTCTTGTATTTCCTTATACGAGGCTTCTCCATCTCCAGGAAGGAGGTATTCATAGTGGAGCTATGAGTGTGAGAGCGGATCCTTTGATTAGTCACCTAAAAGAGGTGAAGATAAAGTAAATCGGAGGTGTTAGCGTTACGGAGTCTTTGCTTCGAGTATCCACTGCAAATCATCATAGAAGAAGCAAAAGAATATATAAAAAAAATATTGTGACATTTCATTTCATTCACCCCCCTCCCGCCTCTAGCTCTCGGAGTGTAATAACAATTGGAAACTTTACCAAGTAATCCAAAGAGTCAACCTATGGGTTAGTAGAAAATGGGAGAACTTGATTAATCAATCAACAATTACCCAATTCGAATCATGCACCCTCTGAATTCCATCGTACTCTATTTACCATTTTTCCACTTAGGTATAAAATCTTTCAAAGTAATCCTGCTAGTCTCTAATCCTCTCTGTTGTGTTACTTTGATATTCTGCCTTCACTTGTTGACACTCTAAGTATTGAGTTGTAAAGTCAGTGAGGTTCTTCTTCATACCGTTCCACTAGTAGGAGCATTTTTAGGTTTTGATACATACAGGTACCTCCCAGATGAACCGCGAATCATGATTAATTTACTTTCAAGAGTAGACCTTCTTTAACTAGGTTTGCCTCAAGAGCACATAGTCTTGAGCTATTAAGTGGGGATCACATTTGGTGAGTCAACTAAACTCCACTTTGAATCCATTAGCTACTTAAGATTCAGGAACTCTTAACGATGAGTTATACAAATGGAGGTAGAGAAGTTCTATCTCTCAAAAGCCTCTCAAAATAATCATCAAGTGATCCTTTGTCCCCTGAATGTCATCTTCTACGTCTTCCACAAAGTGATGCCATAGTCTTGTAAGTGTTAAGCAATAAACTCCATCTTTTTTGCATCAGTGTAGGTCATATATCTGAATGTACCTTCTAGATTATCCAATCAGGTATGAGCAATCCATGGTCGAACTTCCCATGAAATGGGATACATCGATCCTCTATTGATTGAGATAGTATTGATATACGCATCTTATCCATTACCCAATGGTGTTATCGAATAATGGACAAGATGTATATTATCACATCAAAATCAATGCAACATTTATCCTCTATTGATTGGGTAATGGATAAGATATGTATACCAATACTATCCCAATCAACAAAGGATCGTTGTATCTTCTTTAGCGACGATAAGAAACTGAAGTTGCAGGATAACTTTTGGGATTAAATGCGCTTTCAGTGCTATGGAAGGCACCTTCAACACACAATAAAAGAGCATTTGGACTAAGACATCATACAAAACTGATTTACAAGCTTATACATGTTTATTCAATGCTCCAAGTGCTATGACTTCTTGTTGCTGCTCTACTACGACGCTATTGTACCTGACCACTGCTGAGGAGCCATCCAAGACCGAGTCTAATTTGATCATCTACGAAAGTATTGGGTAACAAATTTTAATATTGTACTTAAATTATTATATAAAGGAAAGCGTAGCGTGTTACACTTTTTCGATTATTTTATTGTACTCGATCTCCTCTTTCGACAGTTCTGGAAGAGGTATTTAGTGGATTACCTATTGCTAGGTCCACAGGACTTGGGTCTTGGAATAGGAGTCGTTGAAAACTCCGAACCAAGTAAAACCGAACATGTGCCTTTTTACTTATTTTGTTTTCGTGTTTTTCTGCTGCATACTTATTATTTAATAAAACCAAAAAAATAATTTTTAGAACCACGTGATTGACCTCCTTCCACTCACGTGTGTCTCGATCCAATAAGTGGTATCAAAGAGAGACCGATCTAAATTGGTGAAACCACCAATCAAGTAGGAAGTTCCTTTGTTTATATATATATATATATTCTTACACCTTTTTTTTCATTTTTATTTTTTCACCATTAGTTAGAATTGGTGAAATATCCTGTCTGACCAAATTTGTCATAATATTTTTTTTTATTTTTTTTATTAATTTTTTCTTGAAATTGGTGAAACACCCTTATTTCCTTATCTCCCACACTACTTACTCTAAGACGAAGTCTTGGAATCTTTGTAAGTTCTTTTTCAGTGTTGAAAATGGTGAACAAAGAAAAAACCATCTCCATGCGAGATATACAAGAAGAAAGAATTCAATCTGTGGAGGATGCAAATGAAAAACTTTGTCCTAATGAACGACTTCGATGGTGGCATGACATTGAAGTGATTTTCTCATAACTCGAAAGTAAACCAAAAGGTAATAAAGTTAATTTCATATTTATTGCCTAACAAAGTTACATTCATGATAGGAAAGGTCAAAGATGCGCGTGAGTTTTGGACCCACCTAACCAAGCTTCATGAGGAGCCATTGAAGCTAGAGGATCAAGTCAAAAGTGAATCCAGACTTGAGTCAAATCCAATGGAGAAGCCTACTGAATTAGGGGATGCACTTTAGGTTAGTATAATTTATGAAAATATCCCTGTCAGTAGTAGTTTAAATAATCTGCATGATAATTTAGATAAATATGAAATTATCTCGAGTATGGTGTATGATAATCTAGATTTGCATGATTCAAATTTAATTAAAAATTCAGAATTATAAAATAATCTAGATTTTGATAAAGTAAATCAAAACTTTGACCAAATCAATTTAAATAAATAAATTAATTTAAACAGTAAACTAAATTCAAATTTAAAACTTAAAAAATGATGAAATAGATCTAGATAAAATTAATAAATACCTTAATAAAATATTTAATAATCTCAATAATGTCAAACTAGAAGTTTATATGCAAAATAAAAATAATTTAATTAATAAAAATTTAAATCTTAAAGATAATAATATAAAATTAAAAGATAAAGAAAAGACAAGGATAAAATTAAACACTTTTGATAACATTAAAACTAAATCTAACAAATTTGAAAATTCAATATTAAAGATTAACATTTAAAGAAAGATAGTTCAAACAACTTAACCAATTCAAAATTAAGAATTAATAAAAACTTAAATATCAAATATAATCTTTTAAACAAAGATAATTTAATAAATTTAAAATTAAAAAAATTAAATCTTAAGTACACTCGAGAAGGATAATTTAACCAAATTAATTAATTCAAAATAAAAAACTTGAACTTAAATGATAATTAATTAAAAATTAATTAAACTTTAACTAAAAAATAATTAAGCCTAATTAAACCTAAAACTTAAATAGAAAATCTATGATTCAGGGGAGGCTCTAAATTACTTGGCATCTCAAAAACATAAATCTTACCTAGTAAGGGTAATTAGGACTAGAATAATTAAGAACACAATTTAACTTGACAAACAGTATTGGAAAAGTTTGAGATCATAATAGGTTAGGAAAGTTTGTCTATGGATGTCTAGAAAGATATGACTTCGACCTGGTACATTTACCTTAGTTGAACTAACTGAAATTACCCCTTACTAATCCTAGCTAATTAGACCAAAGTTTTGTACTAAGTTTCATGGACAAGACTATTTGAAAAATTTTGAAGCATGTGGTTATTCTAATGATGTCCAAGTGACTCACTACAATCTAGACGTTCATCCAAAGAATGCTTCCTTATTGGATCCAAAACTAAATTTGAATATAACACAATTTAAACTAAATCCTAAAAATCAAACTTAACTTATCTCACAAAAAATAGGATATTTTTTTCTGAAAACTTAGATTAGAAGAGATGATTAGATTAATAAAATTCAAATTTAACCTAAACTTAAAATTAAACATTAATTCAATTACACGGTAAATGCTAATTTAATTAAATAGTAGTTAAATTAAACATTAAATATTAATCCAATTAAACTAGAAAATTATTTTAATTAAACGTTAAAAATTAAATTAAGATTATTGTAATATACATTTTAAAAATTCATTAAAAATTATTTTAAAATTCTTTTAAAAATATATTTTAAAAATTATTATTAAAACCTTTTTAAAAACATTTTAAAAATTAATTTTAAAAACTTTAAAAATTATTTTAAAAACCTTTTAAATATTTATTTTAAAAACATTTTAAAAATTATTTTTAAAACCCTTTTAAAAATATTTTAAAAATTATTTAAAAAACCCTTTTAAAAATATTTTAAAAATTATTAAAAAAACTCTTTTAACAAACCTTTTAAAAAAATATTTTAAAAATTATTTTAAAAGTCCTTTAAAAAATTAATTTAAAATATTTAAAAATTAATTTAAAATATTTAAAAATTAATTTAAAATATTTAAAAATTATTTTAAAATATTTAAAAATTATTTTATTTTTTTAAAAATTGTTATTAAAACCCTTTAAAATTATTTAATTTTTTTTTTTTAAAAAAACTTTAGAATGACATGAGATGCATGTGCTTTTTGCTTACAATTCAGATACTTGTATCAGTACATCAAGATAAGTCTATGCAAAAGATACAAATAATACATTGATCAAGTTAAGTAGTCATTTTTTTTAGCAAATTTCTAATTAGACATTAATACTTAAGTTGATTAACTAAGTGAACACTGATATCTTCTAATTGTTAGTTAGTAACTAAAGATTAGACATTCAAAGATAATTTTTAAATAAATATTATTTTAAATAATATCATATTCAAGGGGAGATATTTAAAAACTACTTGTTATTTTTTATAGTGTTGGTTTAAAAACTTACTTTGCAAATGGTTCAAAAATTACTTCTTAAATATTCTAAAACTATTTTTTTTTGCAAAATACTTTCAAAATTTACTTTGAAAAATACATTTTTAAATGTCTATTTTGAAAAATCAAATGACACTATTTTGAAATTTACATTGAAAAATTGCTTAAAAATACTTGAAAGATGCTTTCGAAAACACTTTAAAAAGTTTTAGGTTTAGAAAATTCTTACAAAAATTATCCTTTCACTTTGAAAAATATCTTTGACAAACCTTTTAAAATTTGTTTTGATAACTATTTTGAAAATATTTCCAAAATTTTCTTACTTAGTCATTTTTTTTCAAAAAAATACTTTAATATTTTGAAAAAATAATTTGCAAAACTTTTCAAAAAGTTGGCTTGAACAATTGAACCTCTAAAATTACTTTGCTACAAATTATTTTTTCTGAACAGTGTTGTTAAATCTATCTTGAAAACTAGTTTGTAAAATTCTTGCAAAATGGTTTGTTTTTTCAAGTTTTAAAATTTAGAAAATCTTTTGTCAATTTTGAAAATTCCTTTCAAAATTCTTTGGAAATTTTTCTTAACTCCTCAATACAATAAACCTGCAAGTTTTTATGCTTACTTTAAAAAATTTATTACTTGTTATGCTTACTTGTATATTTATAATTTTATAATTTGGTATACTTATCTACTTATTTTTTGATAAATGCTAAAGGGGGAGGGTTAGTGTTTAAGTATGAAAACTAAAGAAAATCTGAAAAACTTAACCCTAAAAATGATCAAGAGAACAAAACTTATATATTTCATTATTTCTCTTAAAGTCATTTCTTTTACTATATGTGTTTAGTATATTTTTTCTAACTTTAACTCATGTTGTCATTGTATCAAAAAGGGATAGATTGTTGGTGCAGTTGGTACTAATGATCAAACCTGAGTTTTGATGAATGACAAGTGGATTAAAGTTAGATGTGCTTTTGATCTAACCTTGTTACCGAGTGTGCAAGGTTGACTAATTTGACGGGTCAATACTGGGCAGGAAGTCCAGTCGGGATGTATGATTCCCGATTGGTGAATTCTAGATGTGGGAATCTAGCAGAAGGTCAGGATGTTCAATTTCTGATGGGTTGAAGTCCAGATATACAATTCCAATAGATGTTCGATTCTTGATTGGTGAAATCTGGATGTACGATTCCGACAGGAGGACCTGGTGGGTTAGATTAGACATTAAAGAGGTAACTTGATACTTGGTAAGTGAAGGTAAGTCACTGGAGGAAAGTGACTCAGTGATGACGTGTCTTAATTGAGGGGACAGTAGGCGTTGGTTCAATTTAGGTTTATTTTAGAAATCTAAATTAAGACCATGACTAGATCCTGGTCTCAGGGATGTTAGTGGGTTAGCATTGACGGTCTAACTCATGTTTTGATGAATGACAAGGTAGGTTAAGTTAGTTTCAATATGAACTAACACTTTGACGAAGCGTGCAGGAGAAACCCAGTTAGGTCGACGAGCAGATCGGATAGCTGGCACGAAGCCCAGCTAGGTCGATGGGCCGATCAGATAGTTGGCACGAAGCCCAGCTAGTGTAGCGGCCACCCTTCTTACTACTCTCTAAAGGTGACCACTACTTAACTACTATAGATTCTAAAACAACTAGTGTAGTAAGCTGTACTAAATGTTTCAAGAAAACTCAAAATTTCGGCAGAGTATCTGCTGTTCAGCGGACTAAAATCCAATACATACATCACATGCATTTATAACATAACTATACTAACAGAAACATATCAAAACTATAACTCAAGAAAACATCAAGGTACTAACTTACTAACAATTACATCATAGCATGCAATTTAGAACCAAAGAAAATCTCAAGGACTCAGAATAAATGATACAGTCTCAAAGGTTTTCATCAAAACTTAAAATAACTAAACTATGTTCCCAGATCTCTCCCATAGTCCAGACATCACACGCCCCTCACGCATCTCCTTGTCGCCTTCCTTCGTATACTTTAGCTTTCCCTTTATCTGCAGTAGGAGGAAAATAAATCTATAAGCGAAACGCTTAGTAAGTACTAAACTATTTCACAAAAACTCGAAAGTGCATAAGATGCAAAGGATACTGAAACTGAAATGCTAAAAAGAAAAGGCTAAACATGCTCATCTAATAGCAAAACACTAAAATAATTTGCATACTCATGATATACAAGAATAAATCTGCATACTGGAAATAAAGCTAATCATGCTCAATAATCTTATAAGGAAAGCAAATGAAAACTAATACGGTATGCTTAGGATTAAAAGAGCAAATCTTGGCTAGTTCTAAACATAGGTGATACTTGTTTCATTTACTTATAGCTTTATACTTGAAATTAATTCTTAACTTTCTTCTTCTCTTTCTTAGGCCCAGGCTTAGTACCATCTTATGCGCGCTCTCTAATAGAGACTGAGGTAGCGAGCCTCCTGTCCTATGAGGATAAAGACCTTTGTCTTACCAGGGCCAAGACCTCCAAATTGGTCACCTGGATTTGTTTAACGACAACCTCGGAAGTCGGGTACTAGCCTCTTACTTTAATTTACTTGTTATCTTTTCTAACTAGACCTTGGTCTTTTTCTTACTTGTAGTTACCCATAATCCTCAAAAGGTTTAATAGGGCACATAATCATTCCACTAAAATACATGGCTATTCATCTTATTAAAATAGCAAAAACAACTAACTATATGCTTTAGATTAAAGAGCTATTAAAAGCTAACTAACACATATATGCATATGTATCAAAACAAGAAACTAGAAACTGAATTAAGAACTAATACTGCTCGTGAATTTCTCATGCTTGTAAACAACAAAACAAAGGAAACTGTTCATGATCAAGAAAATCAAGAAACTAACACTACATACTTTAGATAAAGGCCGTTCTTGCCTTTTTGAGTAGCAAGGAAAATGCTATCCATTCTAATTAAAGAAAGGGCTGTTCTTGCCCTTTGAGTTGTAAGGAAAATGTTAATCCCATACCAACTAGATAAAGGCTGTTCTTGCCCTTAAAACAGCAACAAAAGATCTATCCAAACATACTAGTGCACCAAATTGTACATGCTCATTAAGTAGTAAGGAAAGCTAAACCGTGCATGCTCAAGTTAATGGCTGTTCATGTTCATTGAAACTCAAGAAATCCAAAACTAAATGCTTAACATCAGAATTGATCATGCACTAAACGGGAATGTAGTTTAAATCAAACCGTACAACCAAGACTATAGCAAGAAGACTAACAGTATACTCAAAATATGAGCCACTTCAAGCTCATAATGCAACCCATTTCATGCTCGTTGAATGTCAATCAAATTTTGATACTGCTTACTCATTTTAAGTGGTTGTTCATGCTTGTTCAACTACACAAGAAACATACAACTAAGAAATCTAAACTGTATGCTAGCATAATAGGACTGTTCATGTTCATGGAGGTAGCAAAGCAAAACCAAAAACTGCAAACTAATTAATGAGACTGTTTATGCACTTTGATTTGCAAGAATGCACCCTGAAAATACTACCAAGAAGATCCAAAGCAGCATCTTAAGGTAGTAACAAAATTTAAACTACATGCTACTCTAATATAACTGTTTACACTCACTAAATAGCCAAATGAACCTAAAAAAATGTAATACGGCATACAAGCAATCCATGCTCATTGGAATAGCAAGGAGAAGAATTGAACAGCAATGCTAACTATAGCAAATTCGACATAGCAAAGAACGAAAACCTAAAGTTCGGAGCCACTCCTACCACAGGTGAGTAGTACTTACCCCTTGTTTGTTTGGACTTACAACTGAGAAGGAGATCTAGGGTTCGGATGAGTACCCAACCGAAGGAGGAAGGAGGTTCTAGGTGAAGGTCTCGGCGGCTCTTTGGTGTTTTCGGGCTCCCTTCGTCGAGGTAACCATGCACGGGTGAAGACTAGCTGGGAAAAGCCTTCGCCGGCGCCGGAGAAACCCTTGCTCACCGCTGCGATTTAATCCGAGATGGGAAGGCGCCGTCGGGAGAGAACGGGGAAGGGAAGATCGGGTTTTCGCGAGGAAGGGAAAACATAATCCCTTTATAACTGGGTTTAATTCGGTTCCCTACTATAACTTAAATATATTTCGATATAGATTTAGTTAAGAAAAGTTCAGCCGGTCTGTTGGTTAAGCGAATCTTTGCTTAACCCGAGGTTTCCGGTTCAAATCTCGGCTTGGATATTTTTTGTCAGAACTTCTTTCATTTTGTAAAAATGCCAAACAACCTCCAAAAATTACGTAAAAATACTCTAAAAATTCCTAAAAATCTCTAGAATATTTTAAAAGTATTCCCAAATATTTTTATGGACTTTTGGAACTTGAAATAGGGAAAATTGGATCGTTACAATCCCCCATACCTTATAAAAAGTTCGTCCTTGAACTTAGAATAGCTCTACATATTTTTGTCTCATACTATCCTCACGCTCTCAAGTGACTTCCTCGTGCTTCTGGTTCTGCCAGATGACCTTCACTAGTGGTACTTCTTTGTTTCTTAGTCTCTTGACTGCTTTGTCCACTATCTGTGTAGGTCTGCTCTCATAGCTAAGATCCTCCTGAATCTGCACTGACTAAGGCTCAATCACTTGGCTAGGGTCGTGGAGACACTACTTTAGCATGGAGACATGAAATACGTTATGTATCGCTGACATGTCTTGTGGTAAGTCCAGCTTGTAAGCTACCTTCCCAATCCTCTCTGTAATCGGATAGGGCCCTACATAGCGAGGACTTAATTTGCCCTTCTTGCCAAATTTCATCACTCCCTTCATAGGAGCAACCTTGAGGAAGACTGAATCCCCTACTTGGAATTCAAGTGGCCTGCGACGTGTGTCAGCATAACTCTTCTGTCTACTCTAGGCAGTCTCAATCCTCTGTCTGATCTTCTGGATAGCCTGAGTGGTTTCTTCTATCAACTCTGTCTGGATGCCCAACTCTACCTCCATTTCTTTTCTCTCACCTGCTTCTTGCCAGCAAATGGGTGATCTGCACTTCCTGCCATACAACGCCTCATAAGGTGCCATCTTGATGGTGGCCTGATAGCTATTGTTGTAGGCAAACTCAGCTAAGCATAGATACTTGCACCAACTTCCCTTGAAATCTAGCGCACAAGCTCTGAGCATATCTTCTAAAATCTGATTTACTCGCTCTATCTGTCCATTAGTCTGAGGATGGAAGGCTGTGCTGAACTTGAGTTTAGTGGCTAGTGCAGTCTGAACACACTCCCAAAAGTGTGAGGTGAAGCGCCCATCTCTATCATACACAATAGATTTAGGAACTCCATGAAGTTTGATCACCTCCTTAACGTATAGTTGCGCCAACTGCTCTATAGAGTGGGACACCTTAATGGCTAGAAAATGAGCAGACTTAGTCAATCTGTCCACTACTACCCATATTACGTCATATCCATTTGTAGTTCTTGGAAGACCTGTTATGAAGTCCATGGATATGTCTTCCCACTTCCACTCTGGAATTGGGAGAGGTTGTAACATTCCTCCTGGTCTCTGGTGTTTTGCTTTGACTCTCTGGCATGTCAGGCAGGTACTGACATACTTAGCAACTTCTCTTTTGAGTCCAGACCACCAGAATCTTTGTTTCAAGTCTTGGTACATCTTGGTGGAACCAGGATGCATGGAGTAAGGAGTACTATGGACTTCTTCTAAAATCTTCTTTCTCAACTCTTTGTCATTGGGGACACAAAGGCGGTTCCCCTGGTAGAGGATTCCACTATCTGATACTTGAAACTATGAATTTCTCTTTTCTTGTATCCCTTGCTTGATCTTTTGGATATCTGGATCTTCACTTTGCTTTCTCTGTATATCCTCAAGCAGGGTTGACTCTAAGGTTAATGCAGAGAGTTGCCCATAAATAACTTCAAGTCCGAAATCTGACAACTCCTTTTGCAGTGGCAGGGCTAATGATGACAAAGACATCAGGGATGCACTGGATTTTCTGCTTAGTGCATCTGCCACTTTGTTAGCTTTACCTGGGTGGTTGAGGATTTCACAGTCATAATTCTTGACCAACTCTAGCCACCTACGCTGTCTCATGTTTAAGTCCTTATGGGTGAAGAAGTACTTAAGACTCTGATGGTCTATGAAGATTCTGCACTGAACTCCATACAAATAGTGTCGCCAGAGTTTTAGTGCAAAAACCACAGCTGCCAGCTCAAGATCGTGAGTGGGGTAGTTCTTTTCATAATCTTTGAGTTGCCTAGAAGCATAAGCTATAACTTTTCCTTCTTGCATGAGAACAACTCCTAGGCCCATCTTGGAAGCATCACTGTAGATGTCAAAACTCTTGTCACTTTCTGGAACTGTCAGGACGGGAGCACTGGTCAGTCTCTTCTTTAGCTCTTGGAAACTTTGCTCACATTTGTCTGACCACTCAAACTTCTTGTTCTTCCTGGTTAAGGCTGTTAGTGGAGAAGCTATCCTGGAAAAGTCCTCCACGAATTTCCTGTAGTACCCAGCTAAACCAAGGAAACTCCTGATCTCCCTGGCGTTCTTGGGTCTCTTCCAGTTGTTGACCGCTTCTATTTTGGCTGGATCTACTTGAATACCTTCTTTAGAAATTATGTGACCTAGAAACGCCCCCTGATCTAACCAGAACTCGCACTTTGAGAATTTAGCATACAGCTGCTTCTGCTGTAGGGTCTGCAGTACTATTCTCAAGTGCATGTCATGCTCCTCTGGGGTCCTTGAATAGACTAGAATGTCGTCGATGAATACGATGACAAATTTGTCAAGACTTCCTTCTGCGGCAGTCCACTAAAGCACTGTACTTGCTGAGGAAATCCATACCAAAAATGATATCGAAATCCTGCATGGTGAGGACTACCAGATCAACATATAACTCTCGGTCTGAAATTCTGACTGCTACAGCCCAAAGCCATTGGTTAGATTCCATGACTTCCCCCGAATGTAGGGTCGTTAGGAACTTGGAGTTCATGCTTTCTGTAGGTACTTGTAATTTACTGGCAAAGGGTACTGATACGAAAGAATGGGTCACCCCAGTATCAAATAGTACAGTAGCTAAATGCTAAAAAATAACTACTTAACCTGTTACGACCGTGGAGGCACCAGCAGCTTCCTCTTTGGTAAGGGAGAATCTGGCGCTGTCAAAGGCTGGAACTGGTGGAGCTTCCAACCTTCCCTAACTAATATAGGGTCCCTCTAGTGCTGCTTCCATGTGACATAACTGTGCAGGCTGGCCTCCATATTGCACTGGCTGTGGCTGAGGTGCTTTGAGCTTGTTAGGACATTCTTTAGCCATGTGCCCTTCCTGACCACAAGAATAACATCCAGTCTTACCCAAAAGACAGGCTCCTGGATGCATTCTCTTACATTCGAGACAGGGAGGGAACTTGGTCTGCTTGTTTGCTGGTCCTCCCTTCTGGTTACTTCCCGAGTTCCCCTGCTTTCTTTTACTACCCTTGCCTTTCTAGTTATGTTTACTTGACTAGGATTTCTGGCTCCCCACTGAGTTGTCCTCTATCTTCACTAGCTTGTGCTGTGCTCGTTGTGCTTTGATGCCGTTCAGGTAGTGCTCAGCAATTAATGCCCTACTGATCAACTCTTCACCAGTCTAGGGCCGGTGAGCTCCACTGCTCACATTCAGTGCTATCTGTGGTCTCAACATTCTGAGCATCAGTCTGACTCGCTCCTTCTCTGTACTCACCAGCTCTGGGTAGAGACGAGCTAGTCTGTTGAACTTCTTGGCTGCTTCTTCCACTGATTGGTCGCCTTGTTTGAACTCTATAAATTCCTCATAGTGCTTGTTGGTGATCTGTAGGTGAAAGAACTCTTCATAAAACTCGGACTGAAAATCAGCCCAACTCATCTGATTGGCTGCCCTCTTGGTCTTTATCCTCTCCCACCACATACGAGCATCTCCTAACAGGCAGAAAGAGGCGCACTTGACCTTCTCGACTTCTGGCCAGTCAAGAAGTTCCATGGTGCTCTCTAGTGTTTTGAACCAAGCCTGGGCATCCCAGGGCTCAGTCGTGCCTGAGAATCTCTCCGGTTTCAATTTCAGCCACTGTATGAGGTAAGCTTCTTGTCTCTGAGGTACTGTGATGCCTCCCTGGGCAGCTGGTGGAACCTCAGTTACCCCTGGAGTCTCCGCAGTGACCGCTGGGGGAGGGGGAGGAACTAATTGCTGATTTACCATCAGATTGGCAATTACTACTTGTTTCTGGAGTTGAGCAACAACTTCAGAGAGATTGGGCTCAGTTGAGCCTGGGCCTTCGTTCTCCTGAACCTGGTCCTTAGTACGAGCGGTACGGGGACGCCCTCTTCTTGCCATCTAATTATGCAAAGAAAAAGACTTGATATCTTCTCTATCCTTTCTAAACAAACATGTGTATGAATAAAGAAAACAGCGAAAACTCTTATCTGACTTAAGCACTTATAAACAATTATTACAAATAATAATAAAGGAAAGCAATAAAGAAAGAACTTAAATACATTCTTACTTGAAGACGACAAGGTTGATGCTGATGTGTGCGTGCTGCTGGAGAATGGGAACTGCTCTGATACCAACTGTAGCGGCCACCCTTCTTACTACTCTCTAAAGGTGACCACTACTTAACTACTATAGATTCTAAAACAACTAGTGTAGTAAGCTGTACTAAATGTTTCAAGAAAACTCAAAATTTCGGCAGAGTATCTGCTGTTCAGCGGACTAAAATTCAATACATAAATCACATGCATTTATAACATAACTATACTAACAGAAATATATCAAAACTATAACTCAAGAAAATATCAAGGTACTAACTTACTAACAATTACATCATAGCATGCAATTTAGAACCAAAGAAAATCTCAAGGACTCAGAATAAATGATACAGCCTCAAAGGTTTTCATCAAAACTCAAAATAACTAAACTATGTTCCCAGATCTCTCCCATAGTCTAGACATCACACGCCCCTCACGCATCTCCTTGTCGCCTTCCTTCGTATACTTTAGCTTTCCCTTTATCTGCAGTAGGAGGAAAATAAATCTATAAGCGAAACACTTAGTAAGTACTAAACTATCTCACAAAAACTCGAAAGTGCATAAGATGCAAAGGATACTGAAACTGAAATGCTAAAAAGTAAAGACTAAACATGCTCATCTAATAGCAAAACACTAAAATAATCTGCATACTCATGATATACAAGAATAAATCTGCATACTGGAAATAAAGCTAATCATGCTCAATAATCTCATAAGGAAAGCAAATGAAAACTAATACGGTATGCTTAGGATTAAAAGAGCAAGTCTGGGCTAGTTCTAAACATAGGTGATACTTGTTTCATTTACTTATAGCTTTATACTTGAAATTAATTCTTAACTTTCTTCTTCTCTTTATTGGGCCCAGGCTTACTACCATCTTATGCGCGCTCTCTAATAGAGACTGAGGTAGCGAGCCTCCAGTCCTATGAGGATAAAGACCTTGGTCTTACCAGGGCCAAGACCTCGGAATTGGTCACTTGAATTTGTTTAACGACAACCTCGGAAGTCGGGCACTAGCATCTTACTTTAATTTACTTGTTATCTTTTCTAACCAGACCTTGGTCTTTTTCTTACTTGTAGTTACCCATAATCCTCAAAAGGTTTAATAGGACACATAATCATTCCACTAAAATATATGGTTATTCGTCTTATTAAAATAGCAAAAACAACTAACTATATGCTTTAGATTAAAGAGTTATTAAAAACTAACTAACACATATATGCATATGTATAAAAATAAGAAACTGAATTAAGAACTAATACTGCTTGTGAATTTCTCATGCTTGTAAACAGCAAAACAAAGGAAACTGTTTATGATCAAGAAAACCAAGAAACTAACACTACACACTTTAGATAAAGGTTGTTCTTGCCTTTTTGAGTAGCAAGGAAAATGCTAAATCCATTCTAATTAAAGAAAGGGCTGTTCTTGCCCTTTGAGTTGCAAGGAAAATGCTAATCCCATACCAACTAGATAAAGGCTGTTCTTGCCCTTAAAACAGCAACAAAAGATCTATCCAAACATACTAGTGCACCAAATTGTACATGCTCATTAAGTAGTAAGGAAAGCTAAATCGTGCATGCTCAAGTTAATGGCTGTTCATGTTCATTGAAACTCAAGAAATCCAAAACTAAATGCTTAACATCAGAATTGATCATGCACTAAATGGGAACGTAGTTTAAATCAAACCGTACAACCAAGACTATAGCAAGAAGACTAACAGTATACTCAAAATATGAACCACTTCAAGCTCATTATGCAACCCATTTCATGCTCGTTTAATGTCAATCAAATTCTGATACTGCTTACTCATTTTAAGTGGTTGTTCATGCTTGTTCAACTACACAAGAAACATACAACTAAGAAATCTAAACTGTATGCTAGGATAGCAGGACTATTCATGTTCATGGAGGTAGCAAAGCAAAACCAAAAACTGCATACTAATTAATGAGACTGTTTACACACTTTGATTTGCAAGAAATGCACCCTGAAAATACTACCAAGAAGATCTAAAGTAGCATATTAAGGTAGTAACAAAATTTAAACTACATGCTACTCTAATATAACTGTTTACACTCACTAAATAGCCAAAAGAACCTAAAAAAATGTAATACGGCATACAAGCAATCCATGCTCATTGGAACAACAAGGAGAAGAATTGAACAGCAATGCTAACTATTGCAAATTCAACACAGCAAAGAATGAAAACCTAAAGTTCGGAGCAACTCCTACCACAGGTGAGTAGTACTTACCCCTTGTTTGCTTGGACTTACAACTGAGAAGGAGATCTAGGGTTCGGATGAGCCCCCAACTGAAGGAGGAAGGAGGTTCTAGGTGAAGGTCTCGGCGGCTCTTTGGTGTTTTCGGGCTCCCTTCGTCGAGGTAACCACGCACGGGTGAAGACTAGCTGGGAAAAGCCTTCGCCGGCGCCGGAGAAACCCTTGCTCACCGCTGCGATTTCGTCCGAGATGGGAAGGCACCGTCGGGAGAGAACGGGGAAGGGAAGATCGGGTTTTCGCGAGGAAGGGAAAACCTAATCCCTTTATAACTGGGTTTAATTCGGTTCCCTACTATAACTTAAATATATTTCGATATAGGTTTAGTAAAGAAAAGTTCGGCCGGTCTGTTGGTTAAGCGAATCTTTGCTTAACCCGAGGTTTGAGGTTTCCGGTTCAAACCTCGGCTTGGACATTTTTTGTCAGAACTTCTTTCGTCTTGTAAAAATGTCAAACGACCTCCAAAAATTACGTAAAAATACTCTAAAAATTTCTAAAAATCTCTAGAATATTTTAAAAGTATTCCCAAATATTTTTATGGACTTTTGGAACTTGAAATAGGGAAAATTGGGTCCTTACAGTTAGGTCGACGGGCTGACCGGATAGTTGGCACGAAACCTAGCTAGGTCGACGGGTTGACCTGATAGTTGGCACGAAGCCCAGACTGGTCGATGAGCTTACTTGATAGTTGGCACAAAATCCAACTAGGTTGATGGGATAACCTGATAGTTGGCATGAAGTCTAGATGGGTCGACGGGCTGATCGAACGTCTGACAGGTAAGTTAAGGTAAGTCACTGGAGGGGAGTGACTTGATGAGGACGCATTCCCTGTTCGAGGGAACAATAGGCATTGATCCAACTTAGAACCATTTCGGGAATCTAAGTTGAGATCGTAACTAGTTTCGGTCTCGGTAAGACAGAATCTAATTACTACTCTTTTACTATAATTGTGCTAACTTATGTTTTGCAGGATAGTTTAGCTTTTATTTTTATCTCGGACTAATACTTCTTGTAGGAAAAGAACTTTCTGGAGAAAGGTGGTCCGGGCGCCCGGAAGGATCCGGGTGCTCGGAAAGGATCCGGTCGCCCAGAGTTGGTCTGGGCGCCCGGAAGGCAAAAGTTATCCTGATAGCTAGGCAAACGCTTATTGGACGATCGACGTCACGGCCTAGGTGCCCGGAACATGCCTATAAAAGAAGGCCTCCACGGAGCATCAACAACACCAACGTCTTCCAATGACTGCTCTATGCGCTGTACTCCTGCGACGCTGCGATGCTGCAAAGCTTCTCCAACAACCTGCTGCTAAAAGTTTTCATTCTTTTATTGTTGTCAGTATTTCTTCTTTAAAGTTCGTGTATTTACATTTGTACCCTTTTTGCGAACTGCTAGTGAATTGCCCAACGAAAGCACTCGATGAGTGCGGGCCTTGGAGTAGGAGTCGACGAAGACTCCGAACCAAGTAAAAATAATCTGTATTAGCGTTGTGTTTTGTTTTCTTTTCCGCTATGCACTCGACTTCGAAATTTTAAATCGCTATTCACCTCCCCTCTAGCGAGCTCTATGATCTAACAAGGGAGACATGATCTAATTACTAATTAATACTATGTTTATTATACTAACTCTATTTTGTAAGTTATTATTTGTTTTGGGCTAACATAAACTTGTAAGGTAAAAGGAGCACAAGTTGCCTCGGGTGAACAATACCCAAGGCACCTTCCATACGATGGGAGATTAGAAGGGGCCTTCCGCCAGATAACGTAGAAGACTTTAACAGCGATAAGAAACTGAAGTTGCAGGATAACTTTTGGGGTTGAAGGCGCCTTCAGTGCTATGAAAGACACCTTCAACACTCAATAAAAGATCATTTCAACTAAGGCATACACAATTGATTTACAAGCTTCTATGCATTTATTCGACGTTCTGAGTACTCTGACTTCCTTCTGCTGCTCTCCTATGACGCTACTGCTCTTGACCATTGTTGAGGAGCCTTCCAACACTGAGCCTAATCTGATCATCTACGAAGGTGTTGGGTAACGAACTTTAATATTATACTTAAATTGTTGTATAATGGAAAGTGTAGCATGTTACACTTTTCTGATTCTTTTATTGTACTCGATCCCCTCTTCTAGTGGTTTCAGAGGAGGCACTACAAGAAAAATGCTCATAGACTGTAGTTTTCCACCGGTGTCTATGAAGGCGCTGTAAAAGGTCTGACATTTTAGACACCAGTTTGTAATCGGTGTAGTATCACTTAATGACGTCGGTTATTAACTGGTATAGTATCACTTAACGACACCATTTTTATCAACGATGCAAGATCGATGTAATATCTGTTAATAACACTGGTTTTGACAATGATTTTCGACTGATATAATATTAACGACACTGATTTCAACAACGGTGTAAGACCGATGTAATATCAGTTAATAACACCAGTTTCGACAATGATTTTCTACCGATATAATATTAATGACACTGGTTTCAGTAGCGGTGGAAGACCGATGTAATATCAGACAATGACATCGATTTGAGCAACATTTCAAAACTGATGTCATTGAAGCTAAAACTATTGTAATAACACTTTTTTTTTTTTTCTGCTGTTTGTAAATTGTGATCTAGCAAGAGTATTAAATTGATCTGATTCCCAATAGTATAAAATTAAGTTAAAATTAGAAAGATAATTCAAACAACTTAACCAATTCAAAAATTAAGAACTAATAAAAACTTAAATATCAAATATAATCTTTTAAACAAAGATATTCTAAATAATTTAATAAATTCAAAATTTAAAAAAAATTAAATCTTAAGTACACTCTTTAAAGAAGGATAATTTAACCAACTTAATTAATTCAAAATTAAAAACTTGAACTTAAATTATAATTAATTAAAAATTAATTAAACCTTAACTAAAAATTGATTAAGCCTAATTAAACCTAAAACTTAAATAGAAAATATATGATTCAGGGAGAGACTCTAAATTATTTGACATCTCAAAAACATAAATCTTACCTAGTAAGGGTAATTAGGACTAGAATAATTAGGAACAAAATTTAACTTTACAAACAGTATTGGAAAAGTTTGGGATAATAATAGGTTAAGAAAGTCTGTCTATGCATGTCTAGAAAGATATGACTTCAACCTGATGCATTTGGCTTAGTAGAATTAACTGAAGTTACCCCTTACTAATCCTAGCTGATTAGACCAAAGTTGTATACTAAGTTCCATGGATAAGACTATTTGAAAAAATTTGAAGCACGTGGTTACTCTAATGATATCCAAGTGACTCATCATAGTCTAGACGTTTATCCAAATAATACTTTCTTGTTAGATCCAAAGCTAAATTTGAATCTAACACAAGTTAAACTAAATCCTAAATATCAACTCATCTCATTAAATAATGGGATGCTTTTGTTAGAAAACTTAGATCAAGTGAGATGATTAGATTAATAAAATTTAAATTTAACCTAAACTTAAAGTTAAACATTAATTCAATTACACTATAAATATTAATTTAATTAAATATTAGTTAAATTAAACATTAAATATTAATCAAATTAAACTATAAAATTATTTTAAATAAACGTTAAAAATTAAATTAAGATTATTTTAATAAACATTTTAAAAATTCTTTTTAAAAATTAAAAATCTTTTAAAAAACATTTTAAAAATCTTTTAAAAAATATTTTAAAAATCTTTTAAAAATTAATTTTAAAACCTTTAAAAATTATTTTAAAGAGCTTTTAAAATTTTATTTTAAAAATTATTTTTAAAACTCTTTTAAAAAATATTTTAAAAACTCTTTTAAAAACATTTTAAAAATCCTTTAAAAATTATTTTAAATATCTTAAAAAATTATTTTAAAAATATTTAAAAATTATTTTAAAATTTATTTAAAAACCTTTTAAAATTTATTTTAAATCTTTTAAAATTATTTTAAAAATCATTTAAAATTATTTTATTTTTTTTAAAAAAACCTTAGAATGACATGAGATGCATAAGCCTTTTGCTTGTACTTCAAATGTTTATATCAGTGCATCAACTTAAGTTTAGGCAAAAAATACAAATAGCAGATTGATCAAGTTAAGTTGACATTTTTTTGCAAATTTCTAATTGGACATTAGTACTTAAGTTGACTAACTAAATGAACACTGTCATCTTCTAATAATTAGTTAGTAACTAAAGATTAGACATTCAAAAATATTTTTAAATAAATATTATTTTAAATAATATCAAGTTCAAGGGAAGATATTTAAAAACTACTTGTTATTTTTTGCAAAGTGTTGGTTTAAAAACTTACTTTGCAAATAGTTCAAAAATTGCTTCTTAAATATTCTAAAACTATTTTTTTTTTGTAAAATGCTTTCAAAATTGACTTTGAATAATACGTTTTCAAACGTTTGTTTTGAAAAATCAAATGATAATGTTTTGAAATTTTCAATGAAAAATTGCTTAAAAATACTTTGCAAGATGTTTTCGAAAACACTTTAAAAAGTTTTAGGTTTACAAAATTCTTACAAAAATTATCCTTTCACTTTGAAAATATCTTTGACAAATCTTTTAAAATTTGTTTTGATAAATATTTTGCCTGATGTAATGTCAGATAATGACACCAGTTTGAGCAATATTTCAAAACTGATGTCATTGAAGCTAAAACTGTTGTAATAACACTTGTTTTTTTTCCTACTGTTTGTAAATTGTGATTGAGCAAGAGTTTGAAATTGACCTGATTCCAAATAGTATAAAATTAAGTTAATATAATAAATTCACCAAACAAATCACAAATAAAAATGTATCGATGTATTTAAACACACCAAGTCAATATCCACCGATGTAACCAACACATAAATATTCTTCTTGTAACATAAAAAGCTAATAGATATTGTAAAGATACACATCAAGTCAATATCCACAGATTACATTCCATAAAAATGTATGCATCCTTCAAATCTTTCAAAAATTGAATACATTTCCTACTCAAATGTAATCAAGCATGCATTCAGCCCACTTGAATCACACTTCATCAATTTCAAGTGTAGAGTACTTGAGATTTGTAAACTATAAAAATACATAAATAATATATTAGTAAAACCAAATAGTAATCACTTTGTAAAGAGATATTTTGAATGTATCAGCTGACCTTAGTGCTTGAATTACTAAAGATTATTGATTAAGTACTTTCTTTAATTTGATACTAAAGCATTGTTGGAAAATTCAACAAATTTTCCTTAGGGCATAACTTGTAGGACAACTAGTATATTAGTAAAATAACAAGATTCAGTCATAAATATACAAATTTCAGCTCAAACTATTTCTCATCACACACACATAGAGTGACAAAGTAAGAATTGTCCAACTGGATTATGACTAATTGACTACTACCAAAATAATACACAGTAGAGAAACCCCAAGAAATGCTCAAAGTCCAACAAAATTTAGTAAATACTAATAACTTTGCAAAAAGATACTAATGAGTTAGTTTTCAAATCAAATATGCAAAATGGAAGATATTGTATTATTACCATTGATGGAAGTGAATCATGGTGGTCAACTCTAAAATTTTCAATTATATCTTTCATATATCACATGATATAAAATTCATATTGCTCCACATTCGGTTGTTGAGGAGCCTATGTTAGAAAAGAAATATTTAAATAGCTCTTTCAAGGAAAGTGAAACAGTTGCTAATCAGAAGGACATACTTTGACAACTTCCTATGTTGGTTATTTTTTCCCTTTCCTTCCCATCTCCGCATTATACATTTTCAAGGTCCTTCATGCATATAAGAGTTTATTGTATTACCCACCAAAAAAATAAAAAAAATTAACCCGACCCAACCTGATCAAACCCACCTGAATTAAAACCCTTAATGCCCACCAAAAAAATATATAATGATGTCCTACCAATCATGAAAACAAAACATAATAACACACATTAATTAATTGAAAACAAAGTCTCATGCATTACATATTGAATCATTGGAACAGTCATTTAAAACACAAAAAACCTATATTATATCCCAACACATGCATGATTAAACTATTGTAAATAGGTATAACAGTCCATTAAAACACAAAAAACCTATATTATATCCCAACACATGTATGATTAAACCATTGTAAATAGGTATAACAGTCCATTCATATGCATTTTTTTTCTTCAAATAATTAACAATCATAGTTCACCAAAAAACTAAATAATCATATCCAACCATTAATAATTTAGACTGAGATAAAACTCATTATTTTTCTTAGGACATGCAGTAGCAAGTAATCAAGCAAGTAAAATCATCATGCAAAAAAACTATTTTTCTCTCAGATCTTTCATATTAAGAAACAAAGAATCTACTGATGGACAAAACCATCTTATGCAGTCTAAACTGAAGTTTGAAGTTTATGCTTCTACTTCTGAAGCTGAAATTTGATATTGATACAATTCTAGTCCATAGTTTAGACAAATATTCCTAGCACAAGCAGTACTACAATTAAATGTACCAAGAAAAATAGGGCAGAACCAGAGACAGATTTATATTAGGGCAGTAGAGACGGATTTATATTAGGGCAGTACTGGGCTGTAGCATACCCCAAAGTCAAGCAAGCACCTTTTTCCTATTGAATTTTTCCTGTGCACCGAGGCATTGAAATGAGCCTGATTCATTTCCATACGTAGCTTGCACATTGAACATCAAATGGAAACAAATCACGTTGCATAATAAATTCTGAAAAAACAAATAAATCAATAAAACATATGATATTTTCATTATTGATTTTTTAACTGTCCTTTTAAATCATACTTTAAAATAATTTATTGATGATCTAAATGGTCAAATCACATAAAAATTTTATTACATGAATAATATAACAAACCATATATAATTTGGATGGATTAATTTTTATGGATCAGTATCCAACCATATAAAATAATGAGCTTTCTAATTAATTAATTATGCGATATTGATGTGATATGTCAAGGTGTAAGTGGACGCAATC
The DNA here is from genome assembly GCF_018446385.1 of Zingiber officinale. NCBI lineage: Eukaryota > Viridiplantae > Streptophyta > Magnoliopsida > Zingiberales > Zingiberaceae > Zingiber > Zingiber officinale. Next base: position 19,746,568 of record NC_056006.1, on the reverse strand, counting down.
AGATACACTTAAGTGTATGATAGTGGGTCCATCCTATTTTTTCATCCTATGTTTCAATACCAATATCAAGCAAGAATTTTACTTAATATAATAAGTTTAATTATATAGGCCCAATTTATTGAACGACAGTTAGTTAAGGATATAGATGTAAATTTTATTATAAATAATTTTTATATTTCAAAAACACACAGTGACATTTTGTTGAATAAATAATAAATTTTTTCTGTTATATATATAATTTTTATTATTATTTAATAATATATATAATTTAATATATAAATTTGAGTCTTCCCAAGTTTAAGCCCAGTACATCTTTAATTTCTGGATTCTTCCCTGGGCAGAGCCTAGTTGCATGGTGTCTTGTGCCAATCCACAAGCATACTCAGAAAGGAATTAGAGATGATAGTTTTTACTATAGTTCACAGCACATCGACAATCAATCGATATAATAGTTGAAGCTATCTGACATTTAAAGGTCCTTTAAAGAATAAAAGTACAATGAAAAATACCCTTGGTTTCATGATCAAATGTGGAGTAATAAAAAACTAATAAATTTTCAAAACCAAAAAATGAATTGCTTGAGGATGCCTATAATAAAAGATTAATCAATTGAGAATTTCAAATAGAAACAAAAAATACAGTATCTGATTGTAAATTTTCACAAGGCTTAAGTTTGTTTGGAACTTCCAACAAGAGCTTGATATTACCTTCTATCTAATAGGGGAAGCTGTCTCCTGGGAAGCTTGTTGATTAGCCATATGGAATTGGATTTCTTGGCACAACTCAGGTGCCTGAGGAAGAGGTTTAGAAGTCTCAGGAAAGATTCTTAGATATTACTGATCATCTCATATATCATGGAAAATAGGACTTCACTATAACATGTAAGCAAACCAAAATGTTATTTTCATATATATATATATATATATATACACACACAAACATAAACTACTTGCTATAATAGAACATTGACATCAACTTAATTAGTTAAAGAAGGGTATGGATGCTAATTCAATTTGGTAAAATCTTAGCAAGTGTCACCTTTAACAAAAGTTTACAGTGCAATAACACATTTGATACAGCCACACAACTAGAAGCATAAGTCAAATAAAAATCATTTTCTACATACTCAGCTATCTCAGCCCAACATTTAGTACAACAAATCATAGTTACAAGGAGCTTTTACAAGGACATTGTACTATGAAATTAGTTGCTGCAAGCAAGTAAAACCTTGAAGCCTAAACATATGGACCTACAACTTACCTTGGTTATTGGACCTAGTGACATCAGGTATATATCTAATCAAAGAAGTCAAAGAACAAAATATAATGACCATCTTGAGGAGAAAGAAGTTAGCAGGATCTCTTTTCAGGAAGAGAGTTACCAATTTCATAGCATGCTCGAAGCACTGAGTTGCCTTGTCCAAGCAACCTAAAGCAACCTGTTCATTAGGGTTGAAGAACCCTTGCTGACTATGGGCATTCCCCAAGATGAATACTGTGGCATGCCTTTTAGGATCCACCTCCAAGGCTTGTTCCAGTTTCATTATGGCTTCTGCAAAAAATAATTTACGAGGAATCATCGATCATATTGATATACAGAAACAAATGATCAACTAAACTTTTAAAGCTGTGATTTCTTTTATCATTTTTGTTATTATTTATCAGAACATGGCTCAAATGTCAGAACATGGCTCAAATGCATAAATAAGAACCTTTCACCATATCCTCGAGGTTTTTTTTTTTTCTGAAAAGATGATAGATTCAGAAGCGCACTCCCCCACTTTATGAGATTCTAAAAGAACAGTCGAATCAGTTGTCAAATTTTAGACAACAAGAAACTTTATTAAGAAAGAACACGAAGAAGAAGGACAAATCAGCGATGAAATTTTGACAGAAAGGAGAAGGGAGGTGGGGAACTCACATCGGCATCACGGGGGTTAGCGGCGCAGGCCAACTTGGCCGCCTAGCATTCCTGCTCAAACAACACCAATCAATTGCGAAAGGTAAATTGCCTCTCCCCCCTCCCCTGACACACACCTCCCTTTTGTCTCCCTTTGAAATGTGCTTTCTACCCCCTCTTCCTTAATAACAAATTATTTGAACGCTTTTACTGGTAATTTTTTGTTACAATTGTATTTATTATTTTTTAATCAATTTTTTATTTTATATAATTTTTAACATATGTCATCCGTTGTATGACACATGTTTATTTATAGTACGAAATAATAAGTACACCTTCAAATACGTCGGAGCAAAATTTAAAGGTAATATTAATTAAAATTTTTATTTTTATATATTTTTGTATTTTTTTTGTCTATTATTATATATCTCTGGGAAGAGCAGATCTTCTGGTTCAAAAAAAGTGGAGCAAGGGATAGACCACCCTTAATTACGGCGGATCTTGAATGCGATCTGGCCGCAATAGTTTGTGTCGGAGCGGCCGTCTGGAGGCCGTCTGAAAGCCACCTACGCTAGGCGCCCAGCAGTCTGGTCACTTGCCCACCTCCGACGGCTTTCAGGTAGCCTTCGACCGCCCGCTTCAACCCAAACTATAACTTGGAAGGTACGGTGAATCTAAGAAGGTATCACAATCAATTACGACCGGATCGTGGTCACAATCCAGCCACAATTAAGAGTGGTACATCCTTTGGTCCATTTTTTTGTGGACTAGGAGATTTGACTCCGTCCTCGGGGTTATGATGATGCGGTAGAATATTTAAATTATTACCTAGGTACCCGCGGTTCAATTCCCAACTATGGCGTATTTGTAAAAAAAATTCCTCCAAATGAAGAGCGCAACCAAAAGACACTGGGTTTTTGGGCTGATCATCACATGTGCTTCTTAATTTGCCCTAATAGCCGGTGGAAAATTTTTGTAGAACTAGATCGGTCACCCACGGATAGTCAATTAGACTAACTGAAATTATCATTTTTTTATTTTAAAAAAATATTTATTTATAAGTTATAAATGTATTTACTATTAATTATTAATATTTTTATTAGTTTTAATATATATATATATATATATATTTTTTAAATTTTATCGATAATAACTACTAAAATTTACCGTAAAGATTACAAACATATAATTAAAAAAATTATTTAAAAAAAAACAAACTAGTTAAACCAATCAAAGAGTATAAACATAAATAAAATTAAAATTTGAGGTGGGACCGAAAAAAATATATGGGTGCAAAAAAATATCTCTCTTAAATTATCCATCCTTCAATCCTTAATATATATCAACACACCACTCTTCTTTTAAACTACACTCTCTAACTCTTGACAAGAATATTCCTCCCTTTACATTACCTCTTCCAATAAAAAAATTTTGATAAAACAAACCCAATAAAAAAAAAAAAACAAAACTTAAAAAAAAACTAAAAAAAATGAACAGAAGTGAGATTGAAGGGTATAAGTGGAAGATTGAAGATGGGGACTTTTCCCCCCTTTTTTACATCACAAGCAACTTTCAACTTTTGTCAAATGAACTTCTCATCATCTCCTTACTCTGACACTTGTATTTGATTCCTAAAGAGGAACCTTTTCTCTCAATAGGCAACAATGAGTAGTTCTTCCACTCTCGAGCAAGAGCCCTCACAGTGTCCAAATCGCCTGCCATGCCATCACAACACCACCCCACTCTCACTGCGACAACCTTGCTCAGGTTGACCCCTCGCCGACAAAAATCACCAAAGTAATTAGTGTTGAGAAATTACAGATTCAGATCGAATTTATTGGCGCCTTCGCGCACCATTCTAGTCAAAACAAAAGCAAATAAAAAGAGGATCCAACCACAATGATTGAAAGAGCACCAAAAAAATTGCTTGACAAAATGTTCAATTCGGTGGAGACGTTTGCGGTGGTGTCGACAATGTGACTGAGCTAGGTCGGAAGAAAGTGGGAACAGGGAATAGGGGGCGATGAAGATATAGATAGAGAGAGGCTTTCGATAATTAGAAGGCTGTAGTGGGTGGGGGTCGAAGGTGGCACGCGACAATAGATGGTGGTGGTGGTAGCAGATGGCGGAGTGGGTTTGGTGTGGATGACGTGGTTTAGGTTTAGGTTTAGGTTGGGGAATTTTTGCTAATTATAGGTTTGGAGGGAAGAGTTGAAGTGTTGAAAATTTTTGCTAAGTATAGGTGAGAAAAATTAATTAGTTTTTATTAATTAACAACATTTTTTACTATATTGTTCATAAATAGGATAAGGAAGCGCTTATAGTCACCGGGTTTTAAAAAATACTGTTGAAATCAGTGTCTATTATAGAAAAAAGGATGTTTATAGACACCAACTAAAAAAGGTGTATATTAGCAAAAATATGCACTCATAGACACCTTTTTTTTTTGAAAAAACCAATTTAAAATACTCAAAGACATCAAAAATTACTTAAAATTGTTGTTGTTCCACAAGTGTCTATGAGTGTTTTTCTTATAGTGAGGTAATTAGTGGATTACCCGCTTGCGTCTTAGAGTAGGAGTTGACGAAGGCTCAAAACCAAGTAAAACCGAATGTGTGTCTTTTTACTTATTTTGTTTTCATGTTTTTCCACTGCGTACTTATTTTATAAAATCAAAAAAAATATTTTTTAAATCATATGATTTACCCCCTCCCTCCTCTCACATGTGTCTCGATTCAACAGTAGCAAAGGCATGTTTGGTTGTATGTGCTTCCTAATACTATACTCTTTGACCTCCAATAAGTTGTTGATCGGCTCGAGCCCTGATTTTCAACTTGGTATCAGTCGGTGCTATAGAAGAATCCACATTCTCTGTATCAAATTTAGATCATAAAGTGTCAACTGATCGCTTTTATGGTCAAACCTGACCACGACCGTGAATAGGATAACTCACTAAGTGCCATCATGCTAAAACCAAGTAAGTGAATACATAATAGATAGGTATAGAAACACCTACACAATCCAAGAGAATCTAACCAACAATACCTTAATTCCAATAATATTGAACTTGTCTAACAATAAACTGTTGAATTGAGATGTACATGAGGGGAGGGGGGAGGGGGGAGGGGGGAGGGGGATAAATCACGTGATTTTTAAAAACTTATTTTTCGGTTTTGAAATCAAAGTGCACAGTAGAAAATTAAGTAAGAAATTGAATTGAAAAGCAAGCAAAAGATCACATGTTTGGTTTTTTACTTGGTTCAGAGCCTTCTGTGACTCCTACTTTAAGACCCAAGTCCCGCGAACTTATTGACGGATAATCCACTAAAAACCTCTTTCAAAACCATTGAAAGAGGGAATCGAGTATAAATATAGTCGAAGAAGTGTAATACGCTACACTTCCCATTTACAAAAATTAAGTACAATAATTAACTTTGTTGCCAAACACTGTTTGCAGTCGGTTGGCTCAAGCTCAGTATTTGGAAGGCTTCTTGGTGGTAGTCGGGCATAGTAGAGTCACAGCAGGGTAGCAGCAGCAAGTTGGAGCAGTCGAAAAGTTGATTGGATGCGTAGAGGCTTGTATGGAAGTTCTGTGTTGAATGCTCCTTGAGATAGCCATTTAAAGGGTGTGGAAAGCGTCTTCCATAGCCTTGAAGGTGCCTTCTATAAGTCAAATCCTATCCCACTTTCGCTTCTCCTTATTTGTTATGAAGTCTGAATTTTATCCCTTGAAAGGCGCCTTCCAAAGCACTAAAGGCGCCTTTCATGAATAGTATGAAGGTATTTTCCAATGCTTGAAGGCACCTCGTTACTGTTCACCCGAGACTATTTTGCTCCTTTTGCCTTGCAAGTTAGGTTAGTCCAACACAATAATAATCTAACCTACAAAATAACATTAGCATAACAATAATATGATTAATTTATGACTTAGACCCTGCCTTCCAAATTAGAATTTAGTCAGTGTCTCAATTTAGATTCTAAAATGAACCTAAATTGAACCGACGCCTATTGTCCCCTCAATCGAGTGTGTTCTCACTTAGTCACTCTCCTCCAGTGACTTACTTTTACTTACCGTGTGCCAAGTTACCTCCTTGACGTCAATTTGACCCACCAGGTCTTTCTGCCAGAATCGCACATCTGGACTTCACCACTCGGGAATAGAACATCCCTACTAGATTTCCTACCTGGTATCAAGTCCTCATGATCCATCAAGTTAGTCAACTCTTCACACTCGATAACAAGGTTAGATTACAACAACACCTTATCATTCATCAAAACTTGAGTTAGACTGTTAGTGTAAATTGTACCAATAATCTCCCCATTTTTTATGTAATGGTAACCTAGGTTAGAGTTAGGAAAAAACACTTAAGAAAGATCTATTATTCTCTTAATCATTTTAGGATTAAGGTTTTCAAGTTGATTTAGTTTGTCTTTTTTCTACCCCCCTCCCCCCTCTTTGACATTTATCAAAAATAATATAGATAGGTATACCAAATTGCAGATAGATAAGCAAGTAATAATAAGTGCAAAGTAATAAAAAAAACCTTGCAGATCTATAGGAGGGAGGAATTAGGAAAATTTTAAAAGTATTTTAATAGAAGTTTTTGATTGTGAAAAAAAATTTAACATTTTGAAAATTGATTTTGCAAGGTAAACTATTTGTAAAACTAAGGGTGCGTTTGGTTTGCCCCATTTTCATTTTTATTTTTTGAAAAACGCACATTTTTCATTTTTTAGAAAATGACTTTTCCACGTTTTTCGTTTTCTTAGAAAACGCTATCTCATTTTCTTAAAAATGAACGTGAAAAACGTAAACCAAACGCGTTTTCCATTTTCTCATAAAATGAAAACAGAAAACAGCGTGGAAAACGCAAACCAAACACCCCCTAAATTTTGCAAACTAGTTGTCAAGATAGATTTCAAAAATAATTGAAATTACTTTGCAAAGTTTCAAAATATTGTTGAAGATAGTTTCAAAAGATTCTTCAAGAAAAAATATTTTAGAAATATTTACAAAGTAGTTTTCAAACAAAAATATTTAAGAGGTTTTTCAAAGATATTTTTCAGAGTAAAAAGATAACCTTTAAATAAAACTTTTCAAAATATTTTCCAAAGTATTTTTTGAAAATATCCTTTAAAATATTTTTCAACATATGCTAATATGATTTAAAATACTTGTATTTTTCAAGACAGATAGTTTGAAAAAAGTATAAGAATTTTTACAGAGTAAGTATCCTAAAAGTAATTTTGAAGGTATTTTGCAAAAGGAATTTTGAAAGCAATTTTGAAAGTGATTTTTGCAACAAGTATTAGGAAAGGAAATGAATTATTTTAAAAATCATTTTCAATTATCTTCCCCCCTGAACCTGATATATTTTTAAAAAATATTCATCTAAAAATTCAGCCTTAAATGTCTAACCATTAGTTACTAACTAACTATCAGAAGATAGCAGTGTTCACTTGGTTAGTCAGGTTAAGTAGTGTTCACTTGGTATCTAGTTAGTGTTTAATTAAGATGGATTACTTAACCCGATCTCTATAATTTTAGTATTTTTTGTCCAGACTTGTATTGATGCACTGATATAAGCATCTGAAGTTCAAGCTCCAGGCCTATGCATCTCACGCCATCCTAAGTTTGTGAATACACAATCAAGATACACCTATTGTGTTTGTGAGATGCTCAATACCTAGATCTATAGGACTATACTTTCTATAAATTTGATCTAGACTAAGGCCAAAATTAAATTTAAAATTCTAAGGAAATAGGAATTTTTAGAAAAATATAAGTAAAGCATTTTTCCTATAATTTATAAATCATCTAAAAAATTATTTTAAAAATAGCAGTCCTACTCTAAAAGGATTATCTAGCTAAAGTGGCAAAAAGTAGCTAACTGTATAGATCAAGTCAACCAGATATATAATATATAACAGTGTATTAAAATAATCAGGTTTGGTCATCATCAGCTGGAGGAGGTGGGGGCTACTCAAGTGCTCGTAAAGCCCGAAGAATTTGCTGAAATTTAGTGGTCATCTTCTCTCGAAGAGATGAGAATCTGGTGGTTGTCTCTGTCCGAATAGTATTGAATCCGTCCGAGATTGACTGTCGTATCTAAATGGAAGACTCCTCAAGTCGAGCAAGGGGGTCCTCGATGGATAGCGAAGTCGAGGCCTGAGTCGGAGTCAAGGGATGGGTCAAAAGAGGCCCAAAGAGCTCCTCAGTCATAAATATTGGCAACTCCTCTCCCTCGGACGGAATGATGGGTGGAAAATCATCCTCAACCTCGCCTAGAGCGTCTGGCTGCGGTCTCACTCTCCAAGCCAGTCTCCCCTGAGCAGCGATGTCGATATGCACTAATGCAAGCTAGTGCTGACCAGTATCATCACATGCACTAAGGGAGGTGGACGTACCCTGGGTCATATCTACCCCTATGGTCGAGAATAGGTAAGTCAAAAAATGACAATAGGGTATATGAACTTGTCGCCTAGTGATGAGATTGAATGCATGAATGACATTCTAGAACATGTGTAATGCAATGTCGATGTCTAGACGCTGGTATAGTGTATATAGAAAGAAGGAGTGGGAAGTTCACATCATCACAATATCATGAGATGTGATCGGCAAAAAATAAGTGGTCAGGACTCAATACAGGACAAAGTCCTGAACCCTAAGAGAGAATGACCTAAAGTCAGCCACAGTAGGTAGTCTCTCCTCCCCAAAAAAATATATGTGGATAGTATCTAATGTAATGTGGGAGTAGGGTTCACCAAATGGAAAATCCCTACTAGGATAACATAAAAAAGGACAGACAGATTTCCTAAGTCCTAAGATATCATATAATAGAATGGGGGAGAAGCTAAAGTCCTTCCCACTAACTCTAGTAGAGTAAGTCAAATCATCAATCTTAACTAGATTATTATAAAAATGGGCACACATGTCTAAGTTTATTGAATGACTATAATAAAGTAGCCTATCTAACTGGTAATAGTCAATTATTTATATGATAGGGGCACAGTGTCGAGTGAAGAATGACCAACTCAGAAACCTAGATTTAAGTGCAATATATGAATACTGTAGAAAATTTAGTCTAAGTTGCTCAGTGGAAAATCTAGCATCGATGGATGAGATACTGCTGAAATTAGCCTGGGTTAGAATAACATTCTATTTTTTTCTAACATAGTTTACATATGCAAATAATCAAGAAAAAAATATATAAATGAAGAAAATGAATAAGTAAGTTAAGTTAGAAGGCATCGAGGAGGCATTGTTAAGAATTTTGGAAGAAAAAGGGAAGAAAATGTAAAGAAATCTGACTAGAAGGCGCCTTGAAAGGAGAATGTTTGCAAACAGAGAAAGACTTCATTCACTATACAAAATCAGGTTGAAGGCACCTTCAACTAGATGGAAGGCCGTTGGATCAAGAAGCGCTAGAGGGGGGATGAATAACACTCGTGGCTTTCACTTGTTTCGTATTCGAAAATTCGAGTTTGAGAAGCGAAAATTAAATCAAACACACAAAAGACACCAAGATTTACTTGGTTCGGAGCCTAGGGTGACTCCTACTCCAAGACCCAAGCTCGTTGAGCATTTACTTTCGGCAACAACTATAATCGCGCAAGTTTACAAATATATAATGCAAGTAAGGCAATAATTAACTTTATACCGATAACAGAAATAAGAAATTTGAAGCTCCTGGTCATCGAGGTGTTGCTACAGCAGTTCTGGATTGTCTCTTGAGCAGCGTGCTGAAGAAGGATTGCCATGAAAGTGATTGAATAAGCTGCTGGTCGAGATCTTCATAAATAGGCTATTGAGGGCGCCTCCAATGCCTCATGGAGGCGCCTCAAACCCTAAAGTCTATCTCGACATCAATGCTGTCGAAAAGCCTTCGCAGCCTGCTGTTTATCCGCCTAAGGGCGCCTTTATCATCCACTGAAGGGGCCTTCAACCAGTAGTCCAGGGCGCCTCCAAGCTCCATGGAGGCGCCTCCAGCTCCTCTGCGTAGCCATCTTCTGCCTTGCACCTGAGGTGCCTCAAAGCTTCATGGAGGGCGCTTCGGATACTGTTCATCCAAGGCAAAAGTGTCTCCTTTGTCCCTGTAAGATGTGTTAGTCCACAAAACAACCACATACCTTGCAAGACAAAGTTAGCATACATATAAATCCAATAAAAGAAGTATTTAACAGTCTCCAGACTTTCCGGTTCTGACTTCGGATTTTCGAAGAAAATCCTAGGTTGAAATGACGCCTACTGTTGTCACGCCCCCAAAGGAGTCCCTATCGAAAAATTTGAGCAGCATCTCCCCTGTACCGGTGACAATCTGAAGCATACATACATACAAAATATATCAGTCACATGCGACTGGAATAAATACACAATCACGCAGTTTATATTCAGCCCACTCGGCTAGAACATAATAAAATACAACCACACAGTTATATATATACAATGAACAACCCACTCGGCTGCATTAAAAACCAACACAGCAGAAAAATGATAACAGAAAGCCCAATACAAAACAAATCAACACACTGCTAGCCGGCTAGGTTTTATACAACAACCACAACAACAAATACAACAACACACCAAATACAGCAAACACCAAATACAAATAAAACATATACAAAACTCGAAACGGTTATCGGATGTGACATAGGACCCGACAGACAGGATACTCCAAGCGACACACCAAACATCTAACTGCTACCTGCAAACATAAAGGTATAAATGCGGTGGTGAGTATAGGTAACTCAGAGGGTAATAGACAAGATAATGCATGGTTTATAAATAAACATGGAGATCAAAGTATACATGCTCAGTAGGGAATAACGAACATGATCATACTAACATAGCCAATAAACAAAACTACCAGTACCAGTCTATTCTACATGATATAATGATCATAACTGACATACAAACTACATGAAATACAACTAACATAATGATAAATACATACCCAATCTGGAATCGACACAAGGTACAAAGATCAGTAAACTCATCGGATCTGCAACAGACTTACTTGTGACACTTGTGCAATATAAATATGACTGCATATACATGTAAAATAAATGACATATATGCATCATGATAACCATATGCAACAATCATATCTCAAACAAGTGCAACACCTCACAATCACATGCAACTAGTATCTACTAGGCATGTATGCAATATATCTCCACAGATGCACCGCGCATCATATGCAAAAATGTGTATGCATGCTCCATGGTCACTGATAACCATGATTTTGGCTATATTATCTTGATTCATAATACATGTTTTTAATGATATATTCATAACTTAAAGTCATATTTACTCTACATTTCATAATTTCATTTTATCTTAGACTTAATTATAAATTGGCCTATTATCATGGCATTTGATGCTAATATTTGTTTATTATTTTGTAGGCATCAAAAGGGTCATGGACCCGATCAGATCAGGCCACATTTGGGCTCAAATCAAGGGCTAATCAAGTCGATCAAGGTTTGGAGTGTTTTGGACCATCCATTGAAGATTAGAGAGATCTGGGCTATCCGTCAAGGATGTGGTCCATCCAAGCTACGAGGAAGCACATTACAGCCGTAGATGAAGATCCAAGGGTTATGATCCAGATCTGAGTTCATCTAGCCGTTGATCAAGCCCAGAAATAATCTGGACTGTCCGATCAGATGTGAGGATGATTTAAATGTTGAGAAGCTACAGTGCACAGAGGGGCTCGATGTGTTCGTGATTTTGCTACAGTTCTTTCTTCTTCTTCTCCGCGACGCCGCAACCTCCGTTCACGATTCCAGATCCAAGAGTTAGCGATCTTCACCGGCGGCAATCCCTGAGCTCCGGCGTTCATCGTCCGAGGTCACAGAAGTGGCAGAGGGCGTTCCCCAGCCCGCGAAGTTGAGTTTCTGTCCATTTTCGCAATCCAGATTTAGAGGCATTCTTTGATCCACGATTTCCATCATCATCGGAGCTCGAGGGCGTTCTCAAGGGCTCCGATCACACTCCCGTTCTCCATCCCATCAGCGACTCCAAGATTGATCTGATCAATCAATTGGTGACCGCAAATTTTCATATTCCAGCTCTGTTTTCTTTGTGCGATGTGGATTCCATTCGGGTGTGAGCTAGAAGGGTGTTCTCTGAGGCTATGATCATCCGGATAGATTAGTTGGAAGCTCAAGATTCAAAGCCAATTGCCGAAGGGCGTTCTCAACGACAATTCTATAGTGATAGCAGGGAGGAGAAGCTGCATTGTCTGATCTGTGTTGTTGAACGTTTACTTAACTTGCATTTTTATTTGATTCCTATAATACCCTGCTTAGATCTAAAGATCTCATAGTATAGCATACATTTTAGTCTTTGCTTTGCCTTTCTTATTTCAGTTCTTGTTTGAATCTTCTCTGAAATTTAGGTTCCGATGTTTTCTTCTTTGCAATTCTGATTTTATTGAGTTGTGCAATCTGAATTTTGATGAGTTATTCAATGAATTTGCAATTTAGTCTTTGTTTTGAATTAGGAATTCTAATTAACACTAGTTGTTTAGATTGGTAATTTAGCTAACTAACTTTCATTCTATGCATTGGAGTTGTGGTATTGTGCTTAAGTTTGAATGTAGAATGAGTCACTTAACATTTTCATTGTCTACCTCTATTAATATTCTCGATTGAAATATTGAATTTAAGTCTTGGTTAATGAGTTGAATGTTGAAATTGATTGTGTTAGTGAATGGAATGTAATTTTCAGTTCTTGTAATTGCAATGAGAACTTAAGTGTGAGTTTAAGCTACTGAGAATGTGAATGTTGAATGCTTGAAAGTTTTATTTCTGTGAACTTAAATGGAAGGTAGTTTAATTAACTCAATTGATTCAATGATGCTTAATTGTTGTTAGCTTGATGATGTACGAAGTCGATTTGTGAATTAATTCTAGAATTAACACACATTCACTAGTTAACCTTGGAAAAATACGACTTGGGACTCCATACTACATCTCTTATCATTAGTTTTGAAACATTCCAATCTTAATCAATTTGATGCACCATGTGACATGTAATATGGTCAACATCAAATTTTGGCACCGTTGTCGGGGAGCAACTAACTAGTAGTGTGTGTTTATTTTAGATTGTGTATTGAGCATTGATTGGTTTATTTTGTTAGCATCTTGATTGATTTGATTGCTTAATTCTTTTTATATTTTCATGTTGGTTTGTTCTTGTATTTTTGAGTGTTTTACTTTTCACAATTTCATGAGTTTGAAACTTTATGCTTTTGAATCTTCTAATTTTGATTTTAGTGTTGTAGTGAAGAACAGGATATTTCTTTAGCATGGATCCATATTTTTAGAATTTTGGAGGTGGAATGGAGAATCAGTACTTTCAGCTTGAGTATCAGTTTTACCCAAACATGGAAAAAAAAAATAGGTATGAATTATTTTATAATGGTTTTAATGCTAATTGGGTGGATAATTCATGTTTCAGGTATGAAAGTGCTTAAGGACAATTTGTTGAGCCGTATCCAGTCTACCAGAGTTCATATGGGTTTCAAGAAGTTTCAATATATTCTATGCCAAATTCTTTTCAACAAAACGAGCCTTAGATAGATGAGTCAACATGGAAACTCAGAGAGATTATGCAACAAATGAGCGAGCATCAAGAGCAACAATTTTTAAGAATACAGAACATACAGATTCAGTTAGATCAAATTACATCATCCATCAATCAATTGCAAGCATGAAATTCTAGTGGAGCGATGGAAAGTAGCGATTCTGTCAGGTCTGACCCTACTTCTATCATTTCACATGATTTTTCTAGTATTTTTTGTGATAATGATGTAATTATGCAGATTTCTGATCCTAATGATTTTGTTGTTGAAGATGTTGATAGTGATTCAGGTTCTGAACATGTTTTTGAAGATGATTTAAGTGTAGGGGAATGCTTACTGGAAGCATTACCCCAAGAATCACCAAGAATTGAAGATGTAAGTGTAGGGACTTGTGCTATGGAGCCAAGCACCCAAGGATCACCACATGAAGATGTACATTTATCAGAACAAGAGCTTGAGCCATATCTTGATGAAGAGGCGGTAACAATCACCACTCCAGGTACCTTTCAAAATGACAAGGTGAGTATTTCTTGTGATTTATCAGAAAGTTTTATAGAGGTACCGTTCATTGATTTCATTAGTTATGATTCATTTCTTAAAAATTTTTTACTCACACTAATATTCTCCTATTTTCTTATCCCACATGTGTATGGGAGTTCTTGTTTTTTTAATGATGTTGTAGGAGAATACAAGCTCCCGGAGTGGATGCTTGAACTGAACTGCCTTCGTCCTCTAGAAAAAGCTTTGAAAGGAAAAATGAAGAATAAAAAGAATTTTAGTGGAACAACGATTACACCTCTACCGGTGTGAATTTTGTTGCTAAATCTTCTTCGACCACCGGAATTAAAGGGGAGTTGGTTCCAATTTTGGTTTCTTTTGCATTTTAATTCATGCTTTGTTAATAAATTCTTTTTATGCATTTCTTTAGTTTCATACTTTGCATTTTTGCATTTTGTTTCCACACTTTGCTTTCATATTTTGCATTTTGTTTAGTACATAACATTTCAATTTTGAATAAATTCTCCAATGAATTGTCTAGTAATATTTTTAAGATGGTAAAAGCTTCTTAATTTTGATCATCAATTTAGGTCATTTAACATGATTGGATGCTTTTCTTGCATGATATTGATTAATTTGATGGTGGATTCCAATTTGATCAATTAGACATGATTGAATGAATATTACCTAGAGAGGACCACTTTAAGCCTATACACTATTATATTCTCTTGTGTGGCATGCACTCATAGCAATTGAAACTCTAGAACTTGCTTAGTTTCTTTTCAAAGTCACAATAGCATTTGTATGCATGGAAATTGAGGATTTTGTCAATTTTGTTCCCCTTCATACTTTCCAATTCCTTTCCTCACAATTTTCTTTATACATTCTCATCTAGCATTTTAATTCTTGATAATCTTTGCTTGTCATTCTTTAATTGAGTGTTTTGGTTGAATACTTGATTAGTTAGATTTTGCAAGATGATAAAAGATTAAGTGTGGGGGGAGGTGTGTAGTGTTTTGAATTTTTGGATGCACTTGTTAATGGTAGGGATTCAAATTAAAGCCAATAATGGAGTTTTGGAAGAATGCTATTGTGAATGAAGTATTTTTAAGATTGTATGCTAAATGTATCCATATTTTGAGTTTTATCATGTCAAGAGTAAGCTCAAAGTGCTTTGGATTTTGAGACTTGATACTATGTTGATACATTCAAATTCTAGGAGACTTGTGTGGGAAGTAGATGTTGATGTGCTAAATTCTGTAGAAAGATGAGAAATGAAGCTGAAATCTAAATGTGCTGCAATTAAAAGCTAATGAAGAACTGAATTTATGGAATTGATTGAATTTGAAACATTGTTTTTTTTAGCAGAAATTTTAGGAGCAACATGTGGAAGACTAATGCTGGAAAATCTATTGTGAATTCAGAAATTTGGTTTGTTGAACATTGATTGTTCTGGACAGTTTCAAGGTTCTGAGAATATGTCATTTGGTAAATTCTGTTGCAAGCTTCTAAGCAGGAAGAGTTCAAATGGACCTGATTTTTCATTATCATGCCGACTATGAGTAGGTGAATGGGTGCAATTTCAATGGAACTGATATTCTTAACTGTTAATGCCTGAAATTAAAATCTGGGAAATCAAAATTCAGAAATCAGTGGCTTATCTGAAGGTTACTTTTGACATAATTTCTTGATCCAGAATTGAGTCCATGAATTGCAGAATTTAATTGGATCCTAGAGGCTTCTTGGCTGCTCCACAGAATTTAATTATAGGAAGTTGCTGAGCTTGGGTTTATTGAATTAATTTTGATTTTCTGTGGAAGAGATCTGGGTTGTGAGATAGTTGAAATTAACTCTTCATTCTTGTGTAAGCAATGAGTTCCAGGTTGCAGTAAATTGTAAAAGACTCATTCAATGCCTTCTTTAAACTGGATTTTACAGGATCTTGAAGAATTAAGTTGCTTTAAACAATGAAGCAGAAACTGGAAACTAATTTTGCATTTTAGGTTTTGTAATTTGTAATCACAGCAGGTTGTAATTTAAGGGATGTTGATTAACCAAACTTTGAGTAGAGACTGAAAGATAACCAAATCTGGAACTAAGGCATCAACAATGACATTCTTGATACAGTCTGCAGATTTTATTAAGCTATAGTCACCAGCTAGCACTTCAGGATTTAGTCCTATTAAGAAGATCTTGAAATTCTGTTAAATTGTATCCTAAACCTTGATATGAAGAATTCAAAATTGTGTTGTGCTATTTTCCGGAAAAGTTGAAATGGAAGATTGCATTAATAGAAAAGAACAGAATTTATTCTTGTGCCAAGCCTTGGTTCTGCTCCTTGTCAGAAAAATAATGGCACGAACCGAAAATAGGAATTAACAATCTGCTGGAAGAGAATCTGAATTATGAAAGAATATTGCAATTGCTGATAAATGGATGCATGCAAGTTCAATGGTATTGAAACTATCCAATTTCTGAAACTGGAATCTGGAAAACCAGAATTCAGTTTCAAAACCTCTCAATTCTGATTTTCCAGCAGAAATGAACCAACTCAGCAACTCTATACTTACTGCAGATGAAGAAATAAGAACAAATTGTACTTAAGGTCAAAAACAAGATCAATCAAGCTGTGAATGAATGTATCAATTTAAGTTTCCAATGTGCCATTTTGGTGAATACACTCCTCAGTTGATCAAGAGATTGGAAATAATGAATATGAATTCTGGAAGCAAATTTCTTAAGTCAGTAACGAATTGTGTTTCTTGTATTTAAGATTAAATGGTGTTGAATTCTTGCCATTACTTGAATTTGATTTCTAAAACTGAACTAGAATCTGGGAAGCCTTGTCAGAAGTGATCAATCCAAGGATTTTAAATCTGCTGCTGCTGAAAACTTCAATTACTGATTTCTCAGCAGTGCCAAATCTATGTGCCAATTTCAAATCTATGGAGTGCCCATTTCTTGGTGCAGATTTCTGATAATTGAAGAGTTGGAGTAGTGCATAAATGAAAATATATACAGGAGATGAGTTCAGATTCTATTATCAAAGTGCTAGAATGCAGAAATTAGAGTACTTGAAAGGATATGTTAAAACTGAACTCTTTGTAGAAATAGAAAAGAAAACAAATGCAGCTAGCTATGGTATATCAAAATTCAGAAGCAATATTAAGTAAAGGAGAAGATCTGGTGAAATTCTAAAGTGCGAAGAAACAAATGGTAATCTCACATCAAATTACTGAAAAAAATAGAAATGTGCAAGAATCTAATCAGTTAAGTATCAAAATTTGATTGTCAATTGATACTCTTCCTTTTTAAAGTTTCTTGTGGGCAAAATTTTTAGGCTGCAAGAAATGACAGTACTGATACTATCATGAACCTGGGAATTAATTGAGGAGTTGCTGAAGGTTCACAAATGTTGAGTTGCTGAAATTCTGTGCAAGCTGCAGAATTAAAATCTGGAATAATGACATGATTGATAAAAGTTTTGTGCCAATTCTTTATGCTATTTTTGATCAGCATGGTTATGAAACTAAGTGCCTATTAATTGAGTGTCAAATGATTACCTTTTCCATGTCTGAAACTTAATACTAAGCTGCAGAATTAGTGGTTGTCATGCTGGAAATCTAAATACTATGGATCAAATTCAAAGTTGATTTAATAGAGTAGACTGTTAGAGAGTTGCTGATATATCAATGAAGCTATAAAATGAGGTATCAGCAGCAACAAGTTTGCTATAGGAATCTGAATCTGAATCAGGCAGAACAAATGGTATTTCAGCCTTTTATGTCATCTACAAATTCAGGAATTCAGTAGCAATAGATTTGAATTCTGTTGAACTGGTGTATCAACTGAAGTTTGAAACCATGAACTTTTGAAAGCTGCAAATCCTTGAATTCTTACTGAATTTGATTGCTGAGTTGCTGAAACATAGATATTTCATAGAAACTAAATTCTAGAAATTCTGAACTGGATTCTCAATTCTGAAAATTCTGATGGGGTTATTGTCCATTGAATCAAAAGTATGAAACTGCATTGTTGAAAGAAAGTTACAAACTGAAGTTCAGGAAATGTAGATTGCTGCATTTGGCATTTCTGTAAGATTTTGGAAGAGCAAATGAGGTGTGGCCAATTGTGGATGCAAGTTCTTTATTAGCAGGAAATTTAAGCACTACACTTATTTTCTTGGTGTCAATTGGTGTTGTCTTCTCTTCACGACTTTTATGATTCGAAACATGAAATTTCAGTTGCCAAATCAGATTGACACAAAAATAGAGAAAGAATCTGCAGAATAAAGAAGAAAAAGCTATGGTTAAAGTGTGTTAAGAATTGGAAAGCATGGTGTTTTGTATTGTCCGAGACGACCAAAGTTTAAGTGTGGGAGAGGGTGTTGATTACATGATGTGAGATTAGTTTCAAAATGCTGAAATTGAAGTGTAAAAACAGTGAAGAAGAAAATTTTTTTTGGCAAATTAAGAAAGTATCAAGAAGGTGGAGATAGAGTATCAAGAATTTTTGATGACCATCAAATTGAAGGGGAGTTTAGCTTGATCTTTTGTATTAATAATGACAAATGGTATTCGTCTTTTACACATCAAATTTGGTCAACTCATCAAGTATATTCCTCCAATACTCTCATTCTCATTTTCTTCATTAATGCCTTTTCTTTTGCTACTACATTCATTTCAATTGCTCTTCTTGCTTTCATTTCAATTCTTGTTGATAAAATCCTTTTGATTCATGTATGCTATGTTTATGGTGGTGGAGAATTAGAAAATAAGCAAGCTTATGGTAGTGAAATGTTGTGAGTTGCATTGAGTGAGCTCTACATATATGCAATTTTGAGTGTGAGGTCTAGAATAGGTAAATGCCTTGTGAAATTGTAACTTGCTTAATTTTTCAATTGGATTGAAACTACCATACCTACTGATTATTGTTTGGATTGTATTCATGATTGTTTGTGATTTTTAGATGATCTTAGTTAAATTTTTTTTACTATCTTCTATGTATTGCTAGGGGAATTTGTGTGGAGATGATTTTTAGTTTTCTTGACTTGAACGGGACGTCCAAGATTAAGTGTGGGGGATTTATAACCATGATTTTGGCTATATTATCTTGATTCATAATGCATGTTTTTAATGATATTTTCATAGCTTAAGGTCATATTTACTCTACATTTCATAATTTCATTTTATCTTAGACTTAATTGCAAATTGGCCTATTATCATGGTATTTGATGCTAATATTTATTTATTATTTTGTAGGCATCAAAAGGGTCATGGACCCGATTAGATCAGGCCACATTTGGGCTCAAATCAAGGGCTAATCAAGTCGATCAAGGTTTGGAGTGTTTTGGACCATCCATTGAAGATTAGAGAGATCTGGGCTATCCGTCAAGGATCTGGTCCATCCAAGCTACGAGGAAGCACATCACAGCCGTAGATGAAGATCCAAGGGTTTTGATCCAGATCTGAGTTCATCCAGCCGTTGATCAAGCCCAGAAATAATCTGGACCGTCCGATCAGATGTGAGGATGATTTAAATGTTGAGAAGCTACAGTACACAGAGGGGCTCGGCGTGTTTGCTATTTTGCTACAGTTCTTTCTTCTTCTTCTCTGCGATGCCGCAACCTCTGTTCACGATTCCAGATCCAAGAGTTAGCGATCTTCACCGGCGGCGATCCCTGAGCTCTGGCGTTTATCGTCCGAGGTTACAGAAGCGGCAGAGGGCGTTCCCCAACCCGCAAAGTTGAGTTTCTGTCCATTTTCGTAATCTGAATTTAGGGGCGTTCTCCGATCCATGATTTCCATCATCACCAGAACTCGAGGGCGTTCTCAAGGGCTCCGATCACACTCCTATTCTCCATCCCATCAGCGACTCCAACATTGATCTGATCAATCAATTGGTGACTGCAAATTTTCAGATTCCAGCTCTGTTTTCTTCGTGCGATGTGGATTCCACTCGGGTGTGAGCTAGAAGGGTGTTCTCTGAGGCTATGATCATCCGGATAGATTAGTTGGAAGCTCAATATTCAAAGCCAATTGCCAAAGGGCGTTCTCAACGGCAATTCTGTAGTGACAGCAGGGAGGAGAAGCTGCATTGTCAGATCTGTGTTGTTGAACGTTTACTTAACTTACATTTTTATTTGAATCCTGCAATACCCTGCTCAGATCTAAAGATCTGATAGTATAACATACATTTTAGTCTTTGCTTTGCCTTTCTTATTTCAGTTCTTGTTTGAATCTTCTCTGAAATTCAGGTTCCGATGTTTTCTTCTTTGCAATTATGATTTTATTGAGTTGTGCAATCTGAATTTTGATGAGTTATTCAATGAATTTGCAATTTAGTCTTTGTTTTGAATTAGGAATTCTGATTAACACTAGTTGTTTAGATTGGTAATTTAGCTAACTAACTTTCATTCTATGCATTGGAGTTGTGGTACTGTGCCTAAGTTTGAATGTAGAATGAGTCACTTAACATTTTCATTGTCTACCTCTATTAATATTCTCGATTGAAATATTGAATTTAAGTCTTGGTTAATGAGTTGAATGTTGAAATTGATTATGTTAGTGAATGGAATGTAATTTTCAGTTCTTGTAATTGCAATGAGAACTTAAGTGTAAGTTTAAGCTACTGAGAATGTGAATGTTGAATGCCTGAAAGTTTTATTTATGTGAACTTGAATGGAAGGTAGTTTAATTAACTCATTTGATTCAATGATGCTTAATTGTTGTTAGCTTGATGATGTAAGAAGTCAATTTGTGAATTAATTCTAGAATTAACACACATTCATTAGTTAACCTTGGAAAATACGACTTGGGACTCCATACTACATCTCTTATCGATAGTTTTGAAACGTTCCAATCTTAATCAATTTGATGCACCACGTGGCATGTAATATGGTCAACATCAGTCACCCCCGCCACCTCTCTAGACGCTACGACCCCTGTATAGCCGAGAGGCTTCGGTCCGTGACAAACCGTACTGGCCTCCAGTACATACACCACTATAGGAGCCATAAGCGGAACACTCAGCTAAGTAGTTATCTAACTACATAGCTAAGGATCTGTAATGCCCGAAAATTTCCAAATAAATTATTAGAAATATTCTACTATTTTTCTGGAATTTTAGGATATTTTTCATAGAATTTTTAGGGTAGCGGAAGTAGCAAAAATAAATAGAAACGTAAAATAGCCTAAGCGGGAATTGAACCCGAGACCTATGAGACCCTATGTCTTATTGACAACTCTAGTAATCAGGAGCCCCCAGCAGGGGTGTGCTGAAAGAAGAGGGAAACAGTTATATTTAAGGTTTAGTTGGCCGAATAAACCACTTAATATAAATAGGAAAAAATTAAGTGAGGAGTTATTAGTTTTCATCGGAAGCTTTTCCTCTCCTCACCCTAATTCCGCCAAACCTCTCTTCTTCCAAACCTCATGGCACCTCAACCTCCAAGGAACCTAGGGTTTCATCCCAAGGGCTATAGGAGCACCTTCCGGCGACAACTCCGGCACGAGAACGCTCCTCTCCGAGAGAAGAGCACGTAGACGCGAGGAGATTGACGAAGGGATCTTTTCCACCGGAAATCTAGCGATCAGATCGTAAGGAAATCTAGCGCAGGATGTAAGAAATCCCTCACCTGCAGTATAAGTAGCTCTTTTCAAGATTTTATGCCTTAGTTTAGTTGTATACAGATTTTCAGTACATAGGGTGTGAATTAGTGCACAACAAATGTTTGATAAAATGTTTAGCTCAGTTAAATGCAACATAGGCATTTTTAATAGCTTAGATAAATGCAATAGGAGCATTTTATAGCATATTTATCCTTGCTACAACTTATATGGGACAACGGTCCAATGGGTGGGCTCCCACAGTCGCCTCTAGGTTCAAATAACCTAACTCTAGGTTCATATAACCTAGAAATAGCAAGATAAGATAATTCAGTTATAAAACAGTATTTTACTTTTATCAGTGGCACTGTACTGGACTTCAGTTGTCCTTGGGTTGGGCTCCCATAGTCGTCCTTAGGTTTAGATAACCTAGTAAACCCTACTAGATTTGGGACTAGCTACCTTATGTCTAGTTAGGGATGCGCGCATAGCAAGTACAGTTGTCGGGCCCATCAGCAGCATAATTAGTATTTTCATCTATTTATGATAAATAGTTTTTCAAAGCTTCACAATTTAGTTATGTGATTACAGTTCAGAATTTGTATCAGCTTAGCATTAGTTTAGTTAGCTATTGTGTCAGTTTAGTTCTATCTTGTTGATACTAGAAGATATTGCCATGATCAGCTTTTGATTTCTATGTTTTGTATGATAGTATGCCATGCCATGCTCTAACATGTTTAGTATATATTTCAAATAGCATGTTTTAAAAGCATAAATTGCATCGTATGCATGTTTTGTGAGGTAGATGATTTCTTACTAAGCTCCCAAGCTTACAGATACTTCTTTTCCTTATACTGCAGATAAAGGTAAAGGAAGGATGGATTAGCGGAGGCTGGAGGACAATGCAATGAAGATGTGTGTGGATAGGAACTTGGAATAAAGATCTTTGGAAAGACTAGCAACTTAAGAACTTAGTATTTCTTGTAGTGTTACTTTTCTGCACTTTTAGTTAATTAAGTGTCTTAAATTACGATAGTTATGCTTAGATTACTGATTGTCATGATCTTAGTTAACTAGCCATGAGTAATGATAGGTCTAGTAGCTTTGCTTTTGCTTATAGAGTTGATACATGTGATTTGAGCACGAAACAGTGCTGAAATCAGACTTCTGATACGAAATCAGAAACCCCAATCGATCAGCCGATCGATTGGAGGCTCCTTAATCGATCAGCTGATCGATTGGGCAGCTTGTTCCGTGAACAGTAAGCTCCTGGATCGATCAGCCGATCGATCCGGTAGTGTTCTGTCGCGAACAGAGAGCTCTGGAATCGATCACTGGATCGATTGGCCAGACTGAATCGATCAGCCGATCGATCTAGACGGGACCTCCGTGCATAGTAGCAAGCTGAATCGATCAGTGGATCGATCCAATAGCTCCAATCGATTGAGTGATAAGCTCAATCGATTGGGAAGCTAGATTTTGACTAGAAACCTTTAGTTGTAGCTCCTTGACCATGGGGGATGAAAGATATGTCATGTATACTTTAGATCCCATCCCTTAGCACATGTAGAACAAAGAAATTGCATTAGCATAAAGAAGATTTAAATTAGATCAGTTTTCCACACATTAAGAATAGTTTAGCGACAGCATAATGTAACCCCCGGCCTTACAGCTTAGCCAGTAGAAGGCGGGGTGTTACAGAGTAGTATCAGAGCAAGTTCCATACTTTCTACACACACATCAGCATTGAACCTGCAGCTTCTAAGTAAGAATACCTCTCACTTATTATGTTCTTGCTTTCATGTTAATAGATAACTGTAATATGTTCATGTATGATAGCATCTAACATGATAGTAGTAATTACATAAATATGATTGTATTAGTTATGTATGTCCTCTATTTCTCTAGAAAATGGTACGAGGATGCCCAGCTAGAAAGACGCCAGCTACTGAGTCCCAGCATGAGGCAGGCAGCTCCGTGCCTCCTCCAGATCTTATAGCAGTAGTGGCTCAGCTACAGAAGCAGCTAGCTGAACAGCAACAGGAGATAGCCACTTTAAGGGCTAACCAGCAGAACACTCCTACTGTAACTCCAGAACCCAACTTAACAACCCCAGTAGTGATAGAGGTTCCACCAGTCCAACCTGCAGCACTGGTAGCCCCAGCAGCAGGGGCAAGGAGGGAAGCTTATCTGATCCAGTGGCAGAAAATCAAGCTAGAGAATTTCTCAGGCACCAGTGAACTATGGGATGCCCAAGCCTGGCTCAAAACACTGGAGAGTACGATGGAGCTTCTGGACTTGACAGAACATGAGAAGGTGAAATGCGCCTCTTTCTGCCTGACAGGAGATGCACGTATGTGGGGGAGAAAATTAAAGTGAAGCGCCCAGTGAATCAGATGACATGGGCTGACTTCGAAAGAGAATTCTTCAAAGAGTTCTTCCACATGCGGGTCACAAATCACCACTATGACAAGTTCATGGAATTTCATCAGGGCAACCTTTCAGTTGAGGAAGCCGTGAGGAAATTCAACAGACTGGCTCGTCTATGCCCAGAACTAGTCAGCACTGAAAGAGAACGAGTCCGGTTGATGCTCAAGATGTTAAGGCCGGAAATAGCAATGAATGTGGCCAGCGGTGTCCGTAGGCCGCAAACTACAGAAGAACTAGTGAGCAGTGCTCTGACCACCGAGCATTACCAAAACAACATCAAACAGCAGAAGCAAACCTTTTTAGAGCCTAAGGGCCAAGGAGGCTCAAGTACTCAGAAACACCAGGGTCACATCTCTAACTGGAAAGGGAACTCCAGCCACAAACGTAAACCAGGGAGTTACCCAAAAGGAGGACCAGCTAGTAAACAACCTAGTTATCCCAAATGTTCCACTTGTGGGAAATTCCACCCAGAAGTTTATCGCAAGGGCACACGAGGATGTTTTGAATGTGGCCAAGAAGGGCATATGGCTAAGCAATGCCCGAACAAGACCAGTCTTCCTCCACCACAGCCGATACAGTACGGAGACAAACCAGCCCAGTTACATCAGATGCAGGTTGCAATAGATGGACCACACATCAGTCAAGGCAGACTAGAAGCCCCCTCAGCCACAACGAACGCGAGGATCTACTCACTTACCAGGGAGGATGTAGCGAATGCCTCGACAGTTGTTATAGGTCAGATTAGTATTTTACAGCAAAGTGCAACTGTTTTGTTCGATACTGGGGCAACCCATTCTTATATATCCAGGGCATTTGCCGAAAAGTTAGCATTAACTCCCGATGCACTTAGTGGTCAATTTTTGACAACATTGCCTTCAGGAGAGATCATGACATCCACGCACTGGCTCCGAGCAGTGCTAGTCATTATAGCAGACAGAGAACTTTTTGGTGATCTGATAGTATTAAATATGGCCGACTACGACGTCATCTTGGGAATGGACTTTCTGATGAAGTACGACACCTCCATAGAGTGCCGTAAATAGAGAGTTGTATTCCAACCTAAAGCAGAAGTACAGTTTGGTTACATCGGAGAACCAAAGAGAAAGGCCAAGAAGTTTCTCTCAGCCTTGAAAGCACAGAAACTATTGGATTCAGGGTGTACGGGATTCCTAGCCCATGTAGTCAGCACTAGTCGGAACAAGGACCAAAAGCCAGAAGAGGTCCGAGTGGTATGTGACTACCCAGTAGTCTTCCCTGAGGAGTTACCAGGACTAGCACCAGACAGGGAGATTGAATTTGAGATAGAGCTCATCCCTGGTACAAATCCCATCTCCAAAGCACCCTACCGCATGACTCCAACAGAACTGAAGGAACTTCAGGGGCAACTACAGGAGCTGCTTGACAAGGGCTTCATACGTCCTAGTCACTCACCATGGGGAGCGCTTGTATTGTTCATGAAGAAGAAGGACAAGAGCATGCGCCTGTGTATAGATTACTGAGCATTAAACCAGGTCACGATTAAGAACAGGTATCCTCTTCCCAGAATAGATGACCTGTTTGATCAGCTAAAGGGAGCAGCAGTGTTCTCTAAAATAGACCTCCGGTCAGGATATCACCAGGTTAGAGTTAAAGAAGGTGATATACCCAAGACAGCTTTCAGGACCAGATACGGACATTATGAGTTCGTAGTCATGCCCTTTGGCGTGACAAATGCTCCAGCTACCTTTATGGATCTTATGAACAGAGTATTCAGAGAATACTTGGACAAGTTTGTTATTATGTTCATCGATGACATTCTTATCTATTCAGGAACTCAGGAAGAACACGCAGAGCACCTGAAGATAGTACTGCAGATCCTTCAGCAAAATCAGTTGTACGCCAAGTTCACGAAATGTGAATTCTGGCTTGACCAGGTATCCTTCCTAGGTCACATCATCTCCAAGGATGGTGTCATGGTAGATCCCAGTAAGATAGAAGCAGTGAGTAACTGGGAAAGACCTAAGAACGTCAGTGAAATCAGAAGCTTCCTAGGACTAGCGGGCTATTACAGAAAATTTGTAGAGGACTTCTCCAGGATAGCCTTCCCACTGATAGCTCTTACCAGAAAGAACAGAAAATTTCAGTGGACAGAGGACTGTGAGAACAACTTTAGCAAGCTAAAAAGGAGATTGACCAGTGCTCCCATTCTGGCTCTACCAGAAAACACAGACAGCTTTGATATTTATAGTGATGCCTCTAAATTGGGACTAGGTGCAGTACTGATACAAAATGGTAAGGTGATCGCCTATGCCTCCAGACAACTCAAGAACTATGAGAGGAACTATCCTACTCATGACCTTGAGCTTGCAGCAGTTGTCTTCGCTCTCAAAATTTGGAGACATTATCTGTATGGAGCTCAGTGTAGAGTGTATACAGATCATCAGAGTCTGAAGTATTTCTTCACTCAGAAGGATCTGAATATGCGACAGCGCAGATGACTCGAACTGGTCAAAGATTATGACGTAGACATCCTCTACCACCCAGGAAAAGCCAATAGGGTGGCAGACGCACTTAGCAGGAAGTCCAACGCCATCTTACTATCCCTAGCAGCCATGTCACCACCCCTACAGAAGGAGATCACAGATTTCAGCCTCGAACTTATAGTGGGACAACTCTCTACTATGACGTTAGAATCCACCTTGCTTGGTGACATCTAGACAGCTCAGGGATAGGATCCTGAAATTCAGAAAATCAAGCAAGGGCTAGCAGGATCAGAAAGTCGAGAGTTCAGAGTATCTGATAGTGGGGTATTATATTTTGGTGACAGACTTTGTGTTCCAGATCAGGAGGAACTACAGAGGAAGATCTTAGATGAGGCTCATGGAACTCCTTATGCGATGCATCCTGGTTCCATCAAGATATACCAAGACTTGAAGAAACATTTTTGGTGGCCGGGGATGAAAAGAGACATCGCTAGATATGTCAGCACCTGTCTAACCTATCAGAGGGTCAAGGCAGAACACCAGAGACCAGGAGGAGTACAACAGCCTATTCAGATTCCAGAGTGGAAGTGGAAGGATATTTCTATGGATTTCATAGTAGGACTACCCAGAACCACGAATGGTTTTGATGCCATCTGGGTAATAGTCGACAGATTGACTAAATCAACCCACTTCTTAGCTATCAGGATATCCTACTCCATGGAACAGCTAGCTCAGCTATATCTCAAGGAGATCGTCAGACTACATGGAGTCCCACGGACCATTATTTCAGACAGAGACAGTAGGTTCACCTCTCACTTCTGGGAGTGTGTACAGTCAGCATTGGGCACGAAGTTAAAATTCAGCACAGCTTTCCATCCTCAGACAGATAGCGAGTAAATCAAGTACTCGAAGATATGCTCTGAGCATGTGCCCTAGATTTCAAGGGTAGTTGGTGCAAATATCTGATTTTAGCAGAATTTGCATACAATAACAGCTATCAGGCCACCATCGACATGACACCTTACGAGGCTCTCTATGGGCGGAGGTGTAGATCTCCAATCTGCTGGTATGAGAGTGGTGAACAGAAAGAACTAGAACTCCAGACAGATCTAGTAGCAGATACCACAGCAGCTATACAACAGATCCGCCAGAGGATAGAGACAGCTCAGAGCCGCCAGAAAAGCTATGCTGATACACGGCGCAGACCCTTAGAGTTTTCAGTCGGGGATTCAGTGTTCCTCAGAGTGGCTCCCATGAAGGGAGTAATGCGTTTTGGGAAGAAGGGCAAATTAAGTCACAGATATGTGGGACCATACCTTATCACTAGAAGAGTTGGCAAAGTAGCATATGAGCTAGAGCTACCCCAGGAGATGTTAGCTATCCATAATGTATTTCATGTCTCTATGCTGAAGAAGCATATCCCAGATGCCACCCAGGTAATTGAGCCCCAGTCGGTACAAGTCCGCGAAGATCTCAGCTATGACAGTCGGCCTTTTCAGATAATAGATCGAGCAGTTAAGAAATTGCGGAACAAGGAAGTACTAAAAGTTATTTGGCAAAGTCACACAGCAGAAGAGGCAACTTGGGAGACAGAAGCCAGTATGAGACAGAAGTACCCAGAGTTATTCTAAGTTCGAGGATGAACTTTTTATAAGGTATGGGGGATTGTAACGCTCGAAAATTTCCAAATAAATTATTAGAAATATTCTACTATTTTTCTGGAATTTTAGGATATTTTTTATAGAATTTTTAGGGTAGTGGAAGTAGCAAAAATAAATATAAACGTAAAATAGCCCAAGCGGGAATTGAACCCGAGACCTATGAGACCCTATGTCTTATAGACAACTCTAGTAACCAGGAGGCCCAAACAGGGGTGTGCTGAAAGAAGAGGGAAACAGTTATATTTAAGGTTTAGTTGGCCGAATAAACCACTTAATATAAATAGGAAAAAATTAAGTGAGGAGTTATTAGTTTTCATCGGAAGCTTTTCCTCTCCTCACCCTAATTCCGCCGAACCTCTCTTCTTCCAAACCTCATGGCACCTCAACCTCCAAGGAACCTAGGGTTTCATCCCAAGGGCTATAGGAGCACCTTCCGGCGACAACTCCGGCACGAGAACGCTCCTCTCCGAGAGAAGAGCACGTAGATGCGAGGAGATCGACGAAGGGATCTTCTCCACCGGAAATCTAGCGATCAGATCGTAAGGAAATCTAGTGCAGGATGTAAGAAATCCCTCACTTGCAGAATAAGTAGCTCTTTTCACGATTTTAAGCCTTAGATTAGTTGTATACAGATTTTCAGCACATAGGGTGTGAATTAGTGCACACCAAATATTTGATAAAATGTTTAGCTCAGTTAAATGCAACATAGGCATTTTTAATAGCTTAGATAAATGCAATAGGAGCATTTTATAGCATACTTAGACTTGCTACAACTTATATGAGACTACGGTCCAATGGGTGGGCTCCCACAGTTGCCTCTAGGTTCAGATAATCTGCCTCTAGGTTCAGATAATCTATCTCTAGGTTCAGATAACCTAGAAATAGCAAGATAAGATAATTCAGTTATAAAACAGTATTTTACTTTTATCAGTGGCACTGTACTGGACTTCAGTTGTCCTTGGGTTGGGCTCCCATAGTCGTCCTTAGGTTTAGATAACCTAGTAAACCCTACTAGATTTGGGACTAGCTACCTCATGTCTAGTTAGGGATGCGCGCATAGCAAGTACAGTTGTCGGGCCCATCAGCAGCATGATTAGTATTTTCATCTATTTATGATAAATAGTTTTTCAAAGCTTCACAATTTAGTTATGTGATTACAGTTCAGAATTTGTATCAGCTTAGCATTAGTTTAGTTAGCTATTGTGTCAGTTTAGTTCTATCTTGTTGATACTAGAAGATATTGCCATGATCAGCTTTTGATTTCTATGTTTTGTATGATAGTATGCCATGCCATGCTCTAACATGTTCAGTATATATTTCAAATAGCATGTTTTAAAAGCATAAATTGCATCGTTTGCATGTTTTGTGAGGTAGATGGTTTCTTACTAAGCTCCCAAGCTTACAGATACTTCTTTTCCTTATACTGCAGATAAAGGTAAAGGAAGGATGGATTAGCGGAGGCTGGAGGACAATGCAATGAAGATGTGTGTGGATAGGAACTTGGAATAAAGATCTTTGGAAAGACTAGCAACTTAAGAACTTAGTATTTCTTGTAGTGTTACTTTTCTGCACTTTTAGTTAATTAAGTGTCTTAAATTACAATAGTTATGCTTAGATTACTGATTGCCATGATCTTAGTTAGCTAGTCATGAGTAATGATAGGTCTAGTAGCTTTGTTTTTGCTTATAGAGTTGATACATGTGATTTGAGCACGAAACAATGCTGAAATCAGACTTCTGATACGAAATCAGAAACCCCAATCGATCAACCGATCGATTGGAGGCTCCTCAATCGATCAGCTGATCGATTGGGCAACTTGTTCTGTGAATAGTAAGCTCCTGGATCGATCAGCCAATCGATCCGGTAGTGTTCTGTCGCGAACAGAGAGCTCTGGAATCGATCACTGGATCGATTGGTCAGACTGAATCGATCAGCCGATCAATCCAGACAGGACCTCCGTACACAGTAGCAAGCTGAATCGATCAGTGGATCGATCCAATAGCTCCAATCGATTGAGTGATAAGCTCAATCGATCAGGAAGCTGGATTTTGACTAGAAACCTTTAGTTGTAGCTCCTTGACCATGGGGGATGAAAGATATGTCATGTATACTTTAGATCCCATCCCTTAGCACATGTAGAACAAAGAAATTGCATTAGCATAAAGAAGATTTAAATTAGATCAGTTTTTCGCACATTAAGAATAGTTTAGCGACAACATAATGTAACCCCCGGCCTTACAGCTTAGCCAGTAGAAGGCGGGGTGTTACAGGATCCCTGACCACTCACATCTCTAGCCCTCTGACTACTGTACCCTCAAGACCCACTACTCCAGAGTGGTCGTGGCTGACAGAGTATAAACAATGAGCGACTGAGTAAGCGCGACAGGACTAGCTCCACTCCTAACTACCACTCTCCAACAGTGGCCGAATGGGCAGCTATCAACGACTGACGACTCTCTCAACCATAAAGGACACGATAGTCGTCAGTATGTAATGATTGATGAACATGATATATATATATATATACAATCATGATACGGACACCATCATCATCCATGCAAAGTCTAACTCCACCTAAGTGCCCCATAACACGGGTATAATCATCATGATACCTCTATAAATCCCACCAAACACATGTACACAACCACACATGTATAATCAACTAAAAATCTCCAATAATCCCCCTAGACACATATACATAGAACATAGATACAATCAACATGTATCCTCCAGTAAAATACATTAGACACGTGTATATACAACAAATATACAATCCACACAACTCCTCCAATCATCACACCGGACAAATGTATACTAGACATACAAATGGACAATCATCTAACAGACTCCTATAATACATGTCAACCTAAGTACCATCCAGGTCATATACACAATCAGCATGGTAATACAAACAACCTGACAATCCCTACAATACATATTCTACACATGTGAAACTAGCAGAGTAGATATCAAGAGTAGAGACTGTATATGATATAACTAGAAACCTCAAACATCAAGCATAAGTATCAAGCAGGAAAGTAACAAACCAACACGATATAAGGTAAAGCATCCTAATCCATCACATAAAAACCATGCACTAAGCTCAAAGGAAAACTACATAGAGGCCAAAGAAGAAATACCCGCCTTAAATCTGTCGATCGTGATAAAATAAATCCCACATCGTGATGATTGTCCCATATCAAAATCTTGCATCAATCATATATATATATATTCATAATCAACAACAAACTAAACCCAAAACCTAATCCTACGTCGATTAGGTAACCCTGTTTAGTTTCCACCCAATGATCCAAACCAAAGTAGATGATAGGTCCATCCTTAAACTCAACACTTTCTAAATCCAAACATAATCCACAATCATCACACTAATCAAATCTCCTCATGAATTAGTCCAATTCAATTCACATAATTCATCATCAATCAAACACTAATCCAAACTCATCATAAATCCTTCTAAATCCACTAATCAATCCAATACAACTTAATTTAAATTTCTACAATCCATCACTACTAATCCAAACCAATGTAGAAATGAAATCACCTCTAGAAATAAAACCTTAATCCTTAATTCACAATAATTCATCCAATTCACATCACATCACTCATAAATCTAAGCAAGCACAAACCCTACCATCCTTTAGAAACCTAATTTAGCAACATACTAATGAAACTGACAGGAATACTTTATTGGAACATCCTTTTCAATTCAAACATCCCAATTCAATATCAATACAACCACAACCAAGAATTCAACTCAAATTCTTAATTTATAACATTTAACTAACAACTTACCTCCAATATCAGCCACCTCTCCTCCCATTGAATCCCCAACTATAGGATGCGCCGAAGGGATCAACATTCGGTTCACTAAGAATTTGAACAACCAGCCGTGTTGATGTTCTGTATCCATCCCGATCCAAAAATTTCCTCTTGGATGAACTCCAACTGTTGCTGTGATGATGAGCCAACCAAAACAACGGATCCCAGACTAGGGCATAGCAGGCCTAGCCGCTAGCAAGATCAAAGAAAACAAAACCTTAAATCTCTATGGTCGCAGCCACACGGAACAGCACCAACTCCAAAAGAAATCGAGAAAGGAAAGATCGGTGGTGGTACCTCCGATGATTGCCAGAAATCCGCAAAACAGAAAAAGATAAGATAGTTGGGGCACGATGCACCGGTGTTGCGGTGAGGAACCGGATCTAGAGCTTCGATCATTATGCGAAGAAGCCTCAGCAATCGCGACACTCGAACGGATCAGCACTTGTGTCAATGAGATCAGAAGAGAGGCACTGCGACTCCGGGGTCCCTAAAGCATCGTTGTTCGTTGACGCTAGAAGGTGCGACAATGCCAGGCGGCAGTCGGCGATCTAGGGCAGAGACTCGAGATCGTGAAAAAGGCAGCAATGGCGTTGAGACAATAGCCGCATGAGGAAGATGACGAATGTCTAACCCTCTATGATCATCGGCATCAGAATCAGGTGGTGGCGATGAAGAATCGAGAGGAGAAGAGGTAATCATATCGTAGGTGAGGGAATCGGAGAAGAAAGGAAATCGTAAGAAGGGGGAAAAATTTCGAGATTATAAGGAATCCGGGGGGGGGGGGGATAATTAAATACTTAGGTTAATTTAATTAAACCTAAAGTTCACTCCTTAATCAACTCCCACTTAATTTAGATATTCCAAATAGACTTCACTTAGTCCTACCGATTCATCCCCTCAAAACAAGTCATACATACTTTGTTTAATTCCGAAAAAATTTCTAAAAATTCTCGAAAAATCCAATAAGGTCATTTCTCAAATAACCTTATTATATAATTATTATTTGGGTGTCGTATTTTACATTCTCCCCCACTAACAAAATTTGGTCCCCAAATTTCCTACTCAACTTAGATCCTCATCCAAGATAACAACTAAGCAACCTACTCATATACCACTCCATCCAAATATCATGAATATATTTCCAATTCTAAAGGATGACTCTGTGAGTTATGAGCTCACTGTGTTTTTGCTACTTGCACCCTGCTACCTAGCCAACTGTGGAGAAATCAACTACCTCTGAAATCCATAATCCACTAACAATAGATCCTCCAACATCTAAAAAGGACGCTCAAACTATCCATCAGTCTGAGGGTGAAAATCTATACTAAAGCGAAACTCCAAATCCAAAGTCTGCTGAAATCTCGGTCAAAACCAAGATGAAAAATCATGGATCTCCATCCAATACAATACTCAGAGATATACCATAAGATCCGATACTCTCTCTACAGTATAATCCTGCTACTCAATCCAAAAGAATCCATCCTACAAATCGATAGCTAGGGAGTAAAGTCGTCACCCAACAATGATTGCCTAAACCATCATATCCTCTCCATGTCCTGGATAATCCCATAACAAAATCTGTCAAAACATGCTCCCAACTCCACTCTAGTATCAAAATCAACGGAGATAATCATACTAACATCTGATGTTCAGCCTTCTCTTACTGACATGCTAGACCTCAAGCTACTAAATCCACGATGTCTTTCTTCATATCGTTCCAACAATAAGAATGCTCCAAATCTCCAGACATCAGGTGTCACCCGAATGTATCGCAAATCCAGATCAATGCGTTTCCTGCAGTAACTTCTCCCGGATAAGAAGTGACTCGGAAATACACACAATCTTCCATGGACACAAGAATCCCATTCTCATTACACAAGAATTCTAACTGCGGGCACGAGACTCCTCCGCTCATGCTATATCGGAGCTGCCCTAACCCCAGGTACGATACATCTGTGTAGAATACAAATCCATCTACACTAGACAACACAACTAAGACGGTGCAGTTGACAACTTTTCGTTTCAACACCTGAAACTGATCTCATAAGCATCTATCTAGGAAACTTCTCTACCCTTCTTAGACAGTCCAGACAATGACATATCAATACTAGAGAAACCCTCATCCAATCTCCGGTAATATCCAGCTAAACCAAGGAAGCTGCGAGTCTCCTGTATGGACTACGACTACTCCCAACCGATAACAACCTCTATCTCCTATACATCCACAGGTGTACCTCTACAGGTGACCATGCATTCCTGAAATCTCACAGAAGACAATTAAAATACGTACTACTAACTTCGCATATTGATGTTCTCGTCGGAACATCTCTAGAACTATACGAAGATAGTGTACGTGATCCACCTCACATCGGAAATAGATCACAACATCGTTAATGAAGACAATGAAAACTGATCCAAATACCCTAGGAATACCAAATACATCGAGTCCATGAAAACATCTAGGGCACGGTATGCCTAAATGGTAACACCTAGGACTCATAATGTACATACAACAGGCTCACTCAACTGTAAGATCTCCGACAGATCTATGATCTGATCCCCAACTACAAATCAAAAAATCCATATATATCACAGACATACTACACTCCATGTCACTATCAACATTAAACACCAAATAATAGATCATCAAGTCATATATCCAAATGTACTCTTCAAGTTATATACCCTAATAACGACTGTATCTCATAAGTGTTAAGGAAGTAGCCTTACACTCTTTCACACTGTGGGGTATCCTGTCCTAATATATCTCCTAGTCATCTAACCAGGTATAGATAGTCCATGGTCAAATTCCCCATGGAATAGGATACATAGATCCTCTATAGACTGGCTAAGCCGACAATGGTATACGGCTAATTTAATCCTTTCCACGATGGTACAAATCATGTACTCAAATATGTCTCCCAAAATATCTAATTAAACATGAGTAGCACAAGGACCAGAATTTCTAAAAATAGAGTATGGCGGTACCCCAATGATCGAACTACCAAAATAAATCGGTCATCCACTCACGGATCTACTGATGTAACGACCCAAATTTTCTCATTTTGAGCTCCAAAAATAATTCAAAAATATTTATAAATACCTTTAAAATATTCTAGAGATTTTTAGAAATTTTTAGAGTATTTTTACGTAATTTTTAGAGTTCGTTTGATATTTTTACCAAGAGGAAGAAGTTTTCAAAAAGGAAAGAAAGAAAATGTTAAAGCTGGGTTTTGAACCCAAGACCTCGGACTTGAACCCGAGTCTTAACGAACTCAGCCCAACCATCTGGTTTACGGATGTTTTGTTAATTATATATGGAGCGATATATATTTAAACAGTAGTTGGGAAATAAATTGAAATAAAAAGGGCGCAACGGAAGATTTGAACCTGCAACCCTTAACTTGGTCAAAATGCGGCCAACCAATTGTTCCGCGGCTATTTCGTGAACAGATAAGAACATGTAATATAGTTTAGTTATAAAAGGACAAGTTAAAGGGAGGGTTAAGTTATATTCTTTTCTCTCCCGTGACCTAACCCCTTCGACCTTCCCTCTCTCGCGACCCCGATTCTTCGAGCGGCGCTGTTTTGTGCTCGGGCGAAGACAAAGCCAAGAAAGGGTTTCTCTCCGGCGGCCGGTGAGGGGCAAGTCCCGGGAACTCTTCACCGAATAGGGACTCTCCTGTCAAGGAAAATCTGTGGGCTCGAAGAGGCGGCCGAAGAGTTGCGATCTCAAGCTCGCCGAAGCCCTAGAAACTTTCTTCCGGCTGTGAGTTCGAGAACACGAGGTAAGTGCTTCCTCACCTGCAGTAGGATAGCTCCGAGGTTTAATCCTTGATCTAGAGTTCCGTTCGGATTGATGTTTCGCCGAGGTTTTCTGTGTTTGTATCGCAAGGTTTTCTGGGTTTTCTTTGCCGCAGTTTTCTGATATCGAAGGAGTTGATTTTCGGTGGTGTTCTCTTTGTGTGGAACCCGTGGATTTCACTTACCTGGGAATAAGTTTGGATTCGAATACCTCTGCGAAGTGTGCGGTTTGAACTTGCTGTATGGTAACTATTTGTTTATATGCCTATTAGGAATACAAATGGTGGGTTGGGTTGCAAATTGGTTTCCTATGGTACTCATGTCTCGGCTTGAAGGTCTTGTGGAAGTCTTGATACGAATTTGGTTATCACGAAGTTTTTGTTATGAGTTTGATTGGGATGAGTTTGATTGGGATGAGTTTTGATTGGTATGAGTTTTAATTGGATTCGTTTTGTCGATTTGATTCTTGGTGATCCAGTCTTTGATAACTTGGGTTAGTTACAACATTGTTAGACTTGCTTTTGTGCATATGGAGGTTTAGGATTGATTGCTACTGCACTTGTTCTTTCTATCAGTACTTGTTTTTTTAGAACAGTTAAGCAGAGTTTGATTTGTGTTGTTCCGTTCTGGCTTATGAAGTTCTTAAGTTTTGATTGAGGATGCTTGTAACTGTAGTAACAGTATAGATTAGATTAGAATGGTGTAGACTCATGTTGCACAGGTGTTGATTAAATTCCGATATGGTTCAGATCATGATAAGTATTGTATGCGCAGATTTCGTTTGTATTCTATGCATGATTATGTGTTACGCAGTTAGTTTCATTCATAGGTGCATGCGAAAGATATCCTAATAGTATTTTGGGTTTAAGAAAAGTATAAGAAAGATAAAAAAAGTAAGAAAAGACCAAGATAGGTTCTGGGATGGTGGTATGATCCGGGGACCTAAGCCCGGTGAGCGCGCCAGAATCAGCTAAGCTATGTTCTGGGATGGTGGTATGATCCGGGGACCTAAGCCCGGTGAGCGCGCCAGAATCAGCTAAGATATGTTCTGGGATGATGGTATGATCCGGGGACCTAAGCCCGGTGAGCGCGCCAGAATCAACTAAGATATGTTCTGGGATGGTGGTATGATCTGGGGACCTAAGCCCGGTGAGTGCGCCAGAATAAAGGGGGGCTCCGGCCCTAAGTTCGGATCCCTATCAACCTAGCGCTAGAGTAGTTGTTTGATCAACAACTTATGTTACAGTACTGCTAAGTGCAACTAGATCACCACAATAGTAGGTGTATAAGTACGCATGCAAGTATGTTCAAGTCATGTTCATGTTTATGCCTATGTTTATGTTTATGTTAGACTTGCTTGCATGTTTAGCATTTCAGTATGCTTTGTTCCTCCCGCTGTTAGGAGAGCATGAGTAGCTTACATGTTTAGCATTTCAGCCTAGTTGATTCTTTTACTATCAGATAAGCATGAGCAGTCTTTAGTAAGCATTCAGTTTTAGCATGTTTTTATTTCAGTATATTCACATACATATCGAGTTTTTGTGAGTTAGATAGCGCTTACTAAGCATTTTGCTTATAGACTACACTTCCTCTTACTGCAGATACAGGAGAGGAAAAGATATAGAAAGGAAGGCGACAAGGAGGTGTTCGAAGGATGTGTGATGCCAGGACTATGGAAGCCTTGAGACTAGGAAAGAAGTTTTAATTTTAGTTTCCTCATTTTAGTAATTAATAAACATTCGAGTTGTATTTTAAGTTCATGTCATTTGAGATTTTCCTGTTTAGATTGCATGTAGGATGAGTTTAGTTTAGTAAGTAGATATTTGTGTGATTGATATTTATTATACTGCGTGGTTGATTGATATGTGTTCCAGCCGCTTGTGGCTGAGTATTGAGTAAGGTCACCGGAACAGGGGAGACTCTGCCGGAATTTTTCGGTAGGGTTTCCATGTGATTTTTAATCATACCGGTTAAGTAGAGTTAGTAGTTAAGTAACGGTCATCCTTAGAGTGTAGAAGTAGTAAGAAGGGTGGTCGTTACAGTTGGTATTAGAGCAGTTCCCATTCTCCAGCATCACACATCAGCACCAACCTTGCCGTCTTCAAGTAAGAAAGTATTTAAAAATTTCTTTTATGCTTCCTTTATTATTTGCAGTATAGAGTATTTGCTTAGAAATGTTTAAGTAAGATAGAAGTTTTGATTCTTTTGTTTACATACGTACATATGTCTAGAAAGCGTAGAGACGGTTTTAGTTTTGTTTTCTCTACATAACTAGATGTCAAGAAGAGGACGTCCCCGTACCGTTCGTACTGAGGACCGAGCACAGGAGAACGAAGAGCCCAGAGTAGCTGAACCAAATCTCTCTGAAGTTGTTGCCCAACTCCAGAGACAAGTGGCGGAGCAGCAACAAGTAATCGTCAATCTGATGGCGAATCAGCAGTCAGTCCCTCCCACTCCTCCAACTATTAATGTGGGAACTCCAGGGGTAACTGAGGTTCCACCAGCCGCCTTGGAAGTCCCCACAGCGTCTAGAGGATAAGAAGCCTACCTGATACAGTGGTTGAAGCTGAAGCCAGAAAGTTTTTCAGGCACGACTGAGCCCTGGGATGCTCAGGCTTGGTTCAAGACACTGGAGAGCACCATGGAGCTTCTTGACTGGCCAGAAGTCGAGAAGGTCAAGTGCACTTCTTTCTGCTTATCAGGAGATGCCCGCATGTGGTGGGAGAGAGTGAAGAGTAAGAGAATAGTCAATCAGATGAACTGGGCTGATTTCGAGACAGAGTTCTATGAAGAATTCTTCCGCCAGCGGATCACCAACAAACACTATGAAGAGTTTATGGAATTCAGGCAAGGTGATCTGTCAGTAGAAGAAGCAGTCAAGAAGTTCAACAGGCTAGCTCGCCTCTGCCCAGAGCTAGTAAGCACGGAGAAGGAACGAGTCAGACTGATGCTCCGAATGTTGAGACCGGAGATAGCTCTTAATGTGAGCAGTGGAGCTCACCGACCGCAGACTGGCGAAGAGCTGGTCAGTAGTGCATTAATCGCTGAGCACTATCTGAACAGCATCAAAGCACAACAAACGCAGCACAAGCCAGTCAAGACGGAAGACAAGACAGTGGGGAGTCAGAGACCCCAGTCAAGTGATCAGAACTGGAAGGGCAAGGATAGCAAAAGGAAACAATGGAATTCAGGAGGTAACCAAGAGGGAGGTCCAGCAAGCAAGCAGACCAAGTTTCCTCCCTGTCCTAAGTGTGGGAGAGCACATTTCGGAACCTGTCTTTTGGGTACGACCAGATGTTATTTGTGTGGTCAAGAAGGACATCCAGCCAAAGCATGTCCTAACAAGTTTAGGGCACCTCAGCAACAGTCAGTGCAATATGGAGACGAGCCTGCACAGTTACACCACATGACAACAGCACTGGAGGGACCCTATCTTAGTCAAGGAAGGTTGGAAGCCCGACCAGTTCCAACCGATGCCAGAGTATTTTCTCTCACCAAGGAAGAAGCTGTCGGTGCCTCCACAGTAGTCACAGGTCAAACGACTAACCTTTAGCATTTAGCTGCTGTCTTATTTGATACTATGGTTACCCGCTCTTTTGTATTAATTTCTTTTACCAAATTTAACGAGTACCCACTGTCCAGAATTATTCTAAGTTCGAGGACGAACTTTTTATAAGGTATGGGGAATTGTAACGACCCAAATTTCCTCATTTTGAGCTCCAAAAATAATTCAAAAATATTTATAAATACCTTTAAAATATTCTAGAGATTTTTAGGAATTTTTAGAGTATTTTTACGTAAT
Organism: Zingiber officinale; assembly: GCF_018446385.1. Taxonomy (NCBI): domain Eukaryota; kingdom Viridiplantae; phylum Streptophyta; class Magnoliopsida; order Zingiberales; family Zingiberaceae; genus Zingiber; species Zingiber officinale. The sequence continues at coordinate 19,706,971 of NC_056006.1, read as the reverse complement.
TTTTAGAGTTCGTTTGATATTTTTACCAAGAGGAAGAAGTTTTCAAAAAGGAAAGAAAGAAAATGTTAAAGCTGGGTTTTGAACCCAAGACCTCCGACTTGAACCCGAGTCTTAACGAACTCAGCCCAACCATCTGGTTTACAGATGTTTTGTTAATTATATATGGAGCGATATATATTTTAGCAGTAGTTGGGAAATAAATTGAAATAAAAAGGGCACAACGGAAGATTTGAACCTGCAACCCTTAACTTGGTCAAAATGCGGCCAACCAATTGTTCCGGGGCTATTTCGTGAACAGATAAGAACATGTAATATAGTTTAGTTATAAAAGGACAAGTTAAAGGGAGGGTTAAGTTATATTCTTTTCTCTCCCGTGACCTAACCCCTTCGACCTTCCCTCTCTCGCGACCCCGATTCTTCGAGCGACGCTGTTTTGTGCTCGGGCGAAGACGAAGCCAAGAAAGGGTTTCTCTCCGGCGGCCGGTGAGGGGCAAGTCCCGGGAACTCTTCACCGAATAGGGGCTCTCCTGTCAAGGAAAATCTGTGGGCTCGAAGGGGCGGCCGAAGAGTTGCGATCTCAAGCTCACCGAAGCCCTAGAAACTTTCTTCCGGCTGTGAGTTCGAGAACACGAGGTAAGTGCTTCCTCACCTGCAGTAGGATAGCTCCGAGGTTTAATCCTTGATCTAGAGTTCCGTTCGGATTGATGTTTCGCCGAGGTTTTCTGTGTTTGTATCGCAAGGTTTTCTGGGTTTTCTTTGCCGCAGTTTTCTGATATCGAAGGAGTTGATTTTCGGTGGTGTTCTCTTTGTGTGGAACCCGTGGATTTCACTTACCTGGGAATAAGTTTGGATTCGAATACCTCTGCGAAGTGTGCGGTTTGAACTTGCTGTATGGTAACTATTTGTTTATATGCCTATTAGGAATACAAATGGTGGGTTGGGTTGCAAATTGGTTTCCTATGGTACTCATGTCTCGGCTTGAAGGTCTTGTGGAAGTCTTGATACGAATTTGGTTATCACGAAGTTTTTGTTATGAGTTTGATTAGGATGAGTTTGATTGGGATGAGTTTTGATTGGTATGAGTTTTAATTGGATTCGTTTTGTCGATTTGATTCTTGGTGATCCAGTCTTTGATAACTTGGGTTAGTTACAACATTGTTAGACTTGCTTTTGTGCATCTGGAGGTTTAGGATTGATTGCTACTACACTTGTTCTTTCTATCAGTACTTGTTTTTTTAGAATAGTTAAGCAGAGTTTGATTTGTGTTGTTCCGTTCTGGCTTATGAAGTTCTTAAGTTTTGATTGAGGATGCTTGTAACTGTAGTAACAGTATAGATTAGATTAGAATGGTGTAGACTCATGTTGCACAGGTGTTGATTAAATTCCGATATGGTTCAGATCATGATAAGTATTGTATGCGCAGATTTCGTTTGTATTCTATGCATGATTATGTGTTACGCAGTTAGTTTCATTCATAGGTGCATGCGAAAGATATCCTAATAGTATTTTGGGTTTAAGAAAAGTATAAGAAAGATAAGAAAAGAAAGAAAAGACCAAGATATGTTCTGGGATGGTGGTATGATCCGGGGACCTAAGCCCGGTGAGCGCGCCAGAATCAGCTAAGATATGTTCTGGGATGGTGGTATGATCCGGGGACCTAAGCCCGGTGAGCGCGCCAGAATCAACTAAGATATGTTCTGGGATGGTGGTATGATCTGGGGACCTAAGCCCGGTGAGCGCGCCAGAATAAAGGGGGGCTCCGGTCCTAAGTTCGGATCCCTATCAACTTAGCGCTAGAGTAGTTGTTTGATCAACAACTTATGTTACAGTACTGCTAAGTGCAACTAGATCACCACAATAGTAGGTGTATAAGTACGCATGCAAGTATGTTCAAGTCATGTTCATGTTTATGCCTATGTTTATGTTTATGTTAGACTTGCTTGCATGTTTAGCATTTCAGTATGCTTTGTTCCTCCCGCTGTTAGGAGAGCATGAGTAGCTTACATGTTTAGCATTTCAGCCTATTTGATTCTTTTACTATCAGATAAGCATGAGCAGTCTTTAGTAAGCATTCAGTTTTAACATGTTTTTATTTCAGTATATTCACATACATATCGAGTTTTTGTGAGTTAGATAGCGCTTACTAAGCATTTTGCTTATAGACTACACTTCCTCTTACTGCAGATACAGGAAAGGAAAAGATATAGAAAGGAAGGCGACAAGGAGGTGTTCGAAGGATGTGTGATGCCAGGACTATGGAAGCCTTGGGACTAAGAAAGAAGTTTTAATTTTAGTTTCCGCATTTTAGTAATTAATAAACATTCGAGTTGTATTTTAAGTTCATGTCATTTGAGATTTTCCTGTTTAGATTGCATGTAGGATGAGTTTAGTTTAGTAAGTAGATATTTGTGTGATTGATATTTATTATACTGCGTGGTTGATTGATATGTGTTCCAGCCGCTTGTGGCTGAGTATATATTGCATGTATTGTTGAGTAAGGTCACCGGAACAGGGGAGACTCTGCCGGAATTTTTCGGTAGGGTTTCCATGTGATTTTTAATCATACCGGTTAAGTAGAGTTAGTAGTTAAGTAACGGTCATCCTTAGAGAGTAGAAGTAGTAAGAAGGGTGGTCGTTACAGTTGGTATTAGAGCAGTTCCCATTCTCCAGCATCACACATCAGCACCAACCTTGCCGTCTTCAAGTAAGAAAGTATTTAAAAATTTCTTTTATGCTTCCTTTATTATTTGCAGTATAGAGTATTTGCTTAGAAATGTTTAAGTAAGATAGAAGTTTTGATTCTTTTGTTTACATACGTATATATGTCTAGAAAGCGTAGAGACGGTTTTAGTTTTGTTTTCTCTACATAACTAGATGTCAAGAAGAGGACGTCCCCGTACCGTTCGTACTGAGGACCGAGCACAGGAGAACGAAGAGCCCAGAGTAGCTGAACCAAATCTCTCTGAAGTTGTTGCCCAACTCCAGAGACAAGTGGCGGAGCAGCAACAAGTAATCGTCAATCTGATGGCAAATCAGCAGTCAGTCCCTCCCACTCCTCCAACTATTAATGTGGGAACTCCAGGGGTAACTGAGGTTCCACCAGCCACCTTGGAAGTCCCCACAGCGTCTAGAGGACAAGAAGCCTACCTGATACAGTGGTTGAAGCTGAAGCCAGAAAGTTTTTCAGGCACGACTGAGCCCTGGGATGCTCAGGCTTGGTTCAAGACACTGGAGAGCACCATGGAGCTTCTTGACTGGCCAGAAGTTGAGAAGGTCAAGTGCACTTCTTTCTGCTTATCAGGAGATGCCCGCATGTGGTGGGAGAGAGTGAAGAGTAAGAGAATAGTCAATCAGATGAACTGGGCTGATTTCGAGACAGAGTTCTATGAAGAATTCTTCCGCCAGCGGATCACCAACAAACACTATGAAGAGTTTATGGAATTCAGGCAAGGTGATCTGTCAGTAGAAGAAGCAGTCAAGAAGTTCAACAGGCTAGCTCGCCTCTGCCCAGAGCTAGTAAGCACGGAGAAGGAACGAGTCAGACTGATGCTCCGAATGTTGAGACCGGAGATAGCTCTTAATGTGAGCAGTGGAGCTCACCGACCGCAGACTGGCGAAGAGCTGGTCAGTAGTGCATTAATCGCTGAGCACTATCTGAACAGCATCAAAGCACAACAAACGCAACACAAGCCAGTCAAGACGGAAGACAAGACAGTGGGGAGTCAGAGACCCCAGTCAAGTGATCAGAACTGGAAGGGCAAGGATAGCAAAAGGAAACAATGGAATTCAGGAGGTAACCAAGAGGGAGGTCCAGCAAGCAAGCAGACCAAGTTTCCTCCCTGTCCTAAGTGTGGGAGAGCACATTTCGGAACCTGTCTTTTGGGTACGACCAGATGTTATTTGTGTGGTCAAGAAGGACATCCAGCCAAAGCATGTCCTAACAAGTTTAGGGCACCTCAGCAACAGTCAGTGCAATATGGAGACGAGCCTGCACAGTTACACCACATGACAACAGCACTGGAGGGACCCTATCTTAGTCAAGGAAGGTTGGAAGCCCGACCAGTTCCAACCGATGACAGAGTATTTTCTCTCACCAAGGAAGAAGCTGTCGGTGCCTCCACAGTAGTCACAGGTCAAACGACTAACCTTTAGCATTTAGCTGCTGTCTTATTTGATACTATGGTTACCCGCTCTTTTGTATTAATTTCTTTTACCAAATTTAACGAGTACCCACTGTCCAGAATTATTCTAAGTTCGAGGACGAACTTTTTATAAGGTATGGGGAATTGTAACGACCCAAATTTCCTCATTTTGAGCTCCAAAAATAATTCAAAAATATTTATAAATACCTTTAAAATATTCTAGAGATTTTTAGGAATTTTTAGAGTATTTTTACATAATTTTTAGAGTTCGTTTGATATTTTTACCAAGAGGAAGAAGTTTTCAAAAAGGAAAGAAAGAAAATGTTAAAGCTGGGTTTTGAACCCAAGACCTCGGACTTGAACCCGAGTCTTAACGAACTCAGCCCAACCATCTGGTCTACGGATGTTTTGTTAATTATATATGGAGCGATATATATTTAAACAGTAGTTGGGAAATAAATTGAAATAAAAAGGGCGCAACGGAAGATTTGAACCTGCAACCCTTAACTTGGTCAAAATGCGGCCAACCAATTGTTCCGCGGCTATTTCGTGAACAGATAAGAACATGTAATATAGTTTAGTTATAAAAGGACAAGTTAAAGGGAGGGTTAAGTTATATTCTTTTCTCTCCCGTGACCTAACCCCTTCGACCTTCCCTCTCTCGCGACCCCGATTCTTCGAGCGGCGCTGTTTTGTGCTCGGGCGAAGACAAAGCCAAGAAAGGGTTTCTCTCCGGCGGCCGGTGAGGGGCAAGTCCCGGGAACTCTTCACCGAATAGGGACTCTCCTGTCAAGGAAAATCTGTGGGCTCGAAGAGGCGGCCGAAGAGTTGCGATCTCAAGCTCGCCGAAGCCCTAGAAACTTTCTTCCGGCTGTGAGTTCGAGAACACGAGGTAAGTGCTTCCTCACCTGCAGTAGGATAGCTCCGAGGTTTAATCCTTGATCTAGAGTTCCGTTCGGATTGATGTTTCGCCGAGGTTTTCTGTGTTTGTATCGCAAGGTTTTTTGGGTTTTCTTTGCCGCAGTTTTCTGATATCGAAGGAGTTGATTTTCGGTGGTGTTCTCTTTGTGTGGAACCCGTGGATTTCACTTACCTGGGAATAAGTTTGGATTCGAATACCTCTGCGAAGTGTGCGGTTTGAACTTGCTGTATGGTAACTATTTGTTTATATGCCTGTTAGGAATACAAATGGTGGGTTGGGTTGCAAATTGGTTTCCTATGGTACTCATGTCTCGGCTTGAAGGTCTTGTGGAAGTCTTGATACGAATTTGGTTATCACGAAGTTTTTGTTATGAGTTTGATTGGGATGAGTTTGATTGGGATGAGTTTTGATTGGTATGAGTTTTAATTGGATTCGTTTTGTCGATTTGATTCTTGGTGATCCAGTCTTTGATAACTTGGGTTAGTTACAACATTGTTAGACTTGCTTTTGTGCATCTGGAGGTTTAGGATTGATTGCTACTGCACTTGTTCTTTCTATCAGTACTTGTTTTTTTAGAACAGTTAAGCAGAGTTTGATTTGTGTTGTTCTGTTCTGGCTTATGAAGTTCTTAAGTTTTGATTGAGGATGCTTGTAACTGTAGTAACAGTATAGATTAGATTAGAATGGTGTAGACTCATGTTGCACAGGTGTTGATTAAATTCCGATATGGTTCAGATCATGATAAGTATTGTATGCGCAGATTTCGTTTGTATTCTATGCATGATTATGTGTTACGCAGTTAGTTTCATTCATAGGTGCATGCGAAAGATACCCTAATAGTATTTTGGGTTTAAGAAAAGTATAAGAAAGATAAGAAAAGAAAGAAAAGACCAAGATAGGTTCTGGGATGGTGGTATGATCCGGGGACCTAAGCCCGGTGAGCGCGCCAGAATCAGCTAAGATATGTTCTGGGATGGTGGTATGATCCGGGGACCTAAGCCCGGTGAGCGGGCTAGAATCAGCTAAGATATGTTCTGGGATGGTGGTATGATCCGGGGACCTAAGCCCGGTGAGCGCGCCAGAATCAACTAAGATATGTTCTGGGATGGTGGTATGTTCTGGGGACCTAAGCCCGGTGAGCGCGCCAGAATAAAGGGGGGCTCCGGTCCTAAGTTCGGATCCCTATCAACCTAGCGCTAGAGTAGTTGTTTGATCAACAACTTATGTTACGGTACTGCTAAGTGCAACTAGATCACCACAATAGTAGGTGTATAAGTACGCATGCAAGTATGTTCAAGTCATGTTCATGTTTATGCCTATGTTTATGTTTATGTTAGACTTGCTTGCATGTTTAGCATTTCAGTATGCTTTGTTCCTCCCGCTGTTAGGAGAGCATGAGTAGCTTACATGTTTAGCATTTCAGCCTATTTGATTCTTTTACTATCAGATAAGCATGAGCAGTCTTTAGTAAGCATTCAGTTTTAGCATGTTTTTATTTCAATATATTCACATACATATCGAGTTTTTGTGAGTTAGATAGCGCTTACTAAGCATTTTGCTTATAGACTACACTTCCTCTTACTGCAGATACAGGAAAGGAAAAGATATAGAAAGGAAGGCGACAACGAGGTGTTCGAAGGATGTGTGATGCCAGGACTATGGAAGCCTTGGGACTAGGAAAGAAGTTTTAATTTTAGTTTCCGCATTTTAATAATTAATAAACATTCGAGTTGTATTTTAAGTTCATGTCATTTGAGATTTTCCTGTTTAGATTGCATGTAGGATGAGTTTAGTTTAGTAAGTAGATATTTGTGTGATTGATATTTATTATACTGCGTGGTTGATTGATATGTGTTCCAGCCGCTTGTGGCTGAGTATATATTGCATGTATTGTTGAGTAAGGTCACCGGAACAGGGGAGACTCTGCCGGAATTTTTCGGTAGGGTTTCCATGTGATTTTTAATCATACCGGTTAAGTAGAGTTAGTAGTTAAGTAACGGTCATCCTTAGAGAGTAGAAGTAGTAAGAAGGGTGGTCGTTACAACTGAAGTCAACAAGGGTAAATCTATCCTCTACAGAGAACCAAAAAGAACCTAAATTAATCCTCTACGGACCAAACTAACAAGATCACAAAACCAACTAAGATAAGTCAAACCACAACTACACTAGTCAACCAGGTAAATCAATCCTAAACTGACTGAACTAATAGGAGTAAACCGGTACTCTACTAACCGAGTCAACATGAGTATACAGATACCATCCACTACCCAGCTAATGATAACAGAGACTGGTATATGACTCTAACTCTCAACCAACTAGTAGTAGCAGACACTAAAACTACTGGTAGTATGTATGTTGAATCCCCTGAGACTGTAATCCTTGATCTCCAGTAGGGTCAATCGTGATCATGGATTGACCCAACACATGGAATGCATGCTACAATCAACTAGACAAGTACTAACAAAAGAGTACTAACACATGTTATAACTAACTATCATGGACAACAATATGTATACTAACAGAAATGTATGATAACCATATGCAAACATACCTCCTATAGCCTAGAGATGTCCTGCTGCTGCCTAGTCCCAAAACTCAAAAATTCACATCAAGAAAACCGAAACACGAAATCCCAAAACATGAAAAATAGACATCGTAAACCTTGCTCTGATACCACTAAATTGTCACGCCCCCAAAGGAGTCCCTACCAAAAAATTTCGGCAACATCTCCCCTGTACCGGTGACAATCTGAAGCATACATACATACAAAATACATCAGCCACATACGGCTGGAATATATACACAATCTGTTGGTGCAGCGGGGACCGACAAGATGGGGGGTGAATTGCCTGCAAATAAAACTATGCCCTCCTCAAGAAATTTCAACTCTAAAATAAATGCAACTATATTGAGAATAAAATAATAGAGAAATAGACACACAAATTTAACCTGGTTACAACTAAGAGGGTTGTTAATCCAGGGCGATGAAAGACTCAGTAAGAAAACTCCTTCTCTGAAGGCGGAGAAGCCTTTTACACTTTGAAAGCACAGAAGTTGCAGAAGGTGAATTACAGAGTTGGTTTTTCGTATGAAATCGTTGTTCTGTAAAGCTGCTCGAGACCCTCTTTATATAGGGGTTCTAGAGCTTATCGGATGACCTGATCTTCGAGATCAGGTTTTGACTCGAGAGGGATCGGTCGACCGATCCCCAGGTTTGGTCGACCGAACCTGCTGTACCTGCCCAGTCTTCTGTCCAGGTGCAGTCTCTATGGATCGAGCTTAGGTTCGATCGACTGATCCTTTTGTTCGGTCGACCGATCGACCAACGGTCTCCAGCTGAGTTGGCCTGATCAAACTGCTCGACTTGGTCTCTGGATAAACTTGGGTTCAGTCGACCGATCAGTAGGTTCGGTCGACCGATCAGCTTCACCAACGGTCATCTTCTGACGTGGCATTCGACGTGTCTACTGCGGTTGGCTTCGGTTAATGAAGGGTTCGGTTAACCGATCAATAGGTTCGGTCGATCAAACCGTTGACAAGTCAACTCCAGTTGACTTGCTCTGGTTCGGCTCCTTGGGTGATTGCGGCCATCCGGAATAGGGCTCACCCGAACCCAGTTCCCGGCCTTCTCCTCGAGCAGGCTTCCGTCCGGCTTCTCGTCCCTCGAACGCCGTTCACGTTCCTCTCGCTCCACTGGAGTACTCTTCCGCAGCTCTCTCGTCCTTCGGACGCACCGAGCCCGTCGACTCCCTTCCCGTGCCGTCCTTCTTGCTAGCTGCATCTTCCGCTCGACTTCCTGTGCTCCTAAGTTCCTGCACACTCAGACACAGGGGTCAGACAAAATGCAGGACCTAACCAACTTGGTTGATCACATCAAAACTACTATGGGGTCCAACAATCTCCCCATTTTTGATGTGCATCAACCCAAGTCCAAGTTAGGGTTAAAAATAGACTAACGTAATTTTAAGAAAATTACTAAACTAACAGGTATAGCATAAATTTGCAATTAATAAAATTTCAACACAGTTTAGAGAAGAAACAGATTAAAATTTTAAAATTTTTTCTTAACTCCCCCTAAACTTGTACTTATCTTTATTCTCCCCCTTTGACTACAGCAAAAACAGGGGCAAACAAGAAATTTCTGAGTGTAAAAAATTTTCTAAGTTAAGATGAATTTTTCAGAATTTTCAAAGGAAAATTTCTAAGTTAAAATTTCAAGAAACAATTTTTCTAGAAAAAAAAGTTTAAAGAGTTCCTAAGATATGTTTAAAAACTTTTCAAACCATTGTTTAATTCTAATATTAATGCTTTTATCAGAAGGTTAATTAAACATTTTTATTTCGATATTTCGGCTTCCAGGTCGTGGCGAGGCACTAGGCCTTCTTGGTTATTGGAGCAACAACCACTTCCTTAGATAAAACTTTCATAAAAAAACTCAAAGTTTAATTATCTCACTGTAAGCTTTTAATTTTAAAAAAAATTAATCAAGTACAGATTTTGGAACCCAGTAAAGGTTCCTTCCTACGGGATTCTGTAAAAACATAGGGGGTATATAACTTTTAGAAATTTTCCTAAGTTGACCCTGATGTTGTTTAATGTACCAATTCAATTTTCTATAAATTCTAACTTTTGATTTTGGAAATCTATTTAAGCATGCATCAGTTTTTAATTTTTCAATTTCTAATTTTAATTTATCATTTTCTGATTTTAGATGATCATACATTTCTAACGGGCATGCTCTTGCTAGGTTCAACGTTAGTTCAGCATTCTCTTTTTCTAATTGATCTAACTCTCTAGAAAGAGACTTGATAAATTTAAAAGATTGAGTTGGGGTTAGATTGCGTACCTTACTTACCTGTTCTGGTGACGCTCCCCCTTCACTGTTGCTTTATTCTTCTGATGTTCCTCCCCCTTCATCAATGCTCATTTCTGAGCTAGATGTTTCTTCTAGCTGATGGTTTGCCATCAGTGCTAGTCCCGAGAATTCTTCGACTTCTGACTCGGAGGATGAAGAGTCGTCCCATGTCGCCTTCAGATTTTTGTGCTTGGAGGAATCTGGTTTCTTGTACTTGGTCTTTGTTTTCTCCTTTTGCTTGCTCTTCAACTTGGGGCAGTCATCCTTGTTGTGCCCCTCTTCGTTGCAGTTGTAGCAACGAATCGTCCTTTTCTTTCGTTGATGCCTCTGCGATCTAAACTTATTAGTATTAAAAAATTTATTGAAGCGTCTTACCAGAAGTGCCGCTTCTGATTCGTCGACCGAGGCTTCGGAGTCAGAACTGTTCATTTTTGCCTTTAAGGCAATGTTTTGACTGGTCTTCTCTACTCCATTGGGCTCTGAAACTCGAGATTCGTGAAGTTTCAAAAGTGGAAAATAATTGTTCTAAAGTACTTACCTCGAGGTCCTTAGAGATGTAGTATGCATCTACTAAGGAGGCCCACTCTGGAGTTCTGGGGAAGGCATTGAGTGCATACCGGATAGAGTCCCAGTTCGTTACCTCTTCTCCAAGATTAGTTAGTTGCGTGATTAGCTCTTTGATCCTTGCTTGGAGCTGCGCTACCTTCTCGCCTTGGTTCATCCGGAGGTTCGTTAGCTGGTTCCGGAGGATGTCGCGCCTCGCTAGCTTCGCTTCGGAGGTACCTTCGTGGAGCTCCAGGAATTTCTCCCAGAGATCTTTCGCAGAGTCGTAACTTCCGATCCGATTTACCTCCTGAGGTGGCAGTACACTGAGTAGATGGAACTCAGCCTTTCCGTTGGCGACGAAGTCGGCTTGCTCCTTCTTGCTCCATGTGTTTTCTTCTTTATCTTTCAGCGTTGCAAAACCATATTTCATAGTAATTAAAATATCAAATTCTGTTTTAAAGAATACCTCCATTTTTCGCTTCCATATGGCGAAGTCTCCGTCGAACTTCGGGGGATGGATGTTCGCGCCGGCCATAGTTCTGATCTTTGTGCTTCAGATGGTGGTTAGTCCCTCTGAGGCTGTTGGGCTCTGATACCACTTGTTGGTGCAGCGGGGACCGGCAAGAGGGGGGGGGGGAGTGAATTGCCTGCAAATAAAACTATACCCTCCTCAAGCAATTTCAACTCTAAAATAAATGCAACTATATTGAGAATAAAATAATAGAGAAAAAGACACACAAATTTAACCTGGTTACAACCAAGAGGGTTGTTAATCCAGGGCGATGAAAGACTCAGTAAGAAAACTCCTTCTCTGAAGGCGGAGAAGCCTTTTACACTTTGAAAGCATAGAAGTTGCAGAAGGTGAATTACAGAGTTGGTTTTTTGTATGAAATCGTTGTTCTGTAAAGCTGCTCGAGACCCTCTTTATATAGGGGTTCTAGAGCTTATCGGATGACCTGATCTTCGGGATCAGGTTTTGACTCGAGAGGGATCGGTTGACCGATCCCCAAGTTTGGTCGACCGAACCTGCTGTACCTGCCCAGTCTTCTGTCTAGGTGCAGTCTCTGTGGATCGAGCTTAGGTTCAGTCCACCGATCCTTTTGTTCGGTCGACCAATCGGCCAACGGTCTCCAGCTGAGTTGGCCCGATCAAACTGCTCGACTTGGTCTCTGGATAAACTTGGGTTCGGTCGAACGATCAATAGGTTTGGTCGACCGATCAGCTTCACCAACGGTCAGCTTCTGACGTGGCATTCGACGTGTCTGCTGCGTTTGGCTTCGGTTAATGAAGGGTTCGGTCGACCGATCAATAGGTTCGGTCGACCGAACCGTTGACCAGTAAACTCCAGTTGACTTGCACTGGTTCGGCTCCTTGGGTGATTGGGCCATCCGGAATAGGGCTCACCCGAACCCAGTTCTCGGCCTTCTCCTCTAGCAGGCTTCCGTCCGGCTTCTCGTCCCTCGAACGCCGCGCACGTTCCTCTCACTCCACCGGAGTACTCTTCCGCAACTCTCTCATCCTTCGGACGCACTGAGCCCGTCGACTCCCTTCCCGTGCCGTCCTTCTCGCTAGCTACGTCTTCCGCTCGACTTCCTGTGCTCCTAAGTTCCTGCACACTCAGACACAGGGGTCAGATAAAACGCAGGACCTAACCAACTTGGTTGATCACATCAAAACTACCACGGGGTCCAACACAATCACACAGTTTATATTCAGCCCACTCGGCTGGAACATAATAAAACACAACTGTTGGTGCGGGAAGCATCCGACGATCGAACCTTAGTTTTGATAATGGCAAAGGATTCAAAGTTAAGTTAGTCTGTGATCTAACATGTTTGAATGAGTGTTTCAGGAAAGTCCTAGCTGCGGTTAGGCAGGTAAAAAATCTAAGGGGTGGTAACCTTAGGTCCTAGGGGGCGGTAACCCTAGGTGGAGGAAAATTCTAAGGGGCGGTAACCTTAGGTCCTAGGGGGTGGTAACCCTAGGTGGAGAAAAACCCTAGGGGGCGATAACCCTAGGTCCTAGGGGGTGGTAACCCTAGGCGGAAAGTTCAGTCAGTCTGGAGGACCGGACTGACATCAGGTAATCTCTCCTGAGGGGAGTAGGTGAGGACGCGTTCCCCGTAGAGGGAACAGTAGGCGTCGGGTCGACCTAGGGTTTCCGGTAGGGAATCTGAAGTCAGACTCGGATAGTCCGAAGACTGTCAGCTCTTTTTCACTTATGAACTATCAAATTCTAACATTGTCTTGCAGGGTATGCAATTGCTCGGACTAACCTTGTTTTGCAGGAGAAGCAGCTCCTGGAAAAAGGAGGTCCGGGCGCCCGGGATGGATTCGGGCGCCCGGAGGTCCGGGCGCTCAGAACAGATCCGGGCGCCCAGGACCAAGTTTTATCCCCTGCGCGACTTCACCACGTGGAGCAACCTAGTTGGCTGGCCACGTCACACTTCAGGCTCCCGGAAAGGTCCCAGGCGCCCGGAACCTCATATAAAAAGAGGGTCGAGGGTGCAGCCAAAGATAACGATTCGACAAGCTTTCCTTCTGCTGTGTGCTGCTCAAGAAACGACTCTAAAGTGCTGTTACAGTCGCCGACGACCCAAAGCTTCAGTTATTATTTTGTTGTCGGTATTATTTCAATTCCAGTTGTACTTATTTCCTTGTACTTATTCACGATATTATAGTTGTTGCCCACCGGAAGCGATCAAGGATCGCGGGCCTTCGAGTAGGAGTCGCCTTAGGCTCCGAACGAAGTAATTCCCTGTGTCTCTGTGTTTGACTGTCTTTATTCCGCTGCTTATTACTCTATTAGTTTCTCGTACGATTTACGGATTTCGAAAAATGAAATAGCCACGAGCGCTATTCACCCCCCTCTAGCGCTTTCGATCCATCAATTGGTATCAGAGCGGGGTCATTTTGAATCGGTGCAACCACCATTCAAAATATTTTTTTTTCGTGGTATTTATTTTTTTTCGGAGTCGATTAGAATTTAGCCTCATAGCTATATTCTAATTCTTTTTCGCTCGAATCGGTTTTTCTTGAAATTGGTGCAACACCACCCGAGTTCGTGGTCCATTTTTTTTCTTACCGCATTACTAAGCCAGGACCAAGTCCTGGGACATTTTTTTTGGTTGTTTTTCGCTTTAGGTAAAACTGAAATGACCCTTCAAGAAGGCTACAGTACTGCCCGTCCTCCGCTGTTCACCGGAGATGACTTCAGGTACTGGAAGGGTCGAATGGAGGCATATCTCTAGACTCACTTTGAAGTCTGGATGATCGTCAAAATCGGATTCAAACTACCATCTGACAGTGCCAGCAAACCACTACCGTACGAGGACTGGGATGCTTCTTTAATCAAGAAAGTGGAAGCTAATGCCAAGGCAACCTGCACCCTCCAGTGTGGCCTATCAAAAGAAGAACTCAACTGCGTCGGCCCCTTCAACAGTGCCAAAGAATTGTGGGAGAAACTAATTGAACTTCACGAAGGGACATCCGACACCAAGGTAAGTAAAAGAGACCTAATTTTTAATAAATTATTTAACATCAAATTGCAGGAATGTGAAACAGCTGCCCAACTCCATGCCCGGATTCAAGACCTGCTCAATGGGCTTCATGCAATTGGACAGAAGGTAGACAACCGGGACATCATAAGGTATTCTCTAAACGCATTTCCAAGGAACACCTTGTGGGCATCCATGGTAGATGCCTACAAGGTCTCCAAGGACTTATCTACCATTAAATTAGATGAACTATTTGCAGAACTCGAACTTCATGAACAGACTAATGCACGCCCGGCCGAGAAAGGGTTGGCTTTGGTTGCAGGAACAGGGAGATCGCGTGAGTCAAAAATCAAGCGAAGAACCGAACCTGAATCAGAAGAAGAACCAGATTCAGAAGACAATGATGAACTTACCACCGAGTTTGTCAACTTAGTAAAGAAGCTCTGCAAAAAGAAGGGCTTCAACAAAAAGGATCTCAGAAAGGCCATCCAGTCTAAAGAAGCCCAACCAAGCTCAAAGGTTAAATTCGAAGTGACCTGCTACGGGTGCAATCAGAAGGGTCACATCAAGGCAAATTGCCCGAACCAGAAGGATCCAAAGAAACCCAAAAGAAAGAAGGCATTGAAGGCAACATGGGACGAGTCCTCTTCCGAGGAATCCGATGACGAAGAACTAGAACAGACGAACTTTCTCGCCTTGACAGCCCGGGACTACACCAACGGATCCGGAAGTGAGGACGAATCAGTAACCGAGTCCGAAAGAAGCCACGGATCCGCATCCGTTTCAGAAGGACCGAACCTCTCTGTAAGTAAAAATCGTTTATATAGCTTAATTAATTATTTAATGCATAAAGTAGCTAAGTCCAAGATTCGAATCAAAACGCTTCTAAAGGAGGTAACGCTCCTTAAAGAAACGCCAAACAACGAATCCTTAACTGATCAAGTCCAGACTGGAACCTCAACTCAAGTTTAAAAACTTGAGGAAGAAAATTCCAATATGAAAAGTCAGGTAAAGGATTTGAAAACTACCCTAGAACGATTTTCCTTGGGATCCAAGAATCTTGACTTGATTCTTGGAACACAAAGGGCAATCTACAATCGAACTAGACTAGGATATAAAAAGAAATATAAATCTTACCTATCCTTAATAAATAAACCAAATAGAAAAATGGTCCAAGCATGGGTACCCAAGTCCAACCTGATCAATCAAGTTGGACTTGGACAGTATTGGGTTCCTAAGGATCAAATACATTACCTCAATAAACCTTATCGAGGCTATGATCCAGGGGGAATCCAAAACAATAAAAATTCGAAATTAATCTAAAACTCAAATTTAAAAATTTGAAATTAATCTAAAAACTCAAATTTAAAAATTCGAAATTAATCTAAAACTCAAATTTAAAAATTCGAAATTAATCTAAAAACTCATATTTAATTTAATCTAAAAACTCAAATTCAAAATTCAAAATTTATTTAAAATTCAAAATCCAAAATTCAAATCTAAAATTCAAAATTCAAAATTCAAATCTAAAACTCAAAATTAAAAATTCGAAATTAATTTGAAATTCAAAATTCAAAATTCAAATCTAAAACTCAAAATTAAAATTTGAAATTACTTTAAAATTCAAAATTCGAAATTTATTTAAAATTCAAAATCCAAAATTCAAATCTAAAACTCAAATTAAAATTCGAAATTACTTTAAAATTCAAAATTCAAAATTCAAATCTAAAATTCAAAATTCAAAATTCAAATTTAAAATTCAAAATCCAAAATTCAAATCTAAAATTCAAAATTCGAAATAAATTAAAAATTCAAAATTCAAATCTAAAATTCAAAATTCGAAATTCAAATCTAAAACTCAAAATTCAAAATTCAAATCTAAAATTCAAAATTCGAAATAAATTCAAAATTCAAAATTCGAAATAAATTCAAAATTCAAAATTCAATTCTAAAAAACTCAAAATTAAAAATTCGAAATTAAAATTTAAAATTCAAATAGAAGGGGGGTCCAGAATAGCTGGCAACTCCGAAATCTATTTTACCCGACAGGGTAACCAAACTTAATCTACCCGAAATGGTAAACAAGAGTAGATTACCCGGATGGGTAAATAAGGATAGATTAAAAAGGATTAAATTTTAACTTGAAGCACAGTACTGGTGAAGTTTTTGGATGATAGTACGTTGGGAAAACTTGGGCATCGCATGTCTAGGAAGATATGGCTTCGACCTGGTGCATTTGGCCAAGTGGAACTAACCGAAACTATCCTTAAATGGATCCTAACTAGTTAGACCAAGGTTTAGTATTAAGCTCAATGGGTAGGACTATTTGGGAAACCTCGAAGGCATGATTACTTTAATGAGCTCCTTGTGACTCACCATAGCCCAGAAGTTTATCCAAAGAACGCCACTTGTTGAACCCAAAGCTAAACCCGAATCTAACATAAAGTTAAACAAAACCCTATAAATTGAACTAATTCATCTCACAAAATAATAGGATCCCCTGATTGAAAACATACATCGGATGAGTTGACTAAGCAAATTAAAATTTAAAATAATTCTCAATTAAACATCAAACCACCAAACAAACTCAGATTAGGTAAGATGCTAAATTAGGGACTTAACTCAATCAAACTGTCTTTTGATCCATCAACTACTTTATGTGTAGGAATTGGATCAATGGATGTTGGACAGTGGATGCTCCAGACATATGACTGGAGATAGGTTAAAGTTCACTAAGCTAAAACTAAAGAACCTAGGATCAGTTGCATTCGACAACGATGGAAAATTGAAAGTAATCGGAAAAGGTAATATCGAACTTAATTCTAATTTTATTATTCGAAAAGTACTGTTAGTTGAAAATTTTAATTTTAATTTGTTAAGTATAAGTCAACTATGCGATACCGGTTATTCAGTCAATTTCACCAAGTCTGAATGTATAGTCAAACATGTCGATAATCTAAAAATCATACTTAAGGGCACTAGGAAAGATAATGTCTACACTATTTATCTACCATCATCCTCAATAAAGTGCTTTCTAACACAACAAGAGGAAACTGAGTTATGGCACAGAAGACTCGGTCACACGCACACAAGACTCATTTAAAAAATGAGTCAAAATAGACTGGTTAGAGGGTTGCCCAAATTAAAAGTTATTGAAAACTCAATCTGTAATGCATGTCAACAAGGAAAACAAACCAAGTCCACCCACAAGTCAACCAATACGGTTAGAACTACCCATCTACTTGAGCTCCTTCACCTAGATCTATTTGATTCACATGGAGCCAAATCACTAAGCAAGAACCAGTATTGCTTAGTTATAATTGATGACTACTCCAGGTTCACTTGGGTAAAATTTCTAAAAACAAAAGATGAAACCTCTGAAATATTTAGTAATTTTTACAAACTAACAGAAAATGAAAAAGATACTAAAATTAAAAGGATAAGGAGTGATCATGGAGGAGAATTTGAAAATCACAACTTTACTGAATTTTGTGAGATAAATGGATACAAACATGAATACTCCTGCCCCAGAACCCCCCAACAAAATGGTTTAGTAGAACGTAAAAACAGAACCTTACAAGAAGTTGCTATAACCATGTTAAACGAATATAATCTATCTAATCAATTCTGGGCTGAAGCAATTAGTACAGCATGCTACATTCAAAATAGGATCTTAATTAACAAATTTCAAAATAAAATCCCCTATGAAATCTATTATAATAAAATTCCTAACTTAAACTACTTAAAAGTATTTGGGTGTAAAGCTTTTATTTTAAACACTAGAGACTACTTAGGAAAATTTACATCAAAAACAACCCCAGGAATATTCTTAGGGTACTCAACCACTAGTAGAGCATATAGAGTATATAACAAGAATACCCTAAAAGTATAAGAAACAACAAATATAAAGTTTGATGAAGACACTATAGATGAAACTGAAAATACAGGAAATGCTAATCCAATAAACAGAGAAGATGACGAAATTCAATCTGAACCTATTGAATCTGAAGAACAAGTCACTAATTCAAATGACATACGACCAACCAGAACAAGCACAAATCACCCATCGGATCAAATCTTGGGTGATCCAACGGTAGGAGTAAGAACTAGGTCATCATATAGAAACCAGAGTCAAATAGCCCTAATTTCAAAATTTGAACCCAAAACCATAGAAGAAGCCCTACCAGACCCAGATTGGACTATAGCAATGCAAGAAGAATTGGCCCAATTTGAAAGAAATCAGGTATGGGAATTAGTGCCTAAACCCATTAACAAAACCATAATTGACACTAAATGGGTTTTTAGAAACAAATTAAATGATCAAGGTGAAATAGTCAGAAATAAAGCCAGGTTAGTAGCCAAAGGGTTCAATCAAATAGAAGGACTAGACTATGATGAGACCTATGCTCCGGTAGCAAGACTTGAATCCATTAGGATGCTGTTGGCCTATGCAGCACACAAAGGATTCAAGCTATTTCAAATGGATGTAAAATCCGTATTCTTAAACGAATTTATTAAAGAAGAAGTATACGTAGGTCAACCCCCAGGATTTGAGGACATAGAACATCCAAATTATGTCTTCAAATTAAAAAAGGCCCTGTACGGACTAAAACAAGCACCTAGGGCTTGGTATGAACGACTGTCCAACTATCTAATATCAAAAGAATTCAACCAAGGTCAAATAGATCCAACCCTTTTTGTAAAAACCCTTGAAAATGACATCTTTATAGCACAAATTTACGTCGACGATATTATTTTTGGATCAACCAACTCAAAAATTTTAAAGGAGTTTACCAAACTAATGGAAAATGAATTTGAAATGAGTCTAGTAGGTGAACTCAATTTCTTTTTAGGTTTACAAATTAAGCAAACCAAGGATGGAATTTATATTTATCAAACTAAATATGCTAAGGAATTAATTAGTAAATTTGGAATGGAAAATTCAAAAATCATTAATACACCAATGACTACTAATGTTAAAATTGACTCAGACTTAGAAGGAAAACCAGTAGACTTGAAATACTATCGAAGTGCGATAGGAAGTCTACTGTACCTAACTGCAAGTCGACCAGACATCATCTTTGCAGTAGGTATGTGTGCAAGATACCAATCTTGTGCAAGAGAGTCTCACTTAACATTAGTAAAAAGAATCCTTAGGTATGTTAAGGGAACCCTAAACGTAGGACTTTGGTACCCTAGATCGTGAACCCTTGATCTAACCGGCTACTCTGACTCTGACTATGCCGGGTGCAAGCTAGATAGAAAAAGCACAAGTGGTAGTTGTCAATTTTTAGGCCACTGCCTAGTAAGTTGGTCAAGTAGAAAACAACACTGTGTTGCCTTATCTACCACTGAAGCTGAATATATAGCACTAGGTGGATGCACATCTCAGCTACTATGGATGATGCATACCCTTAAAGACTATCAACTTGAATATCAAAAAACAAAAATCTCAATTGATAACATAAGTTCAATAAACCTAACAAAAAACCCAATTCATCACTCAAGGACTAAACATATAGAAGTAAAACACCACTTTGTAAGGGATCATGTAGCTAAGGGTGATATTGTACTCAACTATGTTGAGTCAAAATCAAACCTAGCTGACATCTTTACAAAACCCTTACCTGAACTTGAGTTCAGTACACTTAGAAGACAAATAGGAATGTGTTGGGTAGAATAGATACTTTCAATTCAGTCCGTTTAATGCTTTTTGGTTTTTTAACAACATTTTTTAAAAATTCTAGGCAAAACTAATTTTTCAAAATCCCTACTTTACTAGACTTTCAAAAGTTGGATTTAGCCTAGGATTTCCCCCTAGAAATCATGTTCCCCCAGGACTCAGCCAGAGCATCTTACAAACACCTAAGTATACCTTGATTGTGTATGTAAAACATAGAACGGTGTGAGATGCATAGGGTACAACCTGGACTCGAGAATGCTTATTTCTGTGCATCAATATGAGTCTGGGCGTTAAATACGTGATTAAAAGTAATCAAATCAAGTCTTCCAGCCTTAGTCAAATCTAACTGGATCAATTGACTTGACTTGACTAACCAAGTGAACATTGTTGCCCTCTAGGCAGTCAGCAAGTAGCTAAACGGTTAGACAGTTGGTGAAGGAAATAATAGGTTTAAGCATGTCAGTACTTAAGGGATCTGATACCTGATCAAAACAAATCTTTACTCATGCTTGGACCTTAGGGCTCTGATACCTTACTAAAACAAAATGGCAAGCTATTAAAAAAATAAGGTTATCGCTTCTCCTTTGCCTTAAGTATTCTTGAAATTCATTTCAAAAACATGCCTTAAGCAGCTTTCTCAAAAACTTTCTCCAAATTTAAAACTGTCAAGTGTCCTCTACTTTGAAAATTTTTTTTCTTGTTAGTAAGTCATTTAAGCTGAAACTTTTTTAAGTTAAAAAGTTTTTTAGAAAATTATTTACAGTTTTGAAAATTTTCCTTGGAAATGTTCTTTAAAAACCTGAATATTTTTTCAAGAAAATCTCTGAATTTCAAAAAAAAAAATTTTGTTTGAAAATTTTGAAGTTGAAAATTTTGTTTGAAAATTTTGAAGTTAAAAATTTTTGTTTGAAAACTTTTCTGTGCAAATTTTGGAAGCTCCTCAAAATACACTAAGTTAAAAAGAGCTCCTTGTTGCTAATCTCTTCAAACAAAATCAATTGATAAAATTTTGAAAAATATTGCTATTTTAAGGTGTTGCCTTTCACTTGCTCCTTGCCTAAGTTAAAATGGTTTCTGCTAAATTTTATCTTGAAAAATTAAGTTTTTCAAAACTAGCTCATTTTTTATATATGGCAAAGGGGGAGAGTAGAGAAATTCAAAGAAAGAAATAGAAATTCAAATAGAAATTCAAATTCAAAGAAAGAGTAGAGAAATTCAAATAAAATAGTTTAAAGGGAGCTTGTATTATGGGGGAGCTATGTTTATCTTGCTATCACGCTTATCCTGTTTCTTGTGCTTATACATATTTTTTACTTAACATTGAATTTCGGTTGCCATTATCAAAAAGGGGGAGATTGTTGGTGCGGGAAGCATCCGACGATCGAACCTTAGTTTTGATAATGGCAAAGGATTCAAAGTTAAGTTAGTCTAAGATCTAACATGTTTGAATGAGTGTTTCAGGAAAGTCCTAGCTGCGGTTAGACAGGTAAAAAACCTAAGGGGTGGTAACCTTAGGTCCTAGGGGGCGGTAACCCTAGGTGGAGGAAAATCCTAAGGGGCGGTAACCTTAGGTCCTAGGGGGTGGTAACCCTAGGTGGAGAAAAACCCTAGGGGGCGGTAACCCTAGGTCCAAGGGGGTGGTAACCCTAGGCGGAAAGTCCAGTGGGTCTGGAGGACCGGATTGGCTAAGGTAATCTCTCCTAAGGGGAGTAGGTGAGGACGCGTTCCCCGTAGAGGGAACAGTAGGCGTCAGGTCGACCTAGGGTTTCCGGTAGGGAATCCGAAGTCAGACTCGGACAGTCCGAAGACTGTCAGCTCTTTTTCACTTATGAACTATCAAATTCTAACATTTTCTTGCAGGGTATGCAATTGCTCGGACTAACCTTGTTTTGCAGGAGAAGCAGCTCCTGGAAAAAGGAGGTCCGGGCACCCGGGATGGATCCTGGCGCCCGGGACCAAGTTTTATCCCCTGCGCGACTTCACCACGTGGAGCAACCTAGTTGGCTGGCCACGTCACACTCCAGGCGCCCGGAAAGGTCCCAGGCGCCCGGAACCTCATATAAAAAGAGGGTCGAGGGTGCAGCCAAAGATAACGATTCGACAAGCTTTCCTTCTGCTGTGTGCTGCTCAAGAAACGACTCTAAAGTGCTGTTACAGTCGCCGACGACCCAAAGCTTCAGTTATTATTTTGTTGTCGGTATTATTTCAATTCCTGTTGTACTTATTTCCTTGTACTTATTCACGATATTATAGTTGTTGCCCACCGGAAGCGATCAAGGATCGCGGGCCTTCGAGTAGGAGTCGCCTTAGGCTCCGAACGAAGTAATTCCCTGTGTCTCTGTGTTTGACTGTCTTTATTCCGCTGCTTATTACTCTATTAGTTTCTCGTACGATTTACGGATTTCGAAAAATGAAATAGCCACGAGCGCTATTCACCTCCCCCTCTAGCGCTTTCGATCCATCAACAACCACGCAGTTATATATATACAATGAACATCCCACTCGGCTGCATTAAAAACCAACACAGCGGAAAAACGATAACAGAAAGCCCAATACAAAACAAATCAACACACTGCTAGCCGGCTAGGTTTTGTACAACAACCACAACAACAAATACAACAACAACACACCAAATACAGCAAACACCAAATACAAATAAAACATATACAAAACCCGAAACGGTTATCGGATGCGACGTAGGACCCGACAGACAGGATACTCCAAGCGACACACCAAACATCTAACTGCTACCTGCAAACATAAAGGTATAAATGTGGTGGTGAGTATAGGTAACTCAGAGGGTAATAGACAAGACAGTGCATGGTCTATAAATAAACATGGAGATCAAAGTATACATTCTCAGTAGGGAATAAAGAACATGATCATACTGACATAACCAATAAACAAAACTACCAGTACCAGTCTATTCTACATGGTATAATGATCATAACTGACATACAAACTGCATGAAATACAACTAACATAATGATAAATACATACCCAATCTGGAATCGACACAAGGTCAAAAGATCAGTAAACTCACCGGATCTGCAACGGACCTACTTGTGACACTTGTGCAATATAGATATGACTGCATATACATGTAAAATAAATGACATGTATGCAGCATGACAACCATATGCAACAATCATATCTCAAACAAGTGCAACACCTCACAATCACATGTAACTAATATCTACTAGGCATGTATGCAATATATCACCACAGATGCACCGCGCATCATATGCAAAAAATGCGTATACATGCTCCATGGTCAGCCCGCCACCTCTCTAGACACCACGACCCCTGTATGACCGAGAGGCTTAGATCTGTGATAAACCGTACTAGCCTCCAGTACATACACCGCTATAGGCGACCGAAGCAGAACAGTCAGCTAAGTAGTTATCTAACTACATAGCTAAGGGTCCCTGACCACTCACATCTCTAGCCCTTTGACTACTGTACCCTCAAGACCCACTACTCCAGAGTAGTCGAGGCTGACAGAGTATAAACACTGAGTGGCTGAGTAAGCGTGACAGGACTAGCTCCACTCCTAGCTACCACTCTCCAACAGTGGCTGAATGGGCAGCTATCAACGACTGACGACTCTCTCAACCACAAGGGAGACGATAGTCGTCAGTATGCAATGAATGATGAGCATGATGTATATACATAATCATGATACGGACGGCGTCATCATCCATGCAAACTCTAACTCCACCTAAGTGCCCCACAACACGGGTATAGTCATCATGATACCTCCATATATTCCACCAAACACATGTACACAACTACACATGTATAATCAACTAAAAATCTTCAATAATCCCCCTAGACACATATACATAGAACATAGGTACAATCAACATGTATCCTCTAGTAAAACACATTAGACACATGTAAATACAACAAATATACAATCCACACAACTCCTCCAATCATCACACCGGATAAATGTATACACGACATACAAATGGACAATCATCTAAGAGACTCGTATATCACATGTCAACCAACGTACCATCCACGTCATATGCACAATCAGCATGGTAATACAAACAACCCGGCAATCCCTACAATACATACTCTACACGTATGAACCTAGCAGAGTAGATATCAAGAGTAGAGATTCTATATGATATAACTAGAAACCTCAAACATCAAGCATAAGTATCAAGCAGGAAAGTACCAAACGAACACAATATAAGGTAAAGCAGCCTAATCCATCGCATAAAAACCATGCACTAAGCTCAAAGGAAAACTACATAGAGGCCAAGGAAGAAATACCCGCCTTAAATCTGTCGATCGTGATAAAATAAATCCCACATCGTGATGATCGCCCCATATCAAAATCCTACGTCAATCATCATAAATATATATATATATATATATATAATAATCAACAACAAACTAAACCCAAAACCTAATCCTACGTCGATTAGGTAACCCTGTTTAGTTTCCACCCAATGATCCAAACCAAAGTAGATGATAGGTCCATCCTTAAACTCCACTCTTTTTAAATCCAAACATAATCCACAATCATCACACTAATCAAATCTCCTCATGAATTAATCCAATTCAATTCACATAATTCATCATCAATCAAACACTAATCCAAACTCATCATAAATCCTTCTAAATCCACTAATCAATCCAATACAACTTAATTTAAATTTCTACAATCCATCACTACTAATCCAAACCAATGTAGAAATGAAATCACCTCTAGAAATAAAACCTTAATCCTTAATCCATAATAATTCATCCAATCCACATCACATCACTCATAAATCTAAACAAGCACAAACCCTACCATCTTTAGAAACCTAATTTAGCAACATACTAATGAAACCGACAGGAATACTTCATTGGAACATCCCTTTCAATTCAAACATCCCAATTTAATATCAATACAACCACAACCAAGAATTCAACTCAAATTCTTAATTTATAACATTTAACTAACAACTTACCTCCAATATCAGCCACCTCTCCTCCCACTGAATCCCCAACTATAGGATGCACCGAAGGGATCAACATTCGGTTCACCAAGAATTTGAACAACCGGCCGTGTTGATGTTCTGTATCCATCCCGATCCAAATATTTCCTCTCGGATGAACTCCAACTGTTGCTGTGATGATGAGCCAACCAAAACAAAGGATCCCAGACTATAGCATAACAGGCCTAGCTACCAGCAAGATCAGAGAAAACAAAACCTTAAATCTCTATGGTCGCAACCACACGAAATAACACCAACTCCAAAAGAAATCGAGAAAGGAAAGATCGGTGGTGGTACCTCTGATGATTTCTAGAAATCCGCAAAACAAAAAAAGATAAGATAGTTGGGGCACGACGCACCGGTGTTGCAGTGAGGAACCGGATCTAGAGCTCCAATCATCGTACGAAGAAGTCTCAGCAATCATGACACTCGAACGGATCAACACTCGTGTCAATGAGATCAGAAGAGAGGCCTGCAACTCCGGGGTCCCTAAAGCATCGTCGGTCGTTGGCGTTAGAAGGCGCAATGATGCCAGGCGGTAGTCGGCGATCTAGGGCAGAGACTCGAGATCGGGAAAAAGGCAGCAATGGCGTCGTGACAATAGCCGCGTGAGGAAGATGACGAATGTCTAACCCTCTACGATCATCAGCATTGGAATCGGGTGGTGGCGATGAAGAATCGAGAGGAGAAGAGGTAATCGTATCGTAGGTGAGGGAATAGGAGAAGAAAGGAAATCGCAAGAAGGGGGAAAATTTTCGAGATTATAAGGAATCCGGGGGGGGCATAATTAAATACTTAGGTTAGTTTAATTAAACCTAAAGTTCACTCCTTAATCAACTCCCACTTAATTTGGGTATTCCAAACAGACTTCACTTAGCCCTACCAATTCATCCCCTCAAAACAAGTTATATGGACTCTATTTAATTCTGAAAAAATTTCTAAAAATTCCCAAAAAAATCCAATAAGGTCATTTCTCAAATAACTTTATTATATAATTATTATTTGGGTGTCGTATTTTACAAATGTTCCCTCTTCCAGGGAACGCGTCCTCACCTACTCCACTCAGGAGAGTATACCTGATGTCAGTCCAGTCCTCCAAATCGACTGGACTTTTTGCCTAGGGTTACCACCCCCTAGGACCTAGGGTTACCACCCCCTAGGGTTTTTAGTCACCTAGGGTTACCTCCCCCTAGGATTTAAGGTTACCCCCCTTAGGATTTCCTCCACCTAGAGTTACCACCCCCTAGGACCTAAGGTTGCCGCCCCTTAGGATTTTTCACCACCTAGGGTTACCACCCCCTAGGACTTAAGGTTTCTGCCCCTTAGGGTTTTCCACATGCTTAACTGTAGTAAGGACTTTCCTGTAAACTCATTCAACATGTTAGATAACAAAACAACTTAACTTTGAATCCCTTTGCCATTATTAAAACTTGGGTTCGATTGTCGGATGCTTTTCACACCAACAATCTCTCCTTTTTTGATTATGGCAATAAAAATTCAAAGTTAATTAAAACAATGCTATAAGGGATTTTCAAAGACAGCATAAGCGTAATAGGACAAGCATAAACTTTGAAAAAAAAAAACTCCCTCTTAACAAAAACTCCTCCTTAATAAAAGCTCCTCTTAAAAATTTAATTTGAATTTGAATTTCTTTGTTTGAATTTTCTTATACTTTTGAATACTTTTAAATTTTCTTATACTTTTCCCCTTTGCCATATATCAAAATAGGCAATAAAGTAAAGAAAAATAAAGAAAGTGATCAATGGCCTTAGCTAAGAATAACTTCTTTTTGAGAGATAATTTATCTTTTTAGAATGTTTAAATAGAGAATTAGAAATACTTTGATAAACACTTAGCTTTTTAGAATAAATTTCCTTATAACACTTTTAGCTAAGTGAAATCCAAAGTTTTATCATAAATTAAAAAAAACTTTTTCTTTTAAAGTAAATTTTCAAAAGCTGAAAAGTACTTAGATAACTTTGAAAAGCTTTGGAAAAATACTTAGCCAAATTTGAAGTACTTAGCCAATTTTGAAAAACTTTTTGAAAAATTACTTAGCTAAATTTAAAACGCTTTTGAAAAAGTACTTAGCCAAATTTAAAAAGCTTTTGAAAAATCTTTTTACAAGAACACTAAGCTTTAGAGAAAATTTTCTTGTAAGATTTTTTTTAGCCAAGTGAACTCAAAATCTCAAAACTTAATTTCATAAGTAGATTTAGCTATGGGAAAGTTTTGACTTGAAAAGTAACTTAGCTAAAAAGTTTGTAAAAATAGATGGCAAAACTTTAAAGTATAAAATGTTAAAAAAATCTTCTAGAAAAAAACTCTTTTAGGGTTAAACAGTTGATTTAAATTTAGCTTAACTTTAGCACCACCACTTGGTTTAAATAATTTTAGCTAAGTCCACCCTCACAAAAAACATTCAACAAGTCCTATAGTCCAAGTATGAGTAACCAAAAAAAATAAAACTTAATTCTTAATTTTCTTTAACTTTGACTTTTCTCTCCCCCTCTGACATAAATCAAAAAGAATAAGTAGAGAGAAAAAACAAAACTCTATGTAATTCAAAGCTCCCCCTGAAGAGTAGCACTTTATCTAATGACTTAGTGTTTCAAAAATAATTGTTTTGAAAAGACACTTAAATTAGGAAATGCCTTGGAAAATACTTAGTGCTTTCAACAAAAAATTTAGCAAAGTTTAGCATTTGAAAAATAATTACTTTGGAAAACACTTAGCTAAATTTGAAAAGTCTTTAAAAGATTTTGACAAACCCTTAAAAGTATTGATAAATACTTAACTTCTTAAAAGGATTTTCTTGATAGAAGTTTAGTTTAAGTACTTAACTTTAAGAGGATTTTCATAAAAGCTTAACTTAAGTTCTTAGCTTTGAAAACATTTATATTTTCATCAGAGACTTAGCTAAATTTTGAAAGTAAATATTTTGTCAAGTACTTAGCCTTAAAAACTTAACTTAAAAACACTTTGATAAATTTAGTACTTAGCTTTAAAATATGTGAAAACAACTTTTGATAAACTTAAGTTTTGAAAATTTTTCACAACTTAGCTAAAAAATATTTTTTTGAAATATTTTGAAAAAAAAAACTTAGCTCGACTCCCTTCACTCCCCCTTGATTAATGCCTTAAAAGTTTTGGGGATCCTAGAGTCCAAGCATGTCTTTAAAGGTAATTATTTTCCTAATTTACCATCTCACCATTCTAGGTTATCAAGTAAGTTCAGCTTATGAGTGAGTGTGAGACGGAGTTGTCTTTGTTTAAATTATAATTGAAAAATAATTTTGAGTTTGAATTTCAAATGAGTAAACATTTAAAATTATGAATATTTTGAAAATTGAGTTTAAAATTATAATTTGAACATATGATTTGAAAATTAATTAAGATTTAAAAATTAATTATCATTAAGAATTTAAATATAATTTAAAAATTAATTATTAAGATTTTGAATCAAATATGATTTGAAAATTAATTAAGATTAAGATTTTGAATCAAATATGATTTGAAAATTAATTAAGATTAAGATTTTGAAAATGATTGGAAAATTAAGATTTGAAAATTATAATTTTGTAAATAATGATTTTGAATTTTGAAATTATTATGATTTATAACTTAATAGTAATTAACTTTTTAAGAAATAATTTAAAAATTAATTATAATATGAAGTGAGATTTTGAAATTAATTATGATTTTTAAAATAATTTTCAAATTGAGTAAGATTAATTATGGTTCTTAAAATAATTTTCAAATTGAGTGAGATTAATTATGATTTGAAATTATAACTTTGTAAATAATGATTTTAAGTTTTAAAAATATCAAAAATAATTAATTTACTTTGATTGAAATTAATTAGAATTTTGAAATTAATTTAAAAAATAGATATAATTTAAATATGATTTAAATATTAATATTAAAATTAATTAAGTTAATTTAATTGAATTGATTATATATTGTAATCAATTGTTGATTACAATTTGTAAATTATATTGGTGAATTAAATTGTTCATTAAATTGGTAAATTAATTCTAGATTTTTACCTAGATCCATCTCACCTTTTTCTAAGTTATCAATCAAGGAACCTTATTGATTTTTGTGAGATGATTATCTTTAGATTTAGATTATTTCTAAGGATTGATTTACATTTGAGTTAGACTTAGGTTTTCCAATTAGTCAATTAAATACACATTTCAAAGATTGGCTCCCAGGCTGTGGCGAGGCACTAGGCATTATTGGGTATGGGATCATCCACCACTTCTAGATAGAGTCTTTCAAAGAAATCATATATTTAATTTCATTTTTGAAACCCCTAGGATAACCAGTCAAGTGTAAATTATGCCTAGGTCCTTAATCTAGCCTAGTCTAACCATGTATAATAAAAAGCAGTAAAAAGCAAGCATCAAACAATTTATTTTATAATAAAAATTGTCTTTTTGTTGGCTTCTCTTGAATCATAGCCTCGATATGGTCTATCAAGATAATGGATTTGATCCTTGGGGACCCAATATATCCAAGTCTGACTTGATTAGTCAGATTTGACTTGGGGACCCATGCTTGGACTACTTTTCTATTTGATCGATTTATAATTGATAGATATGATTTGAATTTTTGTTTACACTTAAACCCAAGTCTAGATTTATTGTAAACGGCTCCTTGTTTTCCAAGAATCAGATCAAGATTCTTGGAACCCAACATGAACCGTTCCAATGTGACTTTAAGTTCTTTAACTTGAGTTTTCAGATTGAAATTTTCTTCCTCAAGTTGTTGGACTTGAGTTGAATTTTCAATTTGAACAGACTCAGTCAAAGGACTCGAGTTAGTCGCTTCCTTAAGGGCTGTTATCTCCTTTTGGAGTGACTTGACCTAGACGTTGGATTTAGCTAATTTTTTTAACAAATTAGAAACTAAGTTTTCTAAATTAATTCCAGAAATAAGAGAGCTTACAGTAGGTTTGGGTCCTTCAGAAACGGATACGGATCCGTGTCTTAGCTCGGACTCAATTTTTGATTTGCTCCCGATTTCGGATTCAGACTCGGTCTCGGCAACATGTACTAGTACTGGTAGAGCGAGGATGCTCGCTTGTTATTCTTCGTCGGAGTCTGGTTCTTCTTCTAACTTTGGTTTGGTTGTGCATCTTGCTTTTGGTTCGCGCGTGCTGCTTGTACCTACAATCAAAGCTATACCCTTCTCGACCGTAGTAGTATCAGTCTATTCATTTAACTCAAATAATTCATCTATTAAATCATGTGTACTTACTTTCGTATTAGAAGTACCTTCGTGTAGCTCAATTAGCTTCTCCCATAATTCCTTTGCACTTGAGAAGGGGCCGACGCGGTTTAGCTCCTCCTTGGTTAGGCCACATTGAAGAGTGTGTGTCGCTTTGGTGTTCGCTTCAACTTTTTTTGATAAGAGTCGCGTCCCAGTTCTCGTACGGTAGTGGCTTGCTGGCGCCGTCAGTTGGTATTTCCAGTCTGGTTTTGATGATTATCCAGACTTCAAAGTGAGTCTGGAGATATGCCTCCATCCGGCCCTTCCAGTAGCCAAAGTCATCTCTGATGAAGAGCGGTGGGTGAGCAGTGCTATACCCTTCTTGAAGAGCCATTGAAACTTGCGATAAAACTTGTACACAAAGAAAAAAAACTTGTCCCAGGAATAGATCCTGGATTAGCAGTGCAGTTTAAAATAAGAATAAAAGATTATCTCGAGTGGTGTTGCATCGACTTCGAGACAAGAATCTGATTATGAAAAACTAGATTGGAAGACGGTAAGAATACCGATTCCAATCGACTGTGAAAAACTTAAAAAATACCACAAAAAAGTGCTTGATTGGTGGTTGCACCAAATCAAAGCTACCCCGCTCTGATACCAATTGTTGAATCGAGAAGCGCTAGAGGGTGGGGGTGAATAGAGCTCGTGGCTTTCACTTGTTTTGTATTCGGAAATTCGAGTTTGAGCAGCGGAAATTAAATCAAATACACAAAAGACACTAAGATTTACTTGGTCCGGAGCCTAGGGCGACTCCTACTCCAAGGCCCACGCTTATTGAGTGTTTACTTTGGGCATCAACTATAATTGCGCAAGTTTACAAATATGTAATACAAGGCAATAATTAACTTTATACCGACAACAGAAATGAGAAATTTGAAGCTCCTGGTCATCGGGGTGTTGCTACAACAGTTCTGGAATGTATCCTGAGCAGCGTGCTGAAGAAGGATTGTCTTGAAAGTGATTGAATAAACTGCTGGTCGAGATCTTCTTAAATAGGCTGTTGAGGGTGCCTCCAATGCCTCATGGAGGTGCCTCAAACCCTAAAGTCTATCCCGACATCAATGTTGTCGATAAGCCTTCGTAGCCTGTTGTTTATCCGCCTGAGGGAACCTTCATCATCCACTGAAGGTGCCTTCAACCAACAGTCCAGGGTGCCTCTAAGCTCCATTGTAACGACCCGCCTTCTACTAACTAAGCTGTAAGGCCGATCGTCACATTATGTTGTGCTAAACTATTCCCTGACCATCTCTAGGACTAGATGCGGAAGCTGTACCAATTAAAATTTTTTGCTAAGCTGTTAACATTTCTTGGTTCTACGTGTGCTAAGGGTGTAATCTAAAGTATACCTAACATATACTACATCCCCAATGGTCAAGGAACTGAAATAACCCTTTTCTGGCTGTTATCAGACCTCCCAATCAATCCATTGATCGATTGGAACGTCGGATCGATCCAGTGATCGATCCAGCCGGCTACAGCACGCGGAGCATGGGTTGGATCGATCCAGTGATCGATCCAGCACGCTACTGTGCTCGGGGCAATAATTTGGATCGATCGGCTAATCGATCCAGGTCGGTCAATCGATCCAGTGATCGATCTCAGAACTCTCTGTTCGCGACGGAAATGGCTGGATCGATCGGCCTATCGATCCAGAAGCCTACTGTTCGCGGAACAGATTGCCCAATCGATCAGCTGATCGATTGGAAACCCCCAATCGATCCACCGATCGATTGAGGTTTCTGATTTTACAGTTAAGCTCTGATTTCAGCACTGTTTCGTGCCTCAATCATATTACAAGTTCTAAAATGACTAGGAAACACTCTACCAATAACAAATAACATTCTAACATCATAAAAGAAGTGTTATAAGCATAATAGAGTGCATGGTTAACTAATTCATGACAATTAACATGCTAAAGTGCAAAATACTAAAACACTGAAAAGTTCTAATGTTTAAACAAGCTTGCTAAAGTTTCCCTTAAGATCTCTATTCCAAGTTCCTGCCCACACACATCTTTGAAGCATTGTCCTCCAGCCTCCGCTAGTCCATCTTTCCTTTACCTTTATCTGCAGTATAAGGAAAAAGTATCTATAAGCTTTCGCTTAGTAAGAAACCATCTACCTCACCAAAACTGAGCTAATTCTAAATTAATGCTAAGGCTGTACTGAATTCACATAACTATTTTGTGATGTTTGAAAACTATATTCATAATAGGTGAAAATAATAATCAAGCTGCTGTTTGGGCCCGACAACTGTACTTGCTATGCGCGCATCCCTACTAAACCCGGGTTTGCAAGTCCCGAATTTAGTAGGGTTACTAGGTTATCTGAACCTAGGGACGACTGTGGGAGTCCAACCCAATGGATATCTAATCCAGTACAGTGCCACTGAAAAGTAAAATATTGAACATAGCTAATTATTGCTTGTCTTGCTCTTTCTAGATTATCTGAACCTAGAGCTAGGTTGTCTGAACTTAGAGGCGACTGTGGGAGCGCACCCATTGGACATCTAGTCCTGTAAAAGCTGAAGCAAGACCAAATAGGCTATGTAAATGCTTCTAGTGCATTTATCCAAGCTAATAAAATGCCTAATTTGCATTTGACTGTGCTAAACATTCTATCGAGCACTTGGTGTACGCTAGTGCACACCTTATGTGCCAAAATTTGCATACAACTAAACTAATGCATAAAAATCACACGAATAGCTACTTATACTGCAGGTGAGGAGTTTCTTACCTCGTACGCTAGTTTCCTTACGGTTCTAGTCGCTAGGTTTTCGAAGAAGACGATCCTTTCGATAGTCTTCTTGCACCAACACGTTCCTCTCGCGAAGGGGAGCGTCCTTGTGTCGGAGCCGCTGCCGGAAGATGTCCCTGGGGCCCTAGGCTTGGTGCGCCGAGAGAGAAAGAGGAGGGAGAAGTGGCGTCGGCGGTGAGGGTTGGAGAGGAGGAGAAGTTGCCGAACCAAACAAAATAAACCAAACCCCACTTAACTTTTCTATTTATATTAAGTGGAAATTTCGGCCCAACTCTAACTTAAATAAAATTGTCTCCCTTTCCTTTCAGCACGGCCCTGCTGGGTTCAACTGGTTACTAGAATTATCCGTAAACCATAGGTCTCGGGTTCAATTCCCGCTTAGGCCGTTTTCGTTTTCTATTTGTTTTTGCTACTTCCGCTACTCTAAAAATTCTGTAAAAATATCCTAAAATTCCAGAAAAATCATAGAATATTTCTAAAAATAGTTTTGAGAATTTTCGGGCGTTACAATCCCCCATACCTTATAAAAAGTTCATCCTCGAACTTAGAATAACTCTGGGTACTTCTGTCTCATGCTGGCTTCTGTCTCCCAAGTTGCCTCTTCTGCTGTGTAACTGTGCCAATGACTTTGACTAATGGTACTTCCTTGTTCCGCAATTTCTTAACTGCTCGGTCTATTATCTGAATAGGCCGACTGTCATAGCTGAGGTCTTCGCGGATCTGTACCGACTGGGACTCAATCACCTGGGTGGCATCTAGGATATGCTTCTTCAGCATAAAGACATGAAATACATTATGGACAGCTGACATTTCCTGGGGTAACTCTAGCTCATATGCTACTTTGCCCACTCTTCTGATGATAAGGTATGGTCCCACATATCTGGGACTTAGCTTGCTCTTCTTCCCAAAACGCATTACTCCCTTCATGGGAGCTACTCTAAGGAACACTGAATCCCCAACTGAAAACTCTAAAGGTCTGCGCCGTATATCAGCATAGCTTTTCTGGCGGCTCTGAGCTGTCTCTATCCTCTGGCGGATCCGCTGTATAGCTGCTGTGGTATCTGCCACTAGATCTGTCTGAAGTTCTAGCTCTTTCTGTTCACCACTCTCATACCAGCAGATTGGAGATCTACACCTCCACCCATAGAGAGCCTCATAAGGTGCCATACCGATAGTGGCCTGATAGCTGTTGTTGTATGCAAATTCTGCTAAACTCAGATATTTGCACCAACTTCCTTTGAAATCTAGGGCACATGCTCGGAGCATATCTTCGAGTACCTGATTTACTCGCTCCGTCTGACCATCTGTGTAACGACCTGCCTTCTACTACTAGGCTGTAAGGCCGATCGCTACAGTTATACTGTGCTAAACTATTCCCTGACCATCACTAGAACTAGATGCGGAAGCTGTGCTAATTAAAATTTTACTAAAATACTGACATTTCTTGGTTCTATACATGCTAAGGGAGGTAAACTAACTACTCATAACATGTTTTACCTTCCCCATGGCCAAGGAACTGAACTTAGACACTTCCCCGCTGATACCAGACCTCCCAATCGATCCACGGATCGATTGGAATAGTCGGATCGATCCAGTGATCGATCCAGCCGGCTACTGTTTGCGGGACATAAGTTGGATCGATCCAGCATGCTACTGTGCTTGGGACGATAATTTGGATCGATCGGCTGATCGATCCAGGCTGGTCAATCGATCCAGTGATCGATCCCAGAGCTCTCTGTTCGCGACGGAAATGGCTGGATCGATCGGCTGATTGATCCAGAGGCCTACTGTTCGCGGAACAGATTTCCCAATCGATCAGCTGATCGATTGGAAACCCTCGAATCGATCAGCTGATCGATTCGAGTTACTGATTTCGTGCCAAATGTCTGATTTCAGCACTGTTTCGTGCTTCAATCACATTACAAGTACTAAAATGGCTAAGAAACACTCTAATGACAGCAACTAACATTCTAACCACATAAAAGAGGTGTTCTAAGCATAATAAGGTGCATGGTTAACCAATTCGTAACGATTAACATACTAAAGTGCAAGATGATAAAAAGAAACACTGAAAAGTTCTAATATTTGAAATAAAGCTTGCTAAGGATCCCTAAGATCTTCTTCCAGGTTCCATCCACACACATCTTCGCCTGCATTGACCTCTAGCCTCCACTGCTAGTCCATTTTCCTTTTTCCTGTATCTGCAGTATAAGGAAAATAGTATCTGTAAGCTAAAAGCTTAGTAAGAAACCATTTACCTCACAAAAACATGCAACGATGCAAATATGATTTTAAATCATGCTGTTTAAAACATATGCTGAATATACTGAATAACCTAAACATGGCATGGCATATAAGCATACAATCATGACATATCTAAAGCTGAACATAAAGTCATCATGCATATTCACAGGGAAAAACTAAGCTGCTACTAAGAACTGAGCTACGCTAATACTGAGCTACTGCTAGAACTGTACTGAATTCACGAACTAATTGTGAAAGGTTGAAAACCATATACATATAGTAAGTGAAAATACTAAACATGCTGCTGAGGGGCCCGACAACTGTACGTGCTATGCGCGCCTCTCTAACTAGACCCGGGGTTGCAAGTCCCGAATTTAGTAGAGCTACTAGGTTATCTAAACCTAGGGACCGACTATGGGAGCCCAGCCCAATGGATATCTAATCCAGTACAGTGCCAACTGAAAAGTAAAATACTGAGTATAGCTAAACTGTTCTAGGTTATCTGAACCTAGAGCTAGGTTGTCTGAACCTAGAGGCGACTGTGGGAACCCACCCATTGGACCGTAGTCCCATATAAGCTAGAATAAACTGATTTACTAATTTAGATGCTTCTAATGCATTCAACTGTGCTAATAAAAATGCCTAATTTGCATTCTTTTCTAAGCTGGTTATTTAATCGAACACCTAGTGCGCTTTAACTTCCCTCTCTATTAGGGAGACTACCTTTAGGCACCCAACAGCATCTAAACCTCCAACTGAAGGAGAAAAGATGTGTCCGGCCCATCTAAAGGTACTCACTAAATCCCTAAACCTGCGAGGAGGGTTAAATACACCCTATGTGTCGAAAACATACGTATATAACTACACTAATGCACAGGAAATCACACGGTAGCTATTATACTGCAGGTGAGGGGTTTCTTACCTCCTGTTCGTAATTTCTTACGATTCTATTCGCTAGAATTCTGGTGGAGATGATCTTCTCGACGATCCGCTCACGTCTTCGCGTTCCTCTCGCGGAGAAGAACCTTTTTCGTGTTGGAGTCGTCGCCGGAAGATGTTCCCTTGACCCTTGGCTTGGTGCGCCGAGAGGAGGAGGAGGGAAGAAGAGGTGGTCGGCGGAACTAGGTTGGGGAGGAGGAAAGGTCACGAACCAAATAGAAAATAAACCAAACCCCACTTAAATTTTCTATTTATATTAAGTGGTAAAGTTCCGCCCAACTCCAACTTAAATAAAATTGTTTCCCTTTCCTTTCAGCACGACCCTGCTGGGTTCAACTGGTTACTAGCATTATCCCTAAGCCATAGGTCTCGGGTTCAATTCCCGCTAAGGCCGTTTTCGTTTTCTAATTATTTTTGCTACTTCCGCTACTCGGAAAATTCCAGAAAAATATCTAAAAATTCTAGAAAAATCACAGAATAATTCTAATGCAAGTTTGAGAATTTTCGGGCATTACAATCTGTCTGAGGATGAAAGGCTGTGCTGAATTTTAACTTCGTGCCCAAAGCTGACTGTACACACTCCCAGAAGTGTGATGTGAATCTACTGTCTCTGTATGAGATGATGGTTCGTGGGACTCCATGTAATCTAACGATCTCCTTGAGATACAACTGAGCTAGCTGTTCCATGGAGTAGGATATCCTGATAGCTAAGAAGTGGGCTGATTTAGTCAATCTGTCGACTATTACCCAGATGGTATCAAAACCATTCGTGGTTCTGGATAATCCCACAATGAAGTCCATAGAAATGTCTTCCCACTTCCATTCTGGGATCTGAATAGGCTGCAAGACTCCTCCTGGTCTCTGATGCTCTGCCTTAACCCTCTGACAGGTTAGGCAGGTGCTGACATATCAAGCAATGTCTCTCTTCATCCCAGACCACCAAAAATGTTTCTTCAAGTCCTAGTACATTTTGGTAGAGCTAGGATGCATCGCATAGGGAGTCTTGTGAGCCTCGTCTAGGATTTTCTTCTGTAGTTCCTCCTGATCTGGAACACATAGCCTGTCACCGAAATATAGTACCCCGCTATCTGATATTCTGAACTCTCCACTTTCTGATTCTGCTAAACCTTGCTTGATTCTCTGAATTTCAAGATCCTGCTCCTGAGCTGTCTGGATGTCACCAAGCAAGGTAGACTCTAATGTCATGGTAGAGAGCTGTCCGACTATGAGTTCGAGACCGAAATCTGAGATCTCCTTCTGTAGGGGCGGTGACATAGCTGCTAGAGATAATAGGGTAGCGATGGACTTCCTGCTGAGGGCGTCTGCTACCCTATTTGCTTTTCCTGGGTGGTAGAGGATATCTATATCGTAGTCTTTGACTAGCTCTAGCCATCTGCGCTGTCGCATATTCAGATCATTCTGAGTGAAGAAGTACTTCAAACTCTGATGATCTGTATACACTCTGCACTGAGCCCCATACAAGTAATGTCTCCAAATCTTGAGAGCGAACACTACTGCTGCAAGCTCAAGGTCATGAGTGGGGTAATTCCTCTCATAATCCTTGAGTTGTCTGGAGGCGTAGGAGATTACCTTGCCATCTTGCATCAGCACTGCTCCTAATCCCAACTTTGAGGCATCACTATAAATGTCGAAGCTGTCTGTGTTCTCTGGTAGAGATAGAATAGGTGCACTGGTCAATCTCTTTTTCAGCTCGCTGAAACTGTTCTCACAGTCCTCTGTCCACTGAAATTTTCTGTTCTTTATGGTAAGAGCTGTCAATGGGGAGGCTATCCTGGAGAAATCCTCTACAAACTTTCTGTAATAACCTGCTAGTCCCAAAAAGCTTCTGATCTCACTAGCGTTCTTGGGTCTTTTCCAGTTACTCACGGCTTCTATTTTACTAGGGTTTACCATGATACCATCCTTTGAGATGATGTGACCTAGGAAGGACACCTGATCTAGCCAAAATTCACATTTTGTGAACTTGGCGTATAGCTGATTCTGTTGAAGGGTCTGCAATGCTATTTTCAGGTGCTCTGCATGTTCTTCTTGAGTTCTGGAATAGATAAGAATGTCATCGATGAACACGATAACGAACTTATCTAAATATTCCCTGAATACCCTGTTCATAAGATCCATGAAAGTAGCTGGAGGATTTGTCACACCGAAGGGCATGACTACGAACTCGTAGTGTCCGTATCTAGTCTTGAATGCTGTCTTGGGTATATCCCCTTCTTTAACTTTCACCTGATGATAACCTGATCGGAGGTCTATCTTAGAGAACACTACTGCTCCCTTTAGCTGATCGAACAGGTCATCAATTCTGGGAAGAGGATACCTGTTCTTGATGGTGACTTGGTTCAATGCTCTGTAATCTATGCACAGACGCATGCTTCCGTCCTTCTTCTTCACGAACAATACAGGCGCTCCCCATGGTGAGTGACTAGGGCGTATGAAGCCTTTGTCAAGCAGCTCCTGTAGTTGCTCATGA
The DNA here is from genome assembly GCF_018446385.1 of Zingiber officinale. Taxonomy (NCBI): domain Eukaryota; kingdom Viridiplantae; phylum Streptophyta; class Magnoliopsida; order Zingiberales; family Zingiberaceae; genus Zingiber; species Zingiber officinale. The sequence continues at coordinate 19,668,620 of NC_056006.1, read as the reverse complement.
AGTTCCTTCAGTTCTGCTGGAGCCATGCGGTAAGGTGCTTTGGAGATAGGATTTGTACCGGGAATGAGTTCTATCTCAAATTCGATCTCCCTGTCTGGTGCTAGGCCTGGTAACTCTTCAGGGAAGACTGCTGGGTAGTCACATACGACTCGGACCTCTGCTAGCTGTTGGTCCTTGTCCTGACTGGTATTGACTACGTGTGCTAAGAACCCCGTACATCCTGAATCCATCAACCTCTGTGCCTTCATAGCTGAGAGAAACTTCTTGGCCTTTCTCCTGGGTTCTCTGACGACCAACCGTGCTTCCGCTTGAGTTGGAATATGACTTTACATTTCTGACTCGATGGAGGCACCGTGATTTGATCAAGAAGTCCATCCCAAGATAACGTCGTAGTCGGTCATATTAATCACTATCGATCGTAAAAGAGCTCTCATCGCTATAGCGACCAGCCGCTGAGCCGGCGTAGACGCCATGATTTCTCCCGAGGGTAACGCCGTAAGGAACTAGCTACCGAGTACCTCTGGAGGTACCGCTCAACAAATGCCCTGGATATGTATGAATGGGTTGCCCCAGTATCGAATAAGACAGTTGTACTTTGCTGTAAAATACTAATCTGACCTGTAACAACTGTCGAGGCATTTGCTGCGTCCTCTCTGGTGAGTGAGTAGATCCTCGCATTGGTCGTAGCTGGAGGGGCTTCTAATCTGCCCTGGCTGATATGTGGACCATCTAAAGCGGCCTGCATCTGATGTAACTGAGCTGGCTGACCTCCATACTGAATCGGTTGTGGCTGAGGAAGACTGATCTTGTTTGGACACTGCTTGGCCATATGCCCTTCCTGTCCGCATTCAAAGCATCCTCGTGTGCCCTTACGACAAACTCCAGGATGGAATTTCCCACAAGTAGCACACTTTGGATAACTGGGCTGCTTACTGGCTGGTCCTCCTTTTGGATAACTCCCTGGTTTGCGCTTGTTGCTGGAGTTCCCTTTCCAGTTAGAGCTATGAGAGCTGTGACCCTACTGTTTCTGAGTGCCTGGGCCTCCTTGACCTTTAGCTTCTGAGAGGACTTGCTTCTACTGCTTGATGCTATTCTGGTAATGCTTAGTGATTAGAGCACTGCTCACTAACTCTTCTGTGGTTTGTGGCCTATGAACGCCACCAGCCACGTTCATTGCTATTTCCGGCCTCAGCATCTTGAGCATCAACCAGATTCGTTCCCTTTCTGTGCTGACTAACTCAGGGCATAGACGAGCCAATCTGTTGAATTTCTTCATGGCTTCCTCCACTGAGAGGTTGCCCTGGCGAAATTCAGTGAACTCGTCGTAATGGCGATTTGTGACCTGCGTGTGAAAGAACTCCTCAAAGAATTCTTTCTCGAAGTCTGCCCATGTCATCTGGTTCACTGGGCGCTTCGCTCTGATTCTCTCCCACCACATGCGTGCATCTCCTGTCAAACAGAAGGAGGCGCACTTCACCTTCTCATGCTCTGGCCAGTCCAGAAGCTCCATCGTGCTCTCCAGTGTTTTGAACCAGGCCTGTGCATCCCATGGTTTACTAGTGCCTGAGAAATTCTCTGGCTTGACTCTCTGCCACTGGATCAGATAGGCTTCTCTTCTTGCCTCTGTTGCTGGGGCTACTGGTGCTGTAGGCTGGACTGGTGGAACCTCTAAAACCACTGGTGTCGCTAAGTTAGGCTCCGGGGTGACAGTGGGAGTGTTCTGCTGACTAGCCTTTAAGGTGGCTATTTCCTGTTGCTGTTCAGCTAGCTGCTGCTATAACTGAGCCACTAGTGCTGTAAGGTCTGGTGGAGGCACTGAACTGCCTTCCTCATGCTGGGGCTCAGTGGCTGGTGCCCTTCTAGCTGGGCGTCCTCGTGTCATTTCTAAAGACATAGAGGACATACATAACTAATACAATCATGTTTATGTAACTACAATCACTAACATGTTAGGTACTATCATTAATCAACATGCTACAGTATCTATAAACATGAAAGAAAGGACATAATAAAGTGAGAGACGTTTCTTACTTGGAAGCTGCAGGTTCAATGCTGATGTGTGTGTAGGAAGTATGGAAACTGCTCTGATACCACTCTGTAACGACCCGCCTTCTACTAACTAAGCTGTAAGGCCGATCGTCACATTATGCTGTGCTAAACTATTCCCTGACCATCTCTAGGACTAGATGCGGAAGCTGTACCAATTAAAATTTTTTGCTAAGCTGTTAACATTTCTTGGTTCTACGTGTGCTAAGGATGTAATCTAAAGTATACCTAACATATACTACATCCCCTATGGTCAAGGAACTGAAATAACCCTTTTCTGGCTATTATCAGACCTCCCAATCGATCCATTGATCGATTGGAACGTCGGATCGATCCAGTGATCGATCCAGCCGGCTACTACACGCGGAGCATGGGTTGGATCGATCCAGTGATCGATCCAGCACGCTACTGTGCTCGTGGCAATAATTTGGATCGATCGGCTGATCGATCCAGGCCGGTCAATCGATCCAGTGATCGATCCCAGAACTCTCTGTTCGCGACGGAAATGGCTGGATCGATCGGTCGATCGATCCAGAAGCCTACTGTTCGCGGAACAGATTGCCCAATCGATCAGCTGATCGATTGGAAACCCCCAATCGATCCACCGATCGATTGAGGTTTCTGATTTTGCAGTTAAGCTCTGATTTTAGCACTGTTTCGTGCCTCAATCATATTACAAGTTCTAAAATGACTAGGAAACACTCTACCAATAACAAATAACATTCTAACATCATAAAAGAAGTGTTCTAAGCATAATAGAGTGCATGGTTAACTAATTCATGACAATTAACATGCTAAAGTGCAAAATACTAAAACACTGAAAAGTTCTAATGTTTAAACAAGCTTGCTAAAGTTTCCCTTAAGATCTCAATTTCAAGTTCCTGCCCACACACATCTTTGAAGCATTGTCCTCCAGCCTCCGCTAGTCCATCTTTCCTTTACCTTTATCTGTAGTATAAGGAAAAAGTATCTATAAGCTTTCGCTTAGTAAGAAACCATCTACCTCACTAAAACGTGCATACGATGCAATATGTTTTTTTTTAAAACATGCTATTTGAAACATATGAATATTGAACATGTAAGAGCATGGCATGGTATACAAACAAACTAGTCATGGCAACAAGTGCTAACATAAGCTATCATAATGTATCAATAGAAAACTGAACTGATACAAACACTGAACTGAGCTAATTCTAAACTAATGCTAAGGCTGTACTGAATTCACATAACTATTTTGTGATGTTTGAAAACTATATTCATAATAGGTGAAAATAATAATCAAGCTGCTGTTTGGGCCCGGCAACTGTACTTGCTATGCGCGCATCCCTACTAGACCTGGGTTTGCAAGTCCCGAATTTAGTAGGGTTACTAGGTTATCTGAACCTAGGGACGACTGTGGGAGTCCAACCCAATGGATATCTAATCCAGTACAGCGCCACTGAAAAGTAAAATACTGAACATAGCTAATTATTGCTTGTCTTGCTCTTCCTAGATTATCTGAACCTAGAGCTAGGTTGTCTGAACCTAGAGGCGACTGTGGGAGCCCACCCATTGGACATCTAGTCCTGTAAAAGCTGAAGCAAGACCAAATAGGCTGTGTAAATGCTTCTAGTGCATTTATCCAAGCTAATAAAATGCCTAATTTGCATTTGACTGTGCTAACCATTCTATCGAGCACTTGGTGTACGCTAGTGCACACCTTATGTGCCAAAATTTGCATACAACTAAACTAATGCATAAAAATCACACGAATAGCTACTTATACTGCAGGTGAGGGGTTTCTTACCTCGTACGCTAGTTTCCTTACGGTTCTAGTCGCTAGGTTTCCGGAGAAGACGATCCTTTCGATAGTCTTCTTGCGCCAACACGTTCCTCTCGCGGAGGGGAGCGTCCTTGTGTCGGAGCCGCTGCCGGAAGATGTCCCTGGGGCCCTAGGCTTGGTGCGCCGAGAGAGAAAGAGGAGGGAGAAGGGGCGTCGGCGGTGAGGGTTGGAGAGGAGGAGAAGTTGCCGAACCAAACAAAATAAACCAAACCCCACTTAACTTTTCTATTTATATTAAGTGGAAATTTCGGCCCAACTCTAACTTAAATAAAATTGTCTCCCTTTCCTTTCAGCACGACCCTGCTGGGTTCAACTGGTTACTAGAATTATCCGTAAACCATAGGCCTCGGGTTCAATTCCCGCTTAGGCCGTTTTCGTTTTCTATTTGTTTTTGCTACTTCCGCCACTCTAAAAATTCTGTAAAAATATCCTAAAATTCCAGAAAAATCATAGAATATTTCTAAAAATAGTTTTGAGAATTTTCGGGCGTTACATCTATGGAGGCGCCTCCAACTCCTCTGCATAGCCAGGTTCTGCCTTGCACCTGAGGCGCCTCCAAGCTCCATGGAGGGCGCCTCGGGTACTGTTCATCCGAGGCAAAAATGTCTTCTTTGTCCCTGCAAGATATGTTAGTCCACAAAACAACCACATACACTGCAAGACAAAGTTAACACACATATAAATCCAATAAAAAAAGTATTTGACAGTCTTCAAACTATCCAATTTTGACTTCGGATTTTCGATCGGAAACCCTAGGTCGAACTGACGCCTACTGTTCCCTCTTCCGGGGAACGCGTCCTCACCTACTCCACTCAGGAGAGCATACCTGATGCTAGTCCGGTCTTCCAGACCGACTGGACTTTTTGCCTAGGGTTACTACCCCCTAGGACCTTGGGTTACCACCCACTAGAACCTAGGGTTACCACCCCCTAGGATTTTTAGTCACCTAGGGTTATCTCCCCCTAGGACCTAAGGTTACCCCCCTTAGGATTTCCTCTACCTAGAGTTACCACCCTCTAGGACCTAAGGTTACCGCCCTTTAGGGTTTTCCACCTGCCTAACCGCAGTTAGGACTTTCCTGCAAACTCATTCAACATGTTAGATAACAAAACAACTTAACTTTGAATCCCTTTGCCATTATCAAAACTTGGGTTCAATCGTCGGATGCTTCCCGCACCAACAAAGGCACCTTCCATGAGCTATGGAAGGCGCATTCAACCGACTAAAGGCGCCTTCAATCAATTGGGTGGGAATTTTCCCGCCCTTCCTAGGGCGCCTCCGATTGTATCGGAGGCACCTTAGGTGATGGTATAGTTTTTGTTAAGCTTTAGTTTTGCGTTTATATTTTGAGTTAATTGAATTTAATCTTAGTTTTAACTTTAAGTTTAATTTAATTTGAATTTTTAATTTAATTTTAAATTTAATTTAATTTTAATTTTAATTTAATTTTAATTTAAATTTAAATTTAAATTTAACTTTAAATTTAATTTAATTCTAATTTAAATTTTTATTTGAATCCTTAGTCAATTCACCCTATCTATATTTTCAATAAGGGAATCTCATAATTTTGTGAGATGATTTAAGTTGAATTTTAGGATTTGGTTTAACTTGTGTTAGATTCAAGTTTAGCTTTAGATTCAACAAATAGACATTCTTTGGATAAATTTCTAAATTGTGGTGAGTCACTTGGATATCATTAGAGTAACCACGCCTTTAAAATTTTCCAAATAGTTCTATCCACTGAACATAATACAAAACATTGGTCTAACTAATTAAAATTAGTAAGGATAGCTTCAATTAGTTCTACTAAGCCAAATGCACTAGGTAAAAGTCATATCTTCCTAAACATGTATAGGCAGAGCTTTTCTAACTTACTATCATCCAAAAATTTTTGAGTGTCGTTTATCAGGTTAAACTTTTGTCCCTATTTATCCTAGTCTTTACTACTCAGTAGGGTAATTTATTATTTTTAGAGGTGCCAACTAATTTGGAGCCTCCCCTAAATTAATGAGCTTTAGGTTTTAGGTTTGTATCAATTTACTTTATAGTTATAATAGACTTGGTTATATTTTGAGTTTAGATTAAATTTGTTTTTATTTAATTTAGGTTTACTTTTTGATTTAGTTGTTTTTATTTTATCTTTTAGGTTTAAGTTTATTTTTGAAGATTTAATTTTTGAAATTAAGAGTGAGTTATTTAGTTTATTTTGATTTATGTTGTGAATTTTATTTTTTGGTATATAGTACTGATTGAGTTCTACTTACGTGGTTAGGCATGCTTTTGGAACCCAGACTTTGGTTAATTTCTTATTTTGAGTTTGATTTAGAAATGATTTAAATGTTGAGTTAGATTTGTATCTGAGTCTGAATTTATTATACACAACTCTTTAGGTTCCAAGTATCATATTTAGATACTTGGATCCTAGGTAAACTTTTCCAACTATTCTTTTAACTCTTGAACTTAATTTTTCAAAACAGAATTTTCTTCCTCAAGATTTATAGCTTGAGTTGAATTTCTGTCTTGAACTTGGTCAATTAAAGAGATCAAACTCAGTTGTTCATTAAGTATGTTATTTTCCTTAAGGAGGAGTTTAGCATATTCCTCAGTTTTAGTTAACTTTTTGTTCAGGCATGAAATAATTTTAAAAAATTTATAGTGTAATTAAATTTTATCACAATTGGTTCGTCTGAACTAGATGCAGATCCGTTGTTTGACTGGTATCCTGACTCATCTTCTTGATCTGTTTCACTTCATGTTGCTATCAGAGTGAGGTAACTCGTTTGCTTTGGTTCATCTAATCCTGATCCATCTGAAGAAGACTCATCCTAAGTTACCTTTAGTGCTTTCTTTTGCTTCTTCTTGATTTTGTCTTCATTTGGGCATTCGTGTTTGAAGTGACCCTTCTTGTTGCAGCCATAGCATGTGATGTTTGCCTTTGAGTTGTTGGGTGCGGACTTGGACATCTTCTTCATGTTGCGTTTGGTGAAGCTTTTCTTATGTCTAGTGAACATCTTCCTTACCATGTTCACTAGTTGCTCTTCTTCATCTGTGTCTTATTCGGATTCAGTTTTGGCTTCGGGTTTAGCTCCCTTTGAAGTACTTACAAGGAAAGCAATTCCTTTCTTGACCTTTGGGCCATTAGTTTGTTCATGTAGCTCTAATTCACAAAATAATTTATCCAATTTTAACTTAGAGAGGTTCCTTGAAACCTCATAGGCATCTACGATTGATGCTCACAGTGTGTTTTAAAGGATGAGTTAAGAGCGTACCTTATTATGTCCCGATTTTTGAGCTGATGTCTGATTAGGTGAAGGCCATTGAGAATGTCCTTAATTTAAGCGTGGAGCTATTTCACAATCTCACCATCCTATATTTTAATCTTGAATAATGAATTAAGAAATAGGTTACGTTTCGTTACCTTCGAATTGAGAGTTCTTTCGTGTATCTTTATTAGCTTGTCCCATAGCTCCTTTGCATTCTCGTGTGGGCTGATTCGGTTGAGTTCTTATTTTGTGAGTCTGCACTAGATCATGTTCAATGCTTTAGAGTCGATCTGGTCTTTCTTTCTATCTTCTGGACTCTATCTTTCTAGATTGAGTGGTACTTTTATTGCTTCATCTATAGGCGCCCAGTACCCTCGTCAAATGGTGAACCATTGCTCTATGTCCATCTTAAGTAAACTTATATCCTCTTATTCCAATACGGAAAATCATTTCCGTTGAAGAGAGGAGGACGAGCAGTGCTGAATTCCTCAAGTTGGGCCATTGATTATTGAAAAAAACTAGGAGGTACCAAGACTTTGTCTTGGATTAGCAGTGCTTGGGTAGGAAGAAAATATCAAGACCTCAAGTGGTATTACCCCAACTTCGAGTAAAAATCGATCGAGAAATAATTATCTAAAAAGGTAAATTTTACCAATTCAAATAAGATACGTAAAAATAGAAACCTAAAAAAGAATTAAAATTGTTCCCCTGGCTTGATTGGTGGTTGCACCAATTCAGAGTAGAACCTACTCTGATACCACTTGTTGGATCGAGATACACGTGAAAGGGGGGGGGGGAGGTAAATCACATGGTTTTCAAAAACTTGCTTTTAGATTTTGAAATCTAAGTGTGCAGTGGAAAACTAAGTAAGTAAGCAAAATAGAAAAGCAAGCAAAAGAGCATGTGTTTGATTTTTACTTGGTTCGGAGATTCCAGCGACTCTTACTCTAAGACCTAGGTCCCGCAGACCTATCAACGGATAATCCACTAAAAATCTCTTTTGAAACTGCTGGAAGAGGGAATTGAGTACAAAAATAGTTCGAGAAGTGTAACACGCTACACTTTTCATTTGTAGAAATTAAGTACAATAATTAACTTTGTTACCAAACACTGTTTGTAGTTGGTCAACTCAATCTCGGTGTTTGGAAGGCTTCTCAGTGGCAGTTGGGCATAATAGAGTCGCAATAGGGCAGCAGTAGCAAGCTAGAGTAGTTGGAAAGACAATTGGATGCACTGAAGCTCATATAGAAGTTCTGTGTTGAATGCTCCTCGTGATAACCATTTAAAGGGTGTGGAAGAAGTCTTCCATAGCCTTGAAGGCGCCTTCCATAGGCCAAATCCTATCCTACTTTCGCTGCTCCTTATCTGTGATGAAGTCTACACGTTATCCCTTGGAAGGCGTCTTTTATAGCACCGAAGGCGCCTTCCGTGAACAGTATGAAGACATCTTCCAATGCTTAAAGGCACCTCGGGTACTGTTCACCCGAGGTCTTTTTACTTCTTTTGCCCTGCAAGTTATGTTAGTCCAACACACAATAATCTAACCTACAAAATAACATTAGCATAACAATAATATGATTAATTTATGACTTAGATCCTGCCCTCCAGACTAGGATCTAGTTAAGGGTTCAATTTAAGTTTCTGAAATTGACCTAAATTGGAACGACACCTACTGTCTCCTCAATCTAGACGCGTCCTCACCTAGTTACTCTCCTCCAATGACTTATCTTTACTTACCGTGTGTCAAGTTACCTCCTTGACATCAATCTAACTCACCAGGTCTTCCTACTGGAATTGCACATCCGGACTTCACTACTCGGTAATCATACATCCTGATCTTTTGCCAGAATCACACATCTGGGCTTTATCACTCGAGAATTGAACATCCTGACTGGACTTCTTGCCTAATGTTAGGTCTTCTTGACCCGTCAAGTTAGTCAACCCTGTACACTCAATAACAAGGTTAGACTACAACAACATCTAACTTAACTCACTTGTCATTCATCAAAACCTGAGTTAGACCGTTAGTGTAAATTCAACCAACATAAATAATACAAAGTAGTGAACACAAAAAGAAAGATAACAACTTAGAGGTATACATTAATTTCCTATAGCTTAAAGATATTCTTCGACTTACCTTTTGGTCCCTAAACTGGTAAAACTATAAATTGAAATGAGATGGAAATATCAAAATACTAAAACCCACAATTTAAACTCGAATCATATTCTGATACTAATAAAATTATCATGCCCTGAGGGTATACTTGTCCATCAAATTAGACGGTATCTCCTATTGACAATATGAGAAATAATCAATACCGAACCAATTCAAACCAACATAGATACTAATGTAACATAAAAGAATTGATAAGATACTAAAATGCATATGATAATATATGTATGCATGATCATGTCACTACAACAAAATTGCACAACGATAACATCACAAAGATAACAGTTTTAAGAAAAACTATTGTAAATTTGACAAAAGACAATAGTTTTTGATAAAATTGTTATCTTTGATACAACAGTTACCCAAAATATAATCTTAATAACAATTGGGATAACAGTGCAATTAACCATTGTCATTGAGAATATTTTTACAATGCTTAGAACAACGATGCATACACCGTTGTTGTTGTGTTAATAAGATAACAATTATAAACTATTATTAATGAAATAATAATCATTGTGTTTTTTCCGCCTCAAACTTGCGCCAAAATTTTTCCCTATAACCTTTTTTCCAGCTCCCCTTTGTGAACCCTAATTTTGGACCCGCCTCCTTCTTTCTATGACTCATCTCCTTGTTCTCTTCTCCCAAGCCACCTCATTTCTACGATTCATCTCCTTGTTCTCTTCTCTCGCTAAGGGCTCTTCCTCCTAGTGGGCTCTTAGTGGAAGAATAAATCACAACCTTTGTTCTAGCGAATGAGAGCAAGAGAGAGAGAAGGGAGGATGGTTGGGAACGGCTCCAGAAAGCATACACTATGTGAAAAACGACTTTTTTACTTCGTTGATTACCTGAAGTAAAAGACCTATTTTTACCGAAGTAGACGCGCGTGAAGTAAAAAGATTCATTTTACTTCGGATAAACTCCGAAGTCGTAGGCCCAGAAAAACGAAGTCGTATTGGGTGTCGAGTTCGGACATATTACGAAGTAAAAAGTGCATTTAACTTCGTCGGTTTTTAAAAACACCGAAGTAATTAATCCTTTTCGACTTCATCGTTTAGTATTTGTTGTGAAGTAATATACCTACTTTAACTTCGATTAAAAATGAAGTAATGGATTACTTTTACTTCGACATATATCGTTAATTCCTGAAGTAATTATCGATTAAATTACATTTAGCTTCGTTCTGGATCGAAGTAATAGATAGATACTACTTCAGAATTTTCGGTAATAACCGAAGTAGTTGATACTATTTTACAGCAACAAATTGTATTGCTTCGAAGTTATAGGTAGATTTTACTTCGGACTTTATGAATAAAGTGAAGTATTTTTTCTCTTTTTACTTCATTATTTTTAGTTCGAGGAAGTAATAGATAATTTTTTACTTCAATGTAAATTTAAACTTACTTTTGCAACAAAGTTATAGGTATATATTACTTCAGATTTTGTTTTTATTACTACACTTATTTTTATTTCGAAAAAGTAATAGATAGTATTTTACTTCACTATAATTTAAATGCTTCGAAGTACTAAGTTGCACTAATGTAAATGATATTTTTAGACTTTAGTAATTTTGAGCATCACAAAAGGTAACTTCATAAGCCTTGATTTCAGCATATGTTTATACAAAACAAATCTCCCTAAATATGGTCAAAATAAGCCATAAAAAACCAAAAAAGGGAGCAGCCATCACCTCATAATATCGTAAATAAAAATATCAGTACATACAAGTCAGACACCCAAGAACGAGTACACAAATTCACTCCATTCAATTCTCACTTCATCGTATTGTGTCTGCGTATAGTACTGGTTCTTCATACAACCTGCAAACTGCAATTTAGAAAGAACCATCATGTTATGTTTTGTAGCTGAAAACTTTAAATCAAAACACAATAAGTTGACAAAAAAATCATGAATTAAATTAACAAAAGCATGATAAGCATGATAATGTTGGTGCGGGAAGCATCCGACGATCGAACTCGTGTTTTGATAATGGCAAAGAATTCAAAGTTAAGGTGTTTTGTTTTCTAACAAGTCTACTTGAGTTTTTTAGGTAAGTCCTAGCTGCGGTTAGGCAAAGGAAAAAAAAACCCTAGGGGGTGGTAACACTAGGTCATAGGGGGTGGTAACCCTATGCGGAAAGTCTTGGTAGGTCGATGTTTTCAGGCAAAAGTCCTAGGGGGTGGGAACCCTAGGTGGAAAGTCCTGGTGTCGCGAACCAGGTGAAAGACTGGACAAGCCGGGAAGCGGATGTCCAGCAGAAAGTCCGGAAGCGTCGAGTGCTGAGCAAAAGTCCAGTCGATCTAGAGGATCGCACTGGCAACAGGTAAATCTCCTGAGTGGAGTAGGTGAGGACGCGTTCCCCGTAGAGGGAACAATAGGCTTCGGGTCGACCTAGGGTTTCCGGTCGGAAACCTGAAGTCAGGCTCGGATAGTCCGGAGACTATCATTATCACTTCTATTATGCTTTATGTGCTAACTTTGTGCTGCAGGGTATATTTGGGATTAATGTATCTTGCAGGGACCAAAGTGCAAAGATTAACCTCGGATGAACAGTTCCGAGGCGCCTCCATGGAGCTTGGAGGCACCTCGGGTGCAAAAGCTGACCTGGCTGCGGAGCTTCAATGGAGGCGCCTTGAAGGGGGTTTAAGGCGCCTTGGAATGCGCCTTGAGCAGGGTTTGAGGCGCCTTAAGCAGATGAAGTTCGACCAGATCAAGTTTGATCCGCGCGGAAGACTCGGCAGCATGGAGGCGCCTTGAACAACCTTCAAGGCGCCTTGAACACCCTTTATAAGAGGGTTTCGACAAGCACTTCAAGATATCAAGTTTCAAGTGATTCCAGTGCTACGTGCTGCTCAAAACAACGTTTCGAAGTGTTGTTGTTTGTACCCGACGACCAGGAGCTCCGAATCTTCATTTCTTTGTCGTCGGTTTAATTATTTATTGTCGTTTATTGTACTTCAACTTGTAATCTTTTATCGAGCTTATAGTTGTTGCCCACCGGAAGCGATCAAGGATCGCGGGCCTTCGAGTAAGAGTCGCCTTAGGCTCCGAACGAAGTAAATCCTCCGTGTTCTTCTGTTTGCATTTGTCTTCTCTATTTCCGCTGCATTTACTCGTACGTTTTAAATCGAACGATTCCGATAATTCAAACAATATAGCCGTGAGCGCTATTCACCCCCCCTCTAGCGCGGTCTCGATCCAACAATTGGTATCAGAGCGGGGTTGTTTTGAATTGGTGCAACCACCATTCAAAACAGTTTTTTTCGTGATATTTTGTTTCGGAGTCAATTAGAAATTAGCTAATTAGCTGAAGTTTTGCCCATTTTTTGATATATGGCAAAGGGGGAGAGTAGCAAACTATAAAATTCAAATTAATAGTTAAAGGGGAGCAAAAGTTAAGGGGGAGCATATAGGTTAGTTTATCAAATTTGGTCATTTTGTAAGGAGCAAAGTGTAAAATTCAAATTAATAGCTAAGGGGGAGCAAAAGTTAAGGGGGAGCATATAGGTCACTTTAGCGAATTTGCTTGGTCATTTTTGTTCATCTATACTTAGCAGATTTGCCTGTGTTAAAAATGTTTATCTATTCGTTTGTTTACTTAACTTTGAATTTGAGTTGCCATAATCAAAAAGGGGGAGATTGTTGGTGCGGGAAGCATCCGACGATCGAACTCGTGTTTTGATAATGGAAAAGAATTCAAAGTTAAGGTGTTTTGTTTTCTAACAAGTCTACTTGAGTTTTTCAGGTAAGTCCTAGCTGCGATTAAGCAAAGGAAAAAAAAACCCTAGGGGGTGGTAACCCTAGGTCATAGGGGGTGGTAACCCTATGCGGAAAGTCTTGGTAGGTCGATGTCTTCAGGCAAAAGTCCTAGGGGGTGGGAACCCTAGGTGGAAAGTCCTGGTTTCGCGAACCAGGTGAAAGACTGGACTAGCCGGGAAGCGGATGTCCAGCAGAAAGTCCGGAAGCGTCGAGTGCTGTGCAAAAGTCCAGTCGATCTGGAGGATCGCACTGGCAACAGGTAAATCTCCTGAGTGGAGTAGGTGAGGACGCGTTCCCCGTAGAGGGAACAGTAGGCGTCGGGTCGACCTAGGGTTTCCGGTCGGAAACCCGAAGTCAGGCTTGGATAGTCTGGAGACTATCATTATCACTTCTATTATTCTTTATGTGCTAACTTTGTGCTGTAGAGTATATTTGGGATTAATGTATCTTGCAGGCACCAAAGTGCAAAGATTAACCTCGGATGAACAGTGTCCGAGGCGCCTCCATGGAGCTTGGAGGCGCCTCGGGTGCAAAAGCTGACCTGGCTGCGGAGCTTCAATGGAGGCGCCTTGAAGGGGGTTTAAGGTGCCTTGGAAGGCGCCTTGAGCAGGGTTTGAGGCGCCTTAAGTAGACGAAGTTCGACCAGATCAAGTTTGATCCGCGCGGAAGACTTGGCAGCATCGAGGCGCCTTGAACGGCCTTCAAGGCACCTTGAACACCCTTTATAAGGGGGTTTCAACCAGCACTTCAAGATATCAAGTTTCAAGTGATTCCAGTGCTACGTGCTGCTCAAAACAACGTTTCGAAGTGTTGCTGTTTGTGCCCGATGACCAGGAGCTCCGAATCTTCATTTCTTTGTCGTCGGTATAATTATTTATTGTCGTTTATTGTACTTCAACTTGTAATCTTTTATCAAGCTTATAGTTGTTGCCCACCGGAAGCGATCAAGGATCGCGGGGCTTCGAGTAGGAGTCGCCTTAGGCTCTGAACAAAGTAAATCCTCCGTGTTCTTCTGTTTGCATTTGTCTTTTCTATTTCCGCTGCATTTACTCGTACGTTTTAAATTGAACGATTCCGATAATTCAAACAATATAGCCGCGAGCGCTATTCACCCCCCCCCCCTCTAGCGCGGTCTCGATCCAACAGATAAGACAAATAAATATGTATTTTTATATGCACTCTTATAGTAACATTTTGTTCGAATTATAACATGTGGGTCACAGAAGCCTAAATAAATATAACATGTGGGAAAGTATGCATGTTAGCCCCAAATCAGTTACTAATTTCCCCCAGCTACTAATAGAACTATGCATAACACAGTTTTGTATAAAACCATAAACAGGGTGTCATCTAAGGGCGAGGAAAAAAAAGAAAGAAAGAAGTCATATCAAAGCATGAGAAGAAAGCAGTAGCAGGGCATGAACGATTTGATTCAGTGTGCAACACTATATCGATTTGATTCAGTATGTACATTCCTGTTCAAAATAGAAGAAATTCACACACCTTACTCTTCAACTGTAGATCCTCACATTCAACAATCTCTTTCATGGTCCGCATGACATAATATCCACATTCAACACAACCTTGTTTTAGATTACCCTAATGAATCAAAGTTAATGCAAAGTGAAAAACCAAATATATAAGAACCAGGAATGCATGTTTTCAATAAGACATACCGTCAACTGTTTGAAAGTTGGTCGTTTTGGATTACCCCTCATACAAAGGTACATCCCCACTCCACTACATTGTAAAAATAGAACTTATTTCATTTCATATTTGGTAATTAATCTATTCACAATCTACATAATCTAAAACATACTTGCACATTGTAGTTTTCCAAGCGTCATCTCGGTTCCTATTACCCATTGAGTCCAACAAATAAATTGTATCTTTGTCCTCGTTTATAACGGTCAAGATCCAGTGGTACCTACACGATTGTCAATATATAGCTAAGCTACTATGTATTAGGAATTGAGCAGGGATTAAAAATATACCCAGTGTTGTATGGGATAAGGCATATGCTGTCTCCGTTTGATGCTTCCAACTGATTAGCAATGTGTTGTGAAGAGGTACTGCCATCTTGAGCGGCTGGTATTTTGTTGGGATCCACAAACGACACATACTCAGCCCTGTCTGTTTCCTTCAAGTACTTGTACAAGTAACTGCATTCAAGTAATAAAAAACATGGTTACTTAAGACATGAACTCATGCAAAGAGAAGAATTGTATATAAGACATAACTTACCCCATGTAAACCAAAATTTGCCTGGACTCTATCTCTCTCATTTCCATAGAGCGCATGACATCCTCTCTCAACAACGATGTACTCACATTACGTCCAAACATGGCTTCATCAAATTCGATAGGAATGGTCTCCTCCTCAGTCATCAGTCTAACAACATAAGAATACAAAAACTTGCATGGCATTGGTAGAGCACTTTCAACTTCCTTGAATTTATTTTTCTCATCAGGAACCTCCAAAATAGAAAATGGTGGTGCAAGTTTCTCCTTTTTATGCAATTTTAAATAATTGTAGCAAAATATATAACTATAGCAACAGAAAAGTGAACTGAAAATACCTTTGTCATCGGAAATGTCACCAACTCTTTTGGCCAGCCAACCACAGTTCCAACAGCATCTACCATTACTGTTGGTCCCGACTTAAGTGGAATTGGAAGCTCTGCTTCCTCCTGTAAAACAACATCAACAGACACCTTTAAGTTGCCTTCCCCAAGTGGAGCATTGTGCAGCATAACATTTGGGCCTCCGTCGGATACTATCGTGCCATATGCCACCACATTCCCCTTATTCTTCACAGCCAAATGACATTTTTTCCCCTGAACAATAAGATATTATGTTTTAATATCTGAAGCTAGGAAACAAATTTAATGTACCAAATATAATACAAAACCTCATTGAATGAACTGCCGCATTCAGAAACTTCCACATCATCTTCCAATCTTTGAACTGCCATGTGCGATGACTTGTTAGATGCTACACGTTCAGAAACTCGATCACTTGTTTCTGGCATAAATCGAGCAAGAAGAGCCTTGAGTTTTTCAACTTCAGCTTTCAAACTCTTTGTTTCCTCCGCTTGCTCTTTGAAGTTTTCAGCTAAAGCCTTTAACACCAACTCCCTCTTCTTCCTTGGAGTTTTGAAGTAGACTTGGGGCTTCACAAATCCCCCTACACCTCTAACCCTTCCATAATGTTCTTGGCTCCCTAATGCAGTAATTAATACGTCATTGCTTCCAGAAGATATGAACTCTCCCCTCTTTTTCTTGTCCAACAAATCGTCCTAAAAATATGGAGGTAACATTAAATATCCAATGAAGACACTTTTTTCACTTATTATGAATGAACTTGAAATAAAACTAAAATAATACAATTTTTTCAGCAACTTCAGCAGTCTCTGTATTTGTGATGTTTCCTGATTTATCCTCGCGGCCCTTACGCCAAAGTAATGACCTATCAACTTCCTCATCCTCCCTGAATATTTTTCTCTGCCTCTACAATTCCTAAAAATGATCATTTAAAACATGACGTACTACATGAAAAGGATAATATAATGTTCCATGGATTACCAATTCAGTCTCCAAGCCAATGTAACCCTTGCGAGACATTTTGTGATGATACTTGCAATGGCTCGACCGTTCCTTTTGTTTTTCATGAGTGACCTATATCACGTAAAAAAAAGTAAATTTATAGAAGAATTGCTAGAATTTAAAAACAATAGGAGTATGATGAACTTATTATATATATTCTTGCTGTACATGAACTTATTATATATATTCCTGCTGTACAGAACTTCATTTTGTTAATTAAATGGCCTAAATGTTTTAAATCTTGGTGCATATAATAATTTAAATATAACATGATAATATCATCAAGTACCTCCCAAGATGGATGTAGCCTCTCATCGACAAAAGCTTTCCAAATTGCAGATGGGATCTGATACTGCTTCGGTGGTGACCTCAGTTTTTCAGGATCATCTCTATATGGCTAGACAAACCTACTGTTGAGTTTGTTTTTGAAGTCTCTCCATTTCTGGGTTGCTGAACTCATCACTGCTGCCTCGTTTTGTGGTGATAAGTTGAAGACATTCTGTAACACACAGTAGTAATTGCTATTAGTTTGTATATTGAAAAAATCACAATGAAAAAAAACATAAGCAATCTCATAAGGAAGTGTATTATTGGATTATACTTACCGAGATTTCTTCCCACACTTTCTGTTTCATGTTCTCTGGAACAGTGGGCCATGACTTTATGTTAATTGGCACCATGGATCTAACAACAGAGCTAATGAAAGATTGTAGTGCCTTCCCATTTTCATTGTACACAGGTCGTCCCATGTCATCATAATCAATCGTCGACTTTTTTCCCCATCTTGCAGCAGCAATAAGTCTGCACATTGATGTAGGCCCCCGAGTCTTCTTCTGCCCAGTAATAGAAGGTTCTTCTATTTCAGTCTCTCCTCGTAGCTCTGCAGCGGCTAACCCATCAGTATCTTGGTGTAGTTCGGTGTCCTCAACTACACGTGGCTCATCATATTTTGCTATTTTTCGTTGTTTTTTAAGACACATTTTTCTTTTCCCTGCATATAGGAAAATAAATGATGAGAAAAAGGTATATAAAGTCTACAGTAACAATATAATAAAAGAATACGTGATACAAATAATAACATTAACACATACGAACAAGTAAAAATAATACTAGTAAAAACAATAAATATTAATGCAGATGACATAAAAGTGGAAAACATCATTTTTTTTCTTGTTTGTTTCAAAGAAACCCTATTTAGAAGATCTAAAGTATCCTTCATGTGTAGGAATACAATGAATATCAACATTATCAATTGGTCGAGCTTCGGGAATTCTGGTCCAAAGATCCTCTTCTCCCTCGTAACATCTATTTGGAACTGGAAGCACTATTGACCACCCTTTGTTCAGTGGGTCAGCAACATAAAATACTTGTCTAACTTGACTTGCAAGCACAAATTCATCCTTCTGGTGGCCTCGTTTGTTCAAATTAACTAAGGTGAAGCCACATTCATCGTTGTCTTGTATTCCTTTGTCATTTGATACCCATGCACACTTGAAAAGAGGAACTTGAAATTGATGATAGTCTAGTTCCCATATCTCTTCAATAACTCCATAAAAAGACACATTCTCTAACACGAGATTCTTATCTTTGGCACTACAAACAAGCATCGTGTTGGCAAGTAGAGAAACACCACTGTTTTGACAAACTTTCTCATCATCCCGCTCTTTTGTTTGGTATAAATTGCCATTTATGACATAGATATCACACTTTAAGACTCGCACACGTGGTCCATGGGCTAGCCATCTCAATGACGATGTCATTCCACCATTGCAACTATCGATTTCAGCAGCCACCTGACATGCATTCCTATTAATTAGTGTGATCAAAACAATGATTAACAAATATTGTATGTGCTCGCATCTTCTACATCACCTTTGCACGAAACCAGTCAATGAACCTCTTATTATGAGCATCTTGTATCCACCTTACATCTTTCTGTTTCTTGGGAAACATTGTCTTCAAGAAGGATTTGTGTTCACTGAAGAAGTAAAGTTCTAAAGTTTTGTTTTCATGAATACATATGGACTGCCAAGTACATATAATTATTAGTTATGCAGTACACTTACATAATGTATGGAGATATTTCTTCTGTATTTTCTAGAACAGTCAAGTGTGCTTGTTGGAGATCAATTTGTTGGACGATGATTGATGAATTGCTCGCTGAGAATCTAGGAATGCTTGCGTTTGGGTCAAGTAGTGATTTAGGGACCCCAACAGGATCAAGGTCATTGAGATATTTCGAACAAAATTCAACTGCTTCTTCTGCTGCATATCTCCGAACAATGCAACCTTCCGGATATTTTTGACTGCCTACGTAACTTTTCAACACCTTCATGCATCTTTCAAATGGGTACATCCATCTGAAGTAGACTGGTCCACATAATTGGACTTCACGAACAAGATGAACTGTTAAGTGGAGCATGATATCGAAGAAAGAAGGGGGGAAATACTGCTCCAATAAGCAGAGTGTAATGATCAAGTCAAATTGCAGCTTATCTAACTTGGCTACATCGATAATCTTGCAACAAATATCTTTGAAGAAGAAGCATAATCTTATAACAACATATCTAACATATTTTGGCAGAGAATTACGTATGACTATTGGCAGGAAGTGCTGCATTATAACATGAGAATCATGTGATTTCAAGCTACTCAACTTCATCTCATCCATGCAGACAAGATTCTTCATGTTTGATGAGAAACCTTCCGGAACTTTTATATCCATTAATGACCTACATACTTGTAATCTCTCATTTTTTGTGAATGAACATGCTGCAGGATGTAGATATGTTCTTTTCTCACCAATTTTAGGAGCCAATTGAGGCCTAATTCCCATCTGAACTGTAATACCCACTAAACTTGTAAGATGAATATATGAATGTGGGATTTTGCCTTAGAAAAATAATAGGAAGTGAGTTGAAGCAAAAAGAAATAAAATGAAATAAAAAGAAGTGAAGGTCAAGGATTGAACCTTGAACCTCTTATATTATAATTCATAGAGTTAATTAGTAGAAACCAATTGGGATAGAGAGAAGATATTGATAGAAAAGGAGGGAAACTCATGATAAAGGTAAGAGTAAAAGCTAGCCAAAAGAAAACAAGAAAAGAGCAAGAGAAAGGCAACTTGCCTTCCTCCCTTTCTCTCCCTCTTCCTCTTTGATTTTTGCCGAAAACTTAAAGAGGAATTAAGGCGATTCATTCCCCCTTATTTTATCATGAATGATGAGAATAAATAGAAAATAAAATAAGTGTAATAAAAATAGAAAATGGGTTAAGGGAGAAGGAAAGCAAAAATCAATTTTGCTACTTCTTCCCCCTTAACATAAAAGGGAGCAAGAAAAGAGAAAACTATTTTTCTCTCATTTTCTCTCATTCATCCTCTCCCTCACTGAGAACACCACAGTCCCCTCTCCTCCATCTTCGGCTCCAAAGCCAAGTTTTTCCCTAAGAAAGCCTAAGATACAAGGAGGACTTAGCAAAGGAATCAAAGGAAAAGGAACTAGAAGAAGAGGCTACTTCTTCTTCACCATACCTTTGATCCACAAGCGAAAAGGATGTAAGCTTCCCCTCACCTGTGGTACAAGGCTTTTATGTGATTTTCGGATTCTATAAGGATTAGAAAACCTAGAAAAGAATTTAAGAAAATTCGGCTAAAGAAAGGGTTTTCAAATCTAGGATGGTTTAAACAAGTCCTTATTTCATGATATTCTTTCTATGCTATGTAGGAAGGATTTTCTTCATGTTTTTATACTTAAATGATGCTTGATCAGAGGAGTACCTAACCCTAGAATTTCGGCCAAAAATATGTTAAGGAGGTTAGGGAAAAATATTGTTTAACTAAACTAGTACAAAATTTCTCCCATGAACTACTAAGGGTTTTTATTGGTTTTCTTGCTTGAAAGTTACTTAGAACCAAAGAAATCCATTTATATGTTTCGGCCAAGAAAAGGGCTTAGGGTTAGGAAGACCTTTAAATTTAAATAATCATGTTTGTATGATAGAATATAGAGTTCTCTTAAAGAATTGCATGTTGTACATTACTAGAAATTCATGAACTCTTATTTTAGATTTTCGGCCATGATAAGATGGATAGTTTAGAAAAACTTGAACAAAATTCTAATATGCTCAAGACCTCTGTGATATTATGATATGAAAGTTGTTTAATGCTTTTATGTTTAAATTGAGTATAGAAAATTAGTTACATGATATATGACATGTAAGATCACAAGGGTCCTAGCTTGTTTATGAACCAACTTTGTATATGATGTTCTTAGTAATTTTTGCCATGAAACTTACTTAGGTTTTCCATGCTTTAGGCCACTTAAAACCTAGTTTAGAGATTGGCAGGTTTCGGCCATAAGGAAAAATAAAAGAAAAAAAAAAAAAGAAAGAAACCTAGGAAGCCTAAGACACAATTCACATGTATGTTTATTATGCTTGTCTTTATACATGCTATGAAACTTGTATAATTTCTCATGCTTTTAGGCTATTTGAAGCAAGTTTATATTCTGTAAGTTTCGGCCAAGTAGGGTTTAAAAGACCTAGAGGACTTAGAAATGAAACCAAATGTGTTAAAAGTGCTTCTTATGAAAATATGATAATGTGTTGATTGTGTCACATATTTGTATAATTTTTCCATGACCTAAATGGATCATTGTGTGTTTCGGCCATGAAGGGATAAATTCCCTAGAAACCCTAGAACAAAAAAATTAAATATGCTTATGTCACTCTACATGAAATATGATAAGTAGAAAACCAAAGTTCTCATACTATATGTTGTTTAGTGACCTAAATGAGGCTAGGGTAAGTTTCGGCCATACCTATTGTATGATGTATTGTTATGAATTTATACATGATGTTAGTTCAAGTTCACATGCTTGTATGTTTGTTTTTAGCCCTAATGAATACTTGTTAAAAGATTGACCAAGACATACGTTAAGGGCTTGAAGGACTTAGGAACTAGCTCAATATGCTTACTATGCTATTTGGAAAAAAATGCTATAAATATGGTTTAAGGTTTCCATGCTTTCATGACATTTGGGACCTTGTTTATATACTGATAGGGTTCGGCCACATGAGTTTAAGGACTTGGAGAACTTAGAAACCAAGTTAATCATGCTTATAATGCTTCCTATGAAATTTATGTGATGATGATTTAGGGTTCACATGCTTGGAGGTTGTTTTTACCTAAATTGAGACCTAAGGGGGGTTCGGCCATGATAGGAACCTAAGGGTTTAGGAAGCTTAGAACCCAAGTTAACTATGTTACCATGTTTCTTATGATAGTATAATCACATGATATACCCTTATGCTTAACCATGTATGCTTGTGATTTATATTTTTTTTTTATGATATGATGTATGCCTAAGTGATGCATACTTTTTATGATATGATGTATGCCTAAGTGATGCATACTTTTTATGATATGATGTATGCCTAAGTGATGCATACTTTCTTATGACATGATGTATGCCTAAGTGATGCATACTTTTTATGATATGATGTATGCCTAAGTGATGCATACTTTTATGACATAATGTATGCCTAAGTGATGCATACTTTTATGCTATGCTATGTGACTAAATGATGCATTTTTATACATGCTATTTTACTTTGTAAGGCTTGTACCAAGGGTGGACTCCTAATCAGTCCCTAGGCCTTGCTTTGTGATCTAGGCTAAGCCTTGCTTTGTGATCTAGGCTAATAAGGGATGGGCTCCTTAGTACACCCCTAGGCCTTGCTTTGTGATCTAGGCTAAGCCTTGCTTTGTGATCTAGGCTAATAAGGGATGGACTCTTCAAATACGCCCCTAGGCCATGCTTTGTGATCTTGACCTAGTTCCTAGTATGATTCAAGACTTGCTACCTTGGATATACTTAGGACGCGCGCATCTATGTTATGTATGTATGGTACAAGCCGGGGCCCTAAATATGTTGATATTATGTTCAAGTATATATATGTAAGAAGAAAATGGTTTTAAAAGATCATGAGACATACACATGTTTTTCGGATACATGTTTTTAAAATCATGATGCATATAATCTATGATTAGGTTGTGTTGAGGCTATGATTTAAGATATGCCATGATATGATTATGTTATGTTTCATGCTATGTTTTAAGAGATGATATGCCATGATATGATTATGTTATGTTTCATGCTATGCTTTAAGAGATGATATGCCATGACTAGTTATAATGTTTGTTATGTTGCATGATATGCTTAAAGAGTATGGTATGTTATGCCATGACTAGTTGAGATCATGTTAAGTTGAGACATTATTTGATTATGTACTGATTGTTGGTTTTAGTGAGTAGGAAAGGAACTTACTGAGCCATGAGTGCTCATAGCTTACTTTCCTTGTACCACAGATAAAGGAAAAAAACTGGATGAGTTAAAGGAGCAGCAGGAGGGGCAACGAAGATGTGTGTGGCGGTGGCTAGGCAACTAATTAAGAACCTGCTTTAAAACCTTTAAGAACCATGCTTTGGTTTTGTGAAATGTAATACAATATGGGTGACTTGATGTTAAGTTTTTATTTATTTTGTTATCATGTTATGAAACCATGTTAGTGTAGTTCGGTTTTAATTAAGTTAAGAAAAATAATTTTAAGTCTTCCGCTGTAATACGTACGTAGAGTATCGTAGCCCCGTCCCTTGTTGATAGCAGGGAGGGCGGGCGTTACATGAACCATGTCCAACCTAGCTGCCACATTGTCCTTGGTTTTTCCCTTGATGTTCATCAAAGTATTAATCAGAGACTCGAAAATGTTTTTCTCAATGTGCATAACATCGAGACAATGCCTAACATGTAGGTATTTCCAGTATGGAAGATTGAAAAAAATTGACTTCTTCTTCCAACATTTAGTGAAATTTGTAGCTCCAACATACTTTTCTTCTTCAATGTCTTCCACAATATTCTCCTTTGCTTTTTTCCTTATTTTCCCCTTCACACTTGTTTTCTTTCCAAACTCACATGTTATGTCTGAAAGCTTGTCAAACAACTTAATTCCAGATAATGGCCTACCTGCTTCACCAAGTTCCTCTATGCCATTAAACTCCTTTATTTGCCTCCAATATGGATGAAATCGTGGTAGGAATCGTCTATGCCCAGTAAATGACATTTTCTTCCCATTTTGTAAGTGCTTTGCATAAGTATCCTCACCACATATTGGGCATGCGTAATAACCATGTGTAGTATATCCACTAAGGTTACCATATGCAGGAAAGTCATTGATGGTCCATAAAAGAACTGCTTTAAGAGTGAAAACCTCCCTTCGATAAGCATCATAAACTCCATCAACTCCTTCCCACAACAGCTGCAAATCATCAACCAGATCCTCAAGGTAGACGTCGATATCGTTTCTAGGCTGTTTCGGCCCTCAAATGAGCATCGTTAGTGTAAGATACCGTAAAAGTAAATAATAAATATATTGGACGAAAAATCTTATTGGATTTTTCAGGAATTTTTAGAAATTTTCTGGGAATTTTCCGGAACTCATACGGAGGGTTTTGAGGGGATCGAACAGCGGACACGGCTAAAGCCTGTTTGTAATACCCAATTAAAGTGGGATTTGATTGAGGAATTAACTTAGGTTTTAATCACCTAAACCTAAGTTTATAATCCCTAATTTCCGACTCATCCTCCTCAACCCCGAGCCTTTCTCCTCTTCTCCCTCACGCACTGCCCTCTCCGGCGATTTCTTCCCAGCGACGTCGAGCACGCCACCGCCCGCCGGTCTAACCTCGGCCGAGCCTCCCTCTCCCTCTTCCTCTCAAGGAGTGGAATCTTTCCCCTATCTTGCGATTGATCCACCGCCGACCTTCGAATCTGAGCGGAGCAGCGGCGATTTCGTCAAAGAAGTTCCTCATTTCTTCCTCTCCACCAGATCTTGGTTCTTTGTCTTCGTCGGCATGGATCTGTCGCCGATCCTCCTCTTGATTTCCTCCGCCCGAACCCTAGCTGCCTCCTCACCACCGAATCTGGGATCAAGGATATCCATTTGCCTATCCTGGGTTAACACAGTGTTACTCTATATGGCCGGTGTCACCCTACCTTCTGCCTTTGCTCATGAGCACAGCAACAACCTTCATCCGAGAAAAGTTTATGGAATTGGATTGATTCTTGAAGGTAATTGGTTATCCCTAACATTAATTTGGGCATTTGATCGTGATGTAGTGTTGATTTAGGGTTGTTGTTCAGTAGGCAGTGGCTTCGCTTGGTTCCAGCCTCCACATTTCTGATTGTTTGTAGCCATGGCCATCAGATCGTTTTGCTCTGGATTTCAGTGGCTACAACCGAAGGTTGGTGAACCCTGTGATGGTGAGGGCAGCTGGACAAAACAAAGCTTTGTGCCCTGGTGTGGAGGTAACAAACAGTAATCATTTTTCCCATTGTTGTATTAGTATTTGATTAAGGGAGATCTTACTTCTTGGATGTAATGGATGAATCATTTCTGAATTAGAGTAGTGTCCGTCTTGGAGTTTGTATTATGTTGTGGTTTGATTAATCAGGGGTTGGTTGCATTTGATGAGTTCATGATTGTTATTAAGGATTATTGGATTGATTGTAATATGGTAGTGATTGTGAATGTGAATTGGCAGAGGAAGGGGAGGTGAATAGTAGTATTGTGGTGATGGAGATTTGATTTTATGATAGGTTATTGTGGTCGATATCATTATGTGGTGGATTAGTAGTGATGGATTGTAGAAATTTAAATTAAGTTGTATTGGATTGATTAGTGGATTTAGAAGGATTTATGATGAGTTTGGATTAGTGTTTGATTGATGATGAATTATGTGAATTTAATTGGATTAATCCATGAGGAGATTTGATTAGTGTGATGATTGTGGATTAGGTTTTGGATTTAGTTTGTTGTTGATTATGTGATTAACTACACATTATATATATACCCTGTGATTCGCAGGACTTTAATTCGAGACGAGCGTCTTGACGTGGATTGGTTTATCTGATACGGTCGACAGATAAAGGCGGATATTTCTTCCTTGGCTCTATGTAGATTTTTATTGAGCTTAGTGCATGGTTATTATGTGATGGTTTAGGCTGCTTTACCTTATATCGTGTTCGTTGGTTATTTTCCTGCTTGATACTTATGCTTGACCCTTGTGATGATCTATTTAATTCTTATACAGTCTACACTTTGGATTATCTATACTCTGTGGTATTTGTGCACATGTAGAGTGTGTATGGTAGTGTATGGTTCGTTGGCAGTGTTCATATGATGATTGTCCATTTGTATGTCGTGTACACATTTGTCCGGTGTGATGATTAGAGGAGTTGTGTTGATTGTATGTTTGTGGTTTATACACGTGTTTGATGTGTTTATTATTGGAGGATACATGTGCATTGTACTTGCGTTCTGTGCATATGTGTCTAGTGGGATTAGTGGAGAGTTTTGGTTGATTATACGTGTGTAGTTGTGTACATGTATTTGGTGGGATGTGTGGATTTACCATGACGATTATATTCATGTTGTGGAGTGCTTATGTGGAGTTAGAGTTTGCATGGATGATGACGGTGTCTGTATCATGATTATATATATATCATGTTCATCATTCATTGCATACTGACGACTATCGTCTCCTTTGTAGTTGAGAGGGTTGTCAGTTTTTATAGCTGTCCACTCTACCACTGATGGAGAGTGGTAGCTGGGAGTGGAGCTATATCCTGTCGCGCTTACTCAACTGCTCAGTATTTTTACTCTGTCAGCCTCGACCACTCTGGAGTAGTGGATCTTGAGGGTACAGTAGTTAGAGAGCTTGAGTTGTGAGTGGTCAGGGACCCTTAGCTATGTAGTTAGATAACTACATAGTATACTGTCGCCTCAGTCGCTTTATAGCGGTTACGTGCGTGAGGTTTGTACGGTTTGTCACGGACCCAAGCCTCTCGGCCATACTGGGGGTCGTGGTGTCTGGAGAGGTGTCGGGGGTGACCATGGAGCATGCATACACATTTGCATATGATGCACGGTGCATCGGTGGATATATACTTGCATACATGCCTAGTAGATACTAGTTGCATGTGATTGTGGTTGTTGCACTTGTTTGAGATATGCTTGTTGCATATGGTTGTCATGCTGCATACATGTCATTTATTTTACATGTATATGCAGTCGTATTTATATTGCACAGGTATCACGGGTATGTCTGTTGCAGATCTAGTGAGTTTGCTGATCTTTGTACCTTGCGTCGATTTCAGATTGGGTATGTATTTGCCATTCTGTCAGTAGTGGTTTGTGCAGTTTGTATGTCAGTTATGAGTATGTCTGGTTATTACGTCAGGTATGTTCAGATGCATTGATTATGATAGTATGATCATGTTCTTTATTTCCCTACTGAGACTGTATACTTTTGATCGTCATGTTTATGTATAGTCCATGCTCTATCTTTTCTATTACCCGCTGAGTTACCTATACTCACCACCGCATTTGTACATTTATGTTTTCAGGTAGATGGTTGGAGTGTCGCTTGGAGTATCCTGTCTGCCGGGTCCTACGTCATATCCGAAGATCGTGATTGTTTTCTTTTGTATATACTTTTCTTATTTTTGGCATTGTATTTGTGTATAGCCATGTGACTATCCTATGGTTTTGGTGTTGTATTTGTGTTTAAGCCGTGCCGGCATGCATTGTATTTATTTGTGTTGTGTGGGCTTTCCTTCGTTTTTCCGCTGTTGGTTTTTAGTACAGCCGTGTGGGCTGTTTTATATATAACTGCGTGGTTGTGATTGTTTCATTCCAGCCGAGTGGGCTGTTTTATTATAAATGCGTGGTTGTGTATATAAGTATTCCAGCCGCATGTGGCTGATGTATATTTTGTTTGTAGTGATGCTTCATATTGTCACCGGTACAGGGGAGATGCTGTCGGATTTTTGTCTGGCAGGGACTCCTTTGGGGGCGTGACAGTTAGCATGATGAATTTCCTTTTCATGCACATGTCTGGAGGCAAATTATATGTGGCCAGCATGATTGGCCAGCAGCTGTAGCGACTACTAAGATTGCTGTGAGGATTAATTCCATCGGCTGCAAGTGCCAGGCGAATATTTCTTGCCTCACTTCCAAAGTCGGGCCACATATGATCCACCAATTTCCATGACGGTGAATCAACTGGATGGCGTAACTGACCAACAACTCTTGTGCTATCTGCATGCCATGTTAAATTTCTGGAAGTTTCTAAAGATTTAAACATGCACTTAAATCTTGGTATGGGAGGGAAATACCAAACCACTTTGGCAGGAACACCTTTCTTCTCAACATTTTTCTTGGTTAGCTTCCATCTTGATAAGCCACATTTCGGGCAGCTTACGCAGTCTTTATATTGTTTCCTATAAAGGATGCAATCATTGGAACAAGCATGAATCTTTTCATGACTCAAAGCCAAACAACTCAACGTCTTCTTTGCTTCATAAATTGACGATGGCAGATTGTGGTTATTTGGCAGCATGTCCCCAAAATCTGCTAGTAGATCTGAAAATAGAGCATCACTCATCCCATGCCTTGCTTTGGAATTGTATAGTTTTACAAGTGCACTCAACTTTGTGTAACGTTTGCATCCCTTATACAGTGGCTTCTCTGCTTCCTCCAAAAACTTCATAAATGCTTCTGGATTTTCTGTATGGTTATCATATGCTGCCTCACACAAATTAACAGTTTCAAAATCATCATGACAATTATCAGTTGGCTCTTGGTTGACACTCGAATTTAATCTATCCTTCTCCGCAATCTCGCCATGCCAAATCCAATTCAAATAATGTTTACTGAAACCATTGAAGTAAAGATGCTCCCGAATCCACATAACCACTCCCTTTTTAAAATTCATACATTTGCAACAAGGACAATGAATTAAATTGGGGTCGATATGTGGATTTTGCAAACAACTTCTAATGAATTGTTCCACACCCTCCTCATACTCTTTGGACCTCCTATCCAAGTAAATCCAGGATTTATCCATTATAGTACAACAGAATCCCAAGAAACTTCTTCACAATTACCGTGCTAAAATTATTTACCGCTAGCTTAATGTGTTCTTTGATCAAAACCTGAAGATACTACAGATATGTTAAGCAAAAGTTAGAGTAAGACTACAAAAGGTAGTTAAATTCATATCAAGCACAGTTCCGTATTTTATACTCATTCCAACTGTCAATATTTTCTACTCATCATGAAGAAAAATAATGCGTATTTTGTACAATATGTGGATATATAAAGAACAAAAGCATGGGATGACTCATAAATCTCATGAAGTATAGTCAGTGCTCAATAAAAATCTATATTTGTGCAGCTGAAATGCATTCTTCTACGTCAAAAACCAACAATTTTAATTGGTATAAACTTTCACAACAGAAATCAATCCCACAATACACGATCCACAACAACAAACCAAATAAAGAACAACCGAAAATAGAAGTATCTACTCCAAGAAAGCATCATGAATCAGCCCTTTAGGTAATGACCTCGTAAACATAGAGATTGAAAAAAAAACCAAAATTTTTTTCCAGATTACAGAGCAAAACAAGACAACAAGACAACAAACACAGAGACTGAAAAAAAAAAGCAATAAACATTTTCCAAATAATAAAGTGCCATCAATTTGTTTCACATAATTTTTACCTTTCTCAAACTCTAATAAAATTTCAAGCCAAATATAATGTTCCATGGATTACTTTCAAATTTCAGGCCAAATATTATTAAAGAGAGATGAAGATTTGTCGGGGGATAAAAAAGAGATGAAGACAATTTAAATTGGAGACTCGTCTCTTGGGTTTAGCATGTCAATACTTGAAAATGTATTAATGATTTATAGAATATAGGCAAGAAATTCATATGACAAAGTTTAATAAACAACCAGTAACTTCATTAAATATAATAATTGACAAAGTTTAATAAACAACCAGTAACCTAATTGAATGTAATAATTGACATTGTGAACAGGTAATCGGAATTTGAACATTGATTTCACTTGGAAAATTTACAAGAAAAAGGCTTGGATTATGTTTTCATGTGGCATGCTTTAAAATATTGGAAATACATAAAAGCCAAACAACCAAACAAAACTAAACCAAAAAACATTGAATATCATAAACTCCTACAAATAATGACATGAAATAAAATTGTTAGTATAAAATAGAATCTTGTTTTAAAAAGAGAATATATCCATTAAAAAAATCTTGTTTTGGCCTCTCAATACCACTCCATTAAATTTACAAGAAAGATTACAGCAAGGCAACGCTGGCTCTCACCAATAGAAGACATACCCATCCACACCCTCCAAATTCTCAGGAAAGTTGTGCTTAGATCGGAAGCATAATGTTTACTTGTCTTTGTTGGAAGAATAGCACCAAACCTGCAACAAATTGGAGACCGTCTAAAACATGATTTTGCAAAATAAAGGAGGAGAAAAAGAAGAAGAATAAGAAAAAAAAATCAATGGAAAGAAACCTGACCTTAGCCTTCCGCCAGCTCTGTCAAATTGAAAACATACGGTATATCTCAAACACTTGCAACCTAAACCCTGCGTAAGAAAGTTCAAGTTGGCAAACCTTTTTTTTGGCTGACTGCTGCAAACCTTCATCTCTGTTACCTAAGACTCCAAATCGAAAGCCCTAACGAGGGGGAACGGAGAGGACTGAAACGTAGGGGAAGGAAGAGGAGGTCCAACAACTCAATTTTGGAAGAGAAGCATCGGAAGCCCTAACCCAAGAAAACGAAAGGAAGTGGGGGGAACGAAGGTCTATAGAAAAAGTCAGAGTCTCTTTGTAAAAATAAAAGTTAACTCTTGTACTATTACTTCGGAGTAAACACTAAAAAATGTATTCACGACGTTACTACTTCGGTATTTAACAAATTTCTGAAGTAATAGCTTATTTCAGTTTAAAGCGAAGCCCGTGTTTTTAAATCTGCGAAGTCTATATTTGTATATACTTCGCGGTTTTTGCAGCGAAGTTGCTTATACACTTTTACTTCGTATATTTAAATTGCCGAAGTAAATTGTGGCAAAGTAAACAGTCATTTTTCACATAGTGATAGGGCAACAATGATGTTGACGAGCCAAAGTGCCCCAAGGTGCTGCTCTACTTTACCTCACTAATTTTAATTTAGTTTAAAAAGATCGATCTTTAAAATCCTTATTTTTTCAGAGAACTCTTTGGATAAGGTCCAACCTCGTCACGAGTGAGTTTTGACCTTACGACCTCACCATAACAAATTGGGCGAGAGCTTTTCATAAATGGGGTTGGAGCGAGGTCTTTCACATATCTGAAAAAATTTTATTCCTAGATTTTATTTTAGAGACACTTAATGTCTTTACGTCGCCAAATTATCACAATTTGAGGTGGAAAAAAATTCCACTACTATTAGCGACATGGAGTCATGTGCACGTCGCCTAATGCCTTCTTTTGGCGATGCATATTAACGCGTCACTAAATGATACAAAATAAATATGAAAAAATTCCTTCCTAATATTTCTATCTTTTAGCGATGTGAAACGCTCCAAGCGTCGCCAAAAGTCACATATTTCGACGTAGACTGTGCTGTGCGTTACTCGGTTTTTATTGAAAATCAGTTTAGTTTATGATGCGGCGATGATGAGGGGCCCCACCTCGCTGTCACGGTGGAGGTCAAAGAATCAAAGCCAAGGAGGTCAACGCTTATCCAGCATCGGCCGGTCGGGCGAAGCATGCCCCGACCGGGGAGAAGCATTCAAACACGACGCTTAATGGATGATGTGTAGAAGTCAAGACGAGCGACTACCCCGCTCGGCCAGACAACAAGACCCGACACCGACAGATTTCAACTTCGGCCGAGCTGCGTAAACTTGGCATCAGCCGAGCAAGCAGACAGTGAACTTCCCCCCGAGCGGCTATCCCACTTAGCCCAACAATAGATCATGTGGACAGTAGGCTGCCGGCCGAGCGGCTATCCCGCTTGGCCCGACAACAGACAACACTTGGACAGTGGACTTCCAGTCGAGCGGCTATCCCACTCGGCACGACAGCAAACAACACATGGATAGAAGAATTCCGAGCGAGCGACTATTTTGCTCGGCCAAGCAACATACACAGCATGATATCTTTTGACATCCTTTTGGGAGCTAGTGTCGCTGACAGACGGCATGGTCAAACAGAGGATCGTACGGCAGAAGCTTCCACTATTACTTCAGAGATATGCTCGGCCCGTTAAGGTACTGTGTCAGGGGCACTTTACAAACACATCTTTTCAGAGAAAGCTTTGAGATGCGTGCTTATCTTGAGAAGCAAGCACGCGTGCTTTCGAAACTCTATATAAAGGGGGTCCAAGCATCGACAGAGGTATGCATTACATGTGATATTTACTGTTACTCTATAGTTCTCATTGCTTCTGTTGGTTGTTACTCGGAATACCGTCCTAGTTCCCTTGTACAAAAATTTGTACAAACATAGAACTATCCTAGCTACCCATGTGTTCTTTACTAAAGTTAAATTTGGATTGCAAATGATGCTTAACATTATTAATCCAAATATTCCTTTAGAAGTTAAACTTGGATTGGGAACGAGACTTAACATTCTTACTCCAAGTTCAACTGATGTGATCTTCCTAAGTTAAACCATATTACAGAAGTTATCAAATATCTATTTCAAAGATCGGCTTCCAGGTCAAACGTGGTGAGGCACTAGGCCTTCTTGGGTATGAGATCATCCACCACTACCTAGACAAAGCCTTTCAAAGAAATCGGATATTTAACTTCTTACAGTAAACTAGATTTAACTATAGAGACCTTAATAGAAATACATTATCGAAACATAAAATTGAAAAAATAAAATCGATAACAAAAACGATAACTTAAACTTGATAACCTCTTGTGTTTGGTTTTACAAGATCTATACAAAAGATGAACTAATTATGATGTGGAAACTAATAACTAGTTATACCTTTCGTAGCTTATAGACCTCTTGATCTTCTATTGTATTCCTCTCCTTCTCTAGGACGTCGTGTGGACGACAATCTTCCAAGAGGAAATCCACCCAAGCTTCTTCCAAGGCTTCCAAGATCCGATCACCAACTAACCTCCAAGGGATGCTAGACAAGAGCTTCCTTCTCTTCTTCTTCTCCTTCAAGCAACCGACCACCAAGAGATCTCCACCTTTGATGCTGTCGGCCTCCAAGAGAGAAAACAAAAGGAGAGAAGAGAAAGAATAAGGGTCGGCCACCAAGGAAGAATAGAGAGGAATAGAAGATGTGTTGTGAGTGAGGCAACCCCTCCTTCTCTTTTATATTTCTTGGTCTTGGCAAAAAATGAAAGTTTTATAACAAAAAATAAAACTTCCTTTTCTATCATGGTGTGGCCGGCCACAAGCTTATGCTCCAAGCATGGAAAGATTTTAAACAAAAATTAAAATCTCTCTTTTAAAATCCCTTTTGTGGATAGTTATAAAAGGAATGTTTTATAAATTAAAATCTCTCTCTTTTAAATCCTTTTATGGATATCTATAAAAGATAAGATTTAAAATTAAACATGGTTTCAAGAAAGGAAAGTTTTATAAAAAAATTAAAATATTTCTTTCACATTATAGATGACTACAAATAAGGAAAGATTTCAAATATCTCTTTTATTCCTTTGTAGAAAGCTATACAAGGAAAGATCTTAAAATTCAAAACTCTCTTTTCCAACCAATATAAAAAGGAAAGTTTTTAACAAATTAAAAACTCCCTTTTATTTCCTTTTATGACCTATCTAAAAAAGGAAAGTTTTATATTAAAATCATCTTTTTAAATCCTTTTTATGGATCTCTTTAAAAGGAAAGATTTTACAAAAAATAAAACTTCCTTCTTAATCATGGTGTTGCCAGCCCCTTGCTTGGGCACCAAGCAAGGCTTGGTCGGCCCTAGCTTGGGCTCCAAGCTTAGCTTGGCCAACCCCTTGCTTGGTCTCCAAGTAAGGCTTGGTCGGCCCTAGCTTGAGCCTTAAGAAGCTATGCTTTGGTGGATATAAGGCTTTATATAAGAGGCTACAATAGGGACCTAGAGGAGGAATTGACTTTGGTCTCCCAATGAGCTTGAGCTTCCTGTGTTCGCCCCGAACACCCAACTCAAGTTTATCAATAATAACTCATACCACTAAAGAGTTATTATTGCACTGCCGCACCAATCCCATATTACTATATGGGCTCCTTCTTATCATGAGTGTGTTAATCTCCCTATGTTTAAGATATCGAATGTCCACTAATTAAATGAGTTACTGACAACTCACTTTAATTAATATCTTAGTCCAAGAGTAGTACCACTCAACCTTATTGTCATGTCGGACTAAATCTACCTACAGGGTTTACATGACAATCCTTATAAGCTCCTCTTGGGGGCATTATCAATCTAGATTACTAAGACATAGTTTCATTCTATAGTCAACAACACACCATATAAATAATACTATTTCATAACTTATCGGGCCAATTGATTTAACAAATTAAATCACACCCTTTGATAAATTAAAGAAATAAATATTAAATATATGTGCTTGTTATTATATCATGATTAAGAGTACGCACTTCCATAATAACAGAGGTTTTGTTCTTTTATATAGTCAGTATAAAAAGAAACTACCTCAAATGATCCTGCTCAATACACTCATAGTGTACTAGTGTAATTTTATAGTCTAGATAAATTAATACCAAATTACACTACAACCACTCCAATGGTTTGTCTATTCCATCTTGGTTGTGAGCTACTATTTATAATTTATAAGGATTTGATAACATGATCTTCTGTGTGTCTCCTCACACCATGTTATCTACAATATAAATTAAATGGACAACTACACTTAGCATAAATATAGATATTTGACCAATGTGATCTTATTTCTAAATAAATGTTTATACAAAAAGCTAGGCTTTTAGTATACATTCTAACAGCTTCTTCTTCCTCTTCCTTTGCCGGAGACTGACTTGAGCATCGGAAGGTCATTGCCGGGGACCCCTTCCCTGGCTGGGCACTAACGTTGCTTGTGTTGCAGGTCGGAGCGACGTCCATTGGAGGTCAACAGGAGCGCCACATCCCCAGCATCCATCTCATCGACTTTCGGACAGGATCATATTTGGTGCCGTCTGTGGGAACGCCACCTGTATCCAAGCCGAGAAGATGGAAGATGCTGGATGACTAACCACTGTGATGCTCACTCAGGAGGAGCTGGAGATGCTCGTGTAAGAACGAGCAGCAAAAATGATCGAGCAACAATAACAACAGACGCTAGTCGATCGGCTGGCACCGCAGCCTGCAACATTGGTGGCCGACAGGCGAGCGGGGCAAGAAGACTGAGAGGAGCAACTCTCCGTATGAGGGTAGAACCGACAGCCACCGACACCCAGAGGGAAGCGTTGATCGCGCCGATCCCCTTCCATCGAGCTCTATTCCAAACCCCCTCAGAAATAGCCCAAGCGCATTAGGAGCGAGGATCGTCTTCATACGATGCTTCCGTTTTGGACACACGGGAAGGTAAAGTATCCCGAATTAACACGTCTCTCGAATGGATCAACAGGCAGTTCTCAGAGAGGATCTTACAAGACCCTTTGCCTCGACACTACACCCCCTTAGCGATCGGGACGTACAACGGGTCGACCGACCCAGATGATCATGTGGATCAGTTCGATAATGAAGTTATGTTGCACCAGTACATGGACGGAGTGAAGTGCATAGTCTTCCTCATGACTCTCTCCAGCTCGGCACAGCGCTGGTTCAGAAGGCTGCCGAATGGCTTGATACGAAGCTTCAAGGATTTTCGAGCCGTGTTCCATTATCACTTCGCCAGCAGTTGACGCTATCAAAAGACAAGCGTCAACCTCTTCTCCCTGAAGCAACGACCCAAGGAAGCACTTCGAGCCTACATTTAGCGCTTCAATCAAGTGGCCATGGACATCCCCTTGGTCTCATCCGAGACCAAGATAAATGCCTTCACCCAGGGGCTTGTCGAGGGAGATTTCTTCCGGTCACTCATCAGGAAGCCGCCCAGGGACTTCGACCACATGCTCAAGAAGGCCAATAAATACATCAATGTGGAAGAAGCCCAGGTCGCTAGAAGAAAGGAGGCACTGACCGAACATTCGGCGCAAACTGAGCGTCGACCATCAAGCAGCCATCAGCCACCAAAGGGCCGAGGGATGAAGGAGCACAGCCGCACCAGGAGACCAGGGCACATGCCATGCAGCATGTGGCGTCCTGTCGGCCTAAGGCATCAAAGGGCAAGGTATGAACGCCTATGTTTTGTTCATTCCACCAGTCGGCGATGTATAACACATGGCACTACTGAGGACTAACACTGATTGTCAGTCGATTGGCCCCAAGAGGATACCGTCGTCGATCTCCTACTCCCGATCGGCGTTAAAGGCATCAATCGGTCGAGCGGTGAGAGGAGGAAAGAAAGGAGCCCGAGCGCCATCACCATCAACAAAGGGAGGACACTGATCACTTTAGGATCCCGGTCGAGCGAAATAGGCCATCCACTTGAGAAGAAGAAAACAGGGAGAACGCTTCCCGAGGAGAGATAGGTATGATCACCGAAGGGCTGACCGGTGGTGACTCCAACAGAGCCAGGAAGTTACATGCTTGGCGACTAGAGATCCATGTCGTAGGATGCAGCAAGGAGAAGGCCGACGATCCCCAGATCAGCTTCGGCCCTAGAGACCTAGAGGGAGTAGAGATCCCTCATGACGATGCTCTGATCATTCGAGCGATGATCACCAACTACACTATGCATAGGACCTTCATCGACACGGGGAGTTTGGTGAACATCATTTTCAAGAAGGCGTTCAATCAGCTGCAGATTGATCGTAGCGAGCTACTGCTGATGGTGACCCGCTTTACGGATTCACAGGTAATGAAGTATTGTCGATCGGCCAAGCAAGGTTGGCCATCTCGCTGGGAGAAGAACCGTTGAGGAGGACCCAGACCACCAACTTCATAGTGGTGGACGCACTATCGGCCTACAACGTCATCTTAGGCCAATCATCCCTCAACGAGTTTTGGGCAGTGGTATCAACTTACTGCCAGAAGATAAAATTCTCAGTGGATGATTAGGTAGGTGAGGCCAAAGGTGACCAATTGACCACTCGGCGTTGCTACGTGAAGATGGTCAAGGCCGAGGCAAAGGCCGCTTGGAAGACTCCACAACTAGAGGTAAATGCTATCACTGAGAAACCACCTACTCTGGTATACGAAGAAAAGGAGGAGGTCTAGATCCACCCAAGCCGGTCGAAAGCAACAACCTTCGTTGCTGCTGACCTGGAGGAGGAGAAGAAGACAGAGCTAATCGTCTATCTTAAATAGAATCATGATGTGTTCGCCTGGTCGACACATGAGCTGCCCGGCATCTCTCCGAGCGTGGCTCACCATGAACTTCACGTCCGACCGAACGCTCAGCCAGTCAAGCAAAGGAAAAGGGATTTCGGCGTGGAGAAGAACGTGATCATCCAGACAGTGATAAAAAAGCTACTAGAGGTCGACCATATCAGGGAAGTCCAATTCTCGAGCTGGCTAGCTAATATTGTGCTAGTCTCCAAGCCAGGCAACAAATGATGGGTCTGCATAGACTTCCATGATTTAAACAAAGCATGCCTGAAGGACTTCTATCCGCTACCCAAGATAGACCAAATGGTGGACTTGACGATGAGCTGCGAGTTGATCTACATGCTCGACGCATATTAGGGCTATCACCAAGTGCCGCTCACCCAGGAAGATGAACAGAAGGTCAGCTTCATTACGGTCGACGGGACGTATTGCTACAATGTTATGTCATTTGAACTGAAGAATGTTGGAGCCACCTACCAAAGGCAGATGAACAAAGTGTTTTGACAGCAAATTGATCGTAATATGGAGGTATACGTCGATGACATACTGATTAAATCCCTTCGATCTACTGACCTATGTGCAGATATCAATGAGGTTTGCCAGACGCTAAGGACATATGGAATAAAGCTGAACCTAAGCAAGTGTCTATTTGGCAAGAAGAGTGGCCGCCTCCTGAGCTACATAGTCACCGAGCGGGGTATCGAAGCCAATCCGAGTAAGGTCCAAGCTTTGTAGAACATGCCTCCACCTCGGAATTTGAAGGAAGCTTAGAGGTTAACTAGTCAGATCACGGTGCTATCCAGGTTTATATCTAAGTCCGATCAGAGCCTGTCATTCTTCAAAGTGCTGCACCAAGCGACGAAATTCCAATGGGACGCCGAGTGCGACCGGGCGCTTGAAGAGATCTAGTTAGGCAGAATGGCTAAGAGCAGCAGCCTGTATATTTTTTGAGCCACATATTAAAAGATGCCGAGTCTCGCTACACTGGTCTCAAAAAGTTGACTTATGCATTAGTACTCACCGCACGGAGGCTTCACCCATACTTCCTGGCACACTCAATAATTGTGATGACTAACAGTACTTTGGGAAGAGTCCTCAATCCGGAGGCGTCCGGATGACTGATCAAATGGATGATCGAGCTAAGCAAGTTCGACATTCAGTATCAACCCCGAGCAGCGATCAAGGCTCAAGCCTTAGCAGATTTCATCATAGAAGTCCAGAGTGATGAGCCGACAGTAACATGAAAGATATATGTGGACAGCTCATCCACTCGGTAGAGCAGTGGGATCAGCATGCTTATCTCACCGTGGAAGGACCGGATGCAGCTGGTCGTTCAGCTGGACTACCGAGCAACTAATAACGAAGCAGACAGCTTGACACGTGAGAGCAGTTTAAGTCCTCATCCACTTGGACTTCCAGCTCTCCTCCCAACAGCTAACCGGGGCATTCGAAATAAGCAACGCACGACTGAGGCTCTATGTAGAGGCTTTCGAAAAGCTGAAGGCCAACTTCCAAGAGGTCGTTATACAGAAGATCCCCCAATCGGAGAACCAGGCGACCGATGAGTTAGCGAAACTAGCCAATTCATTGACGCCGATCGAGCAAGTCTCACTTATGGCTCACATCGATCAGATGGAGGGGATAACCTTCCCAAACAACTAGAGGATGACCCTGACAGAGTTCTTGCGGTCAGGAGCTGCACCTGCCGATCCGGAAGAAGCTCACTTGCTGAAGAAGATGGTCGAATGGTTCACCTTGATCAGAGACTAGCTTTACAAGAGAGCCTTCTCCAGGAACCTCCTCAAGTGCGTCTGATCGAAAGATGTCGAATTCATCCTGAAGGAGGTGCACCAAGGCTCTTGCGGAGGTCATCCGGGCGACTGAGCATTAGCCCGAAAGATACTCCTGGCTGGATATTTCTGACCGACCCTCCAGGAGGATGCCACTCGGACGATGGCCACCTGCTTGTCCTGCTAGAAGTATCACAATATCCCGCACTGACCGACCGAGGAAATGAAAGCGTCCACGGTATGATGCTCGTTCGACCAATGGGGCATGGACATCGTTTGGTCTTTCCCCATGACGATTGGTCAGCGAAAATTTCTGCTCGTTACGATAGATTACTTCTCAAAGTGGGTAGAAGACGAGCTGCTGGTAAGAATCACCGAGCAGCTGGTCATCAAATTTATTTGACAAAACATTATTTGTTGGTTTGAAATCCCATGCTGACTCGTATCCGACAACGGATGACAGTTTGCCAGCCGGAAGCTTAGACAATGGTGTGAAGGCTATGACATCCAACAATCATTCACCTCGGTGGCCTACCCTCAGGGCGAGGGGCAAGCCAAAGTCGCCAATCAAGAGATCCTCAGAATCTTGCGCACTCGGCTTGACCACATGGAAGGCAGCTGGGTCAACAAGCTCCCTAGTGTGCTATGGGCTCTTCACATGACTCTAAAGGAGGCGACCGACATGACCCCATTCCAGTTAGTGCACGGCAGCGAAGCAGTTGTCCCCATGGATGTCGGAGTAGAATCCGATCGGGTGTAGCTCTACGACGACAGAAACGCTGAACGGAGGCTCATGGAGCTGGACTTGATGGACGGAACACGGGCAAAAGTCGCATTTCGGCCAACGACGTACTAGAAATGGATGAAACAGAATTACAATTGGCGAGTAATCCCGAGGTCCTTCCAGCTCGATGATTTAGTTTGGAAGAAAGTGAAGTCGGTCGGCGACGTCGCCAAACTTGAGGTACCATGGGCAGGACCGTTCAAGGTCATGCAGAAGCTCCATTCAAATGTCTAGTATTTGGAGGACGAAGAGGGAAGGCAGATCGAGAGGTCATGGAGCGCAAACCATCTTCAACCCTATAGGGTGGATGAGAGGTGCACGAGTGAATACTATGTACTATATTTCTTATATGTCTCTCAAGCGCAGGGCAACATTTGAATAAAAAAGCAGAAGCTTCTTGAAGTACATCTTTCTCAATGGTCGAGAGGCGACCTTAAACTCTTGTCTCCACCAACCATCGAGTGGCGACGTTAAACGCGGGTCTATCTCAAATCGTCGAATGATGACGTTAAACTCTTATCTCCACCAGCTGTCGAGCAGCGACATTAAACGCGGGTCTACCTCAAATCGTCGAGCGACAATGTTAAAATCTTGTCTCCACCAACCGTTGAGCGACAATGTTAAACACGGGTCTACTTCAAATCATTGATCGATGATGTTAAATGCGGGTCTACATCAAATCATCGAGTGGCGACGTTAAACTCTTGTCTCCACCAATAGTCGAGCGGCAACGTTAAATGCTGGTCTATCTCAAATCATCAAGTGGCGACGTTAAACTCTTGTCTCCACCAACCGTCGAGCGGCGACGTTAAATGTGGGTCTACCTCAAATCGTCAAGCGGTGATGTTAAACTCTTGTCTCCACCAACCGTCGATCGACGACGTTAAATCCGGGTCTACCTCAAATCTTCAAGCGGTGACGTTAAACTCTTGTCTCCACCAACCGTCGAGCGACAACGTTAAATGCGGGTCTACCTCAAATCATCGAGCGACGACGTTAAACTCTTGTCTCCACCAATCATCGAGCGGTGACGTTAAATGCGGGTCTACCTCAAATCGTTGAGCGGTGACAATAAACTCTTGTCTCCACCAACTGTCGAGTGGCGATGTTAAACGTGGGTCTACCTCAAATCATCGAGTGGTGATGTTAAACACTTGTCTCCACCAACGGTTGAGCGTCGAACTTAAACCCGAGACCACATCAAATCATCGAGTGATGATGTTTAACGCATGTCTCCATCGACGATCAAGCGGCGACCTTAAACGTGTGTCTCCATCGACGATTGAATGGTGATCTTAAATCCTTATATCCATCTGTGGTCGAGTGGCAACCTTAAACTCGAGTCTACGATGAACCGTTGAGCGGCGACGTTAAACACGAGTCCACAACAAAACGTTGAGCAGTGATGTTAAACCCCTTCCTCCCTCAGTGGTCGAGCAGCGACCTTAAACTCGAGTCCCCCATACTCTACACCAACGGTCGACCGACGACCTTAAACACTCGGCTCAGTGAGAAGATAAGTAGCACCTACTCAAAGGCCTAAGTCTGCAAAATGTAGTGACCGTTAGACACTGTTCTTCAAAGCGTCCCCAGGACTGATCGACGGTGCATAGAATTAGTGTGCCACTGAATTTGAAATAAATCAATTGGCTAGGTGGACCAATTGCGGGCAATCGGAGTCACAAGGCCATGAGTTCATTTCAAACTCATAAGGAGTCGAAAAACAAGAAAAAAAAACATGTAAGAAAACAAAGCTCGTCCAAATGGATGAGCATTCATTAAAACTTTAGGATTACAGTTTACAGGGCTCTGCCTCACTCAAGATAATCCATGGCACGTCGGGCAGTGCAGCTATAAGCTTGTCCCACCTTATGACCTTACTAGTCAAATCGGTTGGTAGATGGCCTCCCTCGCGGAGTTGATTGATCGTCCCGTCGATTGCCAAGTCAAATAGTCGGAGGGCTCGGTCGGCGACTTTGTTGTAGAATTCATCCAAGCGGATATAGGCTTGCTTTCATACCTCAAACCTACTCGATTCGACCTCCTGATAGGTCTTTAGGGCCGCTCGGGAGGCCTCCAGCTCATTCTTGGCGGTGGCCAGCTCTGTATCTCTAAAGGTGATTTATCCACGAAGGGCCGTTTCTACGGCCAAGCGGCTGTTCCACTCGGCGATTAGGAAGTCTTCGGCCTCCTTCAGTTTTTGGGTGAGAGCGCAAGCCTCTTTATTCTTCTCATCGAGGTCGGCGATAGACCAGTTCTTCTAAGCATTCGCCGATCCGATCTTATTATCGAAGGTGGTGACTTGCTTATTGAGCCGCTCCAACATAGTGTCCTGGCCGACGTTCTTGGCCTGTTTGGCCTCCAACAATTTATCGCTCTTGTCCAGAGCGGCCCGAAGCCTGGCCACCTTGGTGTCTGTCTTTTCCTGAGCGTCGTAGGATTGGTCGCTCGACGCCTTTAGCTTCTTAACTTTCTCCTCCAGAAAGGTGAGCCTCTCGTACATAGCCAGACTCTCCACCCAGTACTGCAGACAACAAGCAAACATGAGCGCCGAATGGGGATGAATTATGCAGATGTAAGGTGAAACTTACCCCAGTGGACATCTGAGTGTGGTTGTCCGCGAGCGCCTCGGGGGCATCATCGCCACGCGAGCTCGAGCATCCTCCCAGATCTTCACGAGCGGCCATTGGATGTGAATTTGGTGCTCAGGGGCTCGAGACTCAGCGCTCGACTCGTGATATTCTTCGGTCGGCAGATGGAGGATCGCCGTGATATGTCGCTGCCCTCTCGGGGCTGCCTGCATTGAGGTCGCCCGATCGGACAAGCGAGATACGAACGCCGATCCGATGCCGGACTTCCTAACCTTCAAGGGCTTCGAAGGTGGAGTCATGAACGCCACCGGTGGTGCGGCAAGGGTTCCCTTCGGCAACTCAACTAATGAGGGAGTCCGGTCGGATGATGTTGCGGCCGCAGTGTCTAGAATAGGAGTCGAAGTCTCGACTCGCTCGGCAGTCCTCACCCTCGAGGAAGTAGAACGCGATGAAGGCTCCGCGTGGTGCCTTTTTCGGCGGATCAGTGGCTCTCTTGAGGAAGCCGAGACGGAAGCTCCCTCGACTTGGATGGATTTCAGCTGTTTAAGAGGTTGCTGTGAAACTTCAGCCACCCCAACATTGGGAGCCCGACTGGTCATCCCTTTGCCCACCATAACGGGCGTTTCCTCGCTCAGGCAGAGCGGAACTTCATGAGAGCCCACCGTTTGCAGACTACAGCTCGCCAGTTCTTCAACAGCCACTGCATAGATCACGACGTCCTTGAGCTTCGCCTTGCCGATCACATATGTTCGCATCATGACTTTGGCTGCAAGAGAGAAAGAGAAATCAGTTAGCATCAAAGGAAGAATTAAATGAGCTTTATACCTAGGCTGGTCGGCAGCCGGGTGTGGATCGGACTCAGGCCGACGATGTATAGGGTACCCTCCAGCAGCAGCCTATGGATGTCGTATTTTTGACCGGCCAGCATGGAGGCTGCGTTCAAGTAGTCTGATCAACTCTTGTAGCTTTTTAGAGGAGGTTGAGGCGTCACTTCGAGCTGCCAGCGGCTCGGGAAGACGCATAAAGAAAAAATACTCTTTCTAGTGTTTGTTGGAGGTCAACATCTTGTCAAAGAATACCAATCCGACTCGAGACTAGAAGAGGAAGGTCCCCAGATCAGATAGTTTAGGGTAATAAAAATAA
The DNA here is from genome assembly GCF_018446385.1 of Zingiber officinale. NCBI lineage: Eukaryota > Viridiplantae > Streptophyta > Magnoliopsida > Zingiberales > Zingiberaceae > Zingiber > Zingiber officinale. The sequence continues at coordinate 19,625,317 of NC_056006.1, read as the reverse complement.
TGAAAGATCCGGGGGGTCAGAGGAATGCCGTGCAGACGGAATAGGATGATGACTCCACATAACATCCGAAAGGAGTTCGTCACAAGTTGAGGAAGGGAAATGCGAAAATATTTACAAACTACTAGAATAAAAGGATGAAGGGGAAACCGCATACCAACGATAAATTGATCTCAAAAAAAATAAAGGCAGCCGGTTGGCGGGGAATTGGGGCAATCGGACGAAGAAGCCAGAATGATCCGATGATCAGAAGGAATTTCAAAAGCATCACACAGGCTCTCAGCATCGCCCCCATTAAACCTAGACTCCATGGATGTGTACAAGAGTCCAAGGACATAGGCAGACGACTACGAAGAACTTGCCATCGTGAAAGCAAAAAACTGAAAGAAGGCGGAGGGGAAGAAATACAATCGAAGGTAGAAAAAGGTCACTGGAATGTCACCAGAACAAAAAGAAATGTCGGAAAAGATCGACGGCTGACACGATGGGGAGAAGGCTTATGGGAGAAAGGTCACCGGGAAAGCCAAGATCGTAAGAGCAGAAGCACGGAGCATCGACGGAGAGCAAAGAAAACAGAAGCAGAAGGCCGCCGGGAGCAATTGAAGAACTATAGAAGGGGAGAAGACGCAGCGAGCTTATAAACTTCAAGCTCGGCCGACCGGAGCCATCCGATCTAGGTCACAGAAACCTAGGCCAAGATCTCACCGTTGCATTCAAACCGCCAAATGTCACATCATGCATGTCACGTCAGGCGTGTGGCGGCAGCGGGCGTGACACGTGGCGCACCACCACGGGTTGACATTTAATGACGGCATGGAAGCGCTCTCACTCTTAATGCATAGGGATTTGCATGATTTCCAAAAAATTTGTATGACATCAATCGAATTGCACTCGCTTAGCAAAGTCTCAGAAAATAAGCTCAAGTGCGAAGGCCTGTCATGCCGATCAGCTTAAGGGAGCTCACCTACAACCGAACGACAAACTACAACAGGCCGATCGGTGAGGATCGATAGTATCCCGATCGGAGACCACACAATGACGAAGGACGATCGGAAGGGAATTTGCTCACATAATTGTCCAGTTAGTCGGACTTACAGCCTCCTTCAACTTGACTTGAGGGGGAGGCTTGTGATGCGGTGATTGTTGGTGCAATCGACCTAGGTTTGATCGGTACGATCATGGTTTTGATGTGTGTGTCAAAGAGTTTAAGTTAGGCTTTCATATGTGTTTGATATGTGTTTGAGTCTTGCAGAACTTGGTGAAACACAAGTCGATGAAGGATGGCCAAGCTTGGGAAGCTCATCCTAGGACTTGGATCCTTGAGTCGGTGAAAGATGATATGGAAGACATCCGAGGGATCGCCGGGCGAGAAGCAATAGAGCGGAGCCGAGGGAAGCGGACTTCAAGGCAACGTGAAGGATGACACAGAGAGGAGCCGCGGGCTCGGGTGCATCTGAGGGACGAAGGCCAAAGGAAGAGGGCTTCAAGGGTGACTCCGGAGAGGATGAGTGTGAGTGTGTAACTGGGACCAGTCGACTGGTGTAGTCGACTGGTGCAGTCGACTGGTGCAGTCGACTGGTGTAGTCTATTGGGAGCGAACAGAAGCATTCTGTTCGCTCAGCCAGCAGCTACCAGTCGACTGGTAGTTTTACTAATCGACTGGTAAATGACCGTTGGCAAATCGTTGGTGCTGCGAAGTTGCCGTTGGCTACCTCCAACGGTTGCACCAGTCACTGATGGTTTTGCCAGTCGACTGGTACCGAGAAGAGTTGATATGATGATCAACTCTATCCTCTTATTTATAGGAAGCTTTGGGGCTTGAAGGAGGTTACTCATGCTTGTTGAATAACTCCTAGTCTTTGCCCAAAGCTTCCAAGTCTACTCTCTTCCTCCCAAACTTAAACTTCATCATTGTAAAGAGGAAGAGATTCTTTGTGAGAGGTTTGCTCCACCGAGAAGGAGTAAGAGCTAGCCAGAGATTACCAGGGATTGATCCACCGAAGGATCAAGGGTTCGTTTACCTCAAGGACATGCCGTGGAGTAGGAGCAAGCAATCTCCGAACCACATAAAGGAATCGTGTTAGCGTTTGTATTCTCTTTTGTTTGCATTCTTTGTTTTAGTTTTCGTATTTCCGCTACACACTAACCTTGTAGGGAAGCGATTGATTTGGGGGTGCCATCTATCCAACCCCCCTTCAAGTCAGTCACCGATCACCCAACAATTGGTATCAGAGCGAGGACGCCCTTCAACAGACTAATCGCCAAGAAGAGCACTTCATCAAAATGGCCGGCTCAAGCATTCATCTACCCAAATTTGAAGGATGCTTCTCTTGGTGGAAGAAGAGAATGGAGGTATTTTTCGAAACCGACTTTGACATTATGCTAATCATAGAAAATGATTTTGAGATGCCTAGGGATCAAAATAATGAGTTAATTGAGAAAGTAAGATGGAGCAAGAAGCAAAGAGAAGAGTATGTAGCAAACTCAAGAGCAATGCACCATCTCTTGAGTGTTCTTCCTCAACAAGAAGTAACTCGGATTGGGAACTACACAAGTGTCAAGGATTTGTGGGAAAGACTCATAGAGCTTCATGAAGGCACATCGAAGGCAAGGTTAGCAAGAAGAGACCTTCTCTGAACTCAACTCAACAACATTAAACTTGAAAAAGGAGAAAAGGTATCTTCACTTCATGCTAAAATTAAAGAAATTTTAAGTGGACTAACAAGTGTAGGTGAGAAACTCTCCAACTGGGACATTATGATGAAAGCCATCAATTCTTTCCCAAGAAACTCGACATGGAGCTCAATTGTAGACTCGTTCTACATTTCAAAAGACCTAGAGAAGAGCTCTCTAGATGAATTCTTTTCAACTATGGAGTTTCATGAGACACGAGTTGAAGGGCTAGATGGAGAAAGATCAAGAGGAGTAGCCCTTATGATAAACAAGGGAAAGGGGAAGAAGAAGAAAGCTCCATCTCAATCATCTTCCAATTCTGAGGAGTCAAGTGCTTCAATGGATAGCGATCAAGAGGCGTATATGGTAAGGAAGATGAGAAAAGCATTTAAATCTTTTTCTTCTAATAAATCTCGTGCTACGAAAGCTCAAGAAGCAAAAGTATGACAAGAAAGATCCTTAGCTATAATTGTCAAGGAGAAGGACACATAAGAGGTGATTGTCCTCTCTTGAAGACGAAAGAAGAAAAGAAGAAGGAAGAGAAGAAGAAGTCAAAAGAAAAAGGGAAGAAAGTCAAAAACCTAAAAGAAACATGGGATGATCCATCGTCATCGAAGGAAGAAGAGCACCATGTTTCCCATTTTGCTCTAATGGGAATTGATGATGTAGCCTCCACCTCATCCGAAAGAGAAGAAGGGGTTCAAGTGAAGATGAAGAAGGGAGCTCAAGTGAAGGAGGAAGGTCAAACTTCGGATTCAGACTTCTCGGTAAATGAGGTACATAATCTTCCTCCCCATATTTTAATTAAAATTATTTCAAGTACAAATGATGATTTGTTTAAGGCAAAAAGAAAGAACAAATATTTGAAAAATTATATTTGCATGCTTAAGGAAAAATTAGAATCCATGTCTATTAAGGATAATGATATGCATGCTTCTTCTACTAATTCGAATGATTCATGTTTAGAAGAAGAAAATAGGAAATTAAGGGAAAAGGTAGAATACCTTACAAATGCCCTTAGAAAATTTGAAATTGGCTTTGAAACCCAAATATGATTATTGGGAGCCAAAGGGCAAGTTTTAAGAAAAATGGGTTAGGATACAATGAACCCAACAATGAAAAGACCTACTATTATCTACTTGCTAGGAGACAATCAAAAACCAAGACCATAGATAGAAAATGGATCCCCAAAGAATATTTCGTTAACCCAATTAGAAAGAATTTCTATTGGGTGCCAAAATCAATCCTCAAGGGTTAGAGGTGTTAGGATGTATACTAAAAGTTTAGCTTTTGGTATAAACATTTATCTAGAATTAAGAATCACATTGGTCAAATGTCTACATTTATGATAAATGTAGTTGTTCAATTAATTTATATTGTAGATAACATGGTGTGTGGTGTCACACACAGAAGATCATGTTATCAGTACCTTATAAATTATAAACAGTAGCTCACGACCAAGATGGAAAGGAACAAACCATTGGAAGGTCGTACAGTAATTAGGTATTAGTTTATCTTAACTATATAATTACACTAGTACACTTAGAGTATATTGAGTAGGACCATTAGAGGTCGTTTCTTTTATACTGATTTTTTAAAGGAACAAAGACCTCAGTTACTATGGAAGTGTGTGCTCTTAATCCTAATATAATAACAATCACATATATTTGATATTTATTTCTTTAATTTATCAATGGGTGAGATTTAGTTTGATAAATCAATAAGCCCGATAAGTTGGGAAATGATATCACTTATAGTGTGTGTTGTTGATTATAGAAGGAAACTGTGTCCTAGTAATCTAGGTTGAGAATGTCCCCAAGAGGAACTCATAAGGATTGTCATGTTAAACCCTGCAGGTGGACTTAGTCCGACATGACGATAAGGTTGAGTGGTACTACTCTTGGACTAAGATATTAATTAAATGAGTTGTCAGTAACTCACTTAATTAGTGGACATTCGACATCTTAAACATAGGGAGACTAACACACTCATAATAAGAAGGAGTCCAAAATATAATTTGGGATTGGTGCGGTAGTTCAATAATAGTTCTCTAGTGGAATGAATTATTATTGATAAAATTAAGTTGTGTGTTCGGGGCGAACATGGGATGCTTAATTTTATCGGGAGACCAAAACCAATTCCTCCTCTTGGTCCCTATCGTAGCCTCTTGTATATTGAGATATTTACCCACCACATACCCACCTTTTTACCCATCCAATGTGGTCGGCCAAGCTAGCTTGGAACCCAAGCTAGGGCCGGCCAAGACCAAGTGGATGAGCCAAGTTGGTGGCCGGCCAAAGCTTGGGTCCCAAGCTTAGGTGGTCGGCCACTAGAATATTAAAAAGGATTTTTATTAAAATTATTTCTTATGTGGATATCATGGTTTTAAAAGAGAGTTTAAAAATTAAAATTTCCTTTTATAGCATTCTACAAAAGATTAAGAGAAGAGATTAATCTCTTTCCTTATTTGTAGATTAAAAGGATGGTTTTAATTTTTGGTAAAAACTTTCCTTATTTGTAAATCATCTACATGTCTAAAAGAGAGTTTAAAATTTGAAATCTTTCCTTATTTGTTGATTAAAAGGTGGATTTTAAATTTTAAGAAAACTTTTCTTTTTAACCATGTTCATGATTTAAAAGAGAGTTTAAAAATTAAATATTCTCTTTTATAAGTTTCTACAAGAGATTAAGAAAAGATTTGACATCTTTCCTTATTTGTAGATTAAAAGAGATTTTAATTTTTAGAGATAACTTTCTTTTTATCCACATGTTTAAAAGAAAGATTTTAATTTATAAAATTTCCTTTTTACTAACCATGAAGGGATTAAAATTATTGGATAAATTTTTATAAATTTCTGGAGACAAATTAGTAAGTTTTAATTAATTAAAACTCTCCTTGTTTATAGCTTGTGGTGGCCGGCCATATGAATTGAGAAAAGAAAATTGATTTTTAATTAATTAAATTTTCCTTTTCATGGCAAAAGAATTAAGGAAGTTTTTATTAAAATTTCCTTATTTGCCAAGACCAAGGATTATAAAAGAGGGGGTAGAGGTGCCTTCATGGGTGAACGACTCTATTCTTTTTCTTCCTCTCTTTTCTTCCTAGGTGTGGCCGGCCCCTAGAGTTTCCCCTTCCCCTTCTCTCTTCTCCTTCTTGTGGCCGAGACTTCATCACCTCTTGGAGACATAGAAGTAGCCGGATCTAGCTTGGAGAAAAGGAGAGAAAGGAGGCTTGTTTCTTGCATCCCTTGGAGCTTGGTTGGTGGAAAAAGTTCTTCATCCTTTGGAAGTCTTTACTTGGCCGAAACTTGAAGGAAGGAAGAAGAAGGTGCCTTGGTGGTTCTCATCTTGGAAGATCATTGCCCACACAATGTCCGAGGTTAGAAGAGGAATACGGTAGAAGATCAAGTGGTCATTGAAAGTTCACAAAGAAAGGTATAACTAGTAATTATTTTCCGCATCATACTAGTTTTATTTCTTTGTAAAAATACCAAATACAAGAGGCATGTGATTCTAGGTTTTGAATTAGTTTTCGATGTTGTGTTCTTTTGTTTTCTTTTCGAACTTGTGCTTCAATTGTTTTTTTGGTTAACCTAGAGTTATTTAAGGAAATTAAATATTAACTTTCCGTAAAAGGCTTTGTCTAGGCGGTGGTGGTTGCTCCCATATCCAAGAAGGTCATGTGCCTCGCCATGCAGTCCTGGAAGCTAAATTTGGAAATTAATATTTAATTAACTTTGTGACCTAGGTGATTTGGATCGAACGTGTTAAGTTCCGCAGGAGATCCAAATCTAAACCTAAAAGAACATATAAGTTAAACTTGGGATCAAACGTGTTAAGTTCCGCAGGCGATCCAAGTTTAATTTAAAAGAACACATGGTAGGTAGGAAAGGGTTCAGACCTTTGTATAAAATTTTTGTACAGTGGAACCATTAGGTTTTCCGAGTAGCAACCAACAATTGGTATCAGAGCTAGGGTTTTGCCTTTGTGTATTTGGTATTAGTTTAATTATGCACATGCCATACATAATTTAGGTAGGTTAATAGTAGGATGTGCTAACTTTGTGGATGCAGAATCTAACTATTATGGCTTATAGTTATTATGTGTGTGATTGGACCCTTGGACATGTCAAGGGCATTTATTGTGTGTGCATGATTGTATTATAAAATACAGCAGGAGCTGTATTTAGTTTTATTAGGATTTTATTTTTTTGATCTAGTTACATGTACATTCCTTTTATGGAATATAGGATCGATGGATGTAAATTTTATTTTATGTTCGATCTAGTTTACATGTACATTCCTTCAAGAAATATAGGATCGAAAAATGTAAAATTCTATTTATGTCGCAGATCGAATCTTGCAAAGCGTGGAACCTTTTAAGGACCAGAGGCGCAGCGGAACAAGGAGCAAGATGGATGTGACAACTAGACCCGGTGGCAATGGCCAAAGATGGCAGCAGCTAGGGTTGGCGACACACGGAGGACATCAATTGATAAAAGTCATAATAGTTGAAAATTAGTTTTTCTATTTATTGCTTTTTATGTTGTGTTGTGTGTGCTTGTCAGTATGCATGCTAAGTAGGCTAGCATAGTCAAAATTCCTCACTTTAAATAACTAAGTGGGAGAGAGATTTATTTTTAAATAAATTCCACGGTCTCCATTACTGGTTTATAAGTGATGCAACAAGCTTACGCGTTGGCTCTAAGTGCCTTCCTCCATATCGGATGAGCTTGTTTGCGGATCACTAGCTTAAACCTCCATTTTGGATGACTATAGAAAGTTAATTAAGAGCGTGTGATCTTCCCCATCGGAAGGGGCACAATCTTATTAATGGACTTAGTGTCAAGTAATGGTATACACTTAGGCACGTCTAATAGTATCCTCCCCATCGGAGTCACTGCTAGTATTTGTGTGACCGAAGAAAACCAACTATTAATTTGTCAAATAAATAGGTTGACAAGATATTAAAATAAAAAACCCCTCTTACAAATGTTTGATTTTGTATACGTCCACACTATCGTGGCATACAAAATTCATGGTGTTTGAAGTGTTGGTGAATTTAAATAATATTGTTTGAGGAATCAATGTTAATTTAAATTCAAAAGTTTTGACCAAATATTTGATCAAAGACAGATCAACTATTAATTTTATTCGTCATAAAGTAAAGTTGATGAGATAATAAAATTAATGGATAAAATCTCCTCTTTGATTTTGTATACGTCCACACTATCGTGGCATACAAAATTCATGGGAATTTTAAGGAGTTGATCTTGACCAAATATTTTTGTGACTCTTAGGATTTAAATGTTGGAGTGTATACTGAAAGCCTAAACTTTGTAAACATTCATGTTAAATAAAGAATCACATTTGGTCAATTTATCTACATTTGTTTGTAGTTGTTCAATTAATTTATATTGTAGATAACATAGCATGTGGTGTCATATGCAGAAGATAATGTTATCAGTACCTTATAAATTATAAACAGTAGCTCACGACCAAAATGGAAAGGAACAAACCATTAGAAGGTCGTAGTGTAATTAGGTATCAGTTTATCTTGACTGTATAATTACACTAGTACACTTAGAGTGTATTGAGTAGGACCATTTGAGGTCGTTTCTTTTATACTGATTTTATAAAGAAACAAAGACCTCGGTTATTATGGAAGTGTGTGCTCTTAATCCTGATATAATAACAAGCACATATATTTGATATTTATTTCTTTAATTTATCAATGGGTGAGATTTAGTTCGATGAATCAATAAGCCCGATAAGTTGGGAAATGGTATCACTTATAGTGTGTGTTGTTGATTATAGAAGGAAACTGTGTCCTAGAGATACTAGGTTGAGAATGTCCTCAAGAGGAGCTCATAAAGATTGTCATGTTAAACCCTGCAGGTGGACTTAGTCCGACATGATAATAAGGTTGAGTGGTACTACTCTTGGACTTAGATATTAATTAAATGAGTTGTCAGTAACTCACTTAATTAATGGACATTCGATATCTTAAACACAGGGAGACTAACACACTCATAATAAGAAGGAGCCCAAAAATGTAATTTGGGATTGGTGCGGTAATTCAATGATAGTTCTCTAGTGGAATGAATTATCATTGATAAAATTAAGTTGTGTGTTCGGGGCGAACACGGGATGCTTAATTTTATCGGGAGACCAAAACCAATTCCTCCTCTCGGTCCCTATCGTAGCCTCTTATTTATTGAGTTCTATACCCACCTGTCACGCCCCGAGGGAGTCTCTGTCCGAAGAAATTTCGTCAGCATCTCCCCTGTACGGCGGACAATCTGAAACTTTTCTACAAGCACTATATACCTCAGCCACATGCGGCTGGAATAATAACAATAAAAGAAAACAAACACCACGCAGTTAATATCAAATTCAGCCTCTGGCTGACACAACCACGCAGTTAAAAATAAAGCAGCCCACTCGGCTGTACCAAAACCAAAACACAAAACTGCTAGCCGGCTAGACTTACACAACCAATAACAGGAATACAAAATACCACATAACAACGTCAACACTCCAAAAATAAAACCAGAGTACAGAGCTAAACAAACTGATACATAAAACAAACAAAACATACGTGAAACCGATAATCTGATGTGGCGTGGGGACCAGCAGACGATGCTCCAAGCGACACCATAAATAACTGGTACCAAAAAAATAGTATCAACGGGGTGAGTTCAACAACTCGGGAATACCAATGGACATGAGTAGTAAGGTATATCTAACAGCAACAAACATGGAATACGACTTCCTAATCATATATAGGAATACGAAACCGAAAGGTAGCGAGGAAGTCATACTCACGAGAACTCCTATCCGGACAAGTGGTCACAAACCGAAGTGTCAATAATCACGTATGTCAAAAGTATGTATCCAACCAAATGCAGCAAACACAATCATAAAAATATAAACGCATCAATGCATATGATGCTAATGATGCATCTGGTCACCCCACGCGGTCGATCCTCTCACACACAAATGGCGACCGGTGGGTAGGGTCATGACAACCGTGCACTCGTCCTTGCTCGATGAGCGGCCGAGTGGGCGGGATCTTGGAGTACTCAGTCTGTGACCCCAAATCATAAATGGGGAGCTCGATGCTCTCATCTCCGTACACGATGACGGGGAGGTATCTCTGTCGGCTACCACGCTGAGTCACCTGACCAACGGAGCCAAACAGAGTCCACCGTCTGCCGGCTACTACGCTGCTACACTAAATGCCAGCGGAGCCAAACAGAGCGGAACTGACTGCCGGCTACCACGCTGAGTCCTCAGACCAACGGAGCCAAACAGCAGAACCGCCACACACCTGTCTGATATACCACTAATCCATGAGTGGTGGTGTGTGCAGTACATGTAACTGGCGATGTGCTCAACCATAGTAGAGCCGACAATCGCGCAGCATGCAATCATGATGCATGACACTAAGCATGGTCATAAACTGGTCAACATAACCATATCCATATGTATAAAATGAGTACGGTAAAATCGATGGTCACATACCAAGATCTAGAGTACACAGGTCAGATAGAATATCAAAAACCTATGTCCTGAACATAATAAGTATGGAATGTCCCGATCAGCATAAAGAAAAATCCATATATACATAATATGGGTACCACAGTATCAGTATGTCAAATCCACGGATCTAGGGTATACTGGTCCTCTATGGTATAACAACCTAGATCCTAAACATATCTCCTTCCATAACATATGTACCAACAATATGCACATATCAAGAATCAAGGTCTAGGTATACAAATCAGATATGATATACAAATAGAGGTACACAAGTCAGGTATGGTGTAAAAACCTAGGTATCAGATAATCTAGATACACATGCCAGAAAATAAAATCCAGAACCTAGTCCGAACCTCAGTAAGTATGGTATGCCACTTACTCTAGAAACCAAGGTACTCATGGAAATAATCCTGAAACGTAAACATGGATACATATCAAACAGCCAACAGATCATGCTATGGGTATCAAACCGTGACATACCAAGGCAAACATGATCATTGCTTGCAGCTATAAAATACTATGCATATCCAATAGACAATATCATAAAGATAAGTCAAGAGGTACCCGCCTCCGATGTAGATCGAGCTAATAAATCGAAATGTCGAAGTGCTTGTCCCGAATCAATGTCCTGTGACACATAGTATCCAGATTTAGCTAATTACATATAAATAAATTAGCTAAATCAAATCCTCGAGAAGCTAACAAAAATCCAGATCCAATTATAAACCCTAATTGGATCATCTAACTCCTCAATCGATTCGAACAAATCCATTTGAATTAGGACTTACAATAAGCCTATTCAATCAAATCATCTTACCCAAATTCGCAGCCGAAAAGGTTGCTGCCGGTATGATGTAGCTGCTGCTGGAAACACTACAACTCTTGTCGAACACCTCTTCATTGCCCGGATTCCAAAAAGGAAATACCCAATCAACACAATACCGTAATGAGATACACAAATCACCACTAGAAAGCGTACACACTGACCTTACGTCTGCTTACAGCCACTGCTTATCCACAGCTAGGGATCGTAACTGCTGAAATTCCTCGGAAGAACACAACTACTCTTGTTGGGAACCTCCGCATTGCCTATACAAAAGAGGATCAGAGAAACAACCATAAAGTTTATTTATTACCAAAAATCCAGTAGCAACCTTATCTATCCAAAACTTACCAAATGCCAACAACTTGGACCAAGCAAACCTCCTCCTCTAAAACCCTCAACTGAACCAAGATCAATCGTAGCAGATTGAAAACCCTAATATGCTATTTAAACTAAATCCAAACAATTATCAATTCCTCCACAATAGAATCTGAGAAACAGAGTCACAACCTACCTCAAATCCATATCAATGAGGGGAAGAAGAATTTGGCATCCGAAACTAGCGTTGTGGCGCTGCCCAAAGCTAGAGCACGAATGAAGAAAACTATAGCTTGTAGATGACTCGGCAGAACCTGGTGTCCAACAATCGGCACAGTGAGGACCTCCCCCATTCCAGCGACGGCTGGACTCAGCAAAGTCGGGGTGGCACCGTGCGATGAAGAGGAGAAGAGGCTCAGAGAACCAAAACGGTGGCCGGCGTTAGGGCTGTGGAGGGGCGGTGATGTCGGCCAGAAGGGGTGCATCGGGGAGAGGAGGCTGTCGGGGATGGCTAGAGCAAATACGGCGTCGGCTGTGGTGACCTGGTTTCGGGCGGAGGAGTTGTGGCGCGATCAAGGGAAGAAGAAGATTGGAAGAGGAGCAAGAAGATCCGTCTCGGGCGGTTAGGGCGCAGGAGGAGGCTTGTATGCGTCGGGTGGAAGAAACCGCCACGGTCGGCAGTGGTTAGGGCAGATGGCGTCGGCGCGCGGGAAGGAACCGTCGGAGAGGAGAAGGAAGGGAAGTTAGGGCACGGCATCGAGCAAGTGGGTTCGGCGGGGGAAGAAGAGAGGGACCGTCACAAGCGTTGGCGGCGTCGGTTGGCCGACGGCGGCGTCGGTTGGCCGGCGGCGGCGCTCGTAGGGCACGGATCGGTGAGGAAAAAGGGGGCGCGGGTTTGGGGAACGGAAAAAGCGTTTAGGGGAAATAAGAAAAACAAGGAAAATGTATTTATAATAAAACTTTTCCTCACTTAAACGGGTATCCTAAACAGGCTTTATTCGTACCCATAAATTCGTCCCCTCAAAACCCGGCGTACGTGCTCCGAAAAATTCCCAGAAAATTCCTAAAATTTCTGGAAAATTCCCCTATCGTTATCCGACATTTTTTTTCCGGTATTTTACATTCTCCCCCACTAATAAAAATTTGGTCCCCAAATTTCATTATCTACCATCAGCAAGTATCAACAACAGATATAAAGCATAAATGCTGAACGGTAAACAAATCAAATACCTCAAGTGAAAAGATGGGGGTATCGAGCTCGGATAGTATCCTCGAGCTCCCAAGTAGCCTCCTCGTCCTAATGATGCTGTCATCCGACTTTAACCAGCCAGATAGTCTTGTTCCGCAATTGACACTCTTTCCGGTCCAGAATCCGTACCGGAATCTCCTCATAGGTGATGTCAGGCTATACGGAACTAAGATATCGGTCAACACAAATGTCTAGTCGGATATATACCTCCTCAGTATAGACACATGAAATACGTCGTAAACACCTGCCAAAGCTGGTGGTAGCGCCGAACGATAAGCTACCGCTCCAACCCTCTCCAGGATCTGGAAAGGTCCAATGTATCGCAGAGCTAGCTTACCTCTGAGGACAAATCTCTTTACCCCTTCCGTGGGTGAAACTCGCAGAAATACATGATCGCCTGCAGAGAACTCTAAGAGTCTCCTTCTCCGGTCTGTATAACTCTTTTGGCGGTCCTGCGCTTCTGATATCTTCCGTCTGATAGTACGGACCAACTCTGTATCAAGCTGAGCTCTACGAGGTCCCAATAACTGGGCCTCCCCAACCTCCAAAATCCAATACACTAGACCTCAGCAAAACCTCTAGAGTCTGAATGATCCGCTCCGACTGTCCATCTATCTGTAGATGGAAAGTTATACTGAAATAGAGCTGAGTGGCCAAGGCCTGCTACAGACTCTGCCAGAAACGAGACGTGAACCGGAGTCTCTATCCGAAATGATACTCAATGGGACACCTTGTAATCTGATGATCTCCCGGCAATACAGATCTACCAATCGATCCAGGAAATCTGTCCTCCGAATAGCTAAAAAGTGCGCGGATTTGGTTAATTGATCAACGATTACCCAAATCGCGTCTTGGTCTTGTCATGTCCTCGACAAACTCACGACAAAGTCCATAGTAATATGTTCTCATTTCCACTCTTATTCATTTCCACTCTTATTCATATTAGCCTAGCCTATGATATTATGCCCAATCTCCTTCTCATTTCCACTCTTGTTCTCAATTGCAGATTGGGCATAAGCCTAGTCTGAAGCATATTCGGATTTGGGTGATCTAGCACATGAGAGACACTGATAAAGTTGGAGAGGAATTCACTTGTTTGTGGGTTATCCTAGAAAAATGAAAGTAGGTTTATAGTCTTAAAAATCAGAAGGTCATTGTTAGCATCAATGACCGATTTTTAGAAAAGGTGTAAAATACCGAAAATAGGCGAATATTAATAAAGGAATTTTCCGGAATTTTTGGAAATTTTCCGGAATTTTTGGAAATTTTTCGAGAATTTTTCGGAGCTCGTAAGGACGAGTTAACGGGGATAAAAACGGGGCCCGAGGAAAAGCTTGTTTAGGCTGCCCATTTAAGCGAGGAATTATTTATTTTATAAATTCCTTTTTCCTTTTTCTTATTTCTTTTCCTTTATTCTTTTCCTCGCCAAAACCCCGTGCCCTCACCCGCGCCTCTTTTCTTCTCTCGCGGCCGACGCCGGCCCTAACTGTCTGCGGCAGTTCCTTTCCTCTCCCCATCGCGCCGACTTCTTCTTCCTCCCCCCGAGTCGAACTCCTCTCCTCTTCTGCCCTAGCCTTTGCACAGCGTCACCGCTGCCCTCTCTGGACCGAAGCAGCGTCGGCCACCGCGACTCGCTCCTTTCTTCTTCCCGAGACCTCACCGACCACTAGGTTCGACCTAGCGCCACTGCCCCTCTCCGATTTCCTCTGTGCCGGCCTCCTCCACACCGTGCCCTAATTCCCCGATCTCCTCTCATCAGAGTCGAGCCTTCCTCACAGCGACTCATGCCCTAGATCACCGGGGATAGGGAGTGTGCGCCGAGGACAAGATTGATCACCAAGTTCTATCGTGCCATCTACAAACCCTTCTTTGGTCCGGTGCCACCAGATCGAGCCGGTGCCTTCTTCCGTGCTTCCACGCGATAACGGATCTGTGCCATCGTTGGTCCTTGCACTGTTGACACTCATCTGTGGTAAGGAGGTCAAATTAAACTTGTGTTGGTGATAGGTTGATGTGTTGGATTCTAATCTTGTCCTCTGTATCCGGTTGTTTTTAGTGAGGCGAGGTTTTGTTCTGTGGGATTTCTGGTAGAAATTCCCTCCAGTAGCACCTGGTTTCCGCAACGGCTGTGATTTGAGGTAAAGTGTAGGATCGTGATACATTTTGTAGTGAATTTGGATTATATGGTTAGTAGGTTGGTTTAGGGTTTATCCTAAATAGATCTTAAGAATTTATTTAGCTATTTATGTAAATTGTAGATAAATAAAATATATTTGATTGTTCGTGACTTAGGGATATGACGCGAGACGAGTATCTCGATTACCGGATTGGACCACTTTATTGGAAGCGGGTACTTTGACTTATGTCTTTTGATATGCATAATAAAGTGTTTAACATATAGCAATGATTGTGTTTTCCATTTGTTTTGGTTGGTCACTACATGATCTGTTACATGTTGCTTGTTTACTTATTATGCACTGCATGTTATTATTTATCTGACCATACATGCTTTAGGTAGTGACCCAACCATATGATATATTATGTTCAGAACCTAGGGTTTATTTGATACCCTATCTGTTTGTGTACCTTCTATTTGATTCGTTATCTTGTAGTACACATCTTATACATATGTATAGAGCATGCTATGCTATTTGTGATATTGCCATGTTTAGTGTCATGCATCATCTTGCATGATTGCATGCTGTGCGATTGTCTGCTCTATTATTGTGAGCACATCGCCAGTTACATGTATCTGTACACACCACCACTCATGGGTTAGTGGTATATCAGACAGGTGTGTGGCGATTACATTGTTTAGCCGTTGGTCCAGTGACTCGGTAAGGTGGCCAGCCGGTTCCGCTCTGGCTCGTTGGTTTAGTGCAAGAACGTTAGCTGCAGTGCGATTGGACTGTTTGCTCCGTTGGTCCGCTCATGGGTAGTGTGACTCGGCGTGGTAGAGAGAGTCCTCCGTCATCATGTACCGAGATGAGAGCATCGCTCCCCATTTATGATTTGGGGTAGGAGTATGTATGTACTTTGGATCCCGTCCACTCCACTCATCGAGGCGTGATGTCGAGTGCACGGTTGTCACCCTACCCTCGGACTCACCATTGTGTGTGAGATGGCAGGGGTGACCATGTCATTGGCATCATATGCATGATGCATTTATTGTTTGTGTTTGCTGCATTTACTTGCTGCATTTATTTGGATGCATATGATTGACATGCATACAGGGTTATGACACTCTCGATCTGACGACCCATATATCTTTTTACCTTGATCCTGGTTAGTACAGTTTTCTCCTGTTTCTGTTCCAGTTGCATTTATCCTTCTCGTATTCAGGAGACTGTACGCATGATTAGTGTTGTCTGTTATTTACTTTATTTTGCATATCAGTTGTACCTGCTGAGTGTTGGACTCACCCCGCCTCCATTGTTGTTATATTTTCAGGTTGAGGCTGTCCGGAGCAGTTCCAGTCGCTAGTCCCCACTGCACGTAGTGCTAGTCCCCTGCAGCCACAAGACTGTTTACCTATCTTTTGATTTTATGTTTTAGATTATGTTTTGATCTTGTATTGTTTAGATACTTGGAGCTTGTATGGATTATATTTGTCGATGGATTTTGGTATGATTTGGTTTTGTTCTACTACATGTCTGCCTGGACGGCAGAAGAGGTGAGTTGGTCGGATCTGTGTTTTACGAGTGTAGTTGAGTAGGGTTGTTTTCGAGTCATCTTATTACTGCTTTGTTTGTTTCTATATAAACTGCGTGGTGATGGTTTATTTACATGTTATTATTCCAGCCGCATGTGGCTAAGGTATATAGTGATTGTAGAAAGTTTCAGATTGTCCGCCGTACAGGGGAGGTGCTGCCGAAATTTCTTTGGACATGGACTCCTCCGGGGCTTGACAATTTATTTAGTATCAGAGCTTAAGTTTTACGATCGTTGTTTTCGTGTTTTGGATATTTGGGATAACCTGATACCAATTTATTTGGTATCAGAGCGCCAAAGTTTGGCGATACTTGTTTGGTTTCCGTGTGTTGGATTTTCGAGATTTGTCTAATACAAATTTATTGGTATCAGAGCAGGGTGTGATACCTGCTTTTAGTATTTTGGATATATTGTGCTAGCCAAGTTTGCGAGTCAAACTGGGTAGTTATTTTTAGTTGCACGGATTTTCCATTACGTATATGTTTTGGACTTTCGTTTCGGATTTATATGAATTTTCGGTGATTTTCGTGTACGGAATTCCGAGGTCAATTTGGGGACTGGACAGCGACGGAACATCTCTAGACAGCAATTAGGTATGAAATTATTTTAGTAATTGTTGATACTTGTAGTGATATCTGTGATATAATTTAACAGATATGAAGCGATCTACACGTATTGCTGCGAGACGTGGTGATGGACGACCACATACAAGGACCGCGAGATCTCTGGATACGCCAGAGATGCCTTCTGTTGATGAGCCTGTCACCCAGGGACAGACTCAGTATGCTGCGGGCGCGTCGGACTCTCAGACCCCGATGGCTCCCTTAGAGGTACCTACCTCAGCTACACCGACAGTATCTACTCCTACTGTATTTCCGGTGCCATCAGGGGTACCATTGGCATACCCGACACCTGCTCTAGCGCAGCCTATGACGTACCCGACACCACCGCCACCTGGACCCACCTTGTATCAGGCACCGGCAGCACCTGTGCCCCTAGTACATACAGTGTACCCAGCAGCACCTGCGTCAGGGATACCGGCTGCTCCACATCCGGTACCAGCAGCACCTGTACCTCCAGTTGCGGCCACCTATGTTCACCCTACAGTGCCACCGACGGCATATGCTCCAGTTTACCCAGCAGCACCGGGAGTACCTCCTCCGGTTTATGCACCGGTACCACCTGTAGCACCAGCTCCAGTGGTTCTGCCAGTTCTGACAGCCGTTCCGACACACCTCACTGACTTTGCCGCGGCACGAGCCAGGATTTCAGTGTTAGCAGAGTCGATGAAGAGTCGATTCACACTCTTCCGAGGAGATCGTGATCCGAGCGTGGCCCTGTCTTAGATTGAGACTATGGAGCGGACCTTCTTCTATATGGCTTGCTCCGAGTGGGAGAAAGCAGAGCTGGCTGCTTTTCATTTACGGGACGCGGCCGACACCTGGTGGATTACTCAGCGTTCCATCATCGGTGAGTAGAACATCACTTGGGCTAGATTCAGAGAGGTCTTTGAGAGCCGTTTCTTTCCACGAGCTTATCAGATGGCTCGCCGACAGGATTTTCTGAGTTTGCGACAGAACAACCGGTCGGTGACAGAGTATAATACAGAGTTTGACAGACTAGCCAAATTTTGTCCAGAGTAGTTGCTGAGGACAGTTCACGTATGCAGCAGTTCATTCAGGGGCTGGATGGACATTTGCAACTAAGACTTGTCGGTCTTGGTATCACATCTTATGCGGAGATGTTGGACAGAGCCCTCATTATTGAGTCAGCTCAGCAGAGAGTTTTTTCGAATAGGAAAAGGAAACAGCCGAGTCAGACATCTGGGTAGATCCAGCAGCCTCAGACTACACCACAGCAGAGCAGGCGTAGTCGATCAGATCAGGGTACATCTGGGGTATCACGTAAACCTCAGAAATCAGGGCAGTCTTCTTCAGGACGTTTCCGGTCTTCCCAGCAGAACCAGAAACAACCCGCCAGCGACATTCGCTGTTTCAGATGTGGGTCCAGAGATCATGTCACTTCAGCCTGTTCTCTGGGACAGTTAGTTTTCTTTCATTGCAAACTGCCTGGGCACCAGAGTTGAGATTGTCCGCAAAAGACTCAGCATATGACTTTCGAAGGGTCTGATCATGGAGGACAGTCCAGTCAGTCCGGAACTTATCGTGGAGGGCGAAGAGCCCAACCTTCGCATGGCCAGCAGCGGAGTGGTTCACCTGCAGCAGCGGCATTTGGCATGCTTGAACAGGAGTACTCCAGTGCTTCCATAGCACCCCAGGGTTCTGTTCCAGGACCTTATTATCCGACGCAGGGGCAGTATCAGATGCAGCCTCAGCTTTTAGGCCAGTACCAGACTCAGTCTCAGCTAGTTGCACAGTATCAGTCACCGTCTTCTCTGGAACCTTATCCAGCACCGCCTCAGTGGCAGGCTTCTGTCCAGCCGCATCAGCCGCTGGCAGCATTACCACCTCCTCCTCCGCCAGAGACTGGACGTGTTCATGCGATTACCAGGGAGGATGTGCAGCGAGCCGACGGATCCGTTTTCCGTGGTATGATTTCCATTTATGCATTTTCCGCTGATATATTGATTGATATTGGTAGTTCGCATTCTTTTATATCCCGTACCTTTATGCGGGAGATTGGTAGATTACCTACTTTTAGACTGCAGCGATTGACCGTCTCCCTACCGTCCGGAGATACTTTAGACGTCACCCAGGAGGTCAGAGGTTGCCCGTTAGACTTTGGCAACATGATACTTACGGTAGATCTTCTAGTATTGGAGATGGTCAAGTTTGATATCATTCTTGGCATGGATTGGCTGTCCGTATATCATGCTACCGTTGATTTCCAGACGAGGGTGGTCACCTTCCGGCCTCCGAACCAACCCTCGTGGGATTTCACTGGCATCGGAGATGACGGCATATCGATCATTTCGGCGATTCAGGCTCAGAAGCTGCTATCATATGGCTGTCAGGGTTTTCTGTTATCTTTGATTAGTATTGAGGACAGCAGTAGATCGCAGCTCTCCGACGTTCCTGTAGTCCAGGAGTACCCAGATGTATTTCCAGAGGAGCTGCCAGGTTTGCCTCCCAGAAGGCAAGTCGAGTTCGCTATTGAGCTGATTCCAGGGACCGCAACGGCATCGAAAGCTCCGTATCGTATGACACCAAAAGAGTTGAACGAGCTGAAGGTTCAACTCCAGGAGCTTTTAGACAGGGGATTCATTCACCCTAGTGTTTCTCCATGGGGTTCACCGGTATTATTTGTCAAGAAAAAGGACGGCACTATGAGGTTATGTATTGACTACAGACAACTGAATGCAGTGACCGTCAGAAATAAATATCCTTTACCACGGATCGAGGATTTGTTTGATCAGCTCAGAGGTACATCAGTGTATTCTAAGATTGATCTGCGATCCGGATATCATCAGCTGAGAGTCAGAGACTCAGATATTCAGAAGACAGCTTTCCGTACAAGATACGGTCATTATGAGTTTTTGGTAATGCCATTTGGGCTTACCAATGCTCCAGCGGTGTTTATGGACTTGATGAACCGCATCTTTCTGGAGTATCTGGATCAATTTGTTATCGTTTTCATTGATGACATATTTGTTAGGACCAAAAGTAGCTAGAGGGGGGGTGAATAGCTCGTCGCTCGCTGCTCGACGTTGCTTGTTTCTTCTAAGATGTGCAGCGGAAAATACAGAAACAAATCACACAACGCTAACACGGTTGGTTTACTTGGTATCCACCTCACAAGAGGTGACTAGTCCAAGGATCCACACCACGCACGCACCCTCCACTATGAAAACACTCCTTTTCGGTAACTACCGAAGGCGGAGAAGCCCTACAAGACTCTCAATACAAGTAGAAGAAAGGGTAGTAAAGAATAAGCAAAAGCTTACAAGAGATGCAGTAAAAACCCTAGCTTCTTCTTCTTCTCGTTGCAACTCGCCTCTTGACTTGGATGAACCTCCAAGAACCTTCAAGAACTGGCGGTGAGGAGCTTAGAGAGTGCTGGGGAGGAGCTGTGATGAATCTGGAATGAATCGGTGAAGATCTGCCGAAGGAATCGCACGCCAACAGCTATAAACGACGCCAACGGTCGAATCCCAATCGATTGGATTGCTCCCAATCGATCGAGGAGGCTTTGGATCGATCCACGGATCGATCCAGAGCACCTCTGTGCTCTGGAAACATGCCTGGATTGATCCACGGATCGATCCAGCGCTTATCGCGTGAAGCAGCAACGTCCCAATCGATCCACTGATCGATTGGGACCTCTGGATCGATCCACGGATCGATCCAGAGGGGTTCTGTTCGCGGGGACTCACTGGATCGATCGGCGGATCGATCCAAATCTTCTGGATCGATCCACTGATCGATCCAGATCTGCTGGATCGATCCACGGATCAATCCAAACCTGCTGGATCAATCCACGGATCAATCCAAACCTGCTGGATCAATCCACGGATCAATCCAAACCTGCTGGATCAATCCACGGATCAATCCAAACCTTGGTTTTTGCCCAAAACCAAGTCCAAAGCCCCCTAAACCAACATCTAGTCAACCATGACTTGTTGGTACATAAGACCTAGCATCCGGTCACCCTTGACCAGCTAGGACTCTCTCACCAAGCGTCTGGTCAATCCCTTTGACTCACTTGGACTTTTCTCTTCTTGCCAAGTATCCGGTCAGTCCCTCTGACCTACTTGGACTTTTCTTTCTTGTGCCAAGTATCCGGTCAGTCCCTTTGACCTACTTGGACTCTCACCAGATGTCTGGTCAACCTTGACCCATCTGGATTTCTCTTGCCTGGCTTCACTCACCAGGACTTTTCCAATTGCCTAGCTTCACTCACTAGGTCTTTCACCTGGCTTCACTCACCAGGATTTTCCTCCTACCTAGCTTCACTCACTAGGACTTCCCAATTGCCTAACTTCACTCACTAGGTCTTTCACCTGGCTTCACTCACCAGGATTTTCCTCCTGCCTAGCTTCACTCACTAGGACTTCCCAATTGCCTAGCTTCACTCACTAGGTCTTTCACCTAGCTTCACTCACCAGGATTTTCCTCCTGCCTAGCTTCACTCACTAGGACTTCCCAGTCAAGTATCCGGTCATCCTTGACCTACTTGACTCTTCTTCAATCAACCTTGCATTGTCAAACATCGAAACCCAAACCAAGACTCAAGCTTGGTCAACCAGGTCAACCTTGACCTGAGGGATGTTGCACCAACAATATTGGTCTACTCGCATTCTGAGGAGGAGCATGCACAGCATCTTCACATAGTCTTGGAGATTCTTAGACGACATCAGCTGTACGCGAAGTTCAGCAAGTGTGCATTCTGGTTATCCTCAGTCGGTTTTCTGGGACACGTGGTTTCTAGCAGAGGTATTTCAGTTGATCCTCAGAAGATCGAGGCTGTCACCAGTTGGGAGCAGCCGAAGTCAGTTCAGGAGATCCGCAGTTTTCTGGGATTGGCCGGATATTACCGACGTTTTGTCGAGGGTTTCTCGCATATTACTATGCCACTGACACGCCTTACTAGGAAGGGCATGAAGTTTACGTGGACAGAGGATTGTGTGACCAGCTTTCAGGAGCTGAAGCGGAGATTAGTGTCGGCTCCAGTTTTGGTTTTACCTTCTGGAGAGGACGGATTTGTATTCTACACCGACGCGTCTCTTTAGGGTTTGGGCGCTGTTCTGATGCAGCACGGCAGAATAGTCTCTTATGCTTCTCGTCAGCTGAAGGAGCATGAGAAGAACTACCCAGTTCATGACCTAGAGTTAGCCGCCATCATATATGCTTTGAAGATTTGGCGTCATCATCTGTACGGCATTACATTTGAGATTCTCACTGATCATAAGAGTCTCAAATACATTTTTACCCAGAAGGAGCTTAATCTCCGACAGAGGAGATGGATGGAGTTCCTGAAGGACTACGATTGTACCATTAGCTACCACCCGGGGAAAGCTAATGTGGTTGCCGATGCACTCAGCAGGAAGTCCAGAGGGACTTTGGCTTGCCACCGGACTTCAATCACGGACTTGATTCAGAGTTTTTCTGAGTTAGACCTTGAGGAGAAGGGATCTACAGAGCAGGGTATTCTTGTTACTATGGTTGCTCAGTCGTCGATCAGGACGAAGATCCGAGAGGCACAGGCTGGTGATCACCATTTGCAGTTCATTAGCAGTCAAATAGCTTCCGGGCAGCAGACCGAGTTTACACGAGACGAGGAGGCTATTATATACTTCCGAGGCAGATTATGTGTACCTCAGTCTCATCCGGTCTTACAGGAGCTACTCCAGGAGGCACACCGCTCTCGATTTGTGATCCATCCAGGCGGGACCCGTATGTATCGAGACTTGAGGCGTTCCTATTGGTGAAACGGCATGAAGAAAGACATCACAGATTTCGTATCGAGATGTCTTGTCTGTCAGC
Source organism: Zingiber officinale (assembly GCF_018446385.1). Taxonomy (NCBI): domain Eukaryota; kingdom Viridiplantae; phylum Streptophyta; class Magnoliopsida; order Zingiberales; family Zingiberaceae; genus Zingiber; species Zingiber officinale. Next base: position 19,602,559 of record NC_056006.1, on the reverse strand, counting down.
AGGTGAAGGCTGAGCATCAACGATCTGCCGGGTTACTTCAGCGGATTCCTATTCCTGAGTGGAAGTGGGATCACATTACCATGGGCTTTGTGGTGGGTTTGCCGAGGACACGACAAGGCCATGACGCGATTTGAGTAATCGTTGATCGATTAACCAAATCCGCACACTTCTTAGCGATCCGGAGGACTGATCCTCTGGATCGATTGACAGATTTGTATTGTCGGGAGATTATCAAACTACATGGTGTTTCGTTGAGTATTATTTCAGATAGAGATCCACGATTCACGTCTCGTTTCTGGCAGAGTCTGCAGTAGGCCTTGGGCACACAGCTCCGTTTTAGTACAGCCTTCCATCCACAGACAGATGGACAGTCAGAGCGGACCATTCAGACTTTAGAGGACCTGCTGAGGTCATGTGTTATGGATTTCGGAGGCAGTTGGGAGGACCATCTGCCGTTGGTAGAGTTTGCTTACAACAACAGCTTCCATTCGGCTATCCAGATGGCACCGTTTGAGATGTTGTATGGTAGACCTTGTCGGACACCCGTCCTCTGGGATGAGGTTGGAGAGGCCCAGTTGTTGGGACCTCATAGAGTTCAGCAGGATGCAGAGTTGGTCCGTACCATCAGACGGAGGATGTCAGAGGCGCAGGACCGCCAGAAGAGTTATGCTGATCGGAGACGCAAACCACTAGAGTTTTCTGTTGACGACCATGTATTTCTACAAGTTTCACCCACGAAAGGGGTGAAGAGATTTGGCCTCAGAGGTAAGCTAGCTCCGCGGTATATTGGCCCTTTCGAGATCTTGGAGAGGATTGGAGCGGTAGCTTACCGGTTGGCACTACCACCGTCCCTATCAGGCGTTCACGATGTATTCCACGTATCTATGCTGCGGAGATACGTGCCCGACCCGACGCATGTACTGGCAGATATTCCAGTTCCAGTTCAGCCTGACATTACTTATGAGGAGGTTCCGGTACGGATTCTCGACCGGAAAGAGCGTCAGTTGCGGAACAAGACTATCCGGCTGGTTAAAGACGGATGGCAGCATCATTCAGACGAGGAGGCTACTTGGGAGCTTGAGGATATGATCCGAGCTCGATATCCCCATCTTTTCACTTGAGGTATGTGATTTATTTACCATTCAACATTTATACTCTATATCTGTTGTTAGTACTTACTGATGGTAGATAACGAAATTTGGGGACCAAATTTTTATTAGTGGGGGAGAATGTAAAATACCGAAAATAGGCGAATATTAATAAAGGAATTTTCCGAAATTTTTGGAAATTTTCCGGGAATTTTTCGAAGCTCGTAAGGATGAGTTAACGGTGATAAAAACAGGGCACGGGGAAAAGCTTGTTTAGGCTACCCATTTAAGCGAGGAATTATTTATTTTATAAATTCCTTTTTCGTTTTCTTATTTCTTTTCCTTTATTCTTTTCCTCGCCAAAACCCCGTGCCCTCACTCGCGCCTCTTTTCATCTCTTGCGGCCGACGCCGGCCCTAACTGTCCGCGGCAGTTCCTTTCCTCTCCCCATCGCACCGACTTCTTCTTCCTCCCCCCGAGTCGAACTCCTCTCCTCTTCTGCCCTAGCCTTTGCACAGCGTCACCGCTGCCCTCTCTGGACCGAAGCAGCGCCGGCCACCGCGACTCCCTCCTTTCTTCTTCCCGAGACCTTGCCGGCCACTAGGTTCGACCTAGCGCCACCGCCCCTCTCCGATCTCCTCTGTGTCGGCCTCCTCCACACCGTGCCCTAATTCCCCGATCTCCTCTCATCAGAGTCGAGCCTTCCTCACAGCGACTCGTGCCCTAGATCACCGGGGATAGGGAGTGTGCGCCGAGGACAAGGTTGATCACCAAGTTCTATCGTGCCATCTACAAACCCTTCTTTGGTCCGGTGCCACCAGATTGAGTCAGTGCCTTCTTCCGTGCTTCCACGCGATAATGGATCTGTGCCATCATTGGTCCTTGCACTGTTGACACTTATCTGTGGTAAGGAGGTCAAATTAAACTTGTGTTGGTGATAGGTTGATGTGTTGGATTCTAATCTTGTCCTCTGTATCCGGTGGTTTTCAGTGAGGCAAGGTTTTGTTCTGTGGGATTTCTGGTAGAAATTCCCTCCAGTAGCACCTGGTTTCCACAGCGACTGTGATTTGAGGTAAAGTGTAGGATCGTGAAACATTTTGTAGTGAATTTGGATTATATGGTTAGTAGGTTAGTTTAGGGTTTGTCCTAAATAGATCTTAAGAATTTATTTAGCTATTTATGTAAATTGTAGCTAAATAAAATATATTTGATTGTTCGTGACTTAGGGTTTTGACGCGAGACGAGTATCTCGATTACCGGATTGGACCACTTTATTGGAAGCGGGTACTTTGACTTACGTCTTTTGATATGCATAATAAAGTGTTTAACATATAGCAATGATTGTGTTTTCCATTTGTTTCGGTTGGTCACTACATGATCTGTTACATGTTGTTTGTTTACTTATTATGCACTGCATGTTATTATTTATCTGACCATACATGCTTTAGGTAGTGACCCAACCATATGATATATTATGTTCAGAACCTAGGGTTTATTTGATACCCTATCTGTTTGTGTACCTTCTATTTGATTCGTTATCTTGTAGTACACATCTTATACATATGTATAGAGCATGCTATGCTATTTGTGATATTGTCATGTTTAGTGTCATGCATCATCTTGCATGATTGCATGCTGTGCGATTGTCTGCTCCATTATTGTGAGCACATCGCCAGTTACATGTATCTGTACACACCACCACTCATGGGTTAGTGGTATATCAGACAGGTGTGTGGCAGTTCTGCTGTTTGGCTCCGTTGAGTGCATCGGCAGTGGTACGTGATCTGTTCACTCTGCTCTTGGTTTAGTGTAGCAGCAACGTTGTGTGCAGTTTGACTTTGTTTGCTCCGTTGGTCCGCTCATGGGTAGTGTGACTCGGTGTGGTGGCGGGCAGAGATCCCTCCGTCGGTGTCTTGGAGATGACATTCACTCCCCATTTATGATTTGATGAGAGTTATGATATTCGACATCACGGATGATGGCAGAGGTAGATTTGAATGAGATGAATGTGGGAGATGGGTGGTAGCACTTTGGGAACTTGTGTGAGGATGGTTTGAGACGGGGGTATGAGGATCGATATGATTGAGGCGTCACGGCCGTGTAAGACACTGATCCCCGTGCCCGGATATCTTTTACCTTGATCCTAGTTAGTACGGTTTTCTCCTGTTTTCGTTACAGTTGCATTTATCCTTCTCGTATTCAGGAGACTGTACGCATGATTAGTGTTGTCTGTTATTTACTTTATTTTGCATATCAGTTGTACCTGCTGAGTGTTGGACTCACCCCGCCTCCATTGTTGTTATATTTTCAGGTTGAGGCTGTCCAGAGCAGTTCCAGTCGCTAGTCCCCACTGCACGTAGTGCTAGTCCCCTGGAGCCACAAGACTGTTTACTTATCTTTTGATTTTATGTTTTAGATTATGTTTTGATCTTGTATTGTTTAGATACTTGGAGCTTGTATGGATTATATTTGTCGATGGATTTTGGTATGATTTGGTTTTGTTCTACTACATGCCTGCCTGGACGGCAGAAGAGGTGAGTTGGTTGGATCTGTGTTTTACGAGTGTAGTTGAGTAGGGTTGTTTTCAAGTCATCTTATTACTGCTTTGTTTGTTTCTATATAAACTGCGTGGTGATGGTTTATTTACATGTTATTATTCCAGCCGCATGTGGCTGAGGTATATAGTGATTGTAGAAACTTTCAGATTGTCCGCCGTACAAGGGAGGTGCTGCCGAAATTTCTTCGGACAGGGACTCCTCCGGTGCGTGACAAAAGGACTATGTAATAATCCACAAGCCCATAAGTAAATTTGTTCTTAAAGAAATTATAAAGGACATGTCTAATCTAGTACCAACTGTACAAGATGAAATATCACAAGAAACTACAACACGTATCATAAATGACACACAATTATAGACAGTAGTGTTGGTGCAACCTGACCTGGTTGACCTGACTCGAGTTGACCTGACTCGAGTTGTATTTTGATGTTTGACTTAGGAAGATTGTTGGTGCAACCTTAGGTCAAGGTTGACCTAGTTGAGTTGTATTTTGATGGTTGACACTCGTGAAAGAGTTGTATTCTTGATATGGGACAAGAATAGATGTTTGGGAGATTATTGGTGCAACCGTAGGTCAATGTTGACCTGGTTGACCTGATTCGGGAAAGAGTCCAAGTATGGAGACTTGCGGAAAAAAGTCAAGCGGGGAACTTCTTTGGAAAAGTCCAAGCAGGAGCTTAGCGCGAAAAGTCAAGTGTGGAGACTTGGCACGGAAAAGTCAAGTATGGAGACTTGGCCTGGAAAAGTCCAAGAATGGAGACTTGGCACGGAGAAGTCCAAGCGGGGAGTTTGGCACGAGGAAAGTCCAAGCGGGATGTTAGGCGGGAGGAAAGTCCGGTGAGTGAAGCCAGAGTGGGAAAGTCCTAGCTGGGATGTTAGGCGGTGGGAAAGTCCAGTGAGTGAAGCTGGGCGGTGGGAAAGTCCTAGCTGGGATGTTAGGCAGTATGGAAAGTCCCGGTGAGTGAAGCGGTGAAAACCCTAGTGAGTGAAGCTAGGTGAAAGTCCCGGTGAGTGAAGCCGCAAGGAAAATCCAGATGGATCAAGGGTGATCGGACATCGGTGTTGAGAAGGTCGAGCAGGTCAAGAGAGTGACCGGATGCTTGACACGAAGAGAAAAAGTCCAAGTGGGTGAAGGAGGACCACACTTGGGGGGAGTCTTAGCGGTGAGTGACCGGATGCTAAGCATGATGTACCAACAGTCAAGGTTGACCGGATTGGTTGGACTGTTTGCGGGGACTCATCGGATCGATCGGTGGATCGATCCGTTGATACATCGGTTATCGATCGGTGACCGATCGGTCAAACAAAGATGCTATCTTGTGATATCGATCGGTCCGCACCGATCGAACGTAAGGCAAAGAAAAGGAGGATCGGCCTGGACCGATCCATACCTCGATCGGTCCACGACCGATCAGAGACGATCGAAGAACTTGGGCGAGTGCGAGTTCTGTGAAGAGGCGATCGGTGGGACCGATAGTCCTGATCGGTCCCCAAGACCGATCGGAGAGGATCTGGACCTGATCGGTCCACGCACTAGCCGTTGCGACCCAACGGCTAGATTTGTGTCTTCTTTGTCTTCCTCGCAGGAGCAGGTATAAGACCGCTACAGTAGACGAAAGAGAGATATACTCTCTTCCTCACGAGACTGTGATTTGAGCTTTGCTGAGCTCTTTGTTTCTGAAGCTTCGTGTGAGCTTCCCTGGCTGGTCAGCTGCTGCTGTTCTTCCGTGAAGTTGCTGCTTCCAAGGCGTTTTACATTCATATTGTCTGTATTTCTTGCTGTATTTCTGTACTTCATTCTTGCTGTTGCAAGAGATATTGTAGTGAGGTTTCTCCACCCAGAAGGAGTTCTTATTAGCCGATTTTCCGGGGACTCATCCACCGACGGATTGATAGGCTTCGTCCACCTTACGGACACGCCGAGGAGTAGGAGTTTATCTCCGAACCTCGTTACATCGGTTTGTTTTTCTTCTCCTTAGTTTCTTCCTTGTATTTCCGCTGCGACTAACCCTAACTGTAGGAAGAACGCGAGAATTTGGGGCGGCTATTCACACCCCCCTCTCTAGCCGAGTACGAACGATCCTAACAAGTGGTATCAGAGCAAGGCCGCTCTTCGACAGATCAACACCCGGGGGAGCACGGGCTAGAGATGGATCTCTATGGAGAAGATGTCACGATTCAACCCTTCTACGAGTCTCACGACAACTTCACATATTGGAAGGTAAGGATGATGTATTTTCTTAGGACTAATATGTTAAATTGGTTTTGTGTACAAGAAGGGTTTTCCCCTCCGATGGATGAGGAAGGAAAACCTATCAAGAAGAAGGAGTGGACGAAAGAGCAAATCCGACAATCCGAAATCAATGACAAGGTAACAAAAATTATTGAATTTGCTTTACCTAATAATGTTTTGTGCAAGATAGATAGGTACAACAACGCCAAGGAGTTGTGGAACAATTTGGCAAAATTCCATGAAGAGGAGCCTAGTGAGCCAAGTAGCTCACATCATGGAGGAAGCGAATTGGGAGTTGAGGGCTACTCAACATCCAAGGAAGAAGAGGAGGAGAGCTCTTGCTCAAGATCCGAGCAAGAAGAGGCATCTACCTCCGGAAGGGATGAAGAAGAAAGCTCATCTACATCCACAACCCTAGGTAACTCAAACACTGTGATTTCAAGCAAATTACACATAATGTGTTTTGAGTGTAGGAAGTTTGGGCACTACAAGAGTAAGTGTCCAAAGAGGGTTAGAAAGACTCCACCGGCACCAAAGGTCAAGGAAGTCGGAGTCCCAACACGCAAGGGCAAGGAGCACGTGGTGTGCTTCCAATGCAAGCGAAGGGGACATTATCGGAGTCAATGTCCGAGGGGGAGGCAATCTCACAAGGACAAGAGACCGAGCACGTCGATAGGGGGAGCTAAGGCAAACCCTAAGGTAACATTTAAGGCACACTCTTGCAATAATAATAAGACTCATGCTAGTAGTTTTATTGCAATTGTCAAGAATGATAAGCATGATAATTCTAGGAACCAATATATGTGCTTAGGTGCCAAAGATGTTAGTCTAGATAAGGATAACACTAGGAAAGCCAACCCTAGGATTAACTCATCTAAGGTTAAGGGAAACCTAGATAGAAATCCCAAATCATCTAGACATATGCCTAGGAATACCTCAAAGAAAAATGAAAAATTAAAAATTGAGGTATTAGAGAAGGAGAATCAAGTCTTGAGGTCAAGACTTGATACTTTGGAAAAGGCTCTTAAGAACTTGGAGAAGTCATCTCTAGGGTTTAAGGGTCAAAAACCCAAATCCAAGGACAAGAAAGGTTTGGGTCACAAACCTAAGTCCCAATTGCTCAAGCCCACTTATCATAATGTTTCATTCGATTATGGAACAAAACCTAGGGCTAGGAAGACCATTACCAAGGTCACAAGGGGAGTCACCCCCATAGTTGACCTTGATGAGACCCAAATGACCAAGGCTTTAAAGCCTAAGAGGGTCATTAGGAGGGTTGCTAGGGAAGTTATCCCTAGTGAATATTTAGTGAACCCAATGAGCTCTAATAGGTATTGGGTTCCTAGGAGCATCTTCTCTACCCCATAGATGGGTTAGAGAGTGTCAACTCCGATTAGAAGGGTAGTTAACCCAACTTTGAGGAAATTGACATTCAAGGAGCATTTTCAAGGTTTTTGGGAACCTTTGAAAATGAAATGGAACAATCATTAATATTTACTCCTTGGAAGAGTTAAATGTGCCTAAAGATTGAAAATTTCATTTTTAATCTCAATTGGCACAATTTGGGAAAATCTAGAGAACTCTCGAAAAAAAAATGAAACATGCCAAGTTTTGAGGATAAATTTGATCTTTAAGTGACATGAATTAATCTAGAGTTCAAGAAGTGTCAAAATTAGGATTTTGGCATTTTGGGACAATCTAGGATTAAATTTGAAGTTAGCCAAGTGGTTAAGGATACTTAGATAGGTAATCTAGGTATATTTATTTATGCTAAATCTTGCCTTGATTGTTTGCCCTCACAAGTCATGACATCATGTTTAGTTTTATTATCATTTGAAATGTCATGATAATGCTTAGGCTAGTTGTTATGTCATGTTTATTTAAGTTTCATACTTTATGCCATGACATCATGACATTGGCACATGTTTTCATTTATGATACCATTTTATGCCATGTCATCATCTCTTGCATTAATAATCAATTGAATTGATTTAAGGATGAAAAACATATTTTGATATTGAGATCAAATTTGTGTTTAGAAAATACATAAGACCTTAGTCTAAGATACCTAAACCCATATCTCACATCAAAATTACCATGGATGTGTTTGATACACTTTAGATGTGTGTGAGATATTATGATCATGAATTAGGATCAAGGTGCATAGTTCTTGTACCTAGATGAGCCTAATTCAAGAAATGGAGGATCATAGGGAAAGCTTGTGTACAAGTCATGTACATTTAGCCCTAAGATTATGGTCCTAAATTAAAAGGGTTTAAAATCATTTCAAAATTGATTTGAAAAACCTTGATGAAGTCATTCTAGTGATAACATTCATCATTGAACATTGTGATATAAAGTTTACTTAACTTTGAACTATTTCAAAGTCTTTTGAACTTTGTATCAAGATTGAAAAATGGAATCTATTTTCATAGAAAACTATTTTTCCTTGATAGTATATGTTATGAGGAATGTATCCTCAAAATTTCTTAATTTTTGGAATTTTCTGGAATTTGTTGTGAGTTTCTGAATTTCGGGAGAAGGAAATCAGAACTCGAATCTGTCCAAAGCTGGATCGGTCACTGGACCGATCCAGGGAAGGCTGGATCGGTCTGGGGACCGATCCAGAGGGGTCCTGATCGGTCCGGTGACCGATCAGGCGTGCTGAATTTGCTGATTTTCGACTGGTTGTCTGAAATTTCAGCTCGGGAAGGTGGTGTGTTGGATTTCTAAAGGTGTGAAACTCTCCAAGACATTGTTGGTGCAATGGTCAAGGGGGAGTTGACTTTTAGGGGGAGTTTTTACTCCTAAAGACTTGAGTGATATGGGATTATCACTAAGTTTATTGTTGTGTTTAGTATCAAGGGGGAAATTAAGAGTTTCAATGAAAGGTATGGGACTTTCATTATGAAGAAACTCTTGACCTTGATTCCCTCTTTTTGATGTGTGTCAAAAAGGGGGAGAGATGTCGGGGGAGAAAGGGAGAATGTTCAAGGAAGAGCATTGAAGAACATTGGGAAACCTAAGTTAGGTTATCGGATTAACCTAACTTGATTATGGTTTTGTCAAACATTAAAAAGGGGGAGATTGTTGGTGCAACCTGACCTGGTTGACCTGACTCGAGTTGACCTGACTCGAGTTGTATTTTGATGTTTGACTTAGGAAGATTGTTGGTGGAACCTTAGGTCAAGGTTGACCTAGTTGAGTTGTATTTTGATGGTTGACACTCGTGAAAGAGTTGTATTCTTGATATGGGACAAGAATAGATGTTTGGGAGATTATTGGTGCAACCGTAGGTCAATGTTGACCTGGTTGACCTGATTCGGGAAAGAGTCCAAGTATGGAGACTTGGCAACGGAAAAAGTCCAAGCAGGGAACTTGGCACTGGAAAAGTCCAAGCAGGGAGCTTGGCACGCGAAAAGTCCAAGTGTGGAGACTTGGCACGGGAAAAGTCCAAGTATGGAGACTTGGCACTGGAAAAGTCCAAGAATGGAGACTTGGCACGGAGAAGTCCAAGCAGGGAGTTTGGCACGAGGGAAAGTCCTAACTGGGATGTTAGGCAGGAGGAAAGTCCTGGTGAGTGAAGCCAGGCAGTGGGAAAGTCCTAACTGGGATGTTAGGCAGGTGGAAAGTCCTGGTGAGTGAAGCCAGGCAGTGGGAAAGTCCTAACTGGGATGTTAGGCAGTATGGAAAGTCCTGGTGAGTGAAGCCAGGTGAAAACCCTAGTGAGTGAAGCTAGGTGAAAGTCCTGGTGAGTGAAGCCGGGCAAGGGAAAATCCAGATGGATCAAGGGTGATCGGACATCTGGTGTTGAGAAGGTCAAGTAGGTCAAGAGAGTGACCGGATACTTGACACGAAGAGAAAAGTCCAAGTGGGTCAAAGGGATTGACCGGACACTTGGTGGGGAGTCTTAGCAGGTCAAGGGAGTGACCGGATGCTAAGCATGATGTACCAACAGGTCAAGGTTGACCGGGTATTGGTTTGGACTTGGTTTGGGCAAAAACCGAGCTCTGGATCGATCAGTGGATCGATCCAGTGATACACTGGGTTATCTGATCGGTCTGGTGACCGATCAGTAACCAAACAGTATGCTACTGTATGATATCTGATCGGTCTGCAGACCGATCAGAAAGCGAACAGAAGGCAAAGAAAAAAGGAGGGGATCGGTCTGTGGACCGATCCACATGCACCCTGATCGGTCCACAGACCGATCAGGAGACGATCAGAGAACTTGGGCGAGTGCGAGTTCTCTGTGAAGAGGGCTGATCGGTCTGGGGACTGATCAGCACAGGTCCTGATCGGTCCCCAAGACCGATCAGAGAGGATCTGGACCGATCAGGCTGAAGCCTGATCGGTCCATGCACTAGCCGTTGCGACCCAACGGCTAGATTTGTGTCTTCTTTGTCTTCCTCGCAGGAGCAGGTATAAGACCGCTACAGTAGACGAAAGAGAGATATACTCTCTTCCTCACGAGACTGTGATTTGAGCTTTGCTGAGCTCTTTGTTTCTGAAGCTTCGTGTGAGCTTCCCTGGCTGGTCAGCTGCTGCTGTTCTTCCGTGAAGTTGCTGCTTCGTCAACGGAAACCAGTCGAAGGCAAGCGTTTTACATTCATATTGTCTGTATTTCTCGCTGTATTTCTGTACTTCATTCTTGCTGTTGCAAGAGATATTGTGGTGAGGTTTCTCCACCCAGAAGGAGTTCTTATTAGCCGGTTTTCCGGGGACTCATCCACCGACGGATTGATAGGCTTCGTCCACCTTACGGACACGCCGAGGAGTAGGAGTTTATCTCCGAACCTCGTTACATCGGTTTGTTTTTCTTCTCCTTAGTTTCTTCCTTGTATTTCCGCTGCGACTAACCCTAACTGTAGGAAGAACGCGAGAATTTGGGGCGGCTATTCACACCCCCCTCTCTAGCCGAGTACGAACGATCCTAACAAGTAGCTCATCGTAGTGGGAGGGTTGTCAAGCAAACCTAAAAGATTCATGTTTTGGGAGAGTTTTTGGACTTTATCCCAAATGAACATGAGCCTGATCCCGGACATATGATGAAATACTCCAAGATAAAGATGCAGCATCTTGGCAAAGAGTAATGAATAACAGATTTAGAATATATGTATTCTAATAAAATCTGGAAGCTTGTAGAACCACCAGATGGTGTAAAAGCCATTGGGTGTAAATAGGTCTACAATAGGAAAAGATGGATAGACAGGAAGGTGGAAACTTTCAAAGCAAGGCTTGTTACCGGTAGCCATGCTTAAGTCTATCCAGATTCTTTTATCTATTTGGCAAGTGGATGTCAAGACAGCATTCCTTAATGGAAGTCTTGAAGAAAGCATCCATATAAAGCAACCAGAAGGGTTCATTGTAAAGGGCAAAGAGCATCTTGTGTGTAAGCTCAATCAGTCTATGGACTAAGGCAAAGCTTCAAGGTCTTGGAACATCTGGTTTATCAAAGTAATCCAGACCTATGGATTTATTTAGTAACCGGATAAGTCTTGTGTATACCAAAAGTATGATGGAAACGTGGTGGTCTTTCTTGTACTATACGTAGATAACATTTTTGGTAGTTGGAAACAATATCAAAATGTTATCAGAAGTAAGGGTATGGTTGTCCAAATAATTCAATATGAAGGACTTGGGAGAATGTATATATTCTTGGGATCAAAGTAATAAGAGATCGCAAGAAAAGAATATTTTACTTATCCCAAGCTTCATATATCGAAAAAAATCCTTGCTCGTTTTAAGCATGCAAAACTCCAAGAAAGGTTTCTTACCTTTTTAGCATGGAGTAACTTTATCTAAAGAGATGTCTCCGTAGACATCAAAGGAGATAGAGGAAATGAAGGCAGTTCTTTATGCTTCGGCTGTCGGAAGCCTAATGTATGCTATGCACGAGATCAAAAATCTGTTTTGCCAAGGGTATAGTGAGCAGATATCAAAGTAACCCAGGACAAGGACATTGGACTGCAGTAAATCATATATTGAAATACCTTAGAGGCACTAGAGATTATATGCTAGCTTACAAGGCAGTTGATTTGGTCCCTGTGGGTTGCACGGATTTTGATTTCCAATCGGATAGGGACAATAGTAAGTCAACCTCGGGGTTTTGTGTTTACTTTAGGAGGTAAAGTCATAACTATAGAAGAGTGATAAGCATAGGTGTTTTTCTGGACTCCACCATAGAAGCTGAGTATATGGCAAGCCTCTGAGGTAGTCATAAAAGTTGAATGACTCAATAACCTCAAGATAGACTTAGATATGATTTCTAGTTTTTCCAAAGATTATTATAATTTATTGTAATAATAGTGGTGCAGTAGCAAACTCGAACAAACCATGAGTCTATAAGGCAAGTAAACACAATAGAGCGCAAGTACCACCCAATATGAGAAATCGTATAAACGAGAAGAAGTTGTTTCTGCCTAGATTGCATCAGATGATGACCTATAGATCTTTTCACAAAGGTCCTTAAGGCAAGAGCTTTTGATGGGCATGTTGAAGAGTTGGGAATCAGATGTATAGCAGCAGATATAGCAGCTTAGTCTTTTAGTATAAGTGGGAGATTGTTAGGATGTATACTACAAGTCTAGCTTTTGGTATAAACATTTATCTAGAATTAAGAATCACATTAGTCAAATGTCTACATTTATGATAAATGTAGTTGTTCAATTAATTTATATTGTAGATAACATGGTGTGTGGTATCACACACAGAGGATCATGTTATCAGTACCTTATAAATTATAAACAGTAGCTCACGACCAAGATGGAAAGGAACAAACCATTGGAAGGTCGTACTGTAATTAGGTATTAGTTTATCTTAACTATATAATTACACTAGTACACTTAGAGTGTATTGAGTAGGACCATTAGAGGTCGTTTCTTTTATACTGATTTTTTAAAGGAACAAAGACCTCAGTTACTATGGAAGTATGTGCTCTTAATCATAATATAATAACAAGCACATATATTTGATATTTATTTCTTTAATTTATCAATGGGTGAGATTTAGTTTGATAAATCAATAAGCCCGATAAGTTGGGAAATGATATCACTTATAGTGTGTGTTGTTGATTATAGAAGGAAACTGTGTCCTAGTAATCTAGGTTGAGAATGTCCCCAAGAGGAGCTCATAAGGATTGTCATGTTAAACCCTGCAGGTGGACTTAGTCCGACATGACGATAAGGTTGAGTGGTACTACTCTTGGACTAAGATATTAATTAAATGAGTTGTCAGTAATTCACTTAATTAGTGGACATTCGACATCTTAAACACAGGGAGACTAACACACTCATAATAAGAAGGAGCCCAAAATGTAATTTGAGATTGGTGCGGTAGTTCAATAATAGTTCTCTAGCGGAATAAATTATTATTGATAAAATTAAGTTGTGTGTTCGGGGTGAACATGGGATGCTTAATTTTATCGGGAGACCAAAACCAATTCCTCCTCTCGGTCCCTATCGTAGCCTCTTGTATATAGAGATTTATACCCACCACATACCCACCTTCTTACCCATCCAATGGGGCCAGCCAAGCTAGCTTGGAACCCAAGCTAGGGCCGACCAAGACCAAGTGGATGAGCCAAGTTGGTGGCCGGCCAAAGCTTGGGTCCCAAGCTTAGGTGGCCGGCCACTAGAATATTAAAAAGGATTTTTATTAAAATTATTTCTTATGTGGATATCATGGTTTTAAAATAGATTTTAAAAATTAAAATTTTCTTTTATAGCATTCTACAAAAGATTAAGAGAAGAGATTAATCTCTTTCCTTATTTGTAGATTAAAAGGATGGTTTTAATTTTTGGTAAAAACTTTCCTTATTTGTAAATCATCTACATGTCTAAAAGAGAGTTTAAAATTTGAAATCTTTCCTTATTTGTTGATTAAAAGGTGGATTTTAAATTTTAAGAAAACTTTCCTTTTTAACCATGTTCATGATTTAAAAGAGAGTTTAAAAATTAAATATTATATTTTATAAGTTTCTACAAGAGATTAAGAAAAGATTTGATATCTTTCCTTATTTGTAGATTAAAAGAGATTTTAATTTTTAGAGATAACTTTCTTTTTATCCACATGTTTAAAAGAAATATTTTAATTTATAAAATTTTCTTTTTACTAACCATGAAGGGATTAAAATTATTGGAGAAATTTTTATAAATTTCTGGAGAAAATTAGGAAGTTTTAATTAATTCAAACTCTCCTTGTTTATAGCTTGTGGTGGCCGACCATATGAATTGAGAAAAGAAAATTGATTTTTAATTAATTAAATTTTCCTTTTCATGGCAAAAGAATTAAGTTTTTATTAAAATTTCCTTATTTGCCAAGACCAAGGATTATTTGCCAAGACCAAGGTGCCTTCATGGGTGAATGACTCTATTCTTTTTCTTCCTCTCTTTTCTTCCTAGGTGTGGCCAGCCCCTAGAGTTTCCCCTTCCCCTTCTCTCTTCTCCTTCTTGTGGCCGAGACTTCATCACCTCTTGGAGACATAGAAGTGGTCGGATCTAGCTTGGAGAAAAGGAGAGAAAGGAGGCTTGTTTCTTGCATCCCTTGGAGCTTGGTCGGTGGAAAAAGTTCTTCATCCTTTGGAAGTCTTTGCTTGGCCGAAACTTGAAGGAAGGAAGAAGAAGGTGCCTTGGTGGTTCTCATCTCGAAAGATCATTGCCCACACAATGTCCGAGGTTAGAAGAGGAATACGGTAGAAGATCAAGAGGTCATTGAAAGTTTACAAAGAAAGGTATAACTAGTAATTATTTTCCGCATCATACTAGTTTTATTTCTTTGTAAAAATACCAAATACAAGAGGCATGTGATTCTAGGTTTCGAATTAGTTTTCGATGTTGTGTTCTTTTGTTTTCTTTTCGAACTTGTTCTTCAATTATTTTTTTTGGTTAACCTAGAGTTATTTAAGGAAATTAAATATTAGCTTTCCTTAAAAGGCTTTGTCTAGGCGGTGGTGGTTGCTCCCATATCCAAGAAGGCCATGTGCCTCGCCATGCAGTCCTGGAAGCCAAATTTGAAAATTAATATTTAATTAACTTTGTGACCTAGGTGATTTGGATCGAACGTGTTAAGTTCCGCAGGAGATCCAAATCTAAACCTAAAAGAATATGTAAGTTAAACTTGGAATCAAACGTGTTAAGTTCCGCAGGCGATCCAAGTTTAATTTAAAAGAACACATGGTAGCTAGGAAAAGGTTCAAACCTTTGTATAAAATTTTTGTACAGTGGAACCATTAGGTTTTTCGAGTAGCAACCAACAAGAGGATTACAGGTTAGTCAACCATTGAAATCATAATTCAAATCTTTGAAAAATGGTTGACTTGAGACCTTAAGGGGGAGCACTTAGCCTTGATAGAAATTCATGATCAAGAGGGCTAAGTAGATGTTATCTTTATCTCACAATGACTTGCATTATTTTCTAACCATAAATGTGAGATGATAGGATGATACAAATAATTCACTTATGCTTATGACATTTTGATGAGTTATGAAATGTATCAATTTTTAGTGATCATAGGCCAACTATGGGAAAAGAAAATATTTAATTAATGGACATCTTACCCATAGATCATAGTTGAATATTTTAAATGTTTTGAAATCAATTCTATGTTTTATTTACTATAGTAGAGTTATGTTGAAACATATGATTGCAAAACTAAGGCTAAAGTTGATACAAACTTTCATGTTTTCAAGATTTTTGAGATTTGGTTAAAATTTCAAACTATAATGAATTTTTATGAAAATATATTTTTCCTTGATAGAGGACATTATAAGAAATATGTATTCAAAATTTCATGATTTTTGATTTTTCTGAAATTTTTTATGTATTTCTGAAGTTGAATTCAGAGTGTTGAAATTCGAAATCAGTTTGTGCCAGTCGACTGCAACAGATGGCAGTCGACTGGTACCTGCTTTCTAGCATTTTCAAGAGTTGGTTTTGGGTATTTTTATGTCCACATTGATATCATAGTATGTGTACTTGTTTGGTGCAATTTTTGATTGTGTTAAAGGGGGAGAAAAGGGAAGGTTTAAGTTAGAAATCAAGAATTGAAAATTAAGGTTGAAACCAAGACTTAAAAATTAAGGTTGAGAGCATATGTTAAGGGGGAGCTTGGGTATTATACTTTATGTTTACATATTGCTTTTAATTTTCATGTTGTTATTTATGCCTAACTTAAACATATTTCCACACATCAAAAAGGGGGAGATTGTTGGTGTAATCAACCTAGGTTTGATTGGTACGATCATGGTTTTGATGTGTGTGTCAAAGAGTTTAAGTTAAGCTTTCATATGTATTTGATATGTGTTTGAGTCTTGCAGAACTTGGTTAAACACATGAGGAACTTGGTGCAGCTTGGGAAGGTCATCCTAGGACTTGAATCCTTGAGTCGGTGAAGAATGATGTGGAAGACATCCGAGGGACCACCAGACGAGGAGCAACAGAGTGGAGCCGAGGGAAGAGGACTTCAAGGCAATGTGAAGGATGGCACGGAGAGGAGCCGCGGGCTCAGATGCAGCTGAGGGACGAAGGCCAAAGGAAGAGGGCTTCAAGGGCAACTCTGGAGAGGATGATTGTGAGTGTGTAACTGGGACCAGTCGACTGGTGCAGTCGACAGAAGCATTCTGTTCGCTCAGCCAGCAGCTACTAGTCGACTGGTAGTTTTACCAATCGACTGGTAAATGACTGTTGGCAAACCGTTGGTGCTGCGAAGTAGCCGTTGGCTACCTCCAATGGTCGCACCAGTCGACTGATGGTTTTTCCAGTCGACTGGTGTCGAGACGAGTTGGTATGATGATCAACTCTCTCCTTTTATTTATAGGAAGCTTTGGGGCTTGAAGGAGGTTACTCATACTTGTTGAAAAACTCCTAGTCTTTGCCCAAAGCTTCTAAGTCTACTCTCTTCCTCCCAAACTTAAACTTCATCATTGTAATGAGGAAGAGATTCTTTGTGAGAGGTTTGCTCCATCGAGAAGGAGTAAGAGCTAGCCAGAGATTGTTAGGGATTGATCCACCAAAGGATCAAGGGTTCGTCCACCTCAAGGACACGCCGTGGAGTAGGAGCAAGCAATCTCTGAACCACGTAAAGGAATCGTGTTTGCGTTTGTATTCTCTTTTGTTTGCATTCTTTGTTTTAGTTTTCGTATTTCTGCTACGCACTAACCTTGTAGAGAAGCGATCGATTTGGGGGTGTCGTCTATCCAACCCCCCTTCAAGCCAACCACTGATCACCAAACAATGATGAGGGGACCCACCTCGCTGCCACGGTGGAGGTCAAAGGAGGTCAAAGCCAAGGAGATCAACGTTTATCGAGCATCAGCCGGTGGGGCAAAGCATGCCTCGACTGGTGAGAAGCATGCAAACATGGCGCTCAAGGGACGATGTGTAGAAGTCGAGCCGAGCGGATACCCCGCTTTGCTAGACAGCAAGACCTGGCACCGACAGATTTTAACTCTGGCCGAGCGACTACCCCGCTCGGCCTAGTAGCAGACTCAGCATCAGTCGAGCAAGCGGACAGTGAACTTTCCGCTGAGTAGCTATCCCTCTTGGTCCAGCAATAGAGCATGTGGACAGTGGGCTGCCGGCCGAGCAGCTATCCCGCTTGGCCCGACAATGGACAACACTTGGATAGTAGACTTCCAACCGAGCGGCTATCTCACTCGGCACGACAGCAGACATCACATGGATAGCAAAATTCCGGACGAGCGGCTATTCCACTAGGCCAAGCAACAAACACAGTAGGATATCTTTTGACATCCTTTTGGAAGCTAGTGTCACTAACAGGTGGCATGGTCAAACAGAGGATCGTACGGCGGAAACTTCCACCCGACACCGAACAACACTTAGATAGTGGACTTCTAGCCGAGCAACTATCCCTCTCGGCGCGACAGCAAACATCACATGGATAGCAGAATTCCGGTCGAGCTGCTCTTTCGCTCGGCCAAGCAACAAACATAGCAGGATATCTTTTGACATCCTTTTGGGAGCTAGTGTCGTTGACAGGTGGCATGGTCAGACAGAGGATCGTATGGACAAAGCTTCCACTATCACTTCAGAGATATGCTTGGCCCGTTAAGGTACTGTGTCATTGACACTTTACTGACACGTCATTTCAGGGAAAGCTTTGAGATGCATGCTTGCCTTGGGAAGCGTGCACGTGCACTTTCGGAGTTCTATATAAAGGGGGGCCCAAGCATTGGTGAAGGTATGAATTAAATGTGATATTTACTATTGCGCTACAGTTCTTGTTATTTCTTCTTCCCCTTGCTTCGTCGGAGATTGACTGAGCGTCGGAGGATCATCGTCGGGACCCCTTCCCTGGCTCGGCACTAACGCTGCTTGTGTTGTAGGTCGGAGCGACGTCCACCAGAGGTCAACAGGAGCGTCATATCCCTAACATCAATCTCATCGACTTTCGGACAGGATCAGTTTAGTTTATTAAAAAATCGGTTTGGTTCGATCAAACAAATAACAATAGTATACAAGAAAGGAGTTGTTCTATAGTAATCTACACTAGAACATAATTACTAATGATCATTAAATGAGATAATGGATGAACAGAGGAATATCTTTAATTTTCTCTTTAAACAAATGGTTGCAGGTTATTACTAGAACCTGAGTCATCACCTCAAAATTGTCGAGGCAGATGGAACACGAGCTATCTTCTTTCGTAGTAGTTACCATCAGGAGTCCCTCCACCGCAGTTGTGGATGCCGGCCTCCCAAGGCACCGAGTAATGAAGTTGGTTGGCAAAGCAGAATGAGTAATGGGGATTTCAACAGCGGAGAAGAACTCCATAATGGCTACCAGCGTGATCAGAAATAGGCCGAGCACCACGTAGGTGTATCTACGGAAAGCCGACGAGAGAAGATCGAGGTCGGCAGGGCGCACGTGATTCGCGACAACGTAAGATAACATTTGCTACGTTTGCTCCTCCCAGGTGGGGTGATGGTTGATGTGGCAGTAGGGTTGGGGGATGGTGGAGTGAGCGTGCTCGGCAGTGATGTGGACAAAAGAAGAAATCATCTAGCGGCAGAAGTACGAGATCAATTAGGGCTCGATGTCTTGATCAGGCTGCCAGATGCACATAATGACAAAGAAAAACTCCATAAAGACTAACTCTGTGATTGGAAATCGGTAGGTGTATTTGCATAAAGCTTGAGAGAGGAGGTCGAGGTTGGCAGGGCTCACGTGATTGGCCGCCACACGAAAGAACATCCACTCTGTTTGCTCCTCCCAGGCGAGCCGATGGCTGGGGGATGGTGAAGTGGGCGTACTCAGCAGTGACGTGTTTGGAAGAAGAAACCGTTTGGTGGCAGAAGTGCGAGATCAATTGCGATTGTATCTCTTGATCAGGCTACGAGAGCCGTGCCACCACTCGCGCATTAATGAGAAGAGTGACGTCGGCTGTATCAGCTGCCCAATCAGGAATCTCCCTCGATGAGATGGCGGTGTCTAAGTTGATTGTCTTGGCTAAAGGATCCATGAAGAAGAAGAAGAAGAAGAAGAGAAGAAGAGATGGTTTATGGGAATCTGTGAAAAAACAGTGATGATGTGCATTATTGTGTTAGCAGGCGGCCTTGTTTAAGTTATATAGAATCCTTATATCAGGCTAGTGAGATCAAATGAAATCAGTTCAGGATCCTTACCGGATAATTAGGATTAGACATATGCTAATAACATTTTATGCAAAATATTCGGACTAAGAAAATCCAATGGATTCAATATCTAATAACAAAAAAATTTGAAAAAAAACGAGATAACAAAAAAAAAAAGGTTGACTATTGACATTTCTTAATTGTTTTTATTTTTTTTATTCTTTAATCAGACTGTCTGATTAAGACATTAACTCATTTCTAATTGGGTCAATCTAAATCATATCAAGACTGAATTGGCTCTTTGATTGAAAATGAAACTGAAATTATGGACTAAATTACGCATATGTCTAATCCAGATATTAGAGTCATTGATCAATAAATTAAAACATAAAATAATCGAATTACTCTATGCTAAATGATATTAGCAATCAAACTAGACAATTAAGTTAAATGAGATCGATAGATCCACTAAAAGTTTAAATGAGTTGATTAACTCCAATTTCAATTGTAACCATTTCTATTAAGAAGGCAGTTTTAAAAATAGGTTTTAAAATACTAGACAATGTCAAACATCAACACCATGGAATCTATTGCCACATTGGTTATAAATAGACAAGTAAAATAAAAGAGCAAAAGTGAAAGAGTAATTTTTCTATTGAAATAGTAAAAAAAACTAATTTTTATTTACTATCAAAACAATACTTCTCATTCTATATCTATTTTCAAAAATACATTTATTTTCAAAAGTATTATATGATTATGCAACCATAGATGTTATAGGTCGTAGTAGTTCTAATAACTGGCACTATATAATTTTTTGTTATTCCAGTTGAGATAAAGCATATGCAAGAAGAAGAAAAAGAAACTACAACAAAAATTTAATGTAGTTTGGCATGAGCACGAGTAAAATCCAACTGATCATACTTTGCAAAGAATTTACTAATTAATCACGAAGTAAACAATATGTGCATTATACCTATAATATCAATATGCTCTTAATCATAATTGGAGCAAATGAACCCCTAATTAAACAGAGCATCTAGCAAGGAGTCTAATGCCAAAGAAAGCAAATGGAAGAATGAGACATATGAACGATGAGGAATCGCCGATCATTGAGTCGTTGTGCTACTAGTGTTCTTGAGGAAGTGAGAAGCGACAGAGAGGGCATGAACAGCTCCGTTCCAGCCATTTCATTAGACACCCCGGATGGAAGAGATGACCGCAAGGCATCGCCAACACTGGAGCCGTCAGCCCCAAATCCTCAGACATATGGAACAAGAGTCCGATTCCTCGGCAGTGACCATCTTAAGACCATCCACCGCCGCTGCAGATGCTGGTCCGGAACGTTTGTCAAAGTAGGTGTGGTAGTCATCGTCGATGACTAAGTCGAAGTAGTCATCCTCATCGTCGTCGTCATTGTCTTCATCATTGTCATCATCGTTATACTCATCGTCATCATCGTAGTCGTTCTTGTCATCGTCGTCACTGATGTTCAGGAGGCCAATGGCGGTTGAATAATTTGTGCGGATGAAAATGGTGGAAGATAACTCCATCGAAACAGCATCCATCATGCATAGCCAGTCGACAGAGAAGGAGGTGTACCAGCAGAATACTTGTGCAAAAAAGTGTAGGTTGACAGCCTCCCGAGATGGATACGTCAGAAGAGAGAAGCGGATGGACAATCTGGGCAGGGTTGTCAGCAATGTAATCAGGCGACCTTTCCGAACATGTGCTTGTGTCATCACACTATGTTCCACGCCACGTGAGATTGTTATGCGCGATGGAAGAACCACCAGAACAACGTCCTCTAAGGGGCGGTTACCGTCAGAGATAAAGGTTCCATCGGGAGGACTGATTAAGAAGCAGCAATGCTGACAGTCGTGCAATGAAACATGCATGAAGTAGCCGGTGCAAGTTCAATCTTCCGGTGGTATTATATATATAGAGCAACCATAAATCTGCGACATTTTCGATTAAACCGTTAAATTCAATTTATTTAAATAAAATTTTTGTTCTTCCATCTATTTTTCTAATAATTCCTCAACAACTTCAACTTCGAAATTAAATCAGATATATTGGTTAGATTGCAACAAATTATACATGATCACAATGATTCAGTTACTGATTATTGTTTCGTTAACAAAATAAATGTTATATATAGTAGCTGAATTTGATTATAACTACATGACGATTCAATTACCGATTAATTGTTGTTGGTCGACTTTAAAATATTTAAATAAAATATAATCAAAATTAGATGCTAAATGTTATCAATAATCAAATTAGGTAATTAACTAAGTCGGCTAAACGCGAGTCAAATAGGCGTCTTTAGAATTAGTGTATTTTTTCTATGAAATATAATAAATAATCTTACATCATATATATATATATACATTTAGTCCACAAAGTCCAAGTTTAAAGCATTCAAACGATTATATTTAATTGAGAAAACATTATTAAATTTTCATCAATTAAACTAATTTATAAATTTAACTTGAGAGCCAAATCAAAACTCCATGTTTAACTAAGACATGAGAGATTTCAAAATTTCAATCTTAACCGAAACACATGAGATTTCAAAACTCCAACTTCTTACTCACACTTATTTTGATTTACAACTCAAGCTATTTTGAACGAATCCAAGAGATGAGTAGGACAAATTATAAATAGAACAATCTCATGACTTTGAATTCATCTCATCATGCACCTCTTGTTTGTATACCTGAATTTATCTCTCTCTATACTCATGGGGACGACTTTAGAGACCGCTGAGGTAGCAGATCCATCTTTTTTTATATTATATAAAAAATTATTTTATTAGTTTATATTTCATTTTAAAAAATAAAAACAAAATATTACAAGTCAAATACAATTAAAAGGATGTCTCAAATTATCTCGATTGTGAAAAAGAACACTTCGCCACCATATATTTTGTCTCAAAAATACTATTTATTTCAATGTCATAGTTACTCTATAATTTTTTTAGTTATTATCATCTATCTAATTTTTTAAATCGACTAATCTGGGATGATCGGCTCGGATCCTTGTAAATTTCTACCAATCACTAGGGTAAATTAGGAAACGCTAATGGATGCCCATCTAGATAGTCAGTATTCTTAGCTCTGCCTCTTATTGAAAGAAAAATCTCCTACAAGGTGCCACAACTAAGATTCGAACCATAGATCACTTAATTATCCGTTTGAGAACTTAACTATTGCACCATTGGCCCGGGGGGCATAGTATACTCTATAGTTGCTAGAGTGGTTGCTACAATATGATCATTTATTATTTTCATTTTAATTGAAATTACTATACATATAATATTATTATATCAAAATACTCTATTTGATTGAAATTAAATTTAATCAAAATTATTTTAAGTCAGTTAATGTTGTAAAACTCTAAATTTCAAACTTTAAACTCTAAATCTAATTAAATCCTAAGATACAATCGTATAATAATTGTTACATTATTATAGCAATTCCCTAAGTAACTACTAAAAAACTATTAAGTAGTAGTTGCTATTAGTGTTGATTAGTGTTGCAATAGTTATAAAGTAGTTGTTATATATTTAAACAATTAATCATAGTTGTTATAATTATACCATATATAAGGGTAGTTTTGAGATAAATAATATAATTAAACATCTTTTTGTTTTTTCTAAATATTCTTTTGATAATTTATATAATTTAGGATGTACTTTTGATAATATATTTATTTTTATCTTTACAAGTCAATTTTTTGTTAGATCATATCATAATGGGAAAAATAATATCAATTTAACTCCATTTGCAAATCTATTAATTGCATTTAGTTAAAAGTTTTCAACAATTTTGATACCAGTGAACCTCTAATCGGATTTCCTGATTAATGCGTTGATAAATCCCTTCGGATGTGTCTAGTGGCTAGTGCATGAGGTGTTGTCATCATTAGGTCTAGGGTTCGAATCTCGAAAAAAATGAGGTAAATATCTCCCTTATGTGCTAGTCACTATTCTAAAGGCTAGTAGTCGTCCGTGATTACCTCCTCCGTGTTGACCCTGAGACGGGTTGGTGGGGGCGCTGGGAGCGAGTGCATTCACCTTTTGCCACCATGATTAATGTGTTGACAAACATCTAGGGGCGAGCGTATTCGCCTTTTGCCACCATGATTAATACTTTGACAACGTCAGCTCAGAGTAACCTTGAGGTCCTTATTTATTCATGAACTCTAAATTTCATATACATATTACTATGTTACTCTTATGCTAGTGCCAAATGTTCCAAGTTATTCTTCGTTTTCTTCTCTCCATGAGAAATCCCTCTCAGCAGCCAGTATTGCTGACTGTAATTCCTGGGGTCCCTATTTTGCTAGTTCTTTTATCCATTGTCGATGAAGTGATGAAAATTGTCTCCTCGAATCTCAGCTCTGATTTTGTTTTTAATTTTTTTTTAAAAAAAATTTACACATAGGAAATTTCTTCTTTTTACGTACCTGATTAAATGATCCCTGGCTTCACTAGTTTTTCTTCCTTTTTCAGTTATGTTGGGATCAAACAGCTAGTGTTTGGAGGGTCAGAATTTGAGAATTGGAAGGACGATTTGACATCTGAAGATGCCGGTTACCACGTTCACAAGATCTGATATCTGCTTATGGTGATCTCGGGTGGAAAAAACTTTTCTTCACGAATATGTTTTTGACATAATGGCATGTCACGAACTGGATTAAATCTAGAACAGCTGTTGAGATTTACGTTTAGATACAATTTAATTTCAAGAACACCTCAAATAGTAAAAGTATGTACGTATAATGATGGTTCGTTTATTACTCAAACATTAGATCAACAATATAATTGTGCGCAGTACATGCATGCCTTTCATTCTAAAGAGAATATACACGTTCAAAAAGAAACTTCTGATATATGCCTCATGAGGGCATACATAGTCTTGTAGACTTCTACTGCAACAAAAGTTCTCCAAGGTCTAAAAGAGAATAAAGATGAATGAAACAAATTTATATAATGCATTGATGACGAGGACAAAGCAACACAAGCTTAATCATAATTGGAGCAAACGAAACCCTAATTAAACAGAGCATCTAGCTAGGAGTCTAAAGTAGAAGAAAGCAAATGGATGGGAATGAATGAATAAAATATGAACGATGAGGAGTCACGGATCGTTGAGCTGTCGAGCTAGTACTACTCTTCTTGAGGAAGCAAAAAGCGGCAGAGAGGGCACGAACAGCTCTGCTCCAACCATTTCTTCAGACACGTCGCATGGAAGAGATGACTGCAAGGCATCGCCAACGCTGGAGTTGCCATCCCGAAATTCTCCAGACATATGGAACAAGATCGAGTCTGGTTCCTCAGCGGTGACCATATTGAGGCCCTACACCGTCGCTACAGATGCTGGCCTGAAACCTTTGTCGAAGTGGGCGTTGTTGCGGCTATCGCTCTGGGAAAACAAAACAAACTCCTCCGAGGCAACCAGATCTGGAGGCGACTGGCGCCCAAAGACTCATTGGGGACGAAAATGATGGAATATATCTCCATCATAACAGCACTCATCATGGGTAGCCGGCGGACGACGGAGGATGTGTAGTCGCAAAACGCCTCTTCAAGAAGATCTAGGTCGTCACGCCATACGTAATTGGCCGCCACACGAACCAACATCACCTGTGTTTCCCTTTCCCATGCTTGCTGCTGCATGAGTAGATGGAAAGGTTGGTGGATGACGAAGCCAATGAGCTCACCCGGGTGCTCTGGAGAAGGAAATGTCCGCCGACAGAAGCAGACGATTAATCGAGGCGCCGGAGCTATCGGTTCTGGAACCAGGCGATCTAGCCGAACATGTGCTCATGCCATCACATGCAGTTCAACACTGCCTGAGATTGCTATCTAAGGCGGAAGATCGACCGGAGCAACGTCCTCGATGGGGGAGGCGGCCATCGGAGGTGAAGGTCTCATCGATGGGGGTTGATTAACAAGTGGCGGTGGAAGTGTACTACTCTACCGACATTATATAAAGCAAGCATGAATCCGTTGGTTGCTCTTCAATCGGAACCGTTAACTTCAATTTATTTAAATGGAAATTTTATGTCCGATCATTCAAATCAAGCCGCGTGTTTCTCTCGAGGACAGTGATAGGCAACTAGACCTATGATTTATTGTAATTTTAGGTAACTAGACCTATGATTTATTGTTATTTTAGGTAATTACGATACAAATTACAGTTACAACTGGGTTAATAATTGCACTATATCTTGTCGGATCTAGAACAACAGTTATTTTACTTATATGTAATTTGATTCCAACAGCAATAACTAGTCAATATTATTTTATACCAAAAAAGTAAATTTTATCAGAATCCGGATAGGATTCATTTTTTAAAAAAAATAAATAAATAAATTATGACAACCATTCCTAATTCTAGTTGAGTTAATCTGCAGAGTACATAATTCATTCCAGAGTTCTATTATGTTCATATTTGTTTTTTTTGACAGTGTAATTCCAAGCATATTATGGCAGACATTTCTTAATTATTTTTTTTCTCAATCACACTACTAGCCACCATTCCTAATTCTAATTGGATCAATTTATAATAATAAATTATGATAATTCTCATTAATTATTGGTAAAAATAGATGCTAAATGTTATCGGTAACCAAATTAATTAGGTTACTAAACGAAGTCAGATAGATTCATCCAAATCTAATCCAGTCAAGTTTTTTTATTGAAATTATTTCGATTGAGCTAGGGTTCAATGGAAATAACATTCATCGTAAAATTGCAGACCATAATTTTAATGAGATAGGATCGTACAATGTTGATGAGTTTTTCATAACAATTGCTTGTGCAGCAGAATCCTCTGTTTAGAGAGTAATCAAATTGTAACTAAGGATTTCTCAATTGATCATGAAATAACATCAATATTCATCAAATTGATGTTCTCATCCATCAAACAAACTAACGTAGCAAACGAGTAGTAATGTAATTACAAATGATATCAATCATCATTAAACAGAAGGAATGGATGAATCTCTTTAATTTTCTCAGTTACGTTGCAGTAGATCGATCCAGTCGCTACTCTACAGGGGGAAGTGAGAATCTACAGAGGGGATAAGAACTTCTCCGTCGCAGCCACTCCTTCAGCCCCTCGTGAAACGAATGGCCGCAAGGCATTGCCAAAGCCCGAGTCATCACCTCGAAATCGTCGAGGCATATGGAACACGAGTTTTCTTCTCCCATCGTAGTTACCATCTGGAGCTCCACCACTGCGGCTGTGGACGCCGACCTAGGCCCTTTGTTGAACTGGACGAAGTCGATATCTTCGTTGCCCCCGAAAAAATATTCATTGGCCTCCCGAGGAATCAAATAGCGAAGGCGGCCGATAGAAGCGGAAGGAGTGACGGGGATTTCAATGATGGAGAAGAACTCCATAGAGACCAACTGCGTGATTGGAAATCGGTCGAACACCGTGTAGGTGTATCTTCGAAAAGCTTGAGCGAGAAAGTCGAGGTCGGCGGGGCTCACGTGATTCGCCGCGACATGGAAGAACATCTGCTCCGTCTGCTCCTCCCAGGTGGGCCGATGGCTGATGTGGCAGTAGGGCTGGGGGATGGTGAAATGGGCGCGCTCGACAGTGACGTGGTCAGAAGACGAAGAAAGAGTCTGGCTACAGAAGTGCGAGATGAATTGGGGATCTATGTCTTGATCAGGCTGTAAGAGCCGTGTCACCACTCGCGCCTTAATGCGAAGAGTGACGCCGGCTGTGTCGGCCGCCCAACCAGGTATCTCCCTCGATGAGACGGAGGCGTCTACGTTGATCCTCCTGGAGTTGGCTGAAGCTGCAGGATCCATGAAGAAGGAGAAGAGAAGAGAAGCGGTAATTTAGGAGAAGCTGTGAAAGAAAGAATTGATGGGGTAGATTGAGATAGGGCGGTCTTGTTTAATTTATATAGAATCCTCATTTCATCAAATGAAATCAGTTAAATTAGATTACTATTGGATTCCTAATAATTCGGATTAGACAGCTGTTAGGAATTTCAATGCAATAGTATAATTTCAACTAATAATAATAATAATAATAATAATAATGGCAACGTTGATGGGTAAACGAGTCAAATTACATGCATGTCGGTAGCATTCCACAAGTTCAGAACTAAAAAATAATAAATAAACAGAAATAAATGGAAATAAAAAAAATTAAGGATAGACTCTTATTTTATTTGGCATAAGACTCCTAATATTCTAATATTATTTATATTAAAAATTCTTAATTATTTTTTATAATTATATATGTTATTTTTTAAAATTAACATCTCTTTCCTCTCCCATGTTGATATTTTATTTTTTTAAAATCCAATCGATTCTCTTCCCCTCCCTTAGTTGTAATCTCATGCTTTTCTCCTCCCTAATCAATGATTTTATATTTTTTTATCTTTCTAGTTAGTGATCTGACTCACTTCTTCTTCCTTGTCGGTGATTCTACAATTTTATAGGATGCTCTCCTCCTTCTTTGTTGGTGATTCTAATAAATAAAAAGTAGGAATTTTTCGTCCATTCAATACAAAATAATAAGTTTTTTTTAAAAAAAATGAAAACTAAATTCATTCTCATGCTCTCATGATCATCTTTTTCATTTTAGCCTATACAATAAATTATAAGCTATTTGATTTTTATTATAATTTATTATTTTTTATTGTTGATATTCTAACTAGTATTCATTAAAAATCTAGATGCTTTTATAGATGTTTTTTTCTAATTAGTCAGTCTAAATAAAAGTTTTATTTGTTTGCTATTTTATTATATTTGTTTAGGTAAGTAGCATCGGACATGATAGCAAGATTCTACAAGCTGATGAGCAAAAGAAATTAAGAAGAAGTCGAGAAGAGAAAATACCAAAAATAAAAAGAAACCTCCCTTTCTCTAGGTTTTTACCAAAATCTAAAAATTTTATTAAAAATAGAGAATTAATTTTCAAACAGCTAATTACCAAAACATGTTTTATAGACTTTAATAATCAAAGATAGAAAAAGAAATTCCTAATATATAGATTACAATTTCTATCTTGCAAAGAAATGAAATAACTTCTAAAATAAAAAATATTAACAGAGACAAAAAATAAGTAAAATCTATTAATAGATGTTGTACTTCTAGTAGTCCTTTTTAACAATTCCATAAAAAACCACCACCAGACGTGACTCCAACTTGGCCAGAAGTCCAGCTCCCATATTATCAACAAGATCGCTTTAAGATTCGTATACAACAAGTGCTTTAAGATTTTTGTACATCTTCGAATAATTGCTACTATGGTCTGCCACATTTGACACATATTCCTTTATCTTGATATGAAGATTCAAAGTCTCCTTCTGTTGTTCATTAAGATACAATACACTGACACAATCTTCTTCGAATCGTTATCAGTTTTTGTGTATACGAAGGCATAGGCATCCTCAGGGTCATTACACCCATCGATTCTAATCACTTCTCCATTAGTAGGAGGTTTATCCAAGAGAATCCTTGCACCACCATCGACGAGGGAGAATCCGGCGGCTAGGAAGGAAGAGTTGACGGCAAAGATTACCTTGTCAACTTTATCATAGTTGTACACTGGCTTGCTAATCTCTTCGATCTTACCTTCTAGGTCTTTCTCAGATGTTATACAATAAGTTGTTTGATATAATTTGATAGAAGATTCAGAATTACTTTATTAGACATAACATGAATTAGGAATAAATAAAAACTTCTCTGCATCAATAAATCAGCTAGTGTAGCAACAACATCCTGCTCGTCCACGATCTTCTTCTTGAATGCATGGACAATAGAGAGGATAGACATAAGACAATGTAGTAGCTGCATTCTTCACTAACCATTGCATGGTCGTCAACCTCTGCTTCTCTTTCTTCCATGCAGTCCTCTTTCTGTTGGAGTCCAACTTGAACCCTCCCACATGAACACTCTCCAACTTGAAGCTCCTCTCCTCCTCCACTACTTCACCTAGCTGATCCTCTGCAATGGTTTGTGTTAGAACCCCAAGGTGATTTTGATATGATCAACTAAGTTAGGTTAGGTCATGTTGTGTTTAACCCTGTGTCTAAGTGTGCAGGAGCTTAGGAGCACAGGAAGTTGAGCAAAAGACACAGCTAGCAAGAAGGACGACACAGAGAGAGCCGATGGATTCGGTGCATTTGAAGGACGAGGTGCTACGGAAGAGTACGCGGACGGATGAGAAGGAGGCACACAACGTTTTCGAGGGACGAGAAGCCGGAGTGGAAGGTTGCCTGAGAAGGTCGGAAGTTGGATTCGGGTGAGCCCTATTCCGGATAGCCGAAATCACTCAAGCGAGTGGAGCCAGAGCGGAAGACCCGGACCGAGGCGAGCAGACCGGAGCAGAGGGCCTGGATCCATTCCAGGCGCTCGAAACTCAAATATTATCATATTCGACATGGACTTTGACCGACGCATCGGGGATAGAATTCTATCTCACTCTAGGCCCTTGGAACCCTTCCAGGCATCCCGACCAAGACTATAAATACAACCTTGGTTCCAGAAGCTAGACAGAACAAGCATTCGTGCAACAACACTTGTACAGATTCCAGTTTTCATTTAGCTTCTTTTCTGAGCTTTCATTGCTGTAAAGAGGCTTCTCCGCTTGAAGGAGAAAGTAGTGAATTTCATTTCCTTGGATTAACAACCTCGCCGGTTGTAACCAAATAAATACTCTCTGAGCCTCTATCTGGTTGATTTCTTTATTTAATGTAAGTGTTCGTTATTTAAGTTAGTTGTCCAAGAAAGGTTCGTTTTTGTTTTTTGTGCAGGGGCTATTCAATCCCCCCCTTCTAGCTGACCAATGGGTCATAACAAGTGGTATCAAAGCTATGACGCTTCAAGAGGACTAACCGCTGATCGAAGCATCGAATCAATAGCCGGACCAAGCATATACCCATCGAAGTTCGAGGGGGAGTTCGCTAGCTGGAAAAAGTGAATGCAGGTATTTTTTAAAATTGACTTTGAATTACTTTTAATAATGAAGTTCAGTTTTGTAGCACCCGAGGGTAAGGAAGAATACCAGTGGACAAAGAAGGAGCAGGTCGATTACTTGGCAAACAGCAAAGCAGAGTTCCATCTGCTGAGCGTCCTTCCACCACAAGAAGTCAACCGGATCAGCACCTACAACTCAACAAAGGAGCTTTGGGAGAAGTTCCTTGAGCTACACGAAGGGACGTCGAAGCCAAGCTCGTGAAACGAGACTTACTTCGCAACCAGCTCACCAACCTATGATTTGAAGAAGATGAAACGATTGCACATCTTCACTCGAGGATAAAGGAGCTCATCATCAGACTTTCGAATCTCGGAGAAAAAGTAAGCAACCAAGATTCGGTAAGGTATGCTCTTAATGCATTCCCTAGAAATATAAAATGGGCATCACTAGTAGATACCTTCTATATCTCTAAGGATTTAGAATCTATTACCTTAGAAGAATTATTTTCAACTTTTGAAGTGCATGAATTGAGATATGCAAGTACGAAGGAGCCGAAGCACAACATCGCTTTCAAGGCAACGAGAGACTAACATGAGTCAGAATCCTCTCTCGACGACGATGAAATAGTTATGATGGTAAGACATTTTAAAAAGTTATTTAAATCAAGAAAAACTAATCATCTGTAGAGTATAAAGAAAAGGATAATCAGATGCTACCACTGCAACGAAGAAGAGCACGTTAAGGACAACTGACCTAAGCTAAGGAACAAAGATAAGGACAAAGGAAAGAAATCTATCCAAACGAACAAGTACAAGACTTTAAAGGCGACTGGGACGAAACGTCATCCGAATCAGAAGTTGAGGCTTTCTCCATGCTTGCATTGATGGCAAGTCATCAAGACGAACACGAAGAAAGTTCTTCCGAAATGAGCATTGAGAGCATCGATGAAGGGGGAGCGACATCGGAAGAAAGCAGCAGTTCATGGGGAGCCACGGACAACGAGATCGATAAGGTAAGTTAGGTACGATTTCTTCCTCCCAATAAAATGTTTAAATTCGTTAAATTATTATCTAAAGATTATTGCAAATTAGAAAAATAAATTAAAGAATTAAAAGGAATTATAGCAAAATCTTGTCCATTAGAAGATTTTGATAAATTAAAGCTAGAAAATGACAATTTACAAAAAGTGTAAAATACCGAAAATAGACGAATATTAATAAGGGAATTTTTCGGAATTTTTGGAAATTTTTCGGGAATTTTTCGGAGCTCGTACGGACGAGTTAACGAGGATAAAAACAGGGTCCGGAAAAGTCTGTTTAGGCTACCCAGTTTTAGTAAGGAAAAGTTTTATTTTTCTTTTCCTTTTTACTTTTCTTTTTCTTTATATTTTTCTTTATTTTCCTTAATTCCTCCGTTTCTCTCCCTCGCGCACCCGAGCCCTTTTCCCTTCTTCTTCCCGACGCCGAGCCCTAACTGCCGGCATGCCCTAACCGCCGACCCGGCGGTTTCTTCCTCGCTGAAGCCGTAAACCCTCGGCCACCTCCTTTTCTTCCTTCTCCTCTGTTTTTGCCCAAGTGCCGGCGAGCACGAGTCACCGTTGGCCGAGTCGCTCATCAGCCCTAGCGCCGCCAACCGAGCCTTCTCCGCCGCTGGGATCAAGACGCGCCGCTCGTCCTTGTGAGCCGATGTCGACTATCGGCCCTCCTTCTGATTTCCTCGACAATGAGCCCTAGGTATCGCCTCTGCTGATTCACCACTACTGAGCCTCTTTGCTGACACCACCGTGAGGCCGAGCCACATTGCCGAGCTCATCCCCTTTCTCTTCCTCACGCGATTTTGCTCAGCCCTGGCGCCGATTCTATAGCCGTCCAGTGGTGAGATTTTCTCCTCTCGCGCTACTGCCCCTTCCGTGCCCTAGCTCTGAGCCTTGCCTTCTGCTCAGAGCAGTAGTGATTTGGTATTGTGATAGCAAGGTGAGGGTTTAGATCTTGATCTTGTGTTTTGTTCTTGCCCTATATTTACTGTGGATCATCACTAGATCTGTACCTTTTGGTTTTTTTCAGATCCTTGATACAACAGATCGGTGATATTAGAGGTAAGGGTTCTGCCCTATTAGTGAATCAGGTATCTGATCTTTGTGGTGAATTTGGATTTACATGGTTAAATATTGTTCACCTTGATCGTTAGGGTTAATGGAGCTAATCCTAATTGATTTTGAGTTCAATTTAATTAGGGTTCTTGAAGGAAAATATTTTGGTTTAGCTATTTTGCTTATAATTAAATTTAGCTAAACTATACGGTTATTTACAGGACTTTGATTCGAGACGAGTATCTCGATTTGTCGGACTGGACCATTTCGATTTGGAGGCGGGTACTTTTGACTTTTTGTCTTTGATATGCTTAGTAATGAAATTAACATGTTGCATTAATTGTGTTTCTTATCTGTTTCGGTTAATCACTACCCAAATCTTGGTACGTGCTTGATTGATTGATTGATTTGCATCTCATGTATATTTTACCTGTTTATACATGCTTATAGGGGGTAGTGATATACCATTGCTTCACCATGTTCAGGACCTAGGTTTTTATACCTTCTGTGTACCTTTGATTCGATATGGCTCGTTGACCTAGGGTGCACTTTTCTATATATATGGATTAGGTCAGGGTGTTTATATGGTTATTGCCATGCATCATTTGCATGATTGCATGCTGTGCGATAGTCCGCTCCATTATTGTTGAGCACATCGCCAGTTACATGGATCTGCACACACCACCACTCATGGGTTAGTGGTCGATTCAGGCAGAGTGTGTTGCAGCAGGGACTCTGTTAGGCACCGTTGGTCCGCTCATGGGTAGTGTGACACAACGTGTTATCCGGCAGGGATTCCTCCTCGTCATCGTGTACCGGGAGTTGAGAGCATTGCGCTCCCCCATCTATGATTTGGGGTAGGAGGATAGGTGTACTCCGACAGCATCCCGTCCACTCGGTCACTCATCGTGTGACGACAGAGTGCACGGTTGTCACAGCCCTACCCACTCGGCCTCACTATTGTGTGTGAGATGATCGACTGGCGTCAGGGGTGACCAGAACGCATCATTGGCATCATATGCATGATGCATTTATTGCTTGTGTTTGTGTTTGCTGCATTTATATGCTGCATATTGTTTGGATACCTATGTTTGACATGCATACAAGATTTCCTTATCCCTCGGACTGTTTGACCTTATACTCAGGACCTGGTTAGTACAGTATTCTCCTGTTTACTTCAGATGCATTTTTATCTTTCTTATCAGGAGACTGTACGCATGATTAGTGCTAGGTGTTGTTTCTTTACTTTGCATATCAATTGTACCTGCTGAGTGTTGGACTCACCCCGCCTCCATTGTTGATATTTTCAGGTTGATGCTGTCAGGAGAGAGTTCCAGTTGCTGGTCCCTGCAGACCTCGAGGATATGATTAGTCTTTTGGTTTTTCTTTCATAGACTATGTTTAGAACTTGTTTTGTTTTTGGATTATTCTACTTATGGACATGGTACGGATTTTATTATGTCGATGGATTTGGATTTGGATTTTATTCTACTATATGCCTGCCTAGACGGTAGAAGAGGTGAGTTCATCGGTTTTGAGCTTTACGAGTGTAGTTGAGTAGGGTGGTTTTCGAGTCAGAGTATTACTGCTTTGTTTGATTATATATAACT
Source organism: Zingiber officinale (assembly GCF_018446385.1). Taxonomy (NCBI): domain Eukaryota; kingdom Viridiplantae; phylum Streptophyta; class Magnoliopsida; order Zingiberales; family Zingiberaceae; genus Zingiber; species Zingiber officinale. The sequence continues at coordinate 19,568,428 of NC_056006.1, read as the reverse complement.
GCGTGGATGTTTGTGTGGTTGTGTTATATTTATTGTTATTATTCCAGCCGCATGTGGCTGAGGTATGGAGATATGTAGAAAGTTTCAGATTGTCCGCTGTACAGGGGAGATGCTGCCGAAATTTCTTCGGACGGGGACTCCTCTGGGGCGTGTCAATTTAGTGGTATCAGAGCGAGGTTACGATACTTGCTATGTGTTTTGGATTTTCGAGATTTATTCTGATACCAATTTATTTGGTATCAGAGGACAGTTTTACGATCGTTGTCTTTGTATTTTGGATGTTTGGGATAACCTGATACCAATTTATTTACTTGGTATCAGAGCGCCAAGTTTGGCGATACTTGTTGGATTTTTGTATTATGGATTTTCAAGATTTATCTGATACCAATTTATTGGTATCAGAGCGGGTTATGATACCTGCTTTTGGTGTTCTGGAGATTTATCAGATACCTGTTGTTGGTATTCTGGATATTTGGGTTAGCCAGGTTTGCGAGTCAAACTGGGCATTTTCGGATTTTCGATATGGTTATGTTTCGGATTTCCGTTTCGGATTTATTTAGATTTCCGGTGATATTCTCGTTCGAAATTTTGAGGTCAAAAGTTGGGGACTGGACAGCGACGGAACATCTCCAGACAGCAAATAGGTATGATGTTTATTTTATGATAGTTATGACATGTATTAGCACTTTATCTTTAGTACCTGTCTGGTTGCTGTAGCCCATATTACATGTGATGGGTTAGTCACTGATCTTGCTCTACCCTAATAGAGATCAAAGATTATAGTCTCTGGTGATTTTATATATTTTACCACCAGTAGTTTTAGCTTTTGTTACTACTAGTTGGTTAGGAGATGGAGGCACTTACCAGCCTCTACTATTGTTAGCTGGCTAATGGATGATACCTACATATTCCTGTTGACTTAGCCAGTAGAGTTTTTATACTCGTATCTTTTGGATAATAGGGTATCCGATACGATGAAAATTTGGCATTGGAGAGTTATCATGTTTGATCATTGTTGAGAATGATTTGAGGTTGAGGGATATTGGAAGATCAGATATTGTGATGTGTTGATTTCTAATGATTTATGAGAGTAAATGTTATGTGGTTGTTTGATGATCTATTAGTGGATAACTATTTTGATGATCTATTATTTGGGTTGTTGTTGATGGTGACATAGTGAGTGTCATGTATGATATTCACAGGTTTGATGTTTATAGTTGGTGATCAGATTATTAATCGGGTGCTAGAGAGTTTACGGTTGAGTGTGCCTATGAGATTTTAATATATCTGGTTAGTTGTGGTTAATTAACAGGATGATAAAATTGATATTTGCTTCCTCTGATATTGGACTATGTGGATAAATAATGATTTGATGTTTTGAATGCTAACTTGCTCTCATGTGGAGTAGAGACTAATTCATCTGATATTATGTGGGTTGATATTTTTGAGGATAAAAATGAGAGTGTCTTGATGATCTTGAATTCTGACTTTATCTTTTGGGTCGTACACATTTATGCATATGGTATTATGTGGTTGGATATACCTTAGTTGCTTGTGGAGGATTAAGGTATTTTTGATTAGTTAGTATATGAATGATTTAGTTTTTGTTGGTTGATCAGTAAAGGATTGCCATACTCTATTTTTAGAGGTTCGAACCTTTAGGTTATTTGTGCTTAGTTATGTATTTAGAGCACATTTGAGTACATGTTTTGTACTGACGTGGAAAGGACTGATTTAGCCATATATCATTATCGGCTTGGATTGGTTTAGAGGATCGATGTATCCTAGTTCGTGAAGACTTTGACCGTGGACTGTATATACCTGGTGGGATAACTTAGAGGGTGCATTGGGATATGTGACCCCACTGATGTAAGGAAGTGTAGAGCAAATTGCTTAACACTTATCGGATATAATCGTTACTAGTGTATACTGGGAGAGTACATTTGGATTTATGATGATAAAATTTTTTTCCCATTAGATATAGTCTTGGTAGTCTATGATATTGACTTGCAATATTATACCATGGTGTGTATATCTTTCTTGTTTCGATACCAGTTCCTTTGAACCTAGAGCAGGGATGTTACTGGATGATTAGGCTGCTTTATTTTGGGTTGCTTTTGATTGATGTATTCATGCTTGATACATATGCATGAATTTTGTTTAGATATACCCGTAACCCATGAGTGTTGGTAGCATAAGGTTGGTCTCTTTGATTGAGCTGGTATGCTGATTTTGCATGTCTATGTTGGATGTATATTATGATTGTTATGTGTTGTAGGAGTCCTGTGGTAGACTGTCCATTTGCAAGTAGTATATGTATCCATGTTCTGATATGGTTTGAAAGTTCCTTGTGGATTATAGGTATGTAGTTCGGTGTATGTATCTGGATGTATTATTGAAGATATCTTGTTGATTAAATCCGAGATGTAGTATAAGTACATCGGTGGTGTTTTGATGGAGGCATTTTGTCGATTTAATCTGAGTTGGGATATGTACATATGTGTTTGGTGTGGTATCTGAGGTAACTTTTTGATTATGTTTGATTTGTGAGTGCACTTGGGTTTAGTATGCTTTATTGGAAGTATATGTTGGTTATACTCTTGGCATAGGTGAAGATATGTCATGTGAGTGTTGTTTGAGGTGTATTGTTGGTTTTACCTACATTGATTTTGCACACGTGTTCGGTATGTTTTGTTGGAGGTATCATACTGATTATCCCTGAGTTGTGAGTATGTTTGGTGTATAATAATTGGAGGATTTTGTTGATCCTACATATGTTGTGTGAGCATGTGTGCTAGGTGTATACATTGGTAGAAGTATGATGATTCTACTTATACTGAATGCAGAATGTGGAGTGACTGCATTATGTCATTTGTTGAATTAACCCATCAACTAATTTTCCTATCAGTGGATGACCCACTAGGATGCTGATAGAGTTGATGATGGATTTGATTAGTTACTAGGTTGTTATATCCTAGGCTAACCACAGCGAATTGTGGTAGAGAGATCTTGTACAGTCTCTAGCTGGATAGTTAGGTGCCTTAGGGTACTTAAGTATTGTTTTGTGATGGAGCGTTGCTCCCACATATCACGGATTGCTGGTAGCGGAGCATTGCTCCTATATTTATTGCAGATACATATTTCAGATTATTTGTGGTGGAGTGTTGCTCCCACATATTGAGGATTTCCTGTGGTAGAGCGTTGCTTCCACATATGTGGTGTTTCCTGTGATGGAGCGTTGCTCTCACCCTGGAGGATTTATTCTTTGGTGATTTATGTTATTGATGATCAGATTTTTCGATTTATTATCGGAGATCTTATGGATAGGAATGTCTGTGATACGGACATTATGTGTCTTGGTTTTTGCCATATAGGATTATAGTGCCTTAGATGTTTTCAGGGACTCGATGATCCTGGTATGTCGAGGATGTTTGGATAGGTTTCCATTATCTTTGTGGATGATGTTGTGATCTATTATGGATCCGAGGTGAGTCACGTACACTACCTTTGCATAGATCTAGAGATGATTCGACGAGAACATCTATATGTGATTATCAGTAGTGCTGGTTTGGATTGTCTTTTGTTATGATGTTTGGGACACACGGTCACCAGTAGGAGTGTACCGTGGTTCCACAGGAGATAGAGGTTGTTATCGTTTGGAGTAGCCGAAATTAGTGTAGGAGATCCGCAGTCTTTTGTGACTCGCAGGATATTACAGACCTTTCGTCGAGGGTTTCTTCAGTAGAGCTATGCTACTTTCACGCGTGACCATGAAAGGCGTGAAGTTTACTTGGACTGAGGATTGCAAGACCAGCTTCTAGGAGCTGAAGCGGAGACTAGTGTCGGCTTTGATTTTTGGTTTTTACCTTCGGAAGAGGACGAATTTGTCCTCTATACCGACGCATCTCTACAGGGTATGGGTGCTGTTCTTATGTAGCACGGTAGAGTATTCTTATATGCTTATCGATAGTTGATGGGGTATAAGAAGAAATACCCAGTTCATGATCTGAAGTTGGTCGCTATTATTTTTGCCCTAAGGATTTGGCGGCATTACCTGTATGATATTACATTAAGATTCTCACTGACCATCGGAGTCTCAAATATCTGTTCACTCAGAAGGAACTTAATCTTCAACCGAGGAGATAGATGGAGTTCCTGAAGGATTATGATTGTACCATTAGCTATCACCTGGGAAAAGCTAATGAGGTTGTCGATGCACTTAGCTAGAAGTCCAGAGGGACTTTAGCTTGCCACCGAGTTGTGGTCACAGACTTGATTCAGGGTTTCTCCAAGTTAGACCTTGAAGAGCAGGGACAGACCGAGCAGGGTAGTCTTGTTACGATGGTTGCTTAGTCGTCGATCAGGACGAGAATCCGAGAGACCCAGTTGTTGAGACCTCATAGAGCTCAACGTGAGGCAAAGTGGTCCATATTATCAGATACAGGATGTCAAAGGCATAAGACTGCCAGAAGTGTTATGCTGACCGGAGTCGGAGACCCTTAGAGTTCTCCATTTGCGACAAGGTATTTCTGCGAGTTTCACCCACGAAAGGGGTGAAGAGATTGGCCTCAGAGGTAAGCTAGCTCCGCAATACATTGGACCTCTCCAGATCTCGGAAAGGATTGGAGCAGTAGCTTATCGGTTGGCACTATTGCCGTCCTTGGCAGGCGTTCACGCAGTATTCCACGTATCTACGCTGAGGAGATACGTACCTGACCGACTCATGTGCTGACAGATATTCCAGTTCAGGTACAGCCTGACATTACTTATGAGGAGATTCCGGTACGGATTCTGGACCGGAAGGAGTGTCAGTTACGGAATGAGACTATCCGGCTGGTTAAAGTCGGATGGCAGCATCATTCGGACGAGGAGGCTACTTGGGAGCTCGAGGATACTATCCGAGCTCGATATCCTCATCTTTTCACTTGAGGTATGTGATTCGGTTTACCGTTCAGCATTTATACTTTCAGGTTATTGTTAGTACTTGCTGATGGTAGATACTGAAATTTGGCGACCAAATTTTTATTAGTGGGGGAGAATGTAAAATACCGAAAATAGGCGAATATTAATAAGGGAATTTTCCGGAATTTTTGGAAATTTTTCGGGAATTTTTCGGATCTCGTACGGACGAGTTAACGAGGATAAAAACAGGGTCCGGAAAAGTCTGTTTAGGCTACCCAGTTTTAGTAAGGAAAAGTTTTATTTTTCTTTTCCTTTTTCCTTTTCTTTTTCTTTATATTTTTCTTTATTTTCCTTAATTCCTCTGTTTCTCTCCCTCGCGCACCCGAGCCCTTTTCCCTTCTTCTTCCCGATGCCGAGCCCTAACCGCCGGCGTGCCCTAACCGCCGACCCGGCGGTTTCTTCCTCGCTAAAGCCGTAAACCCTCGGCCACCTCCTTTTCTTCCTTCTCCTCTGTCTTTGCCCAAGTGCCGGCGAGCACGAGTCACCGTTGGCCGAGTCGCTCATCAGCCCTAGAGCCGCCAACCAAGCCTTCTCCGCCGCTGGGATCAAGACGCGCCGCTCGTCCTTGTGAGCCGATGTCAACTATCGGCCCTCCTTCTGATTTCCGCGACAATGAGCCCTAGGTATCGCCTCTGCTGATTCACCACTACTGAGCCTCTTTGCCGACACCACCGTGAGGCCTAGCCACATTGCCGAGCTCATCCCCTTTCTCTTCCTCACGCGATTTTGCTCAGCCCTAGCGCCGATTCTCTAGCCGTCCAGTGGTGAGATTTTCTCCTCTCGCGCTACTGCCCCTTCCGTGCCCTAGCTCTGAGCCTTGCCTTCTGCTCAGAGCAGTAGTGATTTGGTATTGTGATAGCAAGGTGAGGGTTTAGATCTTGATCTTGTGTTTTCTTCTTGCCCTATATTTACTGTGGATCATCACTAGATCTGTACCTTTTGGTTTTTTTTCAGATCCTTGATACAACAGATCGGTGATATTAGAGGTAAGGGTTCTGCCCTATTAGTGAATCAGGTATCTGATCTTTGTGGTGAATTTGGATTTACATGGTTAAATATTGTTCACCTTGATCGTTAGGGTTAATGGAGCTAATCCTAATTGATTTTGAGTTCAATTTAATTAGGGTTCTTGAAGGAAAATATTTTGGTTTAGCTATTTTGCTTATAATTAAATTTAGCTAAACTATACGGTTATTTACAGGACTTTGATTCGAGACGAGTATCTCGATTTGTCGGACTGGACCATTTCGATTTGGAGACGGGTACTTTTGACTTTTTGTCTTTGATATGCTTAGTAATGAAATTAACATGTTGCATTAATTGTGTTTCTTATCTGTTTCGGTTAATCACTACCCAAATATTGGTACGTGCTTGATTGATTGATTGATTTGCATCTCATGTATATTTTACCTGTTTATACATGCTTATAGGGGGTAGTGATATACCATTGCTTCACCATGTTCAGGACCTAGGTTTTTATACCTTCTGTGTACCTTTGATTCGATATGACTCGTTGACCTAGGGTGCACTTTTCTATATATATGGATTAGGTCAGGATGTTTATATGATTATTGCCATGCATCATTTGCATGATTGCATGCTGTGCGATAGTCTGCTCTATTATTGTTGAGCACATCGCCAGTTACATGGATCTGCACACACCACCACTCATGGGTTAGTGGTCGATTCAGGCAGAGTGTGTTGCAGCAGGGACTCTGTTAGGCACCGTTGGTCCGCTCATGGGTAGTGTGACACAACGTGTTATCCGGCAGGGATTCCTCCCCGTCATCGTGTACCGGGAGTTGAGAGCATTGCGCTCCCCCATCTATGATTTGGGGTAGGAGGATAGGTGTACTCCGACAGCATCCCGTCCACTCGGTCACTCATCAGGAGTAGTGACGACAGAGTGCACGGTTGTCACAGCCCTACCCACTCGTCCTCACTATTGTGTGTGAGATGATCGACTGACATCAGGGGTGACCAGGACACATCATTGGTATCATATGCATGATGCATTTATTGCTTGTGTTTGTGTTTGCTGCATTTATATGCTGCATATTGTTTGGATACCTATGTTTGACATGCATACAGGATTTCCTTATCCCTCGGACTGTTTGACCTTATACTCAGGACCTGGTTAGTACAGTATTCTCCTGTTTACTTCAGATGCATTTTTATCTTTCTTATCAGGAGACTGTACGCATGATTAGTGCTAGGTGTTGTTTCTTTACTTTGCATATCAATTGTACCTGCTGAGTGTTGGACTCACCCCGCCTCCATTGTTGATATTTTCAGGTTGATGCTGTCAGGAGAGAGTTCTAGTTGCTGGTCCCTGCAGACCTCGAGGATATGATTAGTCTTTTGGTTTTTCTTTCATAGACTATGTTTTGAACTTGTTTTGTTTTTGGATTATTCTACTTATGGACATGGTACAGATTTTATTATGTCGATGGATTTGGATTTGGATTTTATTCTACTACATGCCTGCCTAGACGGCAGAAGAGGTGAGTTCATCGGTTTTGACCTTTACGAGTGTAGTTGAGTAGGGTGGTTTTCGAGTCAGAGTATTACTGCTTTGTTTGATTATATATAACTGCGTGGATGTTTGTGTGGTTGCGTTGTATTTATTGTTATTATTCCAGCCGCATGTGGCTGAGGTATGGAGATATGTAGAAAGTTTCAGATTGTCCGCTGTACAGGGGAGATGCTGCCGAAATTTCTTCGGACGGGGACTCCTCTGGGGCGTGACAAAAAGAAATAAAAAACTTGAAAAATCATACATGCACATATAGTACAAGTATTAGAAAATATAATTTGAACTGGTATTTTAAATATCACAAAGGACAAATTAGGAAAATTTTAAAGAAATATGTTCCTAAAAAATTCTTAATTAATCCAATTGGCTGGAACTTATATTGGGTTCCAAAGTCTTGTCTAACTTGAACTTGAATTAGACTTTGCGCTTTCAGCGAGAAAATTAAACATTTGAATTTCTTTACGAGGCTTTGTCTAGAAATGGTTGATGATCCAAAAACCAAGAAGGCTAGTGCCTCGCAATAACCTGTAAGCTAAATATTAAAATAAAATATTTAATTGACTAATAGATAGAGCATTAAAATTGAAATTAGATAATACTTTAATAGTTACTTAAATATTTTTACAGTTTTCTTAATTTAAAAAAAAATTCTTAGAAAATTTTTACTTAGAAATTAAAAAAAAAGACTTAAAGTTTTTTTAAGTATCAACTTTAGTTTCCATAAATTTATACAAAATTATTTTTTGAAAATTTGTTTAACTTAGAAAAATTTCTCATTTTTTAAAAATTTATTTAACTTAAAGTTTTTAAGTTATTTTATAAACTTTGCTTTACCAAAATTTATTTTATACGTTGCATAAACTTTTTTATCTTTAAACTTAGAAAATTTTTCTGCTTGAAATTTTCTTACTTAGAATTTTTTTTTTGCAACAATTAAAGTTTCTAAAATTATTGCAAAATTTTTTACCAAAATAATTTTCAGAATTTTTAAAAACTTGATAAGTTATTTGAAACTCAGAATTACTCTTAGATTTTATAGTACCCCATTTTTTATGTGATCAAAGGGGGAGAAGAGAGAATTAAGTCTAGGGGGAGGTAGCTTAAAATTTTTGTTACTTTTTGCGCATTATTGCAAAATTTATTGTTTTAATTTTATAGTTGTTTACCCTAGCTTAACTTGGGTTGCTCACATCAAAAAGGGGGAGATTGTTGGAACCCCAAGGTGATTTTTATGTGATTAACTAAGTTAGGTTAGGTCTTGTATGTTTAATCCTGTGTCTAAGTGTGCAGGAGCTTAGGAACACAGGAAGTCGAGCAAAAGACGTAGCTAGCGAGAAGGACGACACGGGAGAGAGCCGACGGGCTTGGTGCATCTGAGGGACGATGTACTACAGAAGAGTACGTGGGTGGACGAGAAGGAGTTGCACGACATTTTCGAGGGACGAGAAGCCAGAGCGGAAGGTTGCTCGAGAAGGCCGGAAGTTGGGTTCGGGTGAGCCCTATTCCGGATGACCGAAATCACCCAAGCGAGCGGAGCTAGAGCGGAAGACCCGGATCGAGGCGAGCAGAACAGGAGCAGAGGGCCTGGACTGAAAAAGTCAACCAGGTTAACTTTGTAGGTCCGGTCGCCCGAAGTCTGGGCACCCGGAACTCAAATATTATCATATTCGACGTGGACTGTGATTGATGTGTCGGGGATAGAATTCTATCCCACTCCAGGTGCCCCGACCAAGGTTATAAATATAGCCTTGGTCCCAGAAGTTAGACAGAACAAGCATTCATGTAACAACACTTGTACACATTCCAATTTTCATTTAGCTTCTTCTTTTCTGAGCTTTCATTATTATAAAGAGGCTTCTTCGCCTAAAGGAGAAAGTAGTGCACTTCATTTCTTTGGATTAACAACCTCCCTCATTGTAACCAAGTAAAAACTCTCTGAGCCTCTGTCTGGTTGATTTCTTTATTTAATGCAAATGTTCGTTATTTAAGTTAGTTGTCCGAGAAAGGTTCTTTTTTGTTTTTTGTGCAGGTGCTATTCAACCCCCCTTCTAGTCGGCCAACGTGTCCTAACAGCTTGCACCATGGCTCTCATGGGAGCCCCCACTTCATGATTCCCTCGTGATTGATTCCTTTTTAATTATATCATCATTCATAACTTGCAGTGTGTCAGGTTCATAGACTTTTTCAGGGTCAAATTCCTCACGAACGATAAAAGTCTCAGGGGCATCACAAAGTACCTCGTCAACTTCTTCTTCCAAATCATATTCAAATCCATCAAAGTCATCTTGGGCATCAAAACTATCATTCTCCATGGAACTAAGTTTGTATGTAACCAAAAGAAACAACGTGATCTTTTATTTTTTTCTTCATCTTCTCTATATCTTTGATCTTGGTTTTACCTTGTCTGTCTTGTGAGCGTCGTAAGTGCTCCCACCACGCCGATGCTCGATCCTTGAGACTAATTTCAATTAGCTTTACCTTCATCTGATCCGACACCTGCTTATAGTAAAAGAACCGCTCCACTTTGTTGATCCAGTCAACAACATTCTCCGTCTGTGACATACCATAAAATTTAGGAAGATCAACTTGAAATTCATGGTGTCCATGTTGATTTTTTCAACCACGTACTGTAATGCCCGAAAATTCTCAAACTTGCATTAGAATTATTCTGTGATTTTCTGGAATTTTTAGATATTTTTCCGGAATTTTCCGAGTATCGGAAGTAGCAAAAATAATTAGAAAACGAAAACGGCCTTAGCGGGAATTGAACCCGAGACCTATGGCTTAGGGATAATGCTAGTAACCAGTTGAACCCAGCAGGGCCGTGCTGAAAGAATGAGGAACCAATTATATTTATATTGGAGTTGGGTTCAATAATCCACTTAATATAAATAGGAAACTTAAAGAGGGTTTGGTTTATTTTAAGATTTTGGTTTGGCAAAATCCCTCCCCACTGAAGCCCTCACGCCAACTCTTCTCCTTTTCCTCCTTCTTTCGGCGCCACACCAAGGAAACCCTAGGGTTCCTTCCCTAGGGCCCCAAGGATATTTTCAGGTGATGATTTCAGCACGTGGACGTGAGTAAATCGTTGAAAGGGTCATCTCCACCGGAATTCCAGCGATTAGAATCGTAAGAAACTTCATACAGGAGGTAAGAAACCCCTCACCTGCAGTATAATAGCTCCGTTTGGATTGTCTGTGTATTAGTTTAGTTTTATGCAGGTTTTGTCGACATGTAGGGCGTTTTAACCCTCCTCGCAGGTTTAGGGATTTAGTTGAGCGCCTTTAGATGGGCCGGACATGTTTACCCTCTTCAGTTTGGGTTGTAGACGTTGTTGGGTGCCTAAAGGTGATCTCCCTAATAAAGAGGAGAGTTGGGGCACACTAGGTGTTCGACAAAGTAACTAGATCAGTAAAAAGATGCAACTTAGGCGTTTTAATAGCTCAGTTAAATGCATTAGAAGCGTTTAAAAAAGCAAATCAGTTTATTTTAGCTTACATGGGACTACGGTCCAATGAGTGAGCTCTCATAGTCGCCTCTAGGTTTAGATAACCTAGCTCTAGGTTTAGATAACCTAGCTCTAGGTTCAGATAACCTAGAAATAGCAAGTTATAACAGTTAGCTATATTCAGTATTTTATTTTCAGTGGCACTGTACTGGATCAGATATCCATTGGGTTGGACTCCCACAGTCGTCCCTAGGTTTAGATAACCTAGCTAACCCTACTAAATTCGGGACTTGCAAACCCGGGTCTAGTTAGGGATGCGCGCACAGCAAGTACGGTTGCCGGGCCCAAACAGCATGATTATGTATTTTCACTTATATCTATTAGCTTTCAAAGTTTATTCAGATATGTGACTATAGCATCCGAACAGCACTAGTTTAGCTCAAGTATAGTTTCAGTTTCAGTTCGGTTTTCAGCATAGTTTATTCTAGTTGATGCTATGATATGATTATATGCTTAGTTTATGATGCATGCCATGTTTCAGTGTTTATACCATGTTTCAGTATGCCATGCTTTAATAAGCTCAATGCATGTTTTCAAACAACATGATTTGTAAAGCATATTTGCATCGCTTGCATGTTTTTGTGAGGTAGATGGTTTCTTACTAAGCTTTAAGTTTACAGATACTATTTTTCCTTATACTGCAGATAAAGGTAAAGGAAAGATGGACTAGCAGAGGGAGCTGGAGGACAATGCAAAGGATGGTGTGTGTGGCAGGAACGGGAATAAAAGACCTTGGAGAGTTTAGCAAATTAGAAACATGAACTTTTAGTATTTTGCTTTTTATGCATTTTAAGTTGTTCAATGCTAGAAATTAAAGAACCATGCACTATAACAAGTTAGATTGCTAGTCCTATGTCATTGGAATGGTTATCATGCATTAGATAGTTGTAGTGTGAGGTTTTGGCACGAACCAGTGCTGAAATCAGAGTTTCAGTGCAAAATCAGAAACCCCAATCGATCGGTGGATCGATTGGAGGGTCTCAATCGATCAGCTGATCGATTGGGCAAGTTGCTCCGCGAACATTAGGTTTCTGGATCGATCGTCCGATCGATCCAGCAATTTCTGTCGCAAACAGAAGGTTTGGGAATTGATCACTGGATCGATTGGTCAGTCTGGATCGATCAGCCGATCGATCCAGAATATCGTCCCGGGCACAGTAGCGTGCTGGATCGATCACTGGATCGATCCAACCTACGTCACGCGTACAGTAACCGGCTGAATCGATCCCTGGATCGATCCGACGTTCCAATCGATCAACGGATCGATTGGGAGGCCTGATAACAGCCGGGAAACATGTATTTCAGTTCTTTGACCATAGGGGATGTGGTATATGTTAGATATACCTTAGATTACATTCATCAGTACATGTAGAACCAACAATGGTGATCAGTTAGCAACTAAAAAATTTAAATTAGATCAATTTTCCGCATAGTTAGCACAACATAACTGTAGCGATCGGCCTTACAGTCTAGTAGTAGAAGGTGGGTCGTTACAGAGTGGTATCAGAGCCAAGTTCCATACTTCCTACACACACATCAGCATTGTACCTGCAGCTTCCAAGTAAGAATACCTCTACTTTATTTATGCTCCTTGTTTTGTTATTACAGTTCATGTTTATATGCCTACTGCTTGTTAGTATGTGATAGTTTCTAAACATGATATCCGTAGTTATATAACTGTGATTACATTAGTTATGTTATGTTCTCTATGTCTTTAGAAATGGCACGAGGACGCCCAGCTAGAAGGGCACTAGCTACTGAGCCCCAGCAAGAGGCAGGCAGTTCAGTGCCTCCTCCAGACCTTACAGCATTAGTGGCTCAGTTACAGCAGCAGCTAGCTGAACAACAACAGGAAATAGCCACCTTAAAGGCTAATCAGTAGAATACCCCCACGGTCACCCCGGAACCGAATTTGACGACTCCGGTAGTCTTAGAGGTTCCACCAGCTCAGCCTACAGCACCAGCACCAGTCAGCAGCTGAGCCAAGAAAGGAAGCCTATCTGATCCAGTGGCAGCGAGTCAAGCCAGAGAACTTCTCAGGCACTAGTGAACCATGGGATGTGCAAGCCTGGTTCAAAACACTGGAGAGTACGATGGAACTTCTGGACTGGCCAGAACACGAGAAGGTGAAGTGTGCCTCCTTCTGCCTGACAGGAGACGCACGCATGTGGTGGGAAAGAATCAGAACGAAGCGCCCAGTAAACCAGATGTCATGGGCTGACTTCGAGAAGGAATTCTTCGAGGAGTTCTTTCACATCCGGGTCACAAACCGCCACTACGACGAGTTCACTGAGTTTCGTCAGGGCAACCTTTCAGTTGAGGAAGCCGTGAAGAAATTCAACAGGTTGGCTCGTCTATGCCCAGAGCTAGTCAGCACAGAGAAGGAACGAATCCGGTTGATGCTCAAGATGCTAAGGCCAGAGATAGCAGTGAAAGTGGCTGGTGGCATACATAGGCCACAAACCACAGAGGAGTTAGTGAGCAGTGTCTTGACCACAGAGCATTACCAGAACAGCATAAAGCAGCAGAAACAAGTCTCCTCAGAGTCCAAAGGCCAAGGAAACTCTCACACTCAGAAACAGCAAGGCCACAGCTCTAACTGGAAAGGGAACTCCAACAGCAAGCGCAAATCAGGGAGTGACCCAAAAGGAGGACCATCTAGCAAGCGACCCAGTTATCCAAAGTGTGCTACTTGTGGTAAATTCCACCCAGGGGTTTGTCGCAAGGGCACACGAGGATGTTTTGAATGTGGACAAGAAGGGCACATGGCCAAGTAGTGCCCGAACAAGACCGGTCTTCCTCAGCCACAGCAGATTCAGTATGCAGGCCAGCCAACTCAGTTATATCAGATGCAGGCCGCTCTAGAAGGTCCACTTATCAACCAGGGCAGGTTAGAAGCCCCTCCAGCTACGGCGAATGCGAGGATCTACTCACTCACCAGAGAGGACGTGGCCAATGCCTCGATAGTTGTCACAGGTCAGATTAGCATTTTTCAGTATAGTGCTACTGTTCTATTTGATACTGGGGCAACCCATTCATATATAGCCAGGGTGTTCTCCGAAAAATTAGAAATACCCTCAGAGGTACTCAGTGGTCAGTTTTTGACGGCACTACCTTCAGGAGAGATCATGGCATCCACGCACTGGCTCAGAGCAGCGCCAATCATTATAACAGACAGGGAACTCTTTTGTGATCTGATCCTGCTGGAAATGACTGACTACGACATCATCCTTGGAATGGACTTTCTAAGCAAATACGGTGCTACCATAGAGTGCCGTAAACAGAAGGTCGTATTCCAACCTGAAGCAGAAGCACAGTTCGAGTACATCGGAGAACCAAAGAGAAAAGCCAGAAAATTTCTCTCAGCTATGAAGGCACAGAAGTTGATGGATTCGAGTTGTACGGGGTACCTAACACATGTAGTCAATACCAGCCAGGACAAGGACCAACAGCTAGCAGGAGTCCGAGTTGTATGTGACTACCCAGCAGTCTTCCCTGAGGAGTTACCAGGCCTAGCACCGGTCAGGGAGATTGAATTTGAGATAGAGCTCTTCCCCGGCACCAATCCTATTTCCAAAGCGCCATATCGCATGGCTCCGGCAGAGCTGAAGGAACTTCAGGAGCAACTACAGGAGCTGCTTGACAAGGGCTTCATACGCCCTAGTCACTCACCATGGGGAGCGCCTGTGTTGTTCGTGAAGAAGAAGGATGGAAGCATGCGACTGAGCGTAGACTACAGATCACTGAACCAAGTCACCATCAAGAATAGGTATCCCCTTCCCAGAATCGATGACCTGTTCGACCAGCTGAAGGGAGCAGCAGTGTTCTCCAAGATAGATCTCAGATCAGGTTATCATCAGGTCAAGGTTAAAGAAGGGGATATACCCAAGACAGCATTCAGAACCAGATACGGACATTACGAGTTCGTAGTCATGCCCTTTGGTGTGACAAATGCTCCAGCTACTTTCATGGACCTCATGAACAGGGTATTCAGAGAATACTTAGATAAGTTCGTTATCGTGTTCATCGATGACATTCTTATCTATTCAAGAACTCAGGAAGAACACGCAGAGCACCTGAGAATAGTACTGCAGACCCTCCAGCAGAACCAGTTGTACGCCAAGTTCACGAAATGTGAATTTTGGTTAGATCAGGTGTCCTTCCTGGGTCACATCATCTCAAGGGATGGTATCATGGTAGATCCCAGCAAGATAGAAGCAGTAAGTAACTGGAAGAGACCGAAGAACGCTAGTGAAATCAGAAGCTTTCTGGGATTAGCAGGTTATTACAGAAAGTTTGTAGAGGACTTCTCCAGGATAGCCTCCCCACTGACAGCTCTTACCAGAAAGAACAGGAAATTTCAGTGGACAGAGGACTGTGAGAACAGCTTCAGCGAGCTAAAAAGAAGATTGACCAGTGCTCCCATTTTGGCTCTACCAGAAAACACCAGCAGCTTTCACATCTATAGTGATGCCTCTAAGTTGGGACTAGGAGCAGTACTGATGCAAAATGGCAAGGTGATCGCCTATGCCTCCAGACAACTCAAGGATTATGAGAAGAATTACCCTACTCATGACCTCGAGCTTGCAGCAGTAGTGTTCGCTCTCAAAATTTGGAGACATTACTTATATGGAGTTCAGTGCAGAGTGTATACAGATCATCAGAGTTTGAAGTACTTCTTCACTCAGAAGGATCTGAATATGCGACAGCGCAGATGGCTTGAGCTGGTCAAAGACTACGATATAGACATCCTCTACCATCCAGGGAAAGCCAATAAGGTAGCCGACGCACTTAGCAGAAAATCCAGTGCTACCTTGTTATCTCTTACGGCCATGTCACCACCCCTACAGAAGGAGATCGTAGATTTCAGTCTCGAACTCATCATGGGACAGCTCTCTACTATGACCTTAGAGTCTACCTTGCTTGGTGATATTCCGTCAGCTCAGGAATAGGACCCTGAAATTCAGAAAATCAAGCAAGGGCTAGCAGAATCAGAAAGTAGAGAATTCAGAGTGTCCGATAGCAGGGTGTTGTATTTTGGTGACAGACTCTGTGTTCCAGATCAGGAGGAGCTATGGAGATAGATTTTAGATGAGGCTCACAAGACTCCCTATGCGATGCATCCAGGTTCCACCAAAATGTACCAAGACCTGAAGAACCGTTTTTGATTGCCCAGGATGAAGCGAGACATCGCCAGATATGTTAGCATCTGCCTCACCTGTCAGAGGGTCAAGGCAGAACATCAGCGACCAGGAGGAGTTCTGCAGCCTATACAGATTCCAGAGTGGAAGTGGGAGGATATCTCTATGGATTTCATAGTGGGACTGTCTAGAACCACGAATGGTTTTGATGCCATCTGGGTAATAGTCGACAGGTTGACTAAATCAGCCCACTTCTTAGCTATCAAGATATCTTACTCCATGGAGAAGCTAGCTTAGTTGTATCTCCAGGAGATCGTCAGACTACATGGAGTCCCACGAACCATCATCTCAAACAGAGACAGCAGATTCACATCACACTTCTGGGAGTGTGTATAGTCAGCGTTGGGCACTAAGTTAAAGTTCAGCACAGCATTCCATCCTCAGACAGATGGTCAGACGGAGAAAGTAAACCAGGTACTCGAAGATATGCTCCGAGCGTGTGCCCTAGACTTCAAGGGAAGTTGGTGCAAATATTTGAGCTTAGCAGAATTTGCATACAACAACAGCTATCAGGCCACCATCGGCATGGCACCTTACGAGGCTCTCTATGGGCGGAGGTGTAGATCTCCAATCTGCTGGTATGAGAGTGGTGAACAGAAGGAACTAGAGCTTCAGACAGATCTAGTAGCAGATACCACAACAGCCATACAGCAGATCCGCCAGAGGATAGAGACAGCTCAGAGCCGCCAGAAGAGCTATGCTGATACGCGGCGCAGACCCTTAGAGTTTTCAGTTGGGGACACAGTGTTCCTAAGAGTAGCTCCCATGAAGGGAGTGATGCATTTCGGGAAGAAGGGCAAGCTTAGTCCCAGATATGTGGGACCATACCTTATTAGCAGAAGAGTGGGCAAGGTAGCATATGAGCTAGAGCTACCCCGGAAATGTCAGCTGTCCACAACGTATTTCATGTTTCTATGCTGAAGAAGCATACCCCAGATGCCACCCAGGTGATTGAGCCCCAGTCGGTATAGATCCGCGAAGACCTCAGCTATGATAGTCGGCCTATTCAGATAATAGACCCAGCAGTTAAGAAATTGCAGAACAAGGAAATACCATTAGTCAAAGTCATTTGGCACAGTCACACAGCAGAAGAGGCAACTTGGGAGACAGAAGACAGCATGAGACAGAAGTACCCGGAATTGTTCTAAGTTCGAGGACGAACTTTTTATAAGGTATGGGGGATTGTAACGCCCGAAAATTCTCAAACTTCCATTAGAATTATTCTGTGATTTTCTGAAATTTTTAGATATTTTTTCGGAATTTTCCGAGTAGTGGAAGTAGCAAAAATAATTAGAAAACGAAAACGGCCTTAGCGGGAATTGAACTCGAGACCTATGGCTTAGGGATAATGCTAGTAACCAGTTGAACCCAGCAGGGCCGTGCTGAAAGAATGAGGAACCAATTATATTTATATTGGAGTTGGGTTCAATAATCCACTTAATATAAATAGGAAACTTAAAGAGGGTTTGGTTTATTTTAAGATTTTGGTTCGGCAAAATCCCTCCCCACCGAAGCCCTCACGCCAACTCTTCTCCTCTTCCTCCTTCTTTCGGCGCCACACCAAGGAAACCCTAGGGTTCCTTCCCTAGGGCCCCAAGGATATTTTCAGGCGACGATTTCAGCACGAGGACGTTTCCCTTCGCGAGTAGAGCACGTGGACGTGAGTAAATTGTCGAAAGGGTCATCTCCATCGGAATTCCAGCGATTAGAATCGTAAGAAACTTCATACAGGAGGTAAGAAACCCCTCACCTGCAGTATAATAGCTCCGTTTGGATTGTCTGTGTATTAGTTTAGTTTTATGCAGGTTTTGTCGACATGTAGGGCATTTTAACCCTCCTCGCAGGTTTAGGGATTTAGTTGAGCGCCTTTAGATGGGCCGGACACGTTTACCCTCTTCAGTTTGGGGTTGTAGACATTGTCGGGTGCCTAAAGGTGATCTCCCTAATAAAGAGGAGAGTTGGGGCACACTAGGTGTTCGACAAAGTAACTAGATCAGTAAAAAGATGCAACTTAGGCATTTTAATAGCTCAGTTAAATGCATTAGAAGCGTTTAAAACAGCAAATCAGTTTATTTTAGCTTACATGGGACTACGGTCCAATGGGTGGGCTCCCATAGTCACCTCTAGGTTTAGATAACCTAGCTCTAGGTTCAGATAACCTAGAAACAGCAAGTTAAAACAGTTAGCTATATTCAGTATTTTATTTTCAGTGGCACTGTACTGGATCAGATATCCATTGGGTTGGACTCCCACAGTCGTCCCTAGGTTTAGATAACCTAGCTAACCCTACTAAATTCGGGACTTGCAAACCCGGGTCTAGTAAGGGATGCGCGCACAGCAAGTACGGTTGTCGGGCCCAAACAGCATGATTATGTATTTTCACTTATATCTATTAGCTTTCAAAGTTTATTCAGATATGTGACTATAGCATCCGAACAGCACTAGTTTAGCTCAAGTATAGTTTCAGTTTCAGTTCGGTTTTCAGCATAGTTTATTCTAGTTGATGCTATGATATGATTATATGCTTAGTTTATGATGCATGCCATGTTTCAGTGTTTATACCATGTTTCAGTATGCCATGCTTTAATAAGCTCAATGCATGTTTTCAAACAACATGATTTGTAAAGCATATTTGCATCGCTTGCATGTTTTTGTGAGGTAGATGGTTTCTTACTAAGCTTTAAGCTTACAGATATTATTTTTCCTTATACTGCAGATAAAGGTAAAGGAAAGATGGACTAGCAGAGGGAGCTGGAGGACAATGCAAAGGATGGTGTGTGTGGCAGGAACGGGAATAAAAGATCTTGGAGAGTTTAGCAAATTAGAAACATGAACTTTTAGTATTTTGCTTTTTATGCATTTTAAGTTGTTCAATGCTAGAAATTAAAGAACCATGCACTATAACAAGTTAGATTGCTAGTCCTATGTCATTGGAATGGTTATCATGCATTAGATAGTTGTAGTGTGAGGTTTTGGCACGAACCAGTGCTGAAATCAGAGTTTCAGTGTAAAATCAGAAACCCCAATCGATCGGTGGATCGATTGGAGGGTCCCAATCGATCAGCTGATCGATTGGGCAAGTTGCTCCGCGAACAGTAGGTTTCTGGATCGATCGTCCGATCGATCCAGCAATTTCTATCGCGAACAGAAGGTTTGGGAATCGATCACTGGATCGATTGGTCAGTCTGGATCGATCAGCCGATCGATCCAGAATATCGTCCCGGGCACAGTAGCGTGCTGGATCGATCACTGGATCGATCCAACCTACGTCACGCGTACAGTAACCGGCTGAATCGATCCCTGGATCGATCCGACGTTCCAATCGATCAACGGATCGATTGGGAGGCCTGATAACAGCCGGGAAACATGTATTTCAGTTCTTTGACCATAGAGGATGTGGTATATGTTAGATATACCTTAGATTACATTCACCAGTACATGTAGAACCAAGAATGGTGATAAGTTAGCAACTAAAAAATTTAAATTAGATCAGTTTTCCGCATAGTTAGCACAGCATAACTGTAGCGATCGGCCTTACAGTCTAGTAGTAGAAGGCGGGTCGTTACACGTACCTTACAATCTTCATGATTTTGTGTTATCGTCGTTATATGTTTGGTTAAATCTGTGACTTGTCTCTGTAAATTTTCAATCCTCAATCGTCTTTCATAGTGCTTTGCTTCCTCAATTATCTTGCAGGCTAGCAAGAAGAGCGCATTGACGAGAAGACAAAAAGAGAAAACTTCGAAAACAAAGACAAACTACAGTTCTCGGTTTTTACCAAAATAAGAAAACTTTATTAATAATGGAGGATTGATCCTTAAACAATTAATTACATATTTATATAAACTGCATTCTCTAATACCTAAAGAAAGTAAAAAAAATCCATAATATATACATTTCAATTCCTATTAAAGAAAAAAATTCTAAAATAAAGGAAAAATTATTAACAGAAATAATTTAAAATACGGATTCAAAATATAAAAAATAGGAATTACTAAAAATATCTAAAATACCCCAAATATAAAAAAGGTGAAAATTAACAAAAATTATAATAAAAAATTACGGAGCCTCCTTCTGTCATACTTTAAAGCATTGTCAAATTGAAAGTACAAGTATAAATCACACTATATTATTTCATTAATTTTAAGTATTTTTATTTTGATAAAATATTAGGGATCTATATTTTTTTTATTATTATTTGAGTATAAATATGTCTATTAAAAAGTTACGATTCTAAACCAGCAAAATATATGAAAAAAATAAAAGAATTGATTAATCTCGTAATTAGAAGATATAAATAATTTGATAAAAATGAGATTAATGAGATAAAACTTGTAGTTAAAAAATCTTTTTAAATGATTTTTTTCAATTATATTATTGATAATGTTATTTTTTTTCAAAGGTTTGAATAGTATAGGATATATGAAGATAATTTTAATTAGAAAAATTAAAATTGCTTGATTTTTTTAAAAAAGTATTTGAATCTCTAAAATTTTTTAAAATATGACATGTAAATGATTTAGATTTATTTTCAGAAGTAAAAATTTTAAAAGAAATAATGAATTCAGAACCCATTTTTTTTTTGTTAATGCATAGATAATTTTCTAAAATTGAAATTAATAAAATCTTATTTACATTTAATAATATCTCAAAAAAATGAATAATTTAACAATTTTATCTATTAAAAAAGATTTATTACCAAAACTTAAATATAAAAATTAATTAGTTATTTTACATTTAAAAAGTCAGAAAATTAAATTTTATTTAAAAATTTATATTTGAAAAAAAAATCTATTTTTTAAAAATATTAACACTTAATTTTTTTTTCTTTCTATTATTTCAAAAATGTTTGAGACGACTTTAATTCTAGACAAGAGAAATTAAGTGAGATGGAAGGAAAAAAACTAAGAAGGAAATTATAAGTATAACAGAACGAAAATAAAAGTTAGCATTGTGAGAAAATTCATGTTATTTATGTTATAATTCATGTGTTCTCTTTTCCGCAAATGTTGTTACTATTTATGCTAACTTAAGTTCAATACTAATTCTTAATGGAACAAATTTTAAGGATTGGAAAGTGAACATTCTTATTATTCTTGGCTGTACGGATCTAGATCTTGCGATTAGGACAAATCAACCCACTGCTCTCATAGATACTAGTTCCTCCGAACAAAGGGCTAAATATGAGAAGTGGGATTGCTCTAACCGTATGAGTCTTATGATTATCAAGCATGACATACCTGAGGCTTTTAGGGGTGCGATATCTAATAGTATCATGACAGCTAAGGAAAACCTTAATGACATTGAGAAGTGTTTTGCCAAAAGCCATAAGGCGAAAACAAGCACAATTCTGAAAGTTTGATTTCCAGGATGTATAAAGGCAAGGGAAATTTTCAAGAATATATCATGGAGTTTTCCCACCTTGCATCAAAGTTGAAGGCACTTAACCTTGAATTGTTGGATGACATACTTGTGCATTTAGTGCTTATTTCTCTTCTGACCCAGCTCAGTTAGTTCCAGATCAATTATAAGTTTATAACAGTCAAAGGTAGAAATGGATTCTTAATGAGCTCATTTCTTACTATGCTCAAGAGGAAGAGAGGTTGAAGCAAAACAAGGCTGAAAGTGCCTATTTGGAACACACCCCTAAAGATAAGGGCAAGAAAAGAAAGAATGAGGCTACTAAAGGTTCTTATGTGAAGCAATAAAAGCAGGATCATGACAAGAAAGGTTGTTTCTTCTATAACAAGCCTAATCATGTCAAGAAAGAATATCCTACTTGTGAAAAGGGTATATTTTAAATTTAGTTTGTTTCTGAAATAAATTTAGTTTCAGTATCTAGAAACACTTGGTGGTTAGACTCTGGTGCCACTACTAACATAAGTGGTTCAATGTAAGGTTGCCTGAGCTGTTGAAAGCCAAGTGATGCTGAAAGATGCATTTATGTGGGTGATGGCAAGTTGGTTGAGGTGGAAGCAATATGACATTTTAGATTGTTGTTAAACATTGGTTATTATTTAGACTTAATAGATACTTTTGTTCTACCGTCATTTAGACAAAATTTAATTTCTATTTTTAATTTGGACAAATTAGGTTATTATTGTTCATTTGAAAATGGTCAATTCATTTTATCTATTAGTTTTTCTATTATTGGAATCGATTCACTTATAATTTATGACAATCTATATATTCTTGATATAAATGCTTTTATATTGAAACCCTAAATGTGAAATTCCGTGGTACTAAGCATAAATTTAATAATGAAAACTCAAGTGCCTTATTGATGTAGGAGAGAATCTAAAATTGAGATTTTTTTAAGTAGTTATCCGTTAATTAAGTTTAGTTTATTTTTTATATTTAATTTTGTCCTAAATCTTAGGAACCGAGTCTTGATAGTTAATTTATCCTAAATCTTAGGAAATAAGTCTAGTTGGTTATTTTTCTGTTTAAGTTTTTTTTGAGGTTTTGAGAGCTATATAAACCTATGCTTAGATGATGTTTGGGGACAAGTTATTTTGATATTGAATCAATTAGTTTCGCTTAAGCCACGTTATGACTACATCTCTTTTATTCTTTATTTCCCGCTCTTATTTTCTCAAGAAGTTTTTTTTTAAAACCTATCTTGAGTTACTTCTTATTTCTTACTTCCCTCTTGTTTCTTCTTAATCCCTCTATAACTTTACGCCCAAAATAATCTATATTTTGCTCGGCGTTAGTTGGTATCAGAGCAGAATATAGATTATTCTGGGGTGTGAAGTTACAGAGGGATTAAGAAGAAATAAGAGAGAAATAATGAAATAAGAAGTAGATCAAGATAGATTTTTTTTTAAAAAAATCCTCCTTGAGAAAATAAGAGCGGGAAATAAAGAACAAAAGAGATGTAGCCGTAACGTGACTTAAGTGAAATCAATTGATTCAATATCAAAATAACTTGTCCCCAAATATCATCTAAGCATAGGTTTATATAGCTCTCAAAACCTTCAAAAAAATCTAAATAGAAAAATAACTAACTAGACTTATTCCCAAAGATTTAGGATAAATTAACTATCAAGACTCGGTTCCTAAGATTTAGGATAAAATTAAATATAAAAAATAAACTAAACTTAATTAACGGATAACTACTTAAAAAAATCCCAATTTTGGATTCTCTCCTGCATTAGTCACCTGGAGTTGAAGAGAACTCACCCTCGAGTTTAGGGTGGGTGTATCTGGATCCAGAGCATAATGACTTAGGTGTTTTATATTAAAAACATCAAAAATTTTTAAATGGCTAGGAAGTCGCAACCTGTAGGCATTGTCATTAATCTTTTCTAGTATCTCGAAAGGTCTAATCTTTTTTTATCTTTGAGCTTGTTGTATTCACCAATAGGGAAACATTCACGAGTTAATATAGCCCAATCTATATCACCAACGTCAAAAAGAACCTGACGTCAATGCCGATCTACCCTGATCTTGTATTCGGTGTTGCTTTCTTGAATAGCTTGCTTAACCTACTCATAAATAACTCGAAGATGCTCGACCATCTCCTCAGCCTTGGGGTTAGTTTGTTTGGGGTACGAAATAGGGACTAAATCCAATATCCTAGATGGGTTTAGTCCATAAACAACTTTGAAAGGACTCAAACCAGTGGTCCTGTTCTTTGATATATTGTATGCGAATTCTGCTTGAGGTAAAACTAGATCCCATTGCTTTAGTTTGGTTCTTGTGAGACATCTCAGAAGATTTTCTAAGCTCTAATTCACTACCTTGGCCTGACCATCTGTCTGAGGGTGATAGGCGCTGTTGAAGTTTAGCTTTGTCCCTAGGTTTTCCCATAAAGTCTTCCAAAATTGACTGACAAATTTAGTATCATGATCCGAAGTAATAGTTTGAGGAATACCGTGTAAACACACAATCTCTTTGAAGAAGAGGATGGTAATCCGAACAACATCTATGGTTTTTTTTGCATGCCACAAAGTGAGCCAACTTGGAGAATCGGTCCACACTACAAGAAAATCCTCATTCAACAACACTCAAACGACAATGATTTTATACCAAATCGTTATTTTTTTTTGCCTTTTAACAACGGTTTTAACAAAAACTATTGTCTTTTAGTAGTTATTTTGGCCTACAACAACGATTTTTAAAAACCGTTATCTATTTATGCTTTTTTGGGGCTATGACAACGATTTTTAAAGGCTACGACAATAATTTTTGAAAACTGTTGTTTATGTGTGCTTTTTTAGGTATTACGAGAATGATTTTTGAAAACCATTGTCTATGTGTGCTTTTTTAGGTATTACGACAATGATTTTTGAAAACCGTTGTCTATTAAGCGTTGTTGAATACCTTGGTTTTTTTTCCTTCGCTGTTTTTTCCCCTTCACCATATTTTGCCGCCGTGTTTTTTCTTTCCCTCTCCACAAAATTTTTTGCCACCGCATTCTCCTCCTTTACCTTCTCCAACTTACGATCTCTTCACCTACTTTTCATTTTTCTTTCTTGATCTCTTCACACTGGCGACCCCATCTATGCCGGCGAACCCTCCTCGCCTTCTCTTCTGATCCTCTTCGCTTTCGCCTCCGCATCCCATCGATCGATCTCTCCTCCTCTCCTACGCCGTAGAACCCTAATCTCAAGGTAAAGTTTACGATTTCTCATAATTTATGAGATTTGTGTGTGTGTGTGTGTGTGTTTTTTACTTTTCTGGATGGATCTGATCATCTTTGCTGCAGATCTCGCCATGAAGAGGGAGAAATCGAAGACTGACGCTTCCAAGAAAACTGATACCAAGTGAGATTCCGTTTCACCTTTTAATGTTCTTAGCAGATCGATCGGTGTTGAAAAATTTTGATTTTGGAGGGATTGGATGCTTGTTTTCTTCTCTCTAAAGGCTTTTGGTGAAGAAGGGACCGGAACAAGCGGCGAAGAAGCCAAGGAAGTCCAAAGATGGCAAGGATCAACTTGCCCAAGAGGCCTCAGAGTGCCTTCTTCGTCTTCATGTGAGATCCTCTCTTATCGGCCCATCGATTTGCTTTACCCTTCTTTGTACGTCGTTGCTCACTCGATTAGCTCGGTAGGGAAGAATTTCGGAAGATGTTCAAAGAAAAGAACCCTAATAACAAGTCGGTCGCAGTGGTTAGTTTTCCTCTTCCTTTCCCCTATAGATCTTTCTACTCCATAACGCATCAATTTGATCCGAACAGGTTGCTAGCTAGAGAAGACAAGTGGAAATCTTTGACGGAAGAAGTAAGTAATCAATAGCAACACATGATTTGCTAATTCAATCAAACAACCTTTAACAAACTCTCCTTTGTAGGAGAAAGCTCCATACATAGCCAAGGCAGCAAAGCTCAAAGATGATTACACCAAAACCATGGCTGCATACAACAAAGGCCAAGTACTGATCACAAACTCACTGCTTTTTGTGGAACAACTCTAGTATCGAATCACTTAATTATTCACCTTTATCTGGTTCATAGTCTGGTGGAGGAAGAGGAAGTCGTGCTGTTGCCGCAGATGAAGAAGAAGAAAAAGAAGAAGAAGAAGGCGAGGAATCTGACTAGTCAAAATCCGAGGTGAATGATGACAATGAAGATGATGAAGAAGAAGAGGTCTGAAATCTAATAATAATAAAAAAAGAAGCTATTTTCTACATTATGTCTCTATAAATAAAACATTGTTGAACGATGAACAGGATGAAGAGGATGATGAATAAGGGAAATGCATTTGTAGCTCAAGATTATCTCTTTTCCTTTCCGCTTTTTCCCATGTTGTAGTTTCTATTTGGACCCGAAGAAATTGTAAAAATTATCAACTTTTCATTATCTTCTCTAATGGTAAAAGTCTTCACTATCATAATGTACTTAACTTTTGTCTAACATGATCTAATCTAGTTCCAATTTATCTTGCTCTAAGTGCAATGATCTTTGATTAAAACAATGCTTTCAGTCCTTTATAGGAAAGGCAATGTAGAGGTTTGTCATATTTCTAATTTACTTGAGTGGTTGTTGATTGTCTCAAATAAGGCAGTTTGTTAGGTTTGCTAACCTGATTGTGTCAAACGGTTGACTTTGTTCTAGCTCAACTCATCTTATTCTTATTTAGTTACTATAATTGGTGGAATTCCATCATACATTATGAAAATAATAGATTTGGCTCTATTTTTGCGAATGAATAGATTTAGCATAGTTTCAGGCCCAAAATGCTTGTTTATTCTCTTAAATATTACTACTCTGACTTCTTTTCCATGTGAAGATTGCAAGTTTGTTCATTATGCAAATATGTTCATATTTATTTGATTACTCATGCATATTCTCAAGTATGTTTATTATACAAGAATCCAATGTTTTTTTACACAGGTGAAAAAAAAGTACATTGCCTGTCTCAAATCTTTTGATTACCAATAAGAAAAATGCAAGCACCTATCAAAGAAATACTTGCAATGCCGAATGGAAAGGTTAGTTTGCATCTAGTTTAGCTTTTTTCCTCTTAATGGAACATTCTTGAGATAGAAATTAGTGCAAAATAAGTCTATGAATATCTTAGTTGTCTTGGAAGAAGTCTATTGTGTCACTTGTGCTGGGCTACTGTATAATTTGAATACTTAATTCTATATTTTTCTCTCTGCTTGACGTTATAATTGTTCCTCTTTGAAAGTGCCCTTAATCTTAGTCCTTCATCTCCTATCGACTTTATTCACAAATTATTAGTCTTGATGAAGTTCATACCTCTTGGGTGCTTGACAGATGAGTAGATTAGAAATCTTTGTTTTCTTAAACACACTAATGGCTTTATTTTGTTTCTAGAAACTTGATGGCGAAACAAGACCTATTAGAGCTTAGTTTTCGCAATGCTACAATAGATTTATCCAAGAAGCCCTTGATCCCTCCTTTGAGATAATAATTGTTAATCAAGTTGTATCTGCTATTGCTTGAATCAGTTGATTAAGGTTGCAAGTTGAGCCTGTACTTTCAATAAGACTAGAAATTTTATCCTTTAATCAAGTAGTAGCTTCTTGATGGAGTTTATTTAGCATATGAAACTCATTTAAGATTTATGGTTTGTTGTTCAATTTTTTTTGACCTCATACTTGTTATAATGTTTGGTTTATAATGCATTGAACCTTATTTAACATTGTTTAAATTTTAAAGTGTGTATTTAAATACATATATAACAAGTAGCCTTATTGAAGAAACTACAGTGCCAAAGAGGGACATTATTGCAGTCATTCAAAGGTTTAATATCCAAGTTAGCAATTTGACTCAAGTAAGTTTTACAATAACTTCTTTATATAACTATACTTACATGTTAGATTTCCTCTTGAATTGTTGTCAATCAATAGCTTTTGAAATATTCTACGAACTTATTGAAAAAGTTACTTTGTTGGATGATAGATAATATAGATGGTGAAGCTACCAAATATTTTATCTTGATTTTGTTTGCAAACTGTATTGCATGTGTATTGTGGCATCTGATAGAATTTACATTTTGGTACTCCACACTCAATCAAGAATTGGTACAATAGCATGTTCCAATTTTCATGTACTAGGAGAAAATTACTTAGCATATTAGTTTCTTTGTTATATCCTATGAAATGCTCAGTCCTTATTCAGTCAGAAGCTGCATTGTTCTGATATTTTTTGATACATATACCTGCCTGGTTTTCCATGCAACATTAGATTCTGGTTTAATACATACACAAAGATTGCTCATTTATCAAATCATTGCATATTTCTTTAACTCTAATAAGACATTGACGATGCATGTATTGGCACAACTTTTCCTCACCTGTTTATGATGGCATTCCCTTCAGCAAAATCATCAGCAAACTTAGTGTGTTTCCCTGCATGCTATTTTAAATTTCCTAATGTAATTGTGTTGAACTCTCTGAAACATGGAGTGAAGAGTTACTCTGTGAAATTGATGAGGACTACATATTAAGGACTGAATTTATTATGGAACTGATGATCAACAATGTTGGAAAAGGCTGACATTGAAGAATCAACAAGTGAGAAAGAGGAGTTCAATGAAATCCTACAAGTTGAAGATTGTGTTGGGATTTGGGTTGATAATAATTAAGTGCAATCCAACTTGACATGAACCACCATCAGATGTGTCTAGTCTTTTAGCTGTTGTTCATTAGTTGTAAATGGAGTTTATTTGTTTATTTGTATTGGGATAAATTTTATTTGAATATGAGACATGTTTCTTCTTTTGTGATTGTAATTCTTGTATAAGTAACATTTTGAATGACATTAATGTGGAGAATATTCTTTCTTTTGTGATTATGATTCTTTATTATATATTTATATTGAAATATGATATATATACAACGGTTTCAAATCGTTGTTGTTGTCTATCGCTCTCAAAGACAACGGTTAAATACCATTGTCGTAGCCCCAAAAACTGTTGTAACTGGCAGTGTTATTAAAAGTGCTCTAAACAACAACAGTTTTAAACCGTTATCTTTTCATTCAAAGACAACGGTTTTAAACCATTGCAAAACTATTGTTGTTTCATTCAAAGACAATGGTTTAAAACCATTGTTGTAGCCCCCACTTTTAACAACACAGTCAATTACAATGGTTTTAAAGGGCCTACGACAACGGATAAAATCCGTTGTCTTTTAATGTTTTTGTTGTAGTGCCACCACAACTAGAATAGAGTCTGCGGTCCGTTGGGGGTGGGGTAAACTCAATACGAAATCCATGCTAACCTCATACCAAGGGGCTTCAGGAATTGGTAAGGGAGTATACAAACCAGCATTGGTAAGGGAGTATACGATATGTCTTTTAATGTTTTGGGCTTGTTCATATATCTAATAATGTGGCTTTGACTTTAAAGGATGCTATATATTCTACTTAGGCTTACTATAATTTAAATGCTCAAAATATTAGAGGTCAAGGCTATGATGGTGCTAGTAATATGAGTGACGAGTTTAATGGGTTGCAAGCTTTGACAATAAAAGATTATAAAAGTGCTTACTATATTCATTGTTTTGCTCATTGATTATAATTGGCTTTAGTTGCAACATCAAAAAATGTGACATCTATTCATTAATTTTTTGATAGATTAACTTTTATAGTTAATATTGTTGGTTTTTTATGTAAACATAATGATGAATTGAAAAATGCTCATGCAGATAACATTGCACATTTGATTGCTATAAATGAACTTGAGACAGAGCTTGGACTTAATCAAATAGGTATTTTACAATAAGCTGCTGATACACACTTCTCATTTCAGATCGTTGAAAGGTCTAATTAAGATGTTTGGTGCATTGTATATGGTATTGCTCAAGGTTATGGATGATGGACTTCTTTCTCAATGAGCAGATGCAACATCTATTTATAATGAAATGACTTTGTTTGATTTTGTATTCATCTTGCATCTTATGAAAGAGATTATAGGGATCACAGATATCCTTTGTCAGACTTTATAAAGTAAGTCTTAGAATATTATAAATGTAATAGAACCTGTATTATCTACCAAGAATTTACTTCAACTGATGAGGGATAACAAGTGGAATGATTTGCTTGCAAAAGTGAAATCCTTTTATGAACTTAGAAATATTGATATTCTTGATTTCAATGCTCCATATATTAGCAGATGAGGTCGAGTCTGTGCTCGTTAAGACAATTTCATCATTGAACATTATTATTAGGTTGACCTCTTTTATGCCTCTATAGATTCATAATTGCAAGAAATTAATGGGCGCTTAGTGATGATGCTATGAAATTGCTCAGTCTTAGTAATTCCTTAAATCCTCAAAATGCGATGGAGTCTTTCAGAGTTATGGATATATGCAAATTAGTTGAAAATTTTCATTCCCAAGATTTTACTAGAGATGTAAAAGAGCAATTGGAGATGCAATTGAAGTATTATGAGTATATTGTAGTCAAAGGACCTGACTATAAAAATTTTTCAACCATTTCAGAATTATATCAATGGTTAGTGAAGACTAACAAATCTATTACATACAACCTCATTTTTAGAGTGATCGTACTTGTGCTTACTCTTCCGATTTCCACTACTATTAAAGAATGATCATTTTTTGCTATGAATATCGTGAAAATAAGATTTCAGAGCAAAATGGAGGATGTTTTTCTCTCAGACGCGTTAATAGCATATATTGAGAGAGAAATTGTTAGAAATATAAACATAGAAGCTATCATTGAAGACTTCAAAAATTTAAAAGAAAGTCAAATTCCTTTTAATTAGAGAATTTTATTTGATACTTAATTGGTTGGTGTGACACTTTATTTTTTTCTTGGAAATCAATTTCACAGTTCCTATTTAATTCATGTGTACTTTATTTTTTTCTTGGAAATCAATTTCACAGTTCCTATTTAATTCATGTGTATCTGTGATTGGTTTTTATTGTAGGAAAGAGTTCTTCCTGCTCTTAAGAATTCTAGAATTTTCCAATCGGTAGTTTGATCAAGGACAAGGTACAAACTTTTTTTTGTTAACAATCTGTTTTCATATTCAGATCCTAGATTTTCCTTTTTTCCCCTTTCCATTATACGCAATGGAAGATAGACTGCAGAAGAACTTGCAGTTGGTACTTGCATGTTTGTTAGTTTATGAACAAGCGAAACATTTCATGCCATATGTCATGCGAGACACGTTTCTTTCTTGATCTTTCAATTATTTTGAGAGCATTCAGGTTGAACAATGTCAGTTTGTTATTAAACCATTGAAAGGTGTAAGAATATGTGCATATTAAATTCTGTCTTCAACATTAGTTCAAGAAAGCTTTCTAGTCAGACTTCTAATAAAAAGATTGAATATAAGAAGTTATGCCTGTTGGCCAATGTTAGAGGAAGTGGAATTCCTTGTACTTTTAAAATTATTGGATGGAAAGCTAGTTATTTTAATGTTAGTTAGTTCCTATAACAAATTGTTAGAGTTAACTTGCTCTAGGCACATTGAATATAATGTTTGAATGAGAAATATATTGATGCCAAAAACCTTTGAACAATCATTATCTCTATCAGCACAAGGGGAATTACTAGAAAATATACATTTTTTTAGCATAAACAACTGATGGTGTTTGAACATTGTGAAATTTTATTGCATTGAGTATTCCTCAGGTACTATTCTGTAGCAATGGAACTGGGTGATCCTCATTTGTGGGACAAAAGGCGATAGATTGGCATATCGATAGGGAAAGTGGAAGGTCTGGAGGATTTGGTTTTGTGACTTTTAGATCCAGAAGCTTCAGCTGCTATTAGTAGTATGGATGGGAAAGTAAATATTCTTCGACAATTTATCAAAAGACGCACTTAGATTTATGAATTGACCAAAAGACATATTATACTATTATATTTAGCAAATATCGTACTTAATTTTTTATTATTCCCATTCTACCCCTTAATCATTTGTTAATCTCTTTCCTCTTTTTCATGCATGCAATTTCTTTTCTCTTCCTTCTTTGCAATGCACACATCCTCTCTTCTCTTTCTTCCCATCTTCTCTTTCCTTACTCTTTAGGAGATATGCATGCATGCAAAGCATAATATGGACCTGATATGATTTCATATCAAGCCCAAGGGATTAGAGTTTAACATGTATTTTTTATAACATTTTAACACCTTTAGAGAAGTCAAAATATGCGATGGATGACACCGTTGGATTCCTTGCAGCCTCAGAAATCTACAAGACTTGAAATGAGTCCAATCCGAGGTTTCTAGATCCATCAGTGAGTTGGATACATAAATAGAACAACGTATATTGGCATATGTCAATAGTCAATAGAGCATGAATAACTTGACATGCATCATAAGAAATAGAAGGGAAGGGTAGACAAGATACTAATATGTTTTCAATGCTCATGCACCCTTAATAAAATAGTAAAAGA
This sequence comes from Zingiber officinale, assembly GCF_018446385.1. Taxonomy (NCBI): domain Eukaryota; kingdom Viridiplantae; phylum Streptophyta; class Magnoliopsida; order Zingiberales; family Zingiberaceae; genus Zingiber; species Zingiber officinale. Next base: position 19,536,378 of record NC_056006.1, on the reverse strand, counting down.
TACATACATATTTTTGTGCAACCCAATCATTCTTCCATTGTCCTCCTTTGTGAAAGAATCTCTTGAAGGTGTCGATCACACTCGGAATCTCTGACATCAAAGGATCAACCTTAAAAAATGAAACAATTTATTATTATATAAATTGTCATAAGAAAGTTTATTTTCAAATAAAACTTAGAGCTTTGTGATAATGTTGAACCAAAGTCTTCGATCCATGATCGCATTCAAGATATGTCTTCAAATGATATTTATTTTGATTTATATTTTTTTTAAAAAAATTTAGCTCATTTTTAATATATTAATTCATGATTTATTAAAATTTAAAATAAATTTTAATTTCGTTTAAAAAGATTGATCTTTAAAATCCTTATTTTTACATTAAGATCTTTGGACAAGGTCCAACCTCGTCACGAGCGAGTTCTAACCTCGTGACCTCACCATAACAAGTTGGGTGAGGGCTTTTCATAGATGGGGTTGGAGCGAGGTCTTTTCACATATCTGAAAAATTTTTATTCCCAGATTTTATTTTAGCGACACTTAATGTGTTTACATCGCCAAATTACCACAATTTGAGGTGGAAAAATTTCCACTACTATTAGCGACGTGGAGTCATATGCACGTTGCTGAATGTCTTCTTTTGGCGACGCATATTAACGCGTCGCTAAATGATACAAAATAAATATAGAAAAATTCCCTCCTAATGTTTCTATCTTTTAGCGATGTGAAATGCTCCAAGTGTCACCAAAAGTCACATTTTCCGACGGTGATTGTGCTGTGCGTTACAAGGTTTTTATCAAAAATTAGTTAAGTTTATGATGCAGTGATGATGAGGGTCCCACCTCGCTGCCATAGTGGAGATTAAAGGAGGTCAAAGCCAAGGAGGTCAACGCTTATCGGGCATCGACCGGTCGGGCGAAGCTTGCCCGACCGGGGAGATGCATTCAAATACGGTGCTCAAGGGACGATGTGCAAAAGTCGAGTTGAGCCGAGCTGGGGAAGAAGAGATCGTACCTGACTTACCTTGTCGATCCCGTTATCCGTAGCTCCCCCTGAAGTGCTGCTTTCTTCTGATGTCGCTCCCCCTTCATTGATGCTCTCGATGCTCATTTCGGATGAACTTGCTTCATTTTCGTCGTCTTGATGACTTGCCATTAACACAAGTCTGGCAATAGCTTCAATTTTTTATTCAGACGACGTTTCATCCCACGTCGCCTTTAACTTCTTGTACTTGTCTGATTGGATAGACTTTTTGTTCTTTCCTTTGTCCTTGATCTTTAACTTAGGGCAGTTGTCTTTAACGTGCCCTTCTTCATTGTAGTGGTAATATATGATTGTTCTTTTCTTTCTACCTTGTAGACGGTTAGTTTTTCTAGATTTAAATAATTTTTTAAATCGCCTTACCATCATTATCATTTCGTCATCGTCAAGAGAGGATTCTGAATCTTATTCATCCATCTTTGCCTTAAAGGCAATGTTGTACTTCAGCTCCTTCTTCGAATCTATACATCTCGTTTCATGAACTTCAAATATTGAAAACATTTCTTCTAAGGTGACAAATTCTAAATCGTTAGATATATAGTAAGAATCTACTAATGATGCCCACTCGGTAGTTTTAGGAAATGCATTAAGCGTGTACCTCAGCGAATCTCGGTTGCTTACCTTTTCTTCGAGATTTGTGAGTCTGGTGATTGGTTCCTTCATTCTCGAGTGAAGATGTGCAACAATTTCTTCTGCTTCCAATTTTATGTTACTCAACTGGTTCCTTAGCAGATCCCGTCTAGCGAGCTTGGCTTCGGACGTCTCTTCGTGTAGCTCAAGGAACTTCTCCCAAAGCTCCTTTGCTGAGTTGTAGGCGGCGATCTGATTGACTTCTTATGGCGATAGGATGCTCAGCAGATAGAACTTTGCTTTACCAGTTGCCACGAAGTCAGCCTGCTCCTTCTTTATCCACTGGTATTCATCCTTACCTTTGGGTGCTACAAAATCAAACTTCATTATTAAAAGCAATTCAAAATCTATTTTAAAGAATACCTCCATTCTCTTTTTCCAGCTTGCGAACTCCCCCTAGAATTTTGGTGGGTAGATGCTCGGTCCGACCATCGTCTTGTGTACTTCGTTTGGCAGTTAGTCCTCTTGAAGCGTCCTGGACCTGATACCACTTGTTGAGATCCTTGGCGGTCGACTAGAGGGGGAGGGGTGAATAGCCCCTGCACAAATTAAGAAAATGGAAAACCTTTCTCGAACAAATAGCTTAATTAAAATAACACATGTATATAAGAAATACTAACAAGACTAAAAGACAGAGGCAAACAGGTTTACTTGGTTACAACTAGGAAGTTGTTAATCCAAGGTGGATGAAGTCGCACTATTTTCTCCTTCAGGTGGAGATGCCTCTTTACAGCAATGAAAGCGCAGAAAGATGAAGCTAAACAGAAAAGGAAATGTGTACAAGTGTTGCTTGGATATTTCTTGTTGTTATTAGCTTATGGGAGCAGGGATGTTTATATAGCCCTGCTGGGGTGCCTAGAAGGGTTCTAGGCGCTTAGAATGGGATAATATTTTATCCCTGACGCAACGGTACGTGCCATGTCAAATTTGGCTAAGAATTGGGTTCTGGGTGCCCCGGACTGGTCCGGGCACCCCGACTTGGTCCAGGCGCCCCGACTTGGTCCGGGCGCCCCGATCACTAGAATCAGCAAAATGTTGATTTATGGTGTTGGGCTTCCAGCTTCGGCTCCGCTTGCTTCGGTCCGAGTCTTCCGTTTTGACTCCGCTCGCTTGGGTGATTTCGGCCATCCGGAATAGGGCTTACCTGAACCCAACTTCCTACCTTCTCGAGTAAGCTTCCGCTTCAGCTTCTCGTCCCTCGGAAATGCCCCACGCCTCCTTCTCATCCACTTGCGTACTCTTCTGCAGCGCCTCATCCCTCAGACGCACCGAGCCCTTGGCTCTTTCCCGTGTTGTCCTTCTAGCTAGCTGCGTCTTTTGCTCGACATCCTATGTTCCTAAGTTCCTGCATACTTAGACACAGGGTTAAACATAACATAACCTAACTTAACTTGTTTGATTACATAAATACTACCTTGGAGTACCAACAGTAATTATATGCGTTTATTATGTCATATATGATCATGTTCTTATTTCTCTATTGAGACACCATTCTTTGATCTCCATGTTTTATATTGACCATGCACTATCATGTCTAATACTGGCTGAGTCACCCAGACTCACCACCCCATTTGTGTATTTTTGTTTTTCCTCAGGTAGTAGGTAGATAATTGTGGAGTCGCTTGGAGTATTCTGTTCGCCGGTCCCACGTCATATCTGAGGATAGCTTTTATTGTGCCTTTATGCTTTTCTTGCATTTTCCTTGGATTTCTTTAAGGATTCGGTATTGTAATAATTTTGACTTGGACTTGGTGTATCCTTGTGGCTACTTTTGTCATTTCTGATGGTTGTTGCGTAAAGCCTAGCTGGCTAGCAATCTATCATTTTTGGTTTATGAATTTTCCTTATGAAATCTATTACAAGTATCTTTATGAAATTTTCTAAAAGATCACTAGAAATACTAACCTTGCACTGCTTAGAGGTACCTGAAAGTTCTAAACAAGTGGATGTGACTATTTTTAGATCTTATAGAGGCTCTAGCTCTGGCTTAAGTGGTGGTGCGTTTGAAAGTGGTGATTCTTGTGGCTTTGCTTCCACTGCACAAATCCCTACACATTTATCATCAACTAATTTCATTCTTACAACTTCATAGTATCAATTGGTTGTGTGATCAAAGGAGGTAATTCTTGGGACATTTCTTCTATAGTTCATGTCTCTACACTTTTATCCATCACATCATGATCATAAGTAGTGAAGAGACTACTAACATCAATATCATCAACTAAAGGATCAACAACTTCATCAACAATTTTAAATTGATCATCCTCATTGGAAAAATCTTCATCAATTTATTATAATGTCCATAGAAATTGGATCCCCCATTGCACTATTAGCTCTATATAATCTTGTGTTGTGGTCTTCATCTGACTGAGAGCAAGAGTATATAGGTCTTGAGAGTCCTCCCAGTTAGTCGACTCATCTAGTTGCAAATGATGTAATTAGTCTAATGAAGAATCATCGAGAAACTCTGATGGACTCTAATTTGCTTGAGAAATATGCTCAACATTTTGTATGCAGTTATAGCCCAAATTTTGATGATCCATCCAAATTTGATTGTAATATTGAAACTATAGGGATATGCCCAATGCAATGTATGGTAAAAATATATTTCGTAAACATGTACAGAAAATGACTTAACGATAAATAAATTAATTTATTACATCACATACACTACACGCATGCAAGATACAATTGCGTGGGCAAGATCATAAAACAAAATGAAATCAAATAACAATTATTCTAGGTAACCTTATAGATGACCTGTTACGAGAAGGGCTGTGAGATCTCGGAAAAATTTAATTAAAAGGGTTATTTGGAAAATAGCATTATAGAATTTTTCCGGAATTTTTAGAAATTTTCTGGGAATTTTTCGGAGCTCATACGGAGGGTTTTGAGGGGATAGATCGACGAGTTCGGATAAAGCCTGTTTGGGATACCCGTTTAAGTGAGAAAATATTTTTATTATATAAATTCCTTTTCTTTTTATTTTCTCCCCAAAAACGCCGATCCCAAACTCCTTCCCCGATCTTCCCCCCTGCTCGAAGTCGAACCCCCTTTCCCTCTTTCTCTGTTCTCTCTCGCGGACAAGCGACGCCGAAGGGATTAGGGCTTCCAGCTCCGGCGATCCTCCTCTACCGACATCGGCGGCCGTGAGCTCAAATCCGGGCGGCGCTATTCCTCTCCGGATCATAGGCACGGCGTCGCGTCTCCTCTAGCCGACTGCTGACCTTTCTCCCCCTCTCCTGTCTCTGCCCTAGATCACCGACGCACCAGTTCTTGGCGATCGGCGATTCTTCTCTGTTTCTTGGTGTTGCAGGCGAGGAGTGGATCTTGGAGCTTTGAAGGGGTTAAAGCTAAGTCGATTCTTTGGTATCCTTCGACTCTCTGATTTGTGCCCTAGTTCGAATCTTCTTTTCCGATTCTTGCTCGCTTCCTCATTGATTGTTGGCGATCTCAGGTTAGGTCGTAGATCCCTTCCTTCTTGTTGATTGAGGGGCAGAGGAATTCCGGGAACATAGAATCGAATCGGGCGACACCTCCTGGAGACAATCGGTTGAGGTAAGATTAGGGTGTTGTTTGATCTATGGTTTCCATGGTGTGATCTACTATATGCTCTGTGATCTTCAATCTTAATCTGATCAATGAATTCCAGTTTAATTCATTGCTTCATCCGATTTATTCCAGTGAGGACCTGTTCTGTGGATTTCAATTTGTGTGCTGAGGATTGTTCTTGATCCAGTAGCTCACCTTCATCTTGGCAGAACCTCCATCCAGCAACATCTTGGTTGACAGCAGCTTGATCCGAACAGAGGATTGATTCCAGTGAGGTTGAGTGTTTTGTGGATCTGGAATTGGGTTCTGTGGCTTCCTATTCTAGCATATCACCTTGTTTTCCAGCAGTTTAATTGAGGTAAGGTGTAGGGATTTTGGCTACATGTTGATGAATTAGGGTTTATGTATTAGTTAGTTGAATGTAGGTTTTGATCTTAGATGTAGATCATGTTTCGAATTTGGATATTTGTTAGATGATCATGTGTTAGATGATTAGGTATGATCTTGATACCTATTGATAATTTATTTATCATTAGGTTGTGTAGATTAGTTAGGTTAAATGGGTTTAGGGTTTATCCCTAAATTTCTATTTAGGATTTATTTAGCTATTTGTATGTATTCTAGCTAAATAAAAGTAAATGTATTTGTTTACACAGGACTCTGATTCGAGACGGGTGTCTCGACTTCGGATTCAGATTCGGATTGACTTGTACCTTCTATTTGAGGCGGGTACCCTTTGACTTATCTTTTGATAATGTCTTATGATATGTGTAGCTTATATATATATTTACTAGTGGTAGATAGTAGATTATTCTCTCTCTTGGTCTTAGCTAGTTGATACCTATCACATGCTTCATCTGCTAGTTGCTTTACTTCAGGATTGGATATTTTATCTCTTGCCATGTGTATATATGTTCATAGAGATGTATATCTATAGTGCTCTACTATACTGGATTAGTTGCTTTACATGTGTGATACATGCTCTTGGATTCATGATACTTACATCATTATTATATGTGATGTCTTTGGTTTTATGCTGTTTATATCATGGTTATATATATGCGTTTACCTTTTGGGCACACACATATATGGAGGAGGCTATGTTCAGGTATGACATACTGTAGCATCATGCACCATCCTGCATGATTGCATGCTGGGATTGGCGACTCCATTATTGTTGAGCTCGTCGGTCGGCTACATGGGCCAACGTGTTCACTGCATGGGTAGTGGCACAACACGAAGGGTGTGTATGGCAGGTTGCCTTTCGGTGCTCATTGGTCCGCTCATGGGTAGTGTATTGCAGTGGTAGCGAGGATCCCTCCCGTCATTGCGTCTGGGAGTTGAGGCGTTACGCTCCTCACTATGTTTGAGGTAGGAGGATAGGTGTACTCAGGCGCATCCCATCCATTGGGTCACTCATCGTGGGTAGTGACGAGTGCAGTGTCACCCTACCTACTGGTCTCGCCGTCAGCGTGTGAGGCGGTGACTAGCGTCAGGGGTGACCATGTCATATTGCATCATATGCACATATTGCATTTATTATGATTGTTGCATATTGGATGATGCACTTGGGTGACTGCATATGATTGACATGCATACAGGATACATGCTTATTTGCTCTGACTATCTTTGTCTGTGTATGTCCACAGTCATTTGCCCAAGCCTCGCAGGTGAGTGCAGTTTATTACAGTTATGCATTTTCTTATTATTCTTGCTATAGATTGTGCTTTATGCCTATTGTTGGTTATTAGAGTTTATTTCAGCTCTGCATATCTGTTGAACTGTTAGGAGACTATACCGTAGGTTGTATGGTTAGAGAACTGTATTATTGATCCTATGGTTTAGGAGACTGTACCTTAGGTTATTACTGGTGGATATATATTGCTGTACATGTCTATTGGTTTACCTGCTGAGTTCTTTGAACTCACCCCGTTATTATTATTTTTCAGGTTGAGGCCGTCAGGAGAGATTCCAGTCGCTAGCCCCTTTGTCGCGAGGATTTCTAGATATCGTTTTCTGTATTCGCTTTTATTCGTATACTTGTGATGTGAGTTTGTATTATGGACTTTATATCGAACATTCGGGTTTGTTACTTTGTTTTCCGCTGCGAATATTTCATTACTTCCTGGATTTCGTTTCTTCGTTGTAGTGGAGTAGGATGTGTACGTATATCTTCGTTGATTTCTATATCATCTTTTCTTTATATAACTGCGTGGATTGTTCATATTATATCTGTGTGGAAATGTTGAATATAACTGCGTGGATTGTTTACTGTTTGTGTGTATTGTTCCGGCCGAGTGTGGCCGAGGTATAGATATATGTATACTGAGATTCATATTGTCACCCGTACAGGGAAGATGCTGCCGAAATTTCTTCGGACAGGGACTACCTGGGGCGTGACAATATTTTTGGTATCAGAGCATGGGTTACGATGCTCTATATTTTGTTTTTATCTGATACCAATTTATTTTTGGTATCAGAGCAGGTTATGATACTTGCTAGGCATTCTGGATTTTTGGGATTTTATCTGATACCAATTTATTTGGTATCAGAGCAGATTTTTGATACTTGTTTCTCGTGTTCTGGAGTTTTGCGAGCTTATCTGGATATGTTTGGATTTTGTGGATTTCTGTCGATTTTTCGATTAGGAATGCCGAGGTATTTTGACGAGGTTCTATTTGGGGGCTAAGCAGCGACAGGACATCTCTAGACGGCAATAGGTAAATTTGGTAATGTTATAGTTCTTATACCTGTAGTGATATCTGGGTAACATTTTGTTTATAGATATGACACCTACACGTGTTCCGGTACCGAGACGTGGACGCACACGTAAGATGGCGATAGATTCTCTGGAGATAGAGTCTCTAGAGAGATCTGCTAGGATCGAGCTTGTCCGTCAGGGACAGACTCGCCAGGATATTATAGTCACGTCGGATTATAAGATCCCGACGATTCTGACTTCAGAGGTACATACCTCGACTGTACCACCAGTGGTATCACCTTTAGTATACTCGGCACCCACTCTAGTCGTGCCTACTACTGCGTACTTGAGGTACGAGATGAGGCAGAGATCTGGTGGGACACGCAGCGCTCGATTATCGGCGAGCAGCATATTACCTGGACGAGATTTAGGGAGGCATTTGAGTCTCAATATTTTCCCCGCGCGTATCAGATGACACGTCAGCGGAATTTCCTGAGTCTTCGGCAGAATAACCGTTTAGTGATGGAGTATAATGGCAAATTTAATTGGTTGGCTAAATTCTGTCCTGAGTTGGTTACCGAGGATAGATCTCATATGCTTCAGTTTGTCCAGGGACTGGACGGGCATCTTCAGGTGAAGATTGCTGATCTTGGTATAGTATCATACACAGAGGCACAGGATAGAGCTCTTATGATTGAGTCTGCTCATCAGAGAGTGAATGCAGACAAGAAGAGGAAGCAGACTGATCGGGCTTCCAAACAGATCCAGCAGCCACAGACTATGGGATAGCAGCAGAGCAGTCGTACTCAGACGGGCCAGGGTACTTCTGGGTCATCTGACCGACCCCAGAAGTCAGGACGCTCTGCATCAGGACGTTCCTAGTCTTCTCAGCAGAACCGGAAACAGTCCAGCGGTGACTCTCACTGCACCCGATGCGAGTCCCGAGATCACATCATCTCTGCATGTACTTGGGACAGTCAGTTTGCTATTATTGCAAACTGCCTGGACATTTGAGCCGAGACTGTTCGCTGAAGGCTCGACATGCAGCTTCCGGAGTTTCTATTTCAGGAGAACCATTTGGTCAGTCTGGGACTCAGTGAGGAGGGCCGAAAGCCCAATCTTCGCATCGTCAGCAGAGGACAGCTACCCCTGCAGCAGCTGCATATGGCATGCACGAGTAGGAGCATTCCGGTGTCCTTGTGGAGAACTCCATGGTATTCTGCCTTAGTGTTCTCCTGTATTATTCGTCAAGAAGAAGGATAGTACTCTGAGGTTGTGCATCGATTATAGGCAGCTGAATGCAATGACTATCAGAAATAAGTACCCCTTGCCACGGATTGAGGATTTATTTGATCAGCTCAGAGATACATCAGTGTATTCTAAGATTGATCTGCGGTCTGGATATCATCAGCTGAGAGTTCGAGATTCTGATATTCAGAAGATAGCATTTCGCACCAGATACGGACATTATGAGTTTTTGGTAATGCCATTTGGGCTTACCAATGCTCCTGCAGTATTTATGGATTTGATGAACCGTATCTTTCTGGAGTATCTAGATCAGTTTGTGATTGTATTTATCGATGATATATTGATCTATTCACGTTCTGAGGAGGAGCACGCGCAGCACCTTCGCATAGTCTTGGAGACTCTTCGACGACATCATCCATGTCGAAGTTCGAAGTGCATTTTGGCTATCTTTAGTTGGTTTTCCGGGACACGTGGTGTCAAGCCGAGGTATCTCAGTAGATCCTCGGAAGATCGAGGCTATCACCGGTGGGAGCGGCCAAGTCGATCGGAGATTCGCGATTTCTTGGGCTTGTTGGATATTACCGACGATCGTTGAGGGTTTCTCAAGATTGCTATGGTTGACACGTCGACCGGAAGGTGTGAAATTCACGTGGTCGAGGCTTGTGAGACCACTTCCAGTGAGCGGAGATTAGTATCGGCATTTGGTTTTACCTTACGGTGACGGATTGACTTTACGACGCATCTCTTGAGGCTTGGTACTGTTTTGTTGTAGGGTAGTCTCCTATGCTTCTCGTCGGTTGAAGGAGCATGAGAAGAACTACCCAAGACATGATTAGCCGCTATTATCTTTGCTTTGAAGATTTGGCGACATCATCTTTATGGTATTACTTTTGAGATTCTTACTGATCATAAGAGTCTCAAATATATTTTTACACAGAAGGAACTCAATCTCCGACAGAGGAGATGGATGGAGTTCCTGAAGGACTATGATTGTACTATTAGCTACCATCCGGGTAAAGCTAATGTGGTTGCTGATGCACTTAGCAGGAAGTCCAGAGGGACTTTAGCTTGTCATCAAGTTTTAGTCACAGACTTGATTCAGGGATTCTCCGAGTTGGGCCTTGAGGAGCAGGGACGGTGTAACGCCCCACCCTCCTCACTACTAGTCTATGAGGGCGGAGCGCTACTGGACTACTAACTTTACTTAATTAGAGTTGTTCACATGAGATCAATACATAAACTCTCTAAAAATGCAATTAACTAGCAGCGAAAAACTAAATGACTCATCTAATACATTCTTAATAAATGACAATCTTAATAAATCCTTATGCTAGGTCCCAAGGCTTCTATAGTCCAGGCATCACACATCCATCCGCACCTCCTTGTCGCCTTCCTTTGCTATAACTTTTCTTTCCTTTATCTGCAGTAAGAGGAAATACAATTATAAGCAAAATTTGCTTAGTAAGAGCTATCTAACTCACAAAAACACGAATATGCATGTATACAGAAATCTAAAACTGAATGCTCAAAAGGAAATCTACTCATGCTCATCTACTAGTGAATAAACAAACATACTGAAGTGCGAAACATGTAAAGCTACTCATGCTCTTCTAATAGCACGGAACAGTAAGCTAATCTAAATAACATGCTAGCATAAAAGGGAACTAAACTTGCTGATTCTGAAACAAAGTGAAACTTAATTCATTTGTTCTAAGCTTATTCTTTTATACTTTTATACTTATGTGAAACTTATTTCTTTTGTTCAAAAACTTATACTTATAATACTTCAAAATAATAATCAACTTCTTCTTGGGCCCGACAACTGTACTTGTTATGCGCGCATCCCTAACTAGACCCGAGATATCTGGTCCCGAATCTAGTAGGGTTTACTAGGTTATAAACCGACCCACTATGGCGGCCCAACGACGGCCGTGCCGTTACTACTAGGTTATCTAAACCTAGGGACGACTATGGGAGCCCAACCCAAGGACAACTGAGAGTCCAGTACAGTGCCACTGATAAAAGTAAAATACTTGTTATCTTTTAATACTTCTAATATATAATGCCTCGGCATTTTAACGAGCACCTTGTGTGCCAAAATCCCTAAAGTTTTGACTTTGGGATATACTTAAGGCCTTGGCCTTTTTCTTTCTTTTCTTTATCTTTCTTGTACTTGTTAATAACTCTAATAAAAGAATGCTTTTTAAAAGCTGAAATGTTTAAACAAATTCTAACTTTGAAATGCATAAACAAAAATCTGCATACTATGCTAATCAAAATTCTGCATACTATTCTAATCAAGATTCTGCATTCTATGCTACACTATTTCTGCATACTATACAAACATAAAATCTGCACTATAAGCTTAATTAAAATCTGCACTATAAGCCTACATAAAAATCTGCAATATAAGCTCTACATAAAAATCTGCATTATAAGCGCTTCTTATGCTTCGAATTCAAGAAGAACAAAGGTCCGAAACTACTCCTACTGCAGGTGAGAAGCACTTACCTTGATTCTTGGACTCACAACCGAACAAAAAGGGCATCTAGGACCTTGGCTGGCCGCCGGAGATGATACCCTAACTCCCTTTCATTTTTTTCCCGAGCTCCGCCATCGTACGCAGAAGAGAAGGAGAGAATGGTTTAAGTCACGGGAAAACAAAGCATCAACTTATCCCCTTTTATAATCCAATATTCTGTTAATTATCTTAAATAAATTTGCTACTTTTTCTAAACAAACAAATCCAACATCAACTTATCCCTTTTATAATCCAATATTCTATTAATTATCTTAAATAAATTTTCAACTTTTTCTAAACAAACAAATCCAACATCAACTTATCCCTTTAATAATCCAATATTCTATTAATTATCTTAAATAAATTTGCTACTTTTTCTAAACAAACAAATCCAACATCAACTTATCCTTTTTATAATATTCTGTTAACTATCTTAAATAAATTCGCTACCTTTTTTAAACAGAAAAATCTGTTTGCACACCTGGTCAGCCGGGTTTTGACCGATTCAAAGGTCATGGGTTCAATTCTCGGCTTGGACATTTTTTTGTCGAAACTTCCTTCGTTTTGTAAAAATACCAAACGACCTCTAAAAATTACATAAAAATACTCTAAAAATTTCTAAAAATCCCTAGAATATTTCTATAGCATTTTTAAATATTTTAAAATTACTTTTAGGACTCTAATTGAGGAAATTTGGGACATTACAATTCTCCCTACCTTATAAAAAGTTCGTCCTCGAACTTAGAATAATTCTGGATATCTTTGTCTCATACTGTCCTCATGCTCATAAGTAACTTCCTCGTGCTTCTGGTTCTAAATGACTTTCACTAATGGTACTCTTTGTTCCTTAGTCTCTTAACTTCTCGGTCCTCTATTATTCATATCGCATCGTACCCATTAGGGGTCCTTGGAAGGCTTGATATCTTCTCTATCATTTCTAAACATACTTATGTATATGAATATAAGAGAGACAAAACTTCTATCTTACTAAAGCGCATTTAACCAATTACTCCATACTGCAATAATAAAGAAAGCATAAAAGGAAAACTTAAATACTTTCTTACTTGAAGACGGTAAGGTTGGTGCTGATGTGTGATGCTGGAGAATAGGAACTGCTCTGATACCAACTGTAACGCCCCACCCTCCTCACTACTAGTCTATGAGGGCGGAGCGCTACTGGACTACTAACTTTACTTAATTAGAGTTGTTCACATGTGATCAATACATAAACTCTCTAAAAATGCAATTAACTAGCAGCGAAAAACTAAATGACTCATCTAATACATTCTTAATAAATGACAATCTTAATAAATCCTTATGCTAGGTCCCAAGGCTTCTATAGTCCAGGCATCACACATCCATCCGCACCTCCTTGTCGCCTTCCTTTGCTATAACTTTTCTTTCCTTTATCTGCAGTAAGAGGAAATACAACTATAAGCAAAATTTGCTTAGTAAGAGCTATCTAACTCACAAAAACACGAATATGCATGTATACAGAAATCTAAAACTGAATGCTCAAAAGGAAATCTACTCATGCTCATCTACTAGTGAATAAACAAACATACTGAAGTGCGAAACATGTAAAGCTACTCATGCTCTTCTAATAGCACGGAACAGTAAGCTAATCTAAATAACATGCTAGCATAAAAGGGAACTAAACTTGCTGATTCTGAAACAAAGTGAAACTTAATTCATTTGTTCTAAGCTTATTCTTTTATACTTTTATACTTATGTGAAACTTATTTCTTTTGTTCAAAAACTTATACTTATAATACTTCAAAATAATAATCAACTTCTTCTTGGGCCCGACAACTGTACTTGTTATGCGCGCATCCCTAACTAGACCCGAGATAGCTGGTCCCGAATCTAGTAGGGTTTACTAGGTTATCTAAACCTAGGGACCGACTATGGGAGCCCAGCCCGAGGACTACTGAGAGTCCTGCATACTAGGTTATCTAAACCTAGGGACGACTATGGGAGCCCAACCCAAGGACAACTGAGAGTCCCGTACAGTGCCACTGATAAAAGTAAAATACTTGTTATCTTTTAATACTTCTAATATATAATGCCTCGGCATTTTAACGAGCACCTTGTGTGCCAAAATCCCTAAAGTTTTGACTTTGGGATCTACTTAAGGCCTTGGCCTTTTTCTTTCTTTTCTTTATCTTTCTTGTACTTGTTAATACCTCTAATAAAAGAATGCTTTTTAAAAGCTGAAATGTTTAAACAAATTCTAACTTTGAAATGCATAAACAAAAATCTGCATACTATGCTAATCAAAATTCTGCATACTATTCTAATCAAGATTCTGCATTCTATGCTACACTATTTCTGCATACTATACAAACATAAAATCTGCACTATAAGCTTAATTAAAATCTGCACTATAAGCCTACATAAAAATCTGCAATATAAGCTCTACATAAAAATCTGCATTATAAGCGCTTCTTATGCTTCGAATTCAAGAAGAACAAAGGTCTGAAACTACTCCTACTGCAGGTGAGAAGCACTTACCTTGATTCTTGGACTCACAACCGAACAAAAAGGGCATCTAGGACCTCGGCCGGCCGCCGGAGATGATACCCTAACTCCCTTTCATTTTCTTCCCGAGCTCCGCCATCGTACGCAGAAGAGAAGGAGAGAATGGTTTAAGTCACGGGAAAACAAAGCATCAACTTATCCCCTTTTATAATCCAATATTCTGTTAATTATCTTAAATAAATTTGCTATTTTTTCTAAACAAACAAATCCAACATCAACTTATCCCTTTTATAATCCAATATTCTGTTAATTATCTTAAATAAATTTGCTACTTTTTCTAAACAAACAAATCCAACATCAACTTATCACTTTAATAATCCAATATTCTGTTAATTATCTTAAATAAATTTGCTACTTTTTCTAAACAAACAAATCCAACATCAACTTATCCTTTTTATAATATTCTGTTAACTATCTTAAATAAATTCGCTACCTTTTTTAAACAGAAAAATCCGTTTGCACACCTGGTCAGCCGGGTTTTGACCGATTCAAAGGTCATGGGTTCAATTCTCGGCTTGGACATTTTTTTGTCGAAACTTCCTTCGTTTTGTAAAAATACCAAACGACCTCTAAAAATTACATAAAAATACTCTAAAAATTTCTAAAAATCCCTAGAATATTTCTATAGCATTTTTAAATATTTTAAAATTACTTTTAGGACTCTAATTGAGGAAATTTGGGGCGTTACAATTCTCCCTACCTTATAAAAAGTTCGTCCTCGAACTTAGAATAATTCTGGATATCTTTGTCTCATACTGTCCTCATGCTCATAAGTAACTTCCTCGTGCTTCTGGTTCTAAATGACTTTCACTAATGGTACTCTTTGTTCCTTAGTCTCTTAACTTCTCGGTCCTCTATTATTCATATCGCATCGTACCCATTAGGGGTCCTTGGAAGGCTTGATATCTTCTCTATCATTTCTAAACATACTTATGTATATGAATATAAGAGAGACAAAACTTCTATCTTACTAAAGCGCATTTAACCAATTACTCCATACTGCAATAATAAAGAAAGCATAAAAGGAAAACTTAAATACTTTCTTACTTGAAGACGGCAAGGTTGGTGCTGATGTGTGATGCTGGAGAATAGGAACTGCTCTGATACCAACTGTAACGCCCCACCCTCCTCACTACTAGTCTATGAGGGCGGAGCGCTACTGGACTACTAACTTTACTTAATTAGAGTTGTTCACATGAGATCAATACATAAACTCTCTAAAAATGCAATTAACTAGCAGCTAAAAACTAAATGACTCATCTAATACATTCTTAATAAATGACAATCTTAATAAATCCTTATGCTAGGTCCCAAGGCTTCTATAGTCCAGGCATCACACATCCATCCGCACCTCCTTGTCGCCTTCCTTTGCTATAACTTTTCTTTCCTTTATCTGCAGTAAGAGGAAATACAACTATAAGCAAAATTTGCTTAGTAAGAGCTATCTAACTCACAAAAACACGAATATGCATGTACACAGAAATCTAAAACTGAATGCTCAAAAGGAAATCTACTCATGCTCATCTACTAGTGAATAAACAAACATACTGAAGTGTGAAACATGTAAAGCTACTCATGCTCTTCTAATAGCACGGAACAGTAAGCTAATCTAAATAACATGCTAGCATAAAAGGGAACTAAACTTGCTGATTCTGAAACAAAGTGAAACTTAATTCATTTATTCTAAGCTTATTCTTTTATACTTTTATACTTATGTGAAACTTATTTCTTTTGTTCAAAAACTTATACTTATAATACTTCAAAATAATAATCAACTTCTTCTTGGGCCCGACAACTGTACTTGCTATGCGCGCATCCCTAACTAGACCCGAGATAGCTGGTCCCGAATCTAGTAGGGTTTACTAGGTTATCTAAACCTAGGGACCGACTATGGGAGCCCAGCCCAAGGACTACTGAGAGTCCTGCATACTAGGTTATCTAAACCTAGGGACGACTATGGGAGCCCAACCCAAGGACAACTGAGAGTCCAGTACAATGCCACTGATAAAAGTAAAATACTTGTTATCTTTTAATACTTCTAATATATAATGCCTCGGCATTTTAACGAGCACCTTGTGTGCCAAAATCCCTAAAGTTTTGACTTTGGGATCTACTTAAGGCCTTGGCCTTTTTCTTTCTTTTCTTTATCTTTCTTGTACTTGTTAATACCTCTAATAAAAGAATGCTTTTTAAAAGCTGAAATGTTTAAACAAATTCTAACTTTGAAATGCATAAACAAAAATCTGCATACTATGCTAATCAAAATTCTGCATACTATTCTAATCAAGATTCTGCATTCTATGCTACACTATTTCTGCATACTATACAAACATAAAATCTGCACTATAAGCTTAATTAAAATCTGCACTATAAGCCTACATAAAAATCTGCAATATAAGCTCTACATAAAAATCTGCATTATAAGCGCTTCTTATGCTTCGAATTCAAGAAGAACAAAGGTCTGAAACTACTCCTACTGCAGGTGAGAAGCACTTACCTTGATTCTTGGACTCACAACCGAACAAAAAGGGCATCTAGGACCTCGGCCGGCCGCCGGAGATGATACCCTAACTCCCTAGCTCTGCCATCGTACGCAGAAGAGAAGGAGAGAATGGTTTAAGTCACGGGAAAACAAAGCATCAACTTATCCCCTTTTATAATCCAATATTCTGTTAATTATCTTAAATAAATTTGCTACTTTTTCTAAACAAACAAATCCAACATCAACTTATCCCTTTTATAATCCAATATTCTGTTAATTATCTTAAATAAATTTGCTAATTTTTCTAAACAAACAAATCCAACATCAACTTATCCCTTTAATAATCCAATATTTTGTTAATTATCTTAAATAAATTTGCTACTTTTTCTAAACAAACAAATCCAACATCAACTTATCCTTTTTATAATATTCTGTTAACTATCTTCAATAAATTCGCTACCTTTTTTAAACAGAAAAATCCGTTTGCACACCTGGTCAGCCGGGTTTTGACCGATTCAAAGGTCATGGGTTCAATTCTCGGCTTGGACATTTTTTTGTCGAAACTTCCTTCGTTTTGTAAAAATACCAAACGACCTCTAAAAATTACATAAAAATACTCTAAAAATTTCTAAAAATCCCTAGAATATTTCTATAGCATTTTTAAATATTTTAAAATTACTTTTAGGACTCTAATTGAGGAAATTTGGGGTGTTACAGACGGACAGAGCAGGGTATTCTTGTTACCATGGTTGCTCAGTCGTCGATCAGGATGAGGATTTGAGAGGCCCAGGCCGGAGATCAGCATTTACAGTTCATTAGTAGCCAGATAGCTTCCGGACAGCAGACTGAGTTTACACGAGATGAAGAGGGGATTGTTTGTTTTCGAGGCAGATTGTGATACCTCAGTCTCACCCAGTCATGGAGTAGTTACTTCAGGAGGCTCATCGTTCTAGATTTGCTATCCACCCTGGTGGGACCCGTATGTATCGTGATTTGAGGCGTTCCTATTGGTGGAACGGCATGAAGAAAGACATCGCGGAATTTGTAGCTAGATGTCTTGTCTATCAGCAGGTGAAGGCTGAGCACCAGAGACCTGCTGGTTTACTTCAGAGGATCCCTATTCCAGAGTGGAAGTGGGAACATATTACTATAGATTTCGTGGTGGGATTGCCTAGGACTCGACGAGGCCATGATGCGATTTGGGTAAAAGTTGACCGATTAACCAAATCCGCACACTTTTTAGCGATTCGGAAGACTGATTCTCTGGATCGATTAGCAGAGCTATACTGTCGTGAGATTATTAGATTACATGGTGTTCCTTTGAGCATCATATCGGATAGAGACCCACGGTTCACGTCCCGATTCTGGCAGAGTCTGCAGCATGCCTTGGGCACACAGCTTCGTTTCAGTACGACATTCCATCCGCAGACAGATGGACAGTCAGAGCGGACCATTCAGACTTTGGAGGACTTGTTGAGGTCTTGTGTCATGGACTTCGGAGGCAGTTGGGAGGACCACCTGCTATTAGTAGAGTTCGCCTACAACAATAGCTATCATTCGGCTATCCAGATGGCACCGTTTGAGGCGTTGTATGGTAGGCCTTGTCGGACACCCATCCTCTGGGAAGAGGTTGGGGAGGCCCAGTTGGTAGGACCTCAGAGAGCTCAGCAGGATGCAGAGTTAGTTCGCACTATCAGACGGAGGATGTCAGAGGCTCAGGACCGTCAGAAGAGTTATGCTGATCAGAGACGGAGACCCCTGGAGTTCTCCATTGGTGATCATGTATTTCTTAGAGTTTCACCCACTAAAGGGGTGAAGAGATTTGGTCTTCGAGGTAAGTTAGCTCCACGATATATTGGACCATTCCAGATCTTAGAGAGGATTGGAGCAGTAGCTTACCGTTTGGCGCTACCACCATCTCTAGCTGGCATTCACGATGTATTCCATGTATCTATGTTGAGGAGATACGTATCCGATCCAGCACATGTTTTGTCAGATATATCTGCTCCTATTCAGCCTGATGTTACTTACGAGGAGGTTCCGGTGCGGATTCTGGACCATAGAGAGTGTCAGCTGCGGAACAAGACTGTCCGACTGGTTAAAGTCGGATGGCAGCATCATTCCGACGAGGAGGCTACTTGGGAGCTGGAGGATACGATCCGAGCTCGATACCCTCATCTTTTTACTTGAGGTATGTGGGTTAGAGTTTCTTTCAGCATTTATACTATTTGGTTATACTCTAGTGTTAGCTTTTGGTTATAGCGAAATTTGGGGACCAAATTTTTATTAGTAGGGGAGGATGTGAGATCTCGGAAAAATTTAATTAAAAGGGTTATTTGGAAAATAGCCTTATAGAATTTTTTCGAAATTTTTAGAAATTTTCTGGGAATTTTTCGAAGCTCATACGGAGGGTTTTGAGGGGATCAATCGGCGAGTTCGGATAAAGCCTGTTTGGGATACCCGTTTAAGTGAGGAAATATTTTTATTATATAAATTCCTTTTCTTTTTATTTTCTCCCCAAAAACGCCGATCCCAAACTCCTTCCCTGATCTTCCCCCCTGCTCGAAGCCGAACCCCCTTTCCCTCTTTCTCTGTTCTCTCTCGCGGACAAGCGACGCCGAAGGGATTAGGGCTTCCAGCTCCGGCGATCCTCCTCTACCGACATCGGCGGTCGTGAGCTTAAATCCGGGCGGCGCTATTCCTCTCTGGATCATAGGCACGGCGTCGCGTCTCCTCTAGCCGACTGCTGACCTTTCTTCCCCCCTCCTGTCTCTGCCCTAGATCACCGACGCACCAGTTCTTGGCGATCGGCGATTCTTCTCCGTTTCTTGGTGTTGCCGACGAGGAGTGGATCTTGGAGCTTTGAAGGGGTTAAAGCTAAGTCGATTCTTTGGTATCCTTCGACTCTTTGATTTGTGCCCTAGTTCGAATCTTCTTTTCCGATTCTTGCTCGCTTCCTCATTGATTGTTGGCGATCTCAGGTTAGGTCGTAGATCCCTTCCTTCTTGTTGATTGAGGGGCAGAGGAATTCCGGGAACATAGAATCGAATCGGGCAACACCTCCTGGAGACAATCGGTTGAGGTAAGATTAGGGTGTTGTTTGATCTATGGTTTCCATGGTGTGATCTACTATATGCTCTGTGATCTTCAATCTTAATCTGATCAATGAATTCCAGTTTAATTCATTGCTTCGTCCGATTTATTCCAGTGAGGACCTGTTCTGTGGATTTCAATTTGTGTGCTGTGGATTGTTCTTGATCCAGTAGCTCACCTTCGTCTTGGCAGAACCTCCATCCAGCAACATCTTGGTTGACAGCAGCTTGATCCGAACAGAGGATTGATTCCAGTGAGGTTGAGTGTTTTGTGGATCTGGAATTGGGTTCTGTGGCTTCCTATTCCAGCAGATCACCTTGTTTTCCAGTAGTTTAATTGAGGTAAGGTGTAGGGATTTTGGCTACATGTTGATGAATTAGGGTTTATGTATTAGTTAGTTGAATGTAGGTTTTGATCTTAGATGTAGATCATGTTTCGAATTTGGATATTTGTTAGATGATCACGTGTTAGATGATTAGGTATGATCTTGATACCTATTGATAATTTATTTATCATTAGGTTGTGTAGATTATTTAGGTTATATGGGTTTAGGGTTTATCCCTAAATTTCTATTTAGGATTTATTTAGCTATTTGTTTGTATTCTAGCTAAATAAAAGTAAATGTATTTGTTTACATAGGACTCTGATTCGAGACGGGTGTCTCGACTTCGGATTCGGATTCGGATTGACTTGTACCTTCTATTTGAGGTGGGTACCCTTTGACTTATCTTTTGATAATGTCTTATGATATGTGTAGCTTATATATATTTACTAGTGGTAGATAGTAGATTATTCTCTCTCTTGGTCTTAGCTAGTTGATACCTATCACATGCTTCATCTGCTAGTTGCTTTACTTCAGGATTGGATATTTTATCTCTTGCCATGTGTATATATGTTCATAGAGATGTATATCTATAGTGCTCTACTATACTGGATTAGTTGCTTTACATGTGTGATACATGCTCTTGGATTCATGATACTTACATCATTATTATATGTGATGTCTTTGGTTTTATGCTGTTTATATCATGGTTATATATATGCGTTTACCTTTTGGGCACACACATATATGGAGGAGGCTATGTTCAGGTATGACATACTGTAGCATCATGCACCATCCTGCATGATTGCATGCTGGGCGATTGACGACTCCATTATTGTTGAGCTCGTCGGCAGATAGGCCCGCACACAACGTGTTTCACCGCATGGGTCGTGTACGGCACGGTGGGGTGTGTATGGCGAGCTCAGAGTGCTCATTGGTCCGCCTCATGGGTAGTGTGGCTGCGGCGTGCCGACAGGATCCCTCCCGTCATTGCGTCGGAGTTGAGGCGCGCTCCCTCACTATGTTTGAGGTAGGAGGATAGATGTACTCCGACAGATCCGTCCATTGGGTCACTCATCGTGTAGTGACGACGAGTGCACGGTGTTCTGACCCTACCTACTCGGTCTCGCCATCGCGTGGGAGACGGTGACTAGCGTCGGGGTGACCATGTCATATTGCATCATATGCACATATTGCATTTATTGTGATTGTTGCATATTGGATGATGCACTTGGGTGACTGCATATGATTGACATGCATACAGGATACATGCTTATTTGCTCTGACTATCTTTGTCTGTGTATGTCAACAGTTATTTGCCCAAGCCTCGCAGGTGAGTGCAGTTTATTACAGTTATGCATTTTCTTATTATTCTTGCTATAGATTGTGCTTTATGCCTATTGTTGGTTATTAGAGTTTATTTCAGCTCTGCATATCTGTTGAACTGTTAGGAGACTATACCGTAGGTTGTATGGTTAGAGAACTGTATTATTGATCCTATGGTTTAGGAGACTGTACCTTAGGTTATTACTGGTGGATATATATTGCTGTACATGTCTATTGGTTTACCTGCTGAGTTCTTTGAACTCACCCCGTTATTATTATTTTTCAGGTTGAGGCCGTCAGGAGAGATTCCAGTCGCTAGCCCCTTTGTCGCGAGGATTTCTAGATATCGTTTTCTGTATTCGCTTTTATTCGTATACTTGTGATGTGAGTTTGTATTGTGGACTTTATATCGAACATTCGGGTTTGTTACTTTGTTTTCCGCTGCGAATATTTCATTACTTTGTGGATTTCGTTTCTTCGTTGTAGTGGAGTAGGATGTGTACGTATATCTTCGTTGATTTCTATATCATCTTTTCTTTATATAACTGCGTGGATTGTTCATATTATATCTGTGTGGAAATGTTGAATATAACTGCGTGGATTGTTTACTGTTTGTGTGTATTTTTCCGGCCGAGTGTGGCCGAGGTATAGATATATGTATACTGAGATTCATATTGTCACCCGTACAGGGGAGATGCTGCCGAAATTTCTTCGGACAGGGACTACCTGGGGCGTGACAAGGGCATCAACCTTTTGTGATGTTATCGAACCTCACTTCTATTTGTATCCATGCTCTTCTCTTTAAGACAACTCGAAGAGAATAACTTTCGCCTTTGGAAGGTACTAGCTATGAGCGAACGAGAAGGATCAAGAAGAGGAAGAAGAAATAAAAGGAAGATCTTCTTCCTTTGGGTGGCTCACAATAACAAGAGGAGACCCTCTTGTTATGGTCAACTGCAAGAGTGCGGGAGAGGGAGAGAGAGGTATTAGATTTAGGTTTCTAAACCTGATCAAGCCAATAATGAATTGTGTGTTAATTCTCTCTTAATCATATCAATATATAGTCCTCTTTAATGAGTTGGATTAGAAAGTCTAAATCCATGTCACGCCCCAGAGGAGTCCCTGTCCGAAGAAATTTCGGCAGCATCTCCCCTGTACGACGGACAATCTGAAACTTCTACATAACACATATACCTTAGCCACAGGCGGCTGGAATTATAACAATAAATAAAAAACAATCACCACGCAGTTTACATAGATATTCAGCCTCTGGCTGTCACAACCACGCAGTTAATAATAGTAATCACAAACAATAGTACTCTGACTCGAAATCCACCCTACTCCACTACACTCATAAAAACTCAAATCTGACGAAACTCACCTCTTCTGCCGTCCAGGCAGGCATGTAGTAAAAACATATCAAATAGAACATCCATCAATATCAAAAGAAAAACATACGATGTCCAAGTATCCAAATAACCAAGTACACACATAATCAAATAGGAACCAAACTAAATGATAAATAAATCATCGAGGTATGCAGGGATCTAGCACTACGTGCAGTGAGGACTAGCGACTGGAACTCCCTCCAGACAGCATCGACCTAAAAATAACAACAATGGAGGCGGGGTGAGTCCAACACTCAGCAGGTACAATTGATATGCAAAGTAAAGAAATAACACCTAGCACTAATCATGCGTACAGTCTCCTGATAAAAATAAAGATAAATGCAAACCGAAGTAGACAGGAGAGAATCTGTACTAACCAGGACCCGGTATAAGGACAAACAGTCCGAAAGGTATAGAAGACCTGTATGCATGTCAAACATAGGAATCCAAACAATATGCAGCATATAAATGCAGCAAACACAATCACAAACAATAAATGCATCATGCATATGATGGCAATGTCATGGTCACTCCTGACGCCAGTCAGTCAACTCACAACAAAAGTGGGACCAAGTGGGTAGGGCTGTGACGACCGTGCACTCTGCATCACTACCCCTGATGAGTGACCGAGTGGACGGGATGCTGTCGGAGTACACACGTACTCCTACCCCAAATCATAAATGGGGGAGCGCAATGCTCTCATCTCCCGGTACACTATGACGGGGAGGAATCTCTAACGTGCTACACGCTGCGTCACACTACCCCTGAGCGGATCAACGGAGCACCGGAAGAGTCAAACTGATGTGCTACCACGTTGTGTCACGCTACCCATGAGCGTCACAACGGAGCACCGAACAGTGATGAAAACTGGCAAAGTGCTCAACAATAATGGAGCAATCTATCGCACAGCATGCAATCATGCAAATGGTGCATGTCACTAAGCATGGTAATATACTAAACCAACCTCTGGACATATAACAATGGGCACCATAGTGAATAGATCAAATCAAGATATACTGATCTATAAGGTATCAAACCTAAGGTATCAAACCTAGGTCCTGAACATGTGAAACATGGTTATATCACTACCCATGAGCATGTGAAATCAGATAGGTATCAACACGAAATGCCAATAAACAATCAATCAAACAGGTAACATGTATCGGGCAGTGATTAACCGAACAAATAAGAAAACACAATTAATGCAAATTGTTAATTTCATTACTAAGCATATCAAAGATAATAAGTCAAAAGTACCCACCTCCGAAAATAGAAAGGTTCAATCTGACTCCGAGATACTCGTCTCGTGTCAAGGTCCTGTGTTAAATCGCACAGTTTAGCTAATTTAATTATAAACAAATAGCTAAACTAATTTCTAATCCACTGACCAGTTAGAGTTAGTTTCATTAACCCCAACTACACCGTTATACAACTTATAAACCTAAATCAATAATTATTGCTAACACAACTATAAATAATCTAACACAAAGATCAAAACCATAAACCTTACCTCAAATCAACCGCTGCTGGAAGTCACAAAGTTGTTGCCCAATTAGGATTGTTTACAGCCAGCAAAGATAAATTGCTGCTGGAACAAAACGAACAAACCAAAACAGTAATTATTCCACATTCTTATACATACAGAATTTCCAACTAAGCTAGAACAAGGACAATCCATTTTCCTACATCTTACCTAGGTTGACACCCATTGCAGAAGCCAGTAGATACCGAAAGGAGTGGCTGTCCAACCACAGCACAACCCCATAGCAAGTTCTAATGCACCTCACGATCACAATTGCAGCCTTGACTGCAAACCCACAGCATAAAACTTCACCTCACGGCTGAGATCACTGCTGGATATAAAAATGCGACAGGAAGGGTCGCTGCCAGAAATCAGAAACACCCCTCAAAGCACATAAACCCCACCAATCCGTGACCTAGAGTGGCAGCAAGGAGTGGGTCAAGATCAAGAGTAGAGATTACTGTCAAACAATAACCTAATTCCGACCAAACTTACCTCCAAGATCAAATAGGGCATGCAGCTGGAGACTAGGGCAGAAGCAAGGAAATCGGCTGTGTCGCGAGCCCAAAGAGGAGAAGGAGTCGCGATTACCGATTCTCGCCCAAGCGTCGCCGGCGTTAAAGCACAAGGATGGTGGCGTCGACAAGGCACAGGGGTGGCAGCCGGCGCTAGGGCTCGGCTGGATCCGCGTCGGTGAAGGGAAGAAGGCGTCGGCTAGGGTACAACCCGCGGAATCGAGAGTAAGGTGACGGCGGCGCAATGAAGGAAATGAAGAAGAGAAGAGTCGGCCTTCCGTTTTGTACACTCGGAAAGGAGCAACCACCGCCGGCGGTTAGGGCAAGGAAGAAGAGAAGAAAACGCACGAGGAGAAGAGGCTCGGGCGCAAGGCTTCGACGAGGAGAAAAGAAAAATATAAAGAAAAAGAAAAGGAAAAAGGAAAAGAAAATAAAACTTTTCCTTATTAAAACTGGGTAGCCTAAACAGTCTTTTCCGGACCCCATCTTGATCTTCGTTAGCTCGTCCGTACGAGCTCCGAAAAATTTCCGAAAAATTTCCAAAAATTCTGGAAAATTCCCCTATTAATATTCACCTATTTTCCGGTATTTTACATTCTCCCCCACTAATAAAAATTTGGTTCCCAAATTTCTTTATCTACCATCAGCAAGTACCAACAACAGATACAAAGTATAAATGCTGAACGGTAAACTAAATCACATACCTCAAGTGAAAAGATGGGAATATCGAGCTCGGATAGTATCCTCGAGTTCCCAAGTAGCCTCCTTGTCTGAATGATGCTGCCATCCGACTTTAACCAGCCGGATAGTCTTGTTCCGTAACTGACGCTCTTTCCGGTCGAGAATCCGTACCGGAACCTCCTCATAAGTAATGTCAGGCTGAACTGGAACTGGAATATCTGCCAGCACATGCGTCGGATCAAGCACGTATCTCCTCAGCATCGATACGTGGAATACATCGTGAACGCCTGACAAGGACGGTGGTAGTGCCAGTCGATAAGCTACCGCTCCGATCCTCTCCAAGATCTCGAAAGGGCCAATGTACCGCGGAGCTAGCTTACCTCTGAGACCAAATCTCTTCACCCCTTTCGTGGGTGAAACTCGCAGAAATACATGGTCGCCAACTGAGAACTCTAGTGGTCTGCGTCTCCGATCAGCATAACTCTTCTGGCGGTCCTGCGCCTCTGACATCCTCCGTCTGATAGTACGGACCAACTCTGCATCCTGCTGAACTCTATAAGGTCCCAACAACTGGGCCTCTCCAACCTCATCCTAGAGGCTGGGTATCCGACAAGGCCTACCATACAACGCTTCAAACGGTGTCATCTGGATAGCCAAATGCAAACCGTTGTTGTAGGCGAACACTACCAATGGCAAATAGTCCTCCCAACTGCCTCCAAATCCAATACACAAGGTCTCAACAAGTCCTCTAGAGTCTAAATGGTCCGCTCTGACTATCCATCTGTCTGAGGATGGAAAGCTGTACTGAATCGGAGCGGGGTGCCCAAGGCCTGCTGCAGACTCTGCCAGAAACGAGACGTGAACCGGGGGTCTCTATCTGAAATAATAGTCAACGAACCACCACGTGATATGATGATCTCCCGGCAAAACAGATCTACCAATCGATCCAGGAAATCAGTCTTCCGGATCGCTAACGAGTGCGCGGATTTGGTTAATCGGTCAACGATTACCCAAATCGCGTCATGGCATCGTCGTGTCCTCGGCAAACCTACCACAAAGTCCATGGTAATGTGATCCCACTTCCACTCAGGAATAAGAATCTGCTGAAGTAATTCTGCAGATCTCTGGTGCTCGGCCTTCACTTGCTGACAAACAAGACATCTAGCTACAAAATCTGCGATGTCTTCCTTCATGTCGTCATTCATGTCGTTCCACCAATAGAAACACCTCAAATCTTGGCACATACGGGTATCGCCTGGTGGAAAGCAAATCATGAGCGATGTGCCTCCGCAAGTAACTCCTATAAGACCGGATGAGACTGAAGCACGCAAAATCTACCTCGGGAGTATATAATACCCTCCTCGTCTCGGGTGAACTCGGTCTGCTGTCCGGAAGCTATCTGGCTGCAAATAAATTACAAATACTGATCAGCAGCCTAGGGCTCTCGTATCCTCATCCTGATCAACGACTGAGCAACCATGGTAACCAGAGTACCCTGCTCTGTCTGTCCTTACCCCTCAAGGCCCAACTCGGAGAAACCTTGAATCAAGTCTGTGACCACAACTCGGTGGCAAGCTAAAGTCCCTCTGCACTTCCTACTAAGTGCATCGGCAACCACATTAGCTCTCCCTGGGTGATAGCTAATGGTACAGTCATAATTCTTCAGGAACTCCATCCATCTCCTCTGTCAGAGATTAAGTTCCTTCTAAGTAAACAGATCTTTGAGACTCTTATGGTCAGTGAGAATCTCAAATGTAACGCCATATAAATAATGTCGCCAAATCTTCATGGCAAAAATAATGGCGACTTGCCCAGATCATGTACAGGGCAGTTCTTCTCCTGTTCCTTCAACCGATGAGAAGCATAGGAGACTACTCTATCGTGCTGCATCAGAACAGCGCTCAAACCATTAATAGATGTGTCGGTGCAGAGGACATATCCGTCCTCTCCAGAAGGTAAAAATTCAAAATCGGAGCTGACACTAGTCTCCGCTTCAGCTCCTAGAAGCTGGTCTTGTCATCCTCAGTCCAAGTGAACTTCACGCCTTTTCAGGTCAAGCGTGTCAGTGACATAACTATCCGAGAGAAACCCTCAACGTATCTCCGGAAATATCGAGCCAAACAAAGGAAGTTGCGAGCCTCTTCTATAGACTCCGTCTACTTCCAACGGTAACAACCTCAATCTCCTGTGGAACCACGGTATACTCCTACTGATGCCCGTGTATCTCAAACATCTCACAGAAGACAACCAAAATACGCACTACTGATCTTCACATCTAGACGTTTCCATCGAGACAATCTCTGGAACTATGCAAAGATGATGTGCATAACTCACCGCGGATCCGAAATAAATCACAACATCGTCAACAAAGACAATGGAAACTGATCCAAACATCCTCGAAATACCAAAATCATCTAGTCTCAGAAAATATCTAAGGTTCTGCAAGCCTTAATGATAAAACCAAGATACATAATGTCTGTATCACCGATATTTCTAACCATAAGATCCCTGACAATAAGTCTGAAATATGATCACCAACGATATAAATCCTCTAAGCATAGATCCTCCAGTGTGAGAGCAACGCTCCATCACAGAAAATACCACATATGGGGGAGCAACGCTCTACCACAAGAAATCCTCAATATGTAGGAGTAACACTCCACTACAAATAATCCATAACATGTATCTGCAATAGATATGGGAGCAATGCTCCGCTACAAGCAATCCAAAATATGTATATGTGGGAGCTCCGCTCCACCACAAACGATCCATAAGTGTCCAAGGCATCTAACTATCCAACTAAAGGCTGCACGAGATCACTCGACCACATATCACTGTGAGCAGCCAAAGGTAATAACAACCTAGTAAACAAATCAAATCCATAGTCAACTCTATCATCATCCTAGTGGGTTGGTCACCCACTAATAGGAGAATTAGTTGACAGGGTTATACAACCAATAACATAATGTAGACACTCAACATTCTACATTCAACATAGGTAGAATCATCATGATGCTACCCACTATACACCTGGCACACATGCACACACAACATATGTATGATCGACATAATTCTCCAATTAGTACACATCAAACATACTCACAACATAGGCATAAATCATCATGCTACCTCCAACAATGCATACTGATCCCGTGTGCATATATCAACATAGGTATAATCGACAATACACCTCAAACAACCTCACATGTCATATATACACCTATGCCAAGAGTATAATCAACGTAATACTTCCAACAAATCATAATCGACACGAGTATACTCTCAAAACAATCATATAATAAACAAGAAACCTCAAATATTACACCGAACGCATCTGCACATATCACAACTCAGATTAAATCGATAAAATACCTCTAATGAAACACTCAAACATATGTGCAAATTCCACAACATAGTTTTTAATTGACAAATACCTCCAATAAACAATCAGACATGTATGTCTAACCACTCGGTATAATCTACTAGAAACCCACAATAATCATATGTATAAAGGTATACGACCCAAAAGATAAAGTCAGAATTCAAGAACATCAAGACACTCTCATTTTTTTATCCTCAAAAATATCAGCCCACATAATATCAGATGAATAAGTCTCTACTCCCCATGAGAGCAAGTTAACATTCAAAACATCAAATCATTATTTATCAACATAGTCCAATATCAGAGGAAGTAAACATCAATTTTATCATCCTGTTAACTAACCAGAACTAACCAGATTTATTTAAAATCTCATAGGCACTCTATACCATAAACTCTCTAGCACCCGATTTATAATTTGATCACCAACTATAAACATCAAACCTGTGAATATCATACATGACACTCACTATGTCACCATCAACAACAACCCAAATAATAGATCATCAAAATAGTTATCCACTAATAGATCATCAAACAACCACATAACATTTACTCTCATAAATCATTAGAAATCAACACATCACAATATCTGATCTTCCAATATCCCTCAACCTCAAATCATTCTCAACAATGATCAAACATGATAACTCTCCAATGCCCAATTTTCATCGTGTCAGATACCCTAATATCCAAAAGACATGAGTATAAAAACTCTACTGGCTAAGTCCACAGGAATATGTAGGTATCATCCACTATCCAGCTAACAATAGTAGAGGCTGGTATGTGCCTCAATCTCCTACTAGTAGTAACAGAAGCTAAAACTACCGATGGTATGATAAGAAAAATCACCAGAGACTATAATCCTTGATCTCTATCAGGGTCGACCAAGATCAGTGGCTAACCCATCACATGTAATATGGCTACAACAACCAGACAGGTAATAAAGATAATGTGCTATTAGATGTCCTAACTATCATAAAATAAACATCATACCTATTTTCCGTCTGGAGATGTTCCATCGCTGTCCAGTCCCCAACTTCTGACCTCAAAATTCCGAACGAGAAAATCGCCGGAAATCCATATAAATCCGAAACGGAAGTCCAAAATATATACATAATGAAAAATCCGTGCAATCCAAATAACTACCCAGTTTGCCTCGCAAACTTGGGCTAATCCAATAATCCAGAATATCAAAAGCAGGTATCATAACCCACTCTGATACTAATAAATTGGTATCAGCCAAATCTCGAAAATCCGTAACACGAAAATCAAACAAGTATCGCCAAACTTTGGCGCTCTGATACCAAGTAAATAAATTGGTATCAGGTTATCCCAAACATCCAACATACGAAAAACAAAAGATCGTATACCTGGGCTCTGATACCACTAAATTGTCACGCCCCAGAGGAGTCCCTGTCCGAAGAAATTTTGGTAGCATCTCCCCTGTACGACGGACAATCTGAAACTTCTACATAACACATATACCTCAGCCACAGGCGGCTGGAATTATAACAATAAATAAAAAATAATCACCACGCAGTTTATATAGATATTCAGCCTCTGGCTGTCACAATCACGCAGTTAATAATAGTAATCACAAACAATAGTACTCTGACTCGAAATCCACCCTACTCCACTACACTCATAAAAACTCAAATCCGACAAAACTCACCTCTTCTGCCGTCCAGGCAGGCATGTAGTAAAAACATATCAAATAGAACATCCATCAATATCAAAAGAAAAATATACAATGTCCAAGTATCCAAATAACCAAGTACACACATAATCAAATAGGAACCAAACTAAATGATAAATAAATCATCGAGGTATGCAGGGATCTAGCACTACGTGCAGTGAGGACTAGCGACTGGAACTCCCTCCGGACAGCATCGACCTGAAAATAACAACAATGGAGGCGGGGTGAGTCCAACACTCAGCAGGTACAATTGATATGCAAAGTAAAGAAATAACACCTAGCACTAATCATGCGTACAGTCTCCTGATAAAAATAAAGATAAATGCAAACCGAAGTAGACAGGAGAGAATCTGTACTAACCAGGACCCGGTATAAGGACAAACAGTCCGAAAGGTATAGAAGACCTGTATGCATGTCAAACATAGGTATCCAAACAATATGCAGCAAACACAATCACAAACAATAAATGCATCATGCATATGATGCCAATGTCATGGTCACCCCTGACGCCAGTCAGTCAACTCACAACAAAAGTGGGACCAAGTGGGTAGGGCTGTGACGACCGTGCACTCTGCATCACTACCCCTGATGAGTGACCGAGTGGACGGGATGCTGTCGGAGTACACACGTACTCCTACCCCAAATCATAAATGGGGGAGCGCAATGCTCTCATCTCCCGGTACACTATGACGGGGAGGAATCTCTAACGTGTTACACGCTGCGTCACACTACCCCTGAGCGGATCAACGGAGCACCGGAAGAGTCAAACTGACGTGCTACCACGCTGTGTCACGCTACCCATGAGCGTCACAACGGAGCACCGAACAGTGATGAAAACTGGAAAAGTGCTCAACAATAATGGAGCAATCTATGGCACAGCATGCGATCATGCAAATGGTGCATGTCACTAAGCATGGTAATATACTAAACCAACCTCTGGACATATAACAATGGGCACCATAGTGAATAGATCAAATCAAGATATACTGATCAATAAGGTATCAAACCTAGGTCCTGAACATGTGAAACATGGTTATATCACTACCCATGAGCATGTGAAATCAGATAGGTATCAACACGAAATGCCAATAAATAATCAATCAAACAGGTAACATGTATCAGGTAGTGATTAACCGAACAAATAAGAAAACACAATTAATGCAAATTGTTAATTTCATTACTAAGCATATCAAAGACAATAAGTCAAAAGTACCCGCCTCCGAAAATAGAAAGGTCCAATCTGACTCCGAGATACTCGTCTCGCGTCAAGGTCCTGTGTTAAATCGCACAGTTTAGCTAATTTAATTATAAACAAATAGCTAAACTAATTTCTAATCCACTGACCAGTTAGGGTTAGTTTCATTAACCCCAACTACACCGTTATACAACTTATAAACCTAAATCAATAATTATTGCTAACACAACTAGCAATAATCTAACACAAAGATCAAAACCATAAACCTTACCTCAAATCAACCACTGCTGGAAGTCACAAAGTTGTTGCCCAATTAGGATTGTTTACAGCCAGCAAAGATAAATTGCTGCTGGAACAAAACGAACAAACCAAAACAGTAATTAATCCACATTCTTATACATACAGAATTTC
Source organism: Zingiber officinale (assembly GCF_018446385.1). NCBI lineage: Eukaryota > Viridiplantae > Streptophyta > Magnoliopsida > Zingiberales > Zingiberaceae > Zingiber > Zingiber officinale. The sequence goes on along the minus strand of NC_056006.1, from coordinate 19,504,134 downwards.
CAACCAAGCTACAACAAGGACAATCCATTTTCCTACATCTTACCTAGGTTGACACCCATTGCAGAAGCCAGTAGATACCGAAAGGAGTGGCTGTCCAACCACAGCACAACCCCATAGCAAGTTCTAATGCACCTCACGATCACAATTGCAGCCTTGACTGCAAACCCACAGCATAAAACTTCACCTCACGGCTGAGATCACTGCTGGATATAAAAATGCGACAGGAAGGGTCGCTGCCAGAAATCAGAAACACCCCTTAAATCACATAAACCCCACCAATCCGTGACCTAGAGTGGCAGCAAGGAGAGGGTCAAGATCAAGAGTAGAGATTACTGTCAAACAATAACCTAATTCCGACCAAACTTACCTCCAAGATCAAATAGGGCTTGCGGCTGGAGACTAGGGCAGAAGCAAGGAAATCGGCTGTGTCACGAGCCCAAAGAGGTGAAGGAGTCGCGATGACCGATTCTCGCCCAAGTGTCGCCGGCGTTAAAGCACAAGGATGGTGGCGTCGACAAGGCACAGGGGTGGCAGCCGGCGCTAGGGCTCAGCTGGATCCGCGTCGGTGAAGGGAAGAAGGCGTCGGCTAGGGTACAACCCGCGGAATCGAGAGTAAGGTGGCGGCGGCGCAATGAAGGAAATGAAGAAGAGAAGAGTCGGCCTTCCGTTTTGTACACTCGGAAAGGAGCAACCACCGTCGGCGGTTAGGGCAAGGATGAAGAGAAGAAAACGCACGAGGAGAAGAGGCTCGAGCGCAAGGCTTCGACGAGGAGAAAAGAAAAATATAAAGAAAAAGAGAAGGAAAAAGGGAAAGAAAATAAAACTTTTCCTTATTAAAACTGGGTAGCCTAAACAGGCTTTTCCGGACCCCATCTTGATCTCCGTTAACTCGTCCGTACGAGCTCCGAAAAATTTCCAAAAATTTCAGAAAATTCCCTTATTAATATTCACCTATTTTCCGGTATTTTACAATCCAAGCCATTATGCTTTAACCAAAAAGTATCCCATTAACCACTTGGTTTGGTTCATAACTAAATCAAGCTGGTTCATGGCTAAACCAAATTGGTTCATGACTAAACCAAATAGGGTCCAACTCTTTCATAAGAGATGTGGCCCATTCCCGCTTCCGTTTTGAATAATATTTATATATTTGTCTTATGTATGGTCAAACCAAGTATTTATGTCATAATTTGAGAATCCTATTTTCTAACTTGTTTTACATCTTTTAGAGACTCATAGCGCGTGTGACACAACAAGTTCTCGGTTTATCTTGGTCATCCATAATTAACTACTTAATTATGAAATGATCATGAGTGGCGCCTAGTAGTACATCATGATCTCCAATTAATTGAAAAATCACTATTGATCTCAGAACTAATTATGAACCCTTCAACAGCTACAGTGAGTCGTGCCTCATTCCTTTCATTCATCTTATACCCACTTGATTCAAGACATGTTTAATGTATCTGATCCCACTAGGCTGACTACGTCACACCTGGCCTATGTAATACTTTCTCGTTCTACGGATTCGAATTACTTGTACATGTGTACAAGAGTCATATACTCTTAACATATGATACTTTGGCCAAAGACTTTGAGTAATAATCTTAACGAGTGGTCATAGGGTATACATCTTCTCGCAAGGAGCAGTGAATCCTCTGTGGACTATCCAAATACCTTCAGGAACTTTGACTTATACCCAATCATCTTGGGTCCACACCTCAAAGAGATGTTTGCTTAAGATGTCAAAGTATAAGTCTCCATGACCAAGATGACTTGTATACCTCAAGTTGAAGAAAACTTGCACTCAACCTGTAGTAAGAACTTCACAGACATATTCTTATTATAGAGTATCATATAAAATCTTACAGCAAGTCACTCCAATGAACTAGTTACTATAACGAGCATTCACGTTTAACTCTCGATATCCTAATGTCTTCAGCTAGTGAGAAACATCTATTTAGCCGAACCAAGGAGTATAACCCATGCTAGTCTTACAGAATTAATGATGTTCGAATACACCAATTCGATAACTAGGGAAATTCTAATACATTCATAATTGCACATATAGAGATAATCACAAGTTGTGATCCAATCACAAATTTTCTCATGCTATGAATTGTCTTGGGAAGATTCAGTAAATGAGTTTAAGTCTATTTAAACATATAATATGCACTCAAATAATCAATCTATATTTATCAAATAAATAGTAAAATCATAAAGCGTTTGTCTTAGGACATCCCTCAAATTTAACACTCTCACTTGACCTAATGTCAATCGCCACGGTGTCCTAAACCATAAGCATGGATGTGACTCTCAAACTTGTTTTGTGGTAGAACCTTTATCAAAAGATCTGCTAGGTTCCTTTCAGTGGAAATTTTCTTGAGTTGTATTTATTTCTTACTAATGATCTCTCTGATCAGATAATAGCAGTGAAGCACGTGTTTGGATCGCTAATGAGATCTAGGTTCCTTTGCTTGCGCAATAGCTCTAGTGTTGTCGCAGTAAACAAGTAATCCTTCAACATTGGATGGAACCACACCAAGCTCAGTAACAAACTTCTTGATGCAAACTGCTTCTTTTGTTGCTTCTGAAACTGCAATGTATTCTGCCTCGTAAGTAGAATCTACAACAGTGTCTTTCTTAGAACTCTTCCAACTAATTGCGCCTTTATTAAATGAATATAAATAAAGACTGGGACTTGGAATCATCCTTGTCCGTCTAAAAACTGGTATCTATATAGCTGCGTATGATCATATCATCATCTCCATATACCAAGAACATATCCTTAATTTTTCTTAAGTATTTAAGGATTATCTTAACAGTCACCTAATGATCCATTCCTGGATCTAACTGGTATCTGCTTGTAACATTCAGACCATACGATACATCGGGCCTTGTACATAATATGACATACATGATAGATCCTATTGAGGACGCATAAGGTATCTTATCCATGCAAATCTTCTCATCTTTTATACAGGGCACATAGATTTCGAAAGGTGAATTTCATGTCTCAAAGGTATGAATCCTTTCTTGGATTCAGATATGCTAAACCATTTTGGCACCTTGTCTATATATGTCGACTATGAAAGACCAAGCAATCTTTTCAGTCTATCTCTATAGATCTTCAACCCTAGGATGTAAGTTGTTTCTCCCATGCCATTCATGGAGAATGTCATGGACAACCAAACTTTCACTGATTATAGAACTGACACATTGTTTCTTATAAGTAATATGTCATCAACATATAATATTAGGAATACGACCAAACTTCCACTAACCTTTGATATACACAAGATTCATCTGGATTTTGTGAGAAATCAAACTCTTTGATTGCCTCATTAAAATGAATATTCTAACTCTTGGATGTTTGCTTTAGTCCATTAATGGATTGTTGAAGTTTATATTATTCTTGTTAACAAATGTGAAACCTTCAAGCTGTATTATATACACGTCCTCGAGCAAGTTTCCATTAAGCAAAGCTATTTTCACATCTATTTGTCATATCTTATAATCATGAGGAGTTGATATGGCCAGAAGTATCCAAATGGATTTAAGCATGGTTATAGGTGAGAAGGTTTTGTCATAGTCAATGCCTTGCCTTTAACTATAGCCTTTCGCCACCAACCTTGCCTTATAGGTAATTATATTACCATCCATGTTAGTTTTATTGTTGAAAACCCACTTGCACCCTATAAGTGTTAAGCCTTCAGGTGGGTCCACCAAATTCCAAACTTGGTTTTCGTACATGGAATCCATTTCTGACTTCATGGCTGCAAGCCACTTGTCCTTCTCTGAACTATTCAGAGCTTCTTCATAATTAGTAGGTTCTTCATCCTCAATGAGTAACACGTCATTCGATTCTCTTATAAGAGATCCATATCTCTTAGGAATATTATGTATCTTACATGATCTATGAGAAGGTTGTGTCATAATCGGTTGCAGTTCTTGACTAGACATTTCATTAGTGTTTGTTGGAGTATCTTGCACTTCATCAAGTTCAACTATATTCCCACTTCATTCCTACAAGTGAAACTCTTTCTCTAGGAATGCAGCATGTCTTAAAATAAACACCTTTTGTTTGAAGGGGTGTTAGAATTGGTGACCCTTTGTTTGCTTAAGGTATCTAATAAATAAACACTTATCAGACTTTGCATCCAACTTGTATGATACAATCCTCTTCACATAAGCAAGACACCCCTATATCTTCAAATAAGATATGAGAGGTTTCTTACTAGTCCATACCTCATATGGAGTAGTTGAGATTGTCTTCGTCGGGACTTTGTTTAGTAAGTAAACAGTTGTTATGAGTGTATAACCCCAAAAGATTTTAGGAAAATTTGCATGATTCATCATTGACCTAACCATGTTCAACAGGGTTCGATTACTCCTTTTTGATACACCACTATATTGTGACATTTAAGACGGAGTTCATTGAGACAATATACCATTATCCTTTAGATAATCCTGAAACTCTTAGTTTAAATGCTCACCACCTCAATCAGATCAAAGTATCTTAATACTTTTACTAAGTTATTTCTCTACTTCATTTTTGAATTTTCTAAACTTTTCAACTGCTTCAGACTTGTGTTTTATTAGATATACATACCCATAATGAGAGTGATCATCAATGAAAGTAATGAAGTAGCTATAACCTCCTCGTGTGTGAGTTGACACTGCTCAATATACATTAGTATGTATGAGCCAAAGAAACTCATCAACTTATTCACCATTTCCAGAAAAAGGTAACTTTGTCATATTGTCTTTTAAACATGAATCGTATATTTCACAAATGTATCTAATTCAAATAATTCAAAAATTGCAATCTTTTACAATTTGGACATGTGTTTCTTGCTTATATGGCCAAGGCAACAATGCCATGAGTAAGATGTTAATTGATTATCTATTCGAGTGCATTTATTGCTCATTTTAATATTGAATACATAACCAAATATATCTAATGCATATATGTCATTGCGTAAAATTTCAATGTCATAAAGAACGTCATTCAAAGTTATATAACAACAATTGTTACTAAAAGTTAATTAGAAACTTATTCTATTTAAGCAAGAAATAGAAATAATATTCTTTATTAATGTAGAAATAAAATAATAATTATCTAGTTCTAATACAAGTCTATTGGGAAGCTTTAACGAGTATGTTCCGATGGTGACTGTAGCAACCTTTGCTCCATTCCTAACTCGCAGACTTGATTCTCCCTTGATGAGTCTTTTGCTATTCCTTAGCCCCTGTATATCATTACATATATGTGAGTCACACCCAGTCTCCAATATCCAAGTGTTTGAGGAAATAGTGTTGGTGTAATTTGCACTAACGGTTTAACTTAGGTTTTGATGAATGACAAGTGAGTTAAGTTAGGTCTTTATGAGATCTAATTGCTTTACCAAGTGTGCAGGAGTTGACCAGTCTAAAGAATCTGATACCAGGTTGAAATCAAGCTAGGTAGGTCTGAGGACTTGATAGTTGGTGCAAAGCCTAGATAGGTCAAAGGGCCGACCTGATATTTGGCAGGAAGTTCGGTTGGGTCCGCAGGACCTGACGATTGATAGAAGTCTAGTTGGGTATGCGGACCCGACGATTGATAGAAGTCTAGTTGGGTATGCGAACCTGACAACTTGCATGAAGACCTGGTGGGTCAAGAGGCTAGTCGATAGACTGCAAGTTGGTAAGTCATTGGAGGAGAGTCACTGCGTAAAGACATTTTTCAGTTGAGGGAGAGTAGGCGTCAATTCAGTTTACGTCCATTTTGGATCCCTAAATTGAGACCTTGACTAGTTCCTGATCCAGGGAGGATAGGAGTAAATTATTATTACTTATTATTATTTTGTTAACACTTGTCTTATAGGTTATTATTTGTTTTATTGGACTAACATATTTTGCAGGGTAAGAAGAGCACAAAAGCCTCAGGTGAATAGTACTCGAGGCGTCTTCAAGCATTGGAAGGCACCTTGACACTATTTATGGAAGGCGCCTTTGGTGCATAGAAGGTGCCTTCCATAGGATAAATTTTTTACCTCTTCAGCAACAAGGATCAGCTTTTTTTGGGATCAAGTTTTACACATTGGAGGCGCCTTCAACCCTATGGAAGGCACCTTCCACAGCCTTTATAAGAGCATCTCGACCAAGCTTCAAAAAATAACTCATACACAAGCTTCTACGTGTCTGATTGAGGTACCGACTGCTCTGGCTTCCTGCTGTGACTCTACTACAACGCTGTTATGCTTGTCTACCGTTGAGAGGCCATCTAAATATCAAGCTCGAGCCGACCAACTCTAAAAAAAGTGTTTGGTAACTTTAAATTTTGTACTTAATTATTGCAAAAAGGACAAGTATAGTGTGTTGCACTTGTTCCGACTTTCTTTTGTACTCGATTCCATCTTTAGGTGGTTCTGAAAGAGGTATTTTAATGGATTATCCATCAATAGGTCCGCAGGATCTAGTCCTTGGAGTAGGAGTCGCCAAAGGCTCCGAATCAAGTAAAACTGACCGTATCTGTCTCTGTCTTCTTACTTATTTTTTTTTAATTTCTGTGTTTTTTCACTATGTACTTTGTTTTAAAAAAAGAATAACTTTTTTAAAACCACATGATTCACCCCTCCTCTCACGTGAGACTCGATCCTACAAGTAGTATCAAACCCAAGTTCTGCTCTGAATTGGTGCAACCACCAATCAAGCTAGGGAGAGTTGTTTTATTTTTTGGATTTTAGTTTTTCGTATTCTATTTGAATTGATAAAAGTTTACCTCTTCAAATTATTCTTCCTCGTTCAGTTTGATTCAAATTGGTGCGACACCACTCGAGTTCCTCAATATTCTTTTTATTTACTTAAACTCTGCTAATCTAAGACCAAGTCTTGGTACCTCCCTCTAGTTCTCTATTTCAGTGATAAATGGCCCAAAACGAAGGATATAACACTATTCAATAAGGATGATTTCTCATATTAGAAGAAGCAGATAAAAGTGTACCTGAAGACCAACTTCGACCAGTGATTCAGCGTCACCAAAGGATACAAGGCGCCAGTCGACCATAACACCGAAATTCCAATGGACCCGAAAAAAATTAGAATCCGGAGATAAAGAAAAAGGCCTAGATCAATTTCAAGGTCCTCAACACAATCTGGTGCAGACTAATGAAGGAGGAACTAAACTACGTTGGCCCACACGAAAATGAAAAGGAACTATGGGATAAGCTCATAGAACTACATGAGGGAACCAATGACGTAAAAGTAACAAAAATGGGGTTATTCTTAAATAAATTATTTAACATCAAAATGCAGGAAGGAGAATCTGCCAGTTAGTTGCACGCGAGGATAAAAGACATCCTCAACGGGCTTCACACAATCGGATCAGATAGAGAACTAGGATCTGATATGATATGCTCTAAATGTATTCCCTCAAAATGCATTATGGGGATTCATCGTGGATGCCTATAAAATCTCAAGGAATCTATCCAAATTAAAATTAGATGAACTTTTTTGTGAATTAGATCTGCACGAACAGACTAACACCAAACCTGAGAAAGGTATTGCTCTTGTTGCAGGAATGTCAAAAGAAAAATCTAGATCTAAACTAGAACCAGAAGATGAGTCTGATCCAGACTCAGACGATGAAGAATACCTAGTGAACCTGGTAAGAAAGATGTTTACTAAGAGAAATAAGAACTTCACCAAAAAGGACCTATAGAAGATCAAGTCCACTTCCAATTCCAACAACAACAAGACAAATGTCATGTGCCTTGGATGCAACAGGAAAGGGCATTACAAGAAGACTACCCAAATCTCAAGAAGATGAAAGCCTTTAAGGCGACATAGGACGAATTGTCCGCAGAGGAATCAAACAGCAATGAACCAAAGCACACCAACTATCGCGCGCTGATGGCATATGGACCAACATCAGACTGTGAATCAGAAGACGAGTTTGAACCTGAATCCAGCTATGAGTCCACTGTAACAACCACCCTTCTTACTACTACTCTCAAAGGGCGACCGTTATCTAACTCCTACTCTACTTACTAGTGTCACTTATGCTATTATTAGCGACACTTAGATTTATCACGGTTCAGAGAAATTCCTACCGAAAAATTTCGGCAGAGTCTCCCCTGTACCGGTGACCAAATCTATAATACACAAGATATATACACAGCCACATGCGGCTGGATCACAATTTATTCACAACCACGCAGTAATAAATCATATCATAATCAAAAACTAATCTAGCAACATGAACTAAACTCAAGCTCCCAGAATGAAGCATAACAAGCTACAATGCACATCAAACTCAATCATAAACTCATAATTTCATAACAGAAATATGGAAAATAAACTAGACATAAACTCCAAATAAATAAGTCTTGCTAGTCCCCTCTGGACCTCTCCATAGTTCAGTCACCACACACATCCATCATCACCACCACCCTGTCGCCTCCCTTCATATCTTAGCTTTTCCTTTATCTGCGGTAGGAGGAAAAAAAGAAAAGATCTATAAGCGAAAACGCTTAGTAAGTACTAATCTATCTCACAAAACTCGAAATGCATACATGTAATGCAATAATACTGAAACTGAAATGCTAAAGCAAATCTGCATGTGCTCATGGTATAAAGAAAATGAAACTGAATACTAAACATGCTCACTATCTAACAGGATAACAAGAAATGAACATTGTAAGCTTAGAATTAAAGAAACTAACTTTTTATTTATTCTAAGCATAAAACTTATTATATTTTCTTATGTCCTTGTAATAGAAATTAATCTTTTAATTTCTATCTTTTACTTTCTTCTTCTTTCTTTCTTTCTTTCTTTCTTTTGGTTTTTCTTTTCTTTGGGCCCAGGCCTAGTACCAACTCATGCGCGTTCCCTAATAGGTTGGGGTTGCGAGCCACCAATCCTAAAAGAGCAGACCTCGGTCTACCAGGGCCAAGACCTCGGAAATGGTCACCTGGATTTGTTTAACGACAAGCTCTTGGATGTCGGGTACTAGCCTCTTACTTGACTTACTTGTTGTCTTTCTTATTCTTTTATCTTCCTTATTATCTTTTATTAAAGATTGTGGGAGTCCATTAAATATACTTAACAAGTATGGGTGTATAATCAACTAACCATGCTATATAACAGAATAAAACAAGTAACTTAAAGCTTACTGATCATGCTATAAGCTAAACTAAAGAAAGCAATTTAAAGCCTTTGAATCATACGGTGAAAAATGGCAAAGGATGCTATTTTAGTGCTTCTAAACATGCTGTAAAATCAAGTATGGAATGATTCTAATCATGCTATAAATAAAGCAAAAGGAAGCTAACTTTGGGCTTTCTAAGTATGCTGTAATAAAAGCAGTATATGTAACTCTACACTTTCTATCATGCTGTAGAAACAGAGCATGGAGTGCTACTTTAAGGGCTTCTAATTTCTCATGCTTATAGACTGGAAAGAACAATGACTCATAAATGGCACGGAAGATACAATCAATTAAGCTTAAGGTAAAATCGTCAAGGAAATCCAAACCTAAGCTTAAGGTCTGTTCATGCCATGCAAATACTGATCTTACTCGTGTTACTGTCAGAAAAATTCAGAATTTCTTCTAAAAGCATTCTAACATGCAGTTAACAATTTAGAGCAACCAAAATAGACAAATTTACACATGCATAGGGCCAGATCCTCTAAGCAGACTACCACAGCAACCCTAAGGCAGTAAATAAGTTTTCGGAACTCCTAAACAGATCCCAGGATTTCCAAAAAGGGCAACCGAATTCCTTATGCGGTTTACAACAGCAATACAAGCCACAAGAAATCTTCAGAACTACCACTTAGCCTACTAACAACCACAATCCGGTTTAGCTTGTTCCGAGAACAACAAAGAGAATTAAGTCCCTGGCAAGCACCAAAACAGCACATATTGGATGCTATAGAGATAGAACTAAGCCCTAACAACCCTAATCCAGCATGTGCCGAGACAAGGAGAGAAGACTAAACTCCTAACATCCACAATACTGCCTATTTCAGAAATCACTAAGAAAACACAGACCCGGAAGCTACTCCTACCACAGGTGAGTAGTACTTACCGCCGGTTCTTGGACTTACAACCGAAGAGAGGAAGAGATTCTAGGGTTTCGGCCGAAGCTTCTCCTTTGTGCTTCCGAGCTCCTTCCGTCGGGATGACCACGCACGATGAAGCTTGGAGATTGGCCGGAAGAGTCCTTTCGCCGGCACCGGAGAGGAACCCTAGCGCCGTCGCCTCGATGTGTTTTCCGCCCGAGCCGCCGCTGTCGCGCGAGAGAGGTGAGGAGAGAAAGAATTTCGGGAGGAAAAGATCCTTTTCCGAAAAATCACTTAAGTTTTTCCCTCTTATTATCTCTAGGGTTTCCATATAACTTTACTTTAAATATTTTTCTCTCCATACCTAGTTAACAGAACGAGCGTAGCTCAACTGGTCAGGCCAGGTTCGGTTGGGTCAGTCCGACCCGAGGTCGTAGGTTCGAACCTCGCCTTCAACGGTTTTTTGTCAAAATTTCTTTCTTTTTGTAAACATACTAGACGACCTCCAAAAATTGCGTAAAAATACTCTAAAAATTTCTAAAAATCTCTAGAATATTTTAAAAGCATTTCCAAATATTTTTATGGACATTTGGAACTCGAAATAGGGAAAATCGAGTCGTTACAATCCCCCATACCTTATAAAAAGTTCGTCCTCGAACTTAGCATAGCTCTGGATACTTCTGTCTCATACTGTCCTCCCGCTCCCAAGTGATTTCTGTTGGTGCAACCTTAGGTCAAGGTTGACCTGGTTGACCCGACTCGAGTTGACGTGACTCGAGTTGTATTTTGATGTTTGACTTGGGGAGATTGTCGGTGCAACCTTAGGTCAAGGTTGACCTAGTTGTGTTGCATGTTGATATTTGACACTCGTGAGAGAGTTCTATTCTTGATGTGGGACAAGAATAGATGTTTGGGAGATTATTGGTGCAACCGTAGGTCAGGGTTGACCTGGTTGACCTGATTCGGGAAAAGTCCAAGTATGGAGACTTGGCACGGAAAAGTCCAAGTAGGGAGCTTGGCACTGGAAAAGTCCAAGTATGGAGACTTGGCACGGAAAAGTCCAAGCAGGGAGCTTGGCACGCGAAAAGTCCAAGTAGACTTGGCACACGAAAAGTCCAAGTATGGAGACTTGGCACGGGAAAGTCCTAACTGGGATGTTAGGCAGTTGGAAAGTCCTGGTGAGTGAAGCCAGGTAGTGGGAAAGTCCTAACTGGGATGTTAGGCAGTTGGAAAGTCCTGGTGAGTGAAGCCAGGTAGTGGGAAAGTCCTAACTGGGATGTTAGGCAGTGTGGAAATCCTGGTGAGTAAAGCCAGGTGGAAAGTCCTAGCTGGGATGTTAGGCGGTTGGAAAGTCACAGTGAGTGAAGCGAGGCGGTGAAAAGTCTAAGCGGGATGTTAGGCGGTGTAAATCTGGTGAGTGAAGCTAGGTGGAAAGTCACGGTGAGTGAAGCCGGGCAAGGAAAATCCAGATAGATCAAGGGTGATCGGACATCCGGTGTTGAGAAGTCCAAGTGAGTGAAGCTTGGCATATGGAGTCGGAGAGGGCTCGGTGGCTCATTCTCCGAACTTGGTTAGAGAGGGCACTCTAAACCTAGGAGTTGGATCGATGCAGGATCCGGTGATCTCGATGTTTCTGATCGATGCGGTGACCGTCATATTCCACTGATAGCATCTTGTGGGTTCTGATCGGTCCGCAGGCCGTCGAGCAACGATCGAAGCGAAGAAAGCTCTGATCGGTCGGGGACCGATCGGTGTATCTGATCGGTCTATGAACCGATCGAGGCGAAAAGCGATCGGTCTCTCACGGAGGTGGGAGATCTGGATCGATGCGGGGACCGATCGGGACGACTGATCGGTCCACGAGGCCGATCGATAACGATCCACCTCTTCACGATCGGTGCGGACCGATCGAGGGTTCTAACGTTGCGGCGCGGCTAGTTTCTTCATTGTTCTTCTTCCACGGTATAAAGGGGCTGAGGGATTCTACAGGGCTTCTTCTTCTTTCTTCTGGAAGTACTCTTCTGCCTGAAGCTTCTGCTTCTTCTTCCTGCTGAGCTTTGTTGAGCTCGTTGGGTGCTAAAGCTTCGCGTGAAGCTTCTTCCTGTTGCTGGTTTTCTAGCTAGGCTTGGATCCGAGAAGCTGCTGCTTCACCAGGGTTCCTGCTGACTTCAAGAAGGCAAGCAAGTGTTGTTTACATTTCTGTTCTTGTTTTCTTGTTCCTATTTGTACTCCTATTGCTGTTGCAAAGATTGTGGTGAGGTTTCTCCACCCACAAGGAGTATCTATTAGCCGGGTTTCCGGGGACTCATCCACCGACGGATTGGTAGGCTTCGTCCACCTTACGGACACGCCGAGGAGTAGGAGTTCATCTCCGAACCTCGTTATATGGTTTGTCTTTCTTCTCCTGTTTTCTTTCTACTTTGTATTTCCGCTGCGCTAACCTAATCGTAGGAAGAAACGAGAAAGATTGGGGTCGGCTATTCACACCCCCCTCTCTAGCCGTACGAAGGATCCCAACAAGTGGTATCAGAGCGAGGTCGCTCTTCATCGGATCAACACCCGTGGGAGCAAAGCTAGAGATGGATCTCTATGGAGAAGACATCACCATTCAACCCTTCTACGAGTCTCACGACAACTTCACATATTGGAAGGTAAGGATGATGTATTTTCTTAGAACTAATATGTTAAATTGGTTTTGTGTACAAGAAGGGTTTTCCCCTCCGATGGATGAGGAAGGAAAACCTATCAAGAAGAAGGAGTGGACGAAAGAGCAAATCCGACAATCCGAAATCAATGACGAGGTAACAAAAATTATTGAATTTGCTTTACCTAATAATGTTTTGTGCAAGATAGATAGGTACAACAATGCCAAGGAGTTGTGGAACAACTTGGCCAAACTCCATGAGGAGAGCTCCACTTCAAGCCATGAAGAGGAGCCTAGTGAGCCAAGTAGCTCACATCATGGAAGAAGCGAATTGGGAGTTGAGGGCTACTCAACATCCAAGGAAGAAGAGGAGGAGAGTTCTTCTTCAAGTTCGGAGCAAGAAGAAGAAGCTTCTACCTCCGGGAGGGATGAAGAAGAGAGCTCGCATCCACCCTCAACCCTAGGTAACTCAAGCAATTTAAGTTCAATTAAATTACATATTATGTGCTTTGAGTGTAGGGAACGAGGGCATATCTAGGTTATCTGTGTAACGTTAGAAAGAAAGACTCCACCGGCGCCAAAGGTCAAGGAAGCCGGAGTCCCGAAACGCAAGGGCAAGGAGCACATCGTGTGCTTCCAATGCAAGCAAAGGGGACACTATAGGAGTCATTGTTCAAGGGGGAGGCAACCTCATAAGGGCAAGAGACCGGGCACATCGATAGGGGGAGCTAAGGCAAACCCTAAGGTATCTTTTAAGGCTCATTCGTGCAATTCTAGTAGGATACATGCTAGTAATTTTATTGCATTAGTCAATAATGATAAGCATGTTAACACTAGAAATCAATACATGTGCTTAGGTGCTAAACATGTCAACCTAGATAGGGATACTACTAGGAATGCTAACCCTAGGATTAACACTTCTAAGGTTAAGGAAAACCTAGGTAGAAACCCTAAATCAACTAGACACATGCCTAGGAACACCTCAAGAAAGAATGACAAATCAAAACTTGAGGTATTAGAGAAAGAAAATCAAGCCTTAAGGTCAAGACTTGACTCTCTAGAAAAGACTCTTAAGGATTTGACTCTAGGGTCTAGGGGTCAAAAACCCAAGTCCAAGGACAAGAAAGGTTTGGGTCACAAACCTAAGTCCCAATTGGTCAAGCCCACCTATCATAATGTTCCATTCGATTATGGAACAAAACCTAGGGCTAGGAAGACCACTACCAAGGTGACAAGGGGAGTCACCCCTATAGTTGACCTTGATGAGACCCAAATGACCAAGGCTTTAAAGCCTAAGAGGGTCATTAGGAGGGTTGCTAGGGAAGTTATCCCTAGTGAATATTTAGTGAACCCAATGAGCTCTAATAGGTATTGGGTTCCTAGGAGCATCTTCTCTACCCCATAGATGGGTTAGAGAGTGTCAACTCCAATAAGAAGGGTAGTTAACCCAACTTTGAGGAAATTGACACTCAAGGAGCATTTTCAAGGTGTTTGGGAACCTTTGAAAATGAAATGGAATAATCTTTGTCATTCACTCCTTGGAAGAGTAAGTTGTGCCAAAGTGAGAATATATTAATCTTACTTTAAATTGACACAATTTGGAAAAACCTAGAGAAATATCAAATTGGGATTTTGATATTCTCTTAGGTAATCAAGGCAATCCGGGCCTTAACTTAGAAGTGCTACTCTTGTAGAATTTTAAATGGTATAAATCAAACAAGAGATCAAGAAATGTCAATTTGGGTTGTGACATTTTCTTGGAGCACTTTGGGCAATCTAGGATTAGAATTTAAGTTAGCTAAGTGATTAAGGATACTTAGATAGGTAATCTAGGTATTTTATTTGTGTTAACTTACCATGGTTGTTTGCCATATGCCATGTCATGACATCATATTTAATTTATGATCATTTGAAATGCCATGATAATGCTTAGGTTATTATATGTCATGTGTTAGTTTAGTTTCAAACTTTATGCCATGACATCATGACATTGGCACATGTTTTTACTTATGATATCATTATATGCCATGTCATCATCTCTTGCATTATAATCAATGAAATTGATTTAAGGACAAACATATAATTTGATATTGAGATCAAATTGATGTTTAGAAAATGCATGAGA